>NC_060215.1:40937500-41622500 GCF_021130785.1 Homalodisca vitripennis
CTATACAAGGTGTAAAAAAAGTCCCGCACGGGCTTAATAACTCCCGAACGATTACAGTTAAAGCAATAAAACTTGGTACATCACCACTGCACCTATAAATCTACTTTTTGAAGTAACTACCATTTTTCATGTCAGGGGGATGGCCGGCAAGGAGTCAGAATGAAAGTTTAAATTAGAGTATATGTCAAGTAGTACACCAAATTAAATGTATCTCTTAGTAGAGTACACTGCCGCAAATCCGACCTGAAAAGGTTCACTCTTTGAAAAAGTACGCTGGTTTAAAGTTAGAAACATTCAAAATGTAGGTCATGTTCTAAGTGGTTTAATATTCTTGTATTGGCTCAAGTTGGCAAAGTTAAAATTAGTAAATGATTACTGGATCTAAGAAAAAGATTGCTCGTTTACAATAATGTACATCTTAGGCTATGCTTACATTAAAATGTTTTGCCGAACTCCTCGATACCATCCTCCACTGGATATGAAAACTGCCTTAAAAACTATTTCTCAAGTCCAGTATTCATTTACTAAGTTGAACTTTCACAACTTGAGCCAAGACAAAAAATTAAATACTTAGAACATGACCTACATTGTAAATGGTTTCAAACTTTAAACCAGAATACTTTTTAAACAGTGAATCTTTTCAGCTCGGATTTGTGGCATTGTAATCTACTAATAGAGACGTTTAATTTGATATACTACTCGACTCATGCTCTAATATAAGATTTCCTTCTGACTCCTTGCGGCCATCTTCCTGACATGACAAAAAATGACAGTTACTTCAAAAAGTAGATTTATAGGTGCAATAATGATTTATTGCTCTACCTGTAATCGTTCGGAAATTATCAAGCCCGTGTGGGACTTTTTTTAAACCCTGCATATATACATTTTAGCTTTACTGTTTGCCACAAGCAAATCGTATTTATACTCTTTTTCTTTAACTTGTTATGAAATTTACATATTTAATGAAATTTGAAATAAATATGAGATTAAATTTCAGAAGAATAAAACGCTGATCAATGTTTTTTTTTAAGGACAAAGCAGATGATTGACAGGGCTGCCTGATCGCCAGCGCCGTGAGTTCGCGTGCGAGAGTGTTTGGTTTGCGGGAGTCCACAATCCTTCAGGTCAACGTTCCTCTGGACAGAGTAAAGTAGTGTGAAAAGGGCGAAATAAATAGCTACTAGGTAAAGAGAGAAATTTGAGTCAACTCTACTTATAACTTCATGAAATCTATAGCTTATTTTTGTAGATAACAACTAAGAATAAACGCAAAATTAAAATTTATGTACCTGTTGTAAAAATTGTTACGTTAATGACGGTACTGTTGATGATTTGTGAGCTTTGTAAAATTGGTGTCCAAGACGCCTTCATGTTATCATATTGATAAGAAGAGATAGGTACTATCAGTAAAAACTATTCTCTTCTAATAACTAAACGTGTTGTTACCATTTAAGAGGTAGGTTTCTAGTACTAACCATCTTCCGTGAATAGGTTCGTATTTTAGTACATTATTTTACTAGCTTTATATGGTTTTACCAAGAGATGCTTTATATAGTGATATAATGCATAGTTTTCTATAACACTGCTAGTAAATGTGTAGCCTTCATTTGAATGTGGTTTAAATCATTGACGAAAAACTTATAAACTCATCTTTTCTTAACCACTAATACTTACAAAGATTATTTTTCAAATTTGTATGTTAAGCTATGCATCCTTAGATAGCGTTCTCGTTTGATTTGAAACTCTATACATATATTAGAGTATGTCAAATTTATTTTATTATATTTAACAATATAGTGTGGAATTTATGTGTCATTATCTTGGTTAGAAGCTGTTCAATAAAAACTATATTGGGTGTATGTCTCTGTTTAGTTTGTACCCAATAAGATATTTACTCCTTAGCTGGCAGAAATAAATAACAAGTTTGTAAACAAGTGAATCTACAACATTTAAAAAATGGGAATTGTTGAAGAAAAATAAAATAATTTTATCTGTAAATTTCAATAAGCGTAGATAAAAAGTATTGAACTAAAATTAAAGGATTATATTGAGATCATCATAACACCTTCCACTTAAACTCTTTTATTACAACCCTTTATCAAAGAGTTAAAACACTTGCATTCCAAAAGCTGCAAGTGTAAAAATGATACAATGTGCCAAACTTCTCCCTCAAAAGTAACAAATAACCTGTACAAATAAAACAAATGTAGTTCTTTGATTCCTTGTGCTCTAAGAAAGAGAAATATATCCGACTTTTAGGCATATTTTAACATGTAATTCAACCCTATCCTTACAACGCTAAAGTTTCATAAAATAAATTTAATTTGTAAGATTTCTTTACTAAATCAAATTTAAAATTACCTTTTCAACTTGCAATATTCACAATGTAATCTACAAATTTTTTATGTATTCAAATAAATTTATTATCTCTCTTGGTAAAGTATGAGAATTGATTTTGTTTTCATCATAAAAATGTCAAAACCATAAATTATTCACTATATTTTCTGGGATAAAGTACAGTAGTTATAGTATTAATTACGTTAACTCATTAGCCCTACACACATTGTTAGGTCAAGGTAGTGGAATCAATTTTGAATTAAGAAAAATGTGAATGTTAAATTCATAGCTCTTTAAGATAACTTTGCTGAATACAAATGATATACCAAATTTGGCTGAAGATAAAAAATGTGATTTTTAGAATATGTACATGAGTAGCTTCAGAGAGACATGTTTTTTTTTTTTTTTTTGTTTATCGCTTAAGGAAATTATATATTTTTAATTTAATGTAATTTAGGAAATTGGTATGTTTTAAATATTTTTTCTGGACTATTTTAATGTTTCTCAAATAAAATCGTGTTGCTCCCTGAATTTATAACTTACATACATACTGTAAAAATGATTATTTCAGGCCTTCTATTGGTATAGAACAACGTTTCAGATTTAAATTGCGCAAAAGAACACTCATTTTGACATCATTGCCTAAAACTGTTTTAAGAAAGTGTAAAAAATCACTAACAGTATAAATGTACTAAATTATTTCCACTACATGAAAATGAGTTATAGTTATAAATAATATGATTTGCTATTAAAGTAAATAATTTTTTGTGTTAGTGTTGTAAGTTCTAACGAGACATAAACAGATTAGGTGTATTGTATGAATTCATTTGGGCGTGCAATTTTAGGGTTGGGAGCGTTGAGCTTGTAAATACTCTTCCCTCTTGACAAACAGTTTAAGTAAGGTAAACTTGATCATTGTTCACTAAACAGACATTGTGCTGTATATAAACCTTTGTCAGTGTTTTATCAATCAAATTTCATACATTATTATTCTTACATCATAATCATTACCATGGGAAATTCACCTTGTAAAGGTCGAGTTCATGCTATAAATATTTTGCATTAAGAAATTAGTTATAAATGTTCATGAGTTTCCTTGTGTTAGTTAAAATATACTCAACTCACTTAAGTACTTAACTATTATCTGTCTTGTTACAAGGTTACCGTGTATCACATCAAGTGTTAAGAGAAATACCCATAAAGATTGAACAAAACATGTGTTACGCAAGAAATTGGTATTATTAAGCCTTGAAATGTTGAGACCCCACTGTTTTATACAAACATGATACTAAAATAATACAAGGAATTATTTTAAACAACGAACACACAACTTTTTAAACTTTATCACTTGCGTTTTGCGTCCTCCTAACATGTAATACATTCAGTCTATCAATTTTTTTGGAATTATATAATAAAATAGAAAATTATTTTCTTTTTTACATTTGTACATTGTTGGCAAGTGATTTTAATACATTTTTGTAAGTTTCAATTTAAAAAAAAGACAATCATTTTTATATTTTATAAAATATGTATGGATACTACAGTATTTAAATTATTTGAACCTTTGCTCATAACTTCTAATACTGTTCACTAGTTTAAACCACATTTAATGTTAATTAATGTACATATATATCAAATTAATAAATACAGATTTTTAAGCAGTGGTTATAAATGTAGACATTCTGCTGATCACATTTTGGACCACTACTTTTCATTATGAAATTTGATTTCCAAATTTTAGAACCGATTCATGGTCAGTTTGGCTTTAAAAATGGACGTTTTACTTATAATACTTTATTTGTACAGTATAAAACGTATCAATATTATATTTAATAGTAAAATTTTGAATTCACTAACAAATCAATTTAACATAAACCATTCATCATATTTAATTATTTACTAGGTAGAACATTCAGCCATCTAAATCATTCACAGTTTCATTTATCAAATTCATTGTTTCGCTGCTTTTGGTTTGTGGAATTATAATTATTTAAAAATTAAAAATGACTGCCCTAAAAAGTGTAAAAATTAAGAAATACGTATTTGTTGTTAAGAAATGAATACTTGTTTTATTCGATTGTGAGATGAATCAAACCCCAAAGCTATGTTCTAATGTTCAATTTCAACCATTAAAAACAAGTGAAAGGTATAAAATATAATATATAACTTGGTTACAAATAAATAGATTGTACTGAATATCAACTAATACTAATCACATACTGATGTGGTTGTCCTGTAGGTGACATAATTAGGGTAATTAGTTTGAGAGGAGCACTGCCCAAGTAGGTAATAATAAAGCCTAAATTAGCAGGAGTGAAGGTTTGATTTCTTACTTCATCATGAAGTATTCATTTTACTGTATAGTTTTTTTTTTTTTTTTTAATTACCATTATTTATAAACTCTAGGAGAAAGCTTTGTGATGGTCAAAAATTTAATTTTGGATCCCAGAGGAAGTATCCATTGGGAAAAAATAGATCTAGAGATTTTTATTAGGATTTTACCTTGTATTTTCCACTACATATTTAATAACGTGGCACAGTTTACATTTCTCTTAAAATTGTTGATGAGAAGTTTTGGAAATTTAATTTTAATTTTGGTTTAAATGCAAGTTAAACCACAATGGGGCCAACCTTGTGGGCCGATTCAAGTGAATCCAGTATGTCAATGTAATACATAATACATAAATATATCTACTAAATTTAATTTTTTTAATTTTCCATAGCTTAGACTCTCCAAAATCTCTGAAAACGTTGAAATGTTACATGAAAACGTAAACGTATTTGCCATACTTTTCCACTATTTAGATTCAAGATTGCTTTAATGCCAACAATTTAATTTCATAATAATTGCACAGGTAGGGTCAAGACTTTTTATTCCTTGCATTGTACAAAACCTCATTCCCATATTAAGCAACTTCACATATAATTAGTCTGTTTGGATAAGACATGTAAAGATTGAAATAGGATTGGCCCATAATTTCTAAGACAAATTTAGTGTGTTATCAATATTAATACAAGAGCTAGAGTGATGTAATGAGCAAGATTAGAACCTCGTGAAGGATGACAAATTAGCTTATAATATAACAGATTGCTTAAGTTTTTTCTGTATTCTAATTTTCACAGTCCCAATAAAAATCTATTTTTGTAACTTACATCACTCACCCAATTCCAAATTCCTCATTCTTATTTAACACTTTAAATGCAAGTCCAGATAGTAATATAGTTATAACGCAGCTATGGTGGGAAAGGGTTGATTCAATGCGAATGTTGAGTTTAGGTCTGATGCTGTCACAGACTTGACTTCTGGAATCTGGATCATGCTTACTGGATTGTATCTAAAACATTGTAGTACAATTGTGCATCTGTGAGACAATGATAACACATCTTCACTTGATTTTGTAGTCTATTGTCTCTGATGTCAAAACGATGCATACAGCATTTGAGCTTTTTCGATCCTGACTTTTTGTTTGACCCCTTCAGACGGGTATGACTCCAGATTCCAGGAGTCAAGTTTGTGACAGCGTCAGATTTCAGATGCTGCACTAAGCGGAAGCGAACTGGAGCTAAACTCAACATTCATATCCTATTTAAACACTTAGCCAATAATCCTGAGTATTTATGTTGCAATAATAGATTTTCAATCATGAAACCATGAATAATGCAATAGAATTTTGCTAACACAAAACATCAATTGATTTTCATGAATTTAATTTCATTCAGCAAATAGACTGAAGTTCCCATAGAGTGTATCAGATTTATGGTATTTTTCATTTTAAATCTAGAAAATTAACTTTGAACTGTACAAACAGCAGTCTTTCTTGTGAATTTCTACATTACTGTATTTTATATTTTTTAAATTTCTACTCATATTTTTATTTGGAAATAATCTCTATGATTTTATCTTAAATATTGCAGAATATACATACATGAGCAAATTGGCTTTGTCATAATTTCTGTGATATACGTCTTGATCCATTTCTATTTTCAAATTCAAATCTTATATAAACCAGAAAAATAGTATTACACATTATATATTTTTTAGATGTGTTTTATGTGTGTATTACACTACTCCATTTCTGTTGCCAACTTCTGTATAGAACAAAGTAAAAAGAACCTAAGAGTTGTAAATAGGTCACAACTAATTTTTCAGCCCACTTGGCCATGAGCTGAGAAAACCTCTTCTGAACTTAAACATATAAGGTCTTCTACACTAATAACAGGATATTCAGGGTGGCTAAGGGCAAAAGGGTTGGGACTGCAAAGTGGCAATCCTACCCACTCCAGAAATCATCCTCCAAAGTAATCCAAACCTATTACACTTTACATGACAACAAGATTTAAGAAAGTATGAAAGATCAAAGTAAAACACACAGTAAGAGATGTATATTAAATTAGTGACATTTTATGTGCAGAGTCCACAGGCCGCAGCGATGGGGGACCTATTCCGCAGCGAAGAGATGGCTCTGTGTCAGCTGTTTCTGCAGCTAGAGTCTTCATATCCATCTCTTTCTCTTCTTGGGGAGCAGGGAATTGTACAATTCAGAGATGTAAATTGAACTCCATTACTACCTAAATTTAGTTTTATATTCATATGTTAAACTCTACTTTACAGCTTTTTCTTTATATAACATTTACAAGACATACTTTGTTAATCAGTCTTGTCCCACATAAAAAATTAGATTTGAGAAAAAATTTGATATTATTTGATTTAGAAAGGATCATAAATAATTTTGCAATTTTGCACTATGAATAACTTTATAAGACAATTTAGGATGTGGACAATGTCAGGTCAGCTCTAACAAATCATAAAATCAATAGTCATTTACAATTTTATTTAGAATGTTTTCTTTAATGAAGAACTTTGAATCACATGATTGAAGGTTAGTGCACTATATATGTGATCTAATCCAGTATAGCAACTATCATGTGATCTATATCCACACTTATTGCTCATACCTATTGTAAGCCATGATCCACCACTATTTATCAGACTGTTACAGTTGTGATCATTTCTTTATTTTTGTATTGACATAAAAATTGATGAAATCAGTGAGCAATGATTCAGCCAGATGATTCAGAGTTTGTCAATCTCAACTACCTAATATATTTTGAAAACAAGAAAATATCACAGTGTGTGAGATCAGGGAAATGGAGTTGATGATCAAGAATAGTGATAAAGTTTTTGACCAGAAACTTGGGACGGACAGTCATGGCGGAAAATGGAGACATATTATCTAGATGAAAAATCTGATATCAGCACTTGGTTACAATTCTGTCACAGTAATTATTGTTAAATCCTAATGTCCAGTTTGAATCATGTTTATGGATGATTTTTTTAAATAAATTTTATCAGCTATTCATGTGTTTGGTGATCAGAAAGAAAATACACTCACAGAGATGAATTAATACAGAGATCAAAGGTCCTCTCCCTCTTTGCTTTATGCCTGTACTCATTTTGGCCATCAATGGAATTCTAAATGTACTTGAAAATTTATGTTTTCTCAAGTGCATTAGTGCTGTAACTAGTTGATAGTTTCATGGGAACATCTCCCGGGCTGTGACCGAAGAACTTGAAAAGAATATTCAAAGACAAGTACGATGTTTTCAAATTGTGGTAGATTGTGGGAAAACCAAACTTGTTCATTTCATAACCTTTTCATTCACTATTGAAGATAATTTCATTCCAGTTAAGAAAACTGAATTTTAAATCTAAAAGTAAAGAATAATTCCTGGAAACATCTCAACCACCCCAAAATTATAATCAGAACTGAATTTGTGAATTTGTATAAAACAGATTGGGAAATTTTTACCCCACCACTACATTTAAAGAATTTAATTGTCTTATTATATATAAAAACAGTTTAATGAATTCTTCTTTGATTTAGCTGAATGAAGGAGTCAACCAATTCCAAAGGAAGTTCATCTCAGAAGTGCGCCGCTGCGATGAAATGGAACGAAAGTTGCGCTACATCGAGGGCGAGATTGTCAAGGAGAAAGTTAAGATTCCTGATCCGACCGTAAACCCACCAGCTCCGAATCCTAGGCAGATTATTGATTTAGAGGTAAACTAAAAATCATATTCACTCAATTAAAAAAATAACAAAAATGTCATAATAAATACAGCAATCCACATTTTATGTGCTGCATGTTCTTACTTTGATATCTTGAAATTTCCAATGGTTTTTTTTTTATTATAATTTTTTACTGGCTAATGTCTTGAAAAAAGTAATTTAATAAAACTATTAAATATTAATTTTGTTAAAACTACTATACTTCTTTGGGGCACGACAAGTTGCTATCAATTTAGGGTATGGTGGTCATAAATTGGTTTTCCTGAGAGCTTTGATTTTGTTCCATCAATATATTTCATTTAAGAAGAACAAAATAGGTTTTCCCAATAAAAGAATTTGAGTCAGGCAATTCTTGGGAGCTGACGTGTGAGCGTCGAAAACGTTTATTACACCTGGTATAACATTTAAACCTCAAGCTTTAATTATTACTGTACTCAAAACTATGTTATCACATGGTTGATTGTGAAACATCTCATGTGATTTAAAACGATGATAAAAACCAATTGACAAACACTAGGATCAGCTATTAGTTGATTGACTAGGTACTATATCTATCAGTTTTATGACACCTGTAAAACCACAATGTTATCTAAAGTGTTTTAGATAATCTTGTAATGTATTTGAAAAACACTTGTCTTTTGTACACTTGAAACGTGTTATATAAATTGGGTCAACATCTGAAAGACTATATAAACAGTTTCAAGAGAAGGTAAAGGGATTCATAGGGGTGGAAGTGCCATAGGACTGGCTGAACCCCAAATAAAAGAAACATTACTTGTCTGAAGTATTTGTTCCAAGTAGTCTAATCAATTTTATTTAGATAACCTGTTATTAATTAAAAAGGATCAGTTTGTTTTTTTTTTTCAATTTTATATTGTCACACCTCCTTAAGATAATTTCCTTGAACAAAATGATAAGATAAGAAACTAAATGTTTGTTAATAACTCCAAGACTTCTTGCAGGCTTTCACAGTAGAAGAATGAAGCTTTCAATTTTTATTGTTAATGAAATATTTTAACATACTGAGATTATAAAACTAAAGAAAAAATTACCATACCTTAAACTGATTGCACCGCCAATTAATTGGTTTCAAGTGTAATTCCTTTAATTTCTTCAATTAGTTCTTTAAACTAACATATATTAACTCTTTGGTAAGCAGGAAACTAAATACTGAAACCAAACATTCATATAGAAAATAATGAACATTTCTTCGTTATACAATTAAATTATCAATTCATCCTCTTGGCATTTTCCATTCCATTGCCTCTCTCCCACAACCATCACCATGGTCCATAGTTTCAAACTCATCTCATGCTATGGAATGTGTGTAAACTCAGTCACTCATCTTACTTGATGTGTGTAACATGTTTTGTGTGTATTCTGAAGTCTAAAGTTTGTGATTTTTCAAGAATCAAGAATCAAGAATCTTTATTGTCATCCCACATAACAATGTATTGACAACGTCAGAATAGCACTAGTAGGCCTAAATAAATATATAAATATGACCAACATATAGGAGCACATAAATAAATTAAAAATTAAAATTAAAATTTAAAATTAAGTTAAAATTAAAATTAAAATAGCCTACAACAAAACAGTTTATAAATCACATGGCACATAAAAATCAACATAGCAAAATTTACATGAAAATGCAATCACTTATACTACAGGAATAAAATTCTTCTACAGAATAAAAAGCTTTTTCTTTTAACCATTTAGTCATTGAATTCTTAAAATTTTTACATGAAATGTCTCTTACAACTAATGGTAACTTATTAAAGAGTTTTACGCCTAAATAAAGATATGCACCGTGTGTTTTAGATAGTCTAGCAAACCTCTGATCAATAGAATGTTGGTTTCTAGTATAATGATTGTGGACTGAGCTTCTTAAATTAAATAATTCTAAGTTTTCTTTTACATATGATAAAATTTGTAAGATAAAAAATTGAAGGAAGCGTAAGTATATCATATTCTATAAAATATGGTTTACAGGTGTCACTATAGCTAATATTAAAAATTGTACGCACAGCCCTCTTTTGGCACAAGAAAAACCTCTTTAGCACCACTAGATCCACCCCAGAGAAGGGTGCCATACAGAAGGTGAGAGTGAAAAAGAGCAAAATAAGCCTTTAAAACTAAATTACAACTAGTACAAAATTTAAGTTTCTTAAGTAAAAAGATAACTCTACATAGACGAGCACACAAGGCATCAGTATGTGCTCTCCATGTAAGTCTTGAGTCAAGATGGAGACCTAGTAACTTAACAGACTTATTCACAGAGTTGACACCTAGGTTAAATATTATTTCCTCTGACTTATCCTCATTAACTCTTAGACTATTTGCAGTAAACCAAAGGTAGGATCTCTCTTTCATATAGTCCATCATAACAAGATTAAGCTCAGGAAGTTTACTAGAACACATCAAAGTAGTGTCGTCAGCATATAAGATACTCTTGTTTGGTAGAAATTTTGGGAGGTCATTAATGAAGACGACGAACAAAAAGGGGCCCAGGACAGAGCCCTGGGGAACCCCCCTAGTCACTCTCTTGAGATCAGAGTTCTGGCCACTTAGTTTGACAAACTGGTACCTATCAGACAAGTAAGAACCTTTTTCTTTCAAAAAGAACCCTTTTCACACAGCTATGAACCTCAGGCACATGCATAAAATCTTTTTGACCTACAACTTGCTTTGTTGTAAATGTTTTGACTTTGCCAAGTATATCACGTACATTGATTTGTGTTTGCTTCCTTAAATATTAAGTCTTTTGACAACTGAAGATAAGGATACATTCTAAACCTAGAAACATAGTGTTCTATCCTTGTAACATATAACAATGGCAATAAATGACTAAGATCCTGTTATCCTTTAATTATCCATTGTCCTGTGCCAAACCTCACATCTAAAATGAATTATGGAAGGCAGAATAATTAAGACCAAGAAGTCTGGCTCTACCAATAACAGTGGGAAAATTATATTACTAATCTATTACTATCTCTATAAAAAAAACCATTGGCTTAAACTGACAGAACCATTTCTTACTGTTACGGTATAATTGATAACCATTTATAACCACATGGAACTATATTGGCTATAAATGATTCACTTATTTTTAATTCCAATTTTGTAAGTTTCCATTTAAAGAATTTTTTATTGTTAAACATTTTTCAATTTAATTTTAATTATTTTCCATGCTGTGATTCACAAGTGGCTACATACATTTCCCAGTCTACAAGAAAATAAAAATTGTGTAACCTGTAAAAGGTGAATTTTTTACCTGTGTCTTCAAAACCACAACCAAAAATAATATACTATACTTATCGCTTGTTATGTGGCATATGTTTTTTTTTTTTAGTGTTTAAAACTTTCAATGTGATTTCAAAAGCTGACTTTTTATTTTGGAAGTTACACAACAGTTACTAAAATCCTTCTTCACTAATTTTCAGCAAGTTTCGTGTAAGTACCAACATGTTTTCCTGGCAAATTTGTGTAGAACTGTTGATTCAAATTTAGATAGAACTACAAGTATTGTTGCAGGCAGAGCGACAACATGATACTTAGTTATTTCTGTTTTAGGCACAACTGGAGCACATAGAAACTGAAATCATTGAATCGAGCTCAAACTCGGTCAACCTCAAACTGAACTTCATGGAACTGACTGAGCTCAAAACCCTGTTGGAGAAGACTCAACCTTTTTTTCAAGAGGTGACTTGTAATCTTTTGCACATTGTTACTTTCATTCAACTTTTTAACTGAAGCGATTTCTAAAACAAACAGAAAACTTCCACACAAAATTTCTGTTCTGACTTCAGTCATACATCATGTATATTTAAATCTTACACAAATCTGGTATTTTTGCTCACATTTTTAATTACTAAGATCCTTGAAGATATTTCCACTCACTGAAAGTAATTCTAATTCTTCTAATGTGTTTTATTTTGTTATGAATTGGATTTTTTGTTATATAAACTCTCTGGGAAGCTTTATTTTTCAAGGACTATGGTATATTATACAAATCCAATTACAATTTTGTGTTTAATTGTAAATTATAGAAGAAATGTTATGAATTATGTGAATAATACAAGAATGTTTGTAGCAGTGAACAAATTATGTCAGTAATATTTGTTTACTCAACATAGCTGACAGGTTGTATATACCTGTACCGAATTTTGGTACGGTCTTGACTTCTAATAGATGTAGACTGGAAAAGTTATAGTGTAAATATTACCTCTCCAGCTTCTTCAATGTGCATAGAGGCATAGTTTACAACTATTTAGGTACTAAATTGTGTGTTATTTCTTTGTTAAAATTCTGACTTAGCTGGGGTAGCATATCATTGGCTCAGCAATTTTATTTGCCTGCTTATTACTCAACACTGTTTAAGATACTTTTTTTATGATTCCATTTAATACCAATCTAGTACTAAATTAAGGTATAATTATTTGTTTAAACTTCTAACATGACCGGTTCAGTGACATATATTGACTTATACATTTTTAATGGAATTAGGAGACGAGTTACACTTAAATTAATACATCTTACAACTAACTATATTAAGTGTTAATCCTTGGAATTTGTTTGAAGTTTTTCAAAATTCCAATTTTAATGGTTATTTTTTTAACGCATACGTCTCATATTTCTATTACTAAGTATAAATAGATCACATTTTATAAAGTTTTGGAAACTACAGTTCTAAAATAAACTTGTACTCTGCCGCATCTGTAGATAACTGAGATAAATTATCTTTACAGCTTCTACCAATTATATAGTTCAAGTCTGGGACCGACTTAAAATCATACTCTTGACTTTTGACCCTTACATCAATTCTTAGTTGAGGTTGTATCAGTAACTTTTATCAGTTTATTTTACTTAAATACTAAGTATTTATACTTTTTACATTTTTAACAGAGTGAGAGTGCAAATTAAAGTAATCTGTTAATCTGATTAAAAAAGGGTTTATATCAGGATTCAAAAAGCTTCAAGGACAAAATGAGCAGCTGCCTACTTTTCACCCCACACCCTCTGCTACTTTCTATGACCTCTAGCATGGGTTTAATCCATCTGTAACTATAAACAAAGTATCGAAATGTGTATTTTTATCCTTGACTTTTCATACACCAGAACATTTCTGTAGCAGATCAATAAAGCTGTATTTTCTTCCAAGTAAGACAAACTTCAGTAAAGTAACAATGTAAGGATTTCAGTTAAGTGAATTGAAGTAAGGATTATTTGCAGCATGAAGATGGAACAATCATCACTGGAGACATAGGAACAGTAGCTGAGGACCAAGGAGGCACAAGGGGCCAACTAGGGTGAGTCCATTCTAAACTTATTCATTTAAAAAAAGCTTAACATGTTCGCTATCAACATGTAAAGAAAAAAACTGTTACGAGAGTCCAGTGTCAAATATAGTTGATGCACGAAACTCTCTCTTTACACCAACGTCAACTGTAGGTGACGGTGGGGCTAAATGCACTGGCCCAATGTCAACTATTGATCTCTGAGTTGAATCATTTTTACTGGTATTTGGCATCCTTATCTTGTGCCTACATTTCCAGCAAACAGGATCAAGGTCTAGATAGTGTGTTGTTGTGTGTTCTGTGTTGTAATGGATCAAAATCGTGGTAGAAATTTATAAAATATTGTTGTCATTTTTTATTTAATTGAATGATAAAAATCACCACTATAGAAAATATGTTCCCTATGTCAAAGATAGTTGACACAAGTTTATGAAAAATGTACATGTTTATTATACATTGCTTGGTACGAAATAGACCAATGTCACCTATAATTAACGTAAATTAAAGCATAACTTATGAGTGAAAATTATGTTTTTCTTTACTGATTTTATTTAATTGTTATATACCCTAATTGATAAAAACAATTTAATTTAATCTATCCAAAAGCCTATCTCACCATGATTTGTCTTTGGTGTTAGACAAATCTAATGTGAACGGTTACTGAGAATCAGTTTTGCGTCAACTATAATTGACTCTCGGTAGTGATTGTGTTAATTTGAAATTATGGAGTATTCATGTTAATGATGGTAGATTTTAATATTCATATTGCTTTTAGTTTTTTTCAACCTCTAAGTATGTTGTTATCAAGAGGCAAAAGTGTAGATAATTTATCCTTTATATTCTTTATTACTTCGGATAGTAAAATAAAAGAATCGTAGTGAATTTTTTATTACTGTAACTTATCGTTTTGTGTTACATTATTTACAAGTAGACAACACCAGACATAATTAGCAAACTTAGAGCATATGTAACCATTTGTTGACTTGGTAGAGGGTATGAGTCAACACTTGCTAGTAAGATAGTAGTAACAATAAGGACATGAGTTTTCTGTCCTAGAGTTCAGTTCACGCATGATTTGCACAAATGATTCTATATTGGTATATTAGTATCATAATATTAAAATAGTATCCATCACTATAAATTGTAGAGCTATATTCTGTTAATACAGGTTACTGTTTGGATCTACAGGTTAAGTTTAAATCCAGTCAAAACAAATACTGTATTCATTTCTAGAATGCAATATCTTATCAAGTAAATATTCCTTATAAATGTTTACAAATCAACCTACACCTTTTGAGTTTTATTTTGTATATTTAAATTACATTAAGTTAGTAGATATGTTTCAATTACTGTTTACCATATACCTTTACATTTTTAAAATAATATGTTAAAATTTAATTTTGCTGCATATAAATTTATACACTTGAGAAACTTTATTATAAGTTTGTTAGATATTCGGTTCTTGTATATAAAGTTCATTTATTGTTGCATAAAGTTGCATTTAACTAAAACCAGAAAGTAAATAACTGAAAGTAAACATTGACTAAGTCAACTCTGCCACAGACCTCAGTGATTGAAGAAACAGCCAGCTCTACAAACTGGATATTTTCGAACCTACTAGCTGTATTTGGATTACGGCTACTACTTCTTTGCATAAACAAGCTTCCATCATATCGTTTGAAGTTCCTAGCCTGTTTGGTCATTACAAGTACAGGCAACTACATGACAATGTAAACTTGGAGCAACACCTCAAATGTTACAATACAAATAAAATAAACCACAACAGTTCAAAAGGTGCATTGTAACAAAAATAACTCGACATTCGTAAAGACAGTAAAGTCAACTTTAACTCAGTAAAATTAGATAGCAAATTAGTGTAGCAAAATATAACTGAACTAATTTTTAAAATGCAAATTTAAAACCTCCATTTTCTCTACAACCTGCTTATGCCGTTAGTCATAGCTCTCTCACACAGAAAACATGAATGTAGTAAATAAGATTTGCAACACCATAGTGATAAAAAAAGTAAAAATCTTTACTAAGCTCATCAAATTAAGTAATTAATCTGAACTACTGAATTATTATTATTTCCATGACTTTGCAATGTATGACAAAACTTAACAAGAATAAATTTTGTTTTCTGGGTAAAAAAAAATGATTTTGATCTGCACATAAAAACGATATAAGTTTAATTTTGAATTTATTTCTTAGATTTGTTGCTGGAGTGATACCTCGCATAAAGAAGGTTGGATTTGAACGGATGTTGTGGCGTATCTCACGAGGAAATGTCTTTCTACGACAGGTGGATATAGAAAAACCATTGGAAGATCCACAAACAGTAAGTGGATAATTTAATATTGTAAATTGCTTATAATATTGTAAATATATTTTTATATTAATGCAATCTATTTAGGTTAGATACAGAGAGAAAAGAAATTAATTCATTCAGTGTTCAACATACATGATCTAGAATATTCTATACTACACTGAAAATGCTGTATTTTATTCATATTATATTTTGTGACATGCATATTAAAGTCCAGACATACATTGACACACGTGTTGCATTAGCAGGTGGGAAGATATTAAAACCCTCTAAAATTTGGGATCAGACATTGATACTAATGATGTAAAAAGCTGATGAATCATGAAAGACATCAAATGTAGATGTAGATCTATAGTCTATATTAAGCTGCTAAGAATTGCTCTATTGCAGTTGAGGTGTAGACTCTCAAATTGAAAAGTGCACATATTTATTCCACATTTGAATATTTTTGTGGTGATACACTATACAGTATGATGATAGTTAAAATCATTAATGGTGAATTTAAGTAAAAATGCAAATAATGTATAATACAGTTTGTCAGTAAAAGGGCCAAAAACAATGGTTTGACAACAATCACAATAAAAAAAACAAACAGCAAAACAAAATACAAGTAGTCTAGTTTTTTGTAACCTTAAATGTGACTGTATTTTAGTTTATTATTAATATTTGTAAAGTAAAATCACTCTCTGTATTATATGTATCATTATATCTATACATTGTCTTATTGTAAATTTGTTGCGGAAATCCAATGCTTATTTTACTGATATTTTTTAATATATATCAATCACCCAAAGCAACTAAAGTAAGGTAAATATACAGAATAAACTAGGAAACAATTTATGTAAATAAATGAGTGGTATGCTAGAATTGTATAAAACTAAAACTTGTGTTTAAATTTTGTTTATGGATGATTACCTTATAATACTTTTTGTGGTGCTGACTTAATTTATGAATTTAATTATGAGTTTAACTCTTTATTTTAGGGTCTGCCAGTAGAGAAGACAATATTTGTTGTGTTCTACCAAGGTGACGAACTGAAATCTAGAGTGAAGAAAGTATGCTCAGGTTTCCACGCTTCCTTTTACCCCTGCCCCAGCTCCTACACAGAGCGTATGGATATGATCAAAGGGGTTAAAGCTAGGATTGAAGATCTCACTACAGTTAGTATACTTTTTTTGTTTTTGACTTTTTATGAAAATTTTGTTCAGAGAATAGAAATAGAATATCCTCAGCTATAATCTACAATTAACTGAAATAGCCATTGGAAAAGTTATTGCAATAGTCTCAACAAGAAACCATACACAACGTACAAATATATTTATGAGTACTAAAATTTTTAACATTTAAGTCCATCATTAATTAAAATATTTTCATCTCTTTGTTCCACAGAGTATTTTGTAACTGCTATCATAATGAAGTCAAAATTTGATATCATGAAAATACTTGATAGATAATTATTTAAGATATATTATTCACTTCTCTTCTGTGAGAAGGTCTAAACATCATCTGGTATCAGCTGATGAGGCTACTTACAAATTTTTTAATACAAATTTTAAGCAACTGCATGTGTCTATAAAGAGATTCTTGAATAATGTTTGTTATGCAATAAACACAGTTTTAATATTTCCTCTATATTTTATTCTTAACTGGATCATCATGTGAATAATCTATTAACATCAGTTGAATAGTCAGATTTAGTAAAAAGTACAAATCACTGACCATCCAAGACAAAATATAGATACTGATGGTCTTCTACAGAGTGTCAATTAAGTCTGGAACCTCTTTTTTAATTTTTAAACCACAATATAAAAAAATACCAAAGTTCACACACGTGCTTACTGGTGATAGTACCGCACATATCTGCCCAATTACCGACCTGATAATCCCTATGGGGGACGGTCCACAAGGAGTCAGACAAAATTCTTAAATAGCAGCATAGGTCAAGTTTGGTATCAAATTAAAGGTCTTACTTAGCAGAGTACAATGCTGCAAACCGGACTTAAAAAGGTGGATTCATTCAGTAGTTATAGCTATTTGAATTTTAAAACGATTGAACAATGTAAATTATTAAGTATTAAAAATAAACACCAATTTTTAAGTACCTGTGATCAAAGTAAGTGTTCAAAATGTTCCCCTACCATCGTCTGGCAATGTCCTAGGCGGTTGTAAAAGCCATCCACTGCATTTTGAAGGTAGACACGAGGAATATCTTGAGCTTCTTGGACTATGAGATTTCTTAGGTGCACCAAATCTCGAGGCTTAGTACGATAAACTTTATCTTTGAGGTATCCCCCCCAAAAAAAAAATCCAGCGGAGATAAATCAGGGGAACGAGCAGGCCACTCTACTGCACCACGTCTTCCAATCCATCTGTGAAGGAATATTGTATCCGAGTATTCTCTAACAAGGAGAGCAAAGTGTGGTGGCGCACCATCTTGTTGGAAATAAATTATTTGAAATTGTCGACCAAGAGCAGCAGGAATGTAGTGCAGGAATTATTTCATTTTGGAGCATTGCTAGATACGAGTCACCATTTAAATTACCATTGATAAATAATGGGCCCATAATTTGATTTCCTATAATACCTGCCCAAACGTAAAGTTTCTGTGGATGCTGTGTATGACTCAATCTGCCACTTTCACATTCTAACAGTGTTGTGTTATTGGTAATAATTATTGATTCCTGGCTTCGATTACTACATTGTCAGATGATGGGAGGGGAACATTTTGAACACTTACTTTGATCACAGGTACTTAAAAATTGGTGTTTACTTGTAATACTTAATAATTTACATTGTTCAATTGTTTTAAAATTCAAATAGCTATAACTACTGAATGAATCCACTTTTTGAAGTCCGGTTTGCGGCATTGTACTCTGCTGAGTAAGATCTTTAATTTGATACCAAACTTGACCTATGCTGCTATTTAAGAATTTTGTCTGACTCCTTGTGGACCGTCCCCCAAAGGGATTATCCGGTCGGTAATTGGGCAGATGTGTGCGTTACTATCACCAGTAAGCACGTGTGAACTTTGGTATTTCTTTCTATTATGGTTCAAAAATTAAAAAAGAGGTTCCAGACTTAATTGACACCCTGTATATTTCCCAAAAGAAACTTAAACATCATTAGCATAGTTACATTTTGATGACTAGCTAAATGTCTAATTAATCAGTTTTATATAGCCATGACTTGATAATAAGTAAATAAATAAAGCAGGAATTTACAGGATCAGGAATGCAAACGGAATTGGGGATTTACTGAACAAAAATAAAAAACAGTGAGCTAGACTTATCTAAATGAAGTATTATGTAAAACTATCATTCCTATTTAGGAAAAATTTGTAAAGATATTCAGATATTAATTTGAAAACTTTCTGGCAAATTTCAGTTTGACTGTTAAAAATCATACTTTACCATTCATAGGAGATGAAAAAGATTTGTTAAATAATTACAACTGACTTGGAATTATGAACTACATGCTTGTTTCAATATGAAATACAAAGTAAGGTTTCTAAGAGAGTTTAAGATAGATCCACTCTCTTATATTTTTAAACTGTATGCTGTATGCTGCAATAAATACTTATTCTATTATACATGATACACTAGTCCTGTTTCATATTTATATATTGAAAGCAGTGTATCACTCTCTGAACAGAAACATAGTCATGGTTCACTTTGTTTAAGTCCTCAACAAAATATGTTACTATCATCAAAGGGTACTGTAGTCAGTAACCAAGAAGTTGCACAGTTGAACCATCATGGTAACTAATATTATGACGTCAATATACTATGCTCTCAACAATAATGAAATAGTATTATCCAAACTGTAGGTCTTGAACCAAACAAGAGAGCATCAACAACTAGTTTTGTCATCAGTAGCCATGAAACTGCACAGTTGGAGCATCATGGTAACCAATATGATGTCAGTGTATTTATGCTCTCAGCAGTAATGCAATGCTGTTGTCCATTCTCTAGGTCTTGAACCAAACAAGGGAGCATCGGCAAAGAGTTTTGTCATCAGTAGCCAAGGAGCTGCACAGTTGGAGCATCATGGTACGCAAGATGAAGGCTGTGTACCATACTCTCAACATGTTCAACATGGATGTCAGTCGCAAGTGTCTCATTGGAGAATGCTGGGTACCTGTTAAAGAGATCAACAAAGTACAAGCTGCTCTAATCGAAGGAGGGGTCTGTATTATTATCTCATCTCATCATTATTCTCACTTGCAAGATTCTTTCTAAATCTGTTTCTGAAATATATTCAGTTACATTTAATTGAAAACATAATCAATCAAAATAGTACTATACATTACACATCAGGATCCAAAGTTTTAGTAGACAAACAAGAACCTGAACTATTCTATCTAATATTTTAAGTTACAAAATTTTTGTTGATGGTACTTACTTCTAAGATTGAACCAGTTGCATTTTTGAATCATCACATTATTTTTGACTCTTCATTTAGAAGAACAAATTTAATCTTGAGATAATATGATCTTAATATTAACATTAGACTCACACAGTAAGAATATAAATTGATTACAGAAAGTATCGGGCAGTAGCATCGCATCATTCTTAAACATACTTCATACCCATGAAGAACCGCCTACATACTTCCGTGCCAACAAGTTCACCTATGGCTTCCATGCTCTGATAGAGGCGTACGGAGTAGCTACCTATCGTGAAGTTAACCCAGGTAAACAATGTTCACGAATTTATTAAATTATTGCATCCAAGGCTATTAATATTTCATTTATATAGTTCCTACTTCAGATCATTACTTTGTAACTAAATTGTCTTTATCCATAGGGACATTGCTGGAATCTGTAATTTTTTTTCTCGTAGCTAAGCAAACGATTTAAGTAGAGTTTATATACATTTTTCAATGAAACGTATAATATTCTTATTGTTATCCAGCTTTAACATTTAATAATTTACTTGTACATGTGTATGAATGTTGTGTGCAATAAAGGTGATTATCACTACGGTGGTTTCACAATGTTGTCTTTGAGCATATTCACACTGATGCTATGTTGGCGACATGTTCTCAAACTGCTGTCCTCCTGACATTGATGTCACTTTGGTACCCCAGCAGTTCAGTTCAGTTCTTGAAGGGAATGTGTAACGAATAAGTGCGATCTCGTAGCCTGCATTTGGGATAAGACACAAGAACCTTAAAACTCACATATATTCAAATTTTTTACAAAATAGGTGTAGAGAATTGCTGATTCTAGATTATGTTGCAGTTGAAAACATTTTTGTAAACATTTGTAATTAAATAACATCATTTTGAAATTTTGTTTATAAAGGTAACTTGTAATAAAAAAAACAAAATACTGTATTAAAAATTAGTAGTCCTAGTCACAATATGATACGTAAATAAATGTAGCATTTAGTCAAAGTATAAGCTTCTTGTGTCCCGCTATCAGTTTGATGTACAATTAACACCCTTCTATGACTACACAAGAGACAGAATGAAACTGAAAGAAAGTGGAAAGTGGGAGTGGAGAAGGTGTTAGATGCTTCTTGTTATAAAGATAAATAGGGAGCAAGCTTTTGTAACTATCTTTATGAATTGGTGAACCTTTAAACAAGTAATAAAACCCTTGTTACTATCATTATTGTTTAGGCTTCTGGATTAATGTGTCATTTTTATTTTTATACTACATTTTAGTCAAATGGTAGGACTACTTATTACAAAGAGAACTTTATAAGAAAAGACTGTCTTGATTAGTGAAAGACATTTTTTAATATTTCATTACAATTTGTAATGTCTACAAGTGATAGAGCATCAAAGAAGAGAAAATGTCCTAGTAATAACCCAAGTACAATATACCAGACTGTTGGACATAAGGAGTCCATTATATACACGATTACAAGAAATAAATATGAAGATTATGTCATCCGAGAACAGATATCGTATGAAGCTAAAAGTTGAAAAAGTGCAGTTTGAAAATTATTCCCTCACAAAGAGCTGCCAGTGAGTTTCAACAAGTATGAACATGAAATGAAAAAGAATTATTTCAAAATAAGTTAGGACTTATAAACATTTCAACTGGCAGTGCTTATAGTTAATTTTGTAGAAAGGAAAATCTAATACAAATAAAAACAACTCATGGAAGAGCCAAATTGGCAGAAATTTCACTTGTAGGGGACTGTTAGAGGACTATGGACTATGAGTGACAAGTCTTATCTAGCAACACTGTACTACAACATACCACGACCACAATAAATGTTCTTGTCTTGTTCAAACTCTATTTTGGTGTCAATTTTGTAAATTTGTAGGAACAAAATCAACTATTTCTTGTGTATAGGTAAAAAAAGAGGTACCAACTGGTTTCTTACTTTAATTGGCACACTATAGTAAGTAAGAATAGAGCATAGACAATAGATATACGAGTAAAATAAAGTAAATGTGGTTTGTTTTATTTGCAATATAGTTATTTATGTTCAGGTCTGTACACCATCATTACTTTCCCATTTCTGTTTGCCGTCATGTTTGGGGATGCTGGCCACGGTCTCATCCTGGCACTTTTTGGTGGCTTCATGCTCTTGAAAGAGAAGAAATTCATGAGTGCAAAATCCAGCAATGAAGTAAGCTTATAAAAAGGTTAAAAAGCGTTAAAAATGTAGAATTTTAAATCCTATAGTTAGTTTATTTATTACTTACCTCCTTGCTCCTTCGTATTGAGAGAAGTTTATTGCTTAGTTTTAGGGGGCACATACTAGGAAATCTGGGGCATTACAGATGTCTCAGATAAAAACAAGATAATTCAACCTAAAATTTAAAAGTCTATTCACTGAAAACGCAAAGATAATTATCATTCTATAGTATAGACATTGTTTGAAATTAAAAGAAACAGAACTCTATTTAATTAAGACGAAATGTATTAATAAATTTGTGATTGAGTGCAGATTCACTCACACGAAAAACCTTACTTCATAGAAAATAAAAACTGCTACTACAGGTTAATTTCTTCTCCTTAAAAATATTGTGTTCAAACATGTGTTTGGTAGAAATGAGTAAAATTCATATTCATACATTTATCATAATCTTCACTTCAAATATAAATCAGATAGTATATATATCGTACTTTTTAATGTTTAAACATATACCTATGAAATACTGCTCTAGGAATGGTAGACTGAAATTGAATTGCTCCGATCTTTATACTGCTCTAAAACTGGTACAGTAACTTGGAGACAGTAGCAGTTTGTGCCAAACACTTTGAGACTGCTTTGAACCTTCTATGTATTGTCACAATTGTTGTAATTTGTGTTTACAGATGAAAACCTTTTCTCTCTCATTATCACTTTTATCTCAAAAAGAAACAAACCTTTTTCTTTTTAAACGTTTTACTAGTGAATTAGACATACAAATCTTGCAATCAAAAAGATAAAAATTGTATTGACTTAATCTTGTTTAACTTTTTTCCAGATTTGGAATATGATGTTTGGCGGAAGGTATATTATTTTCTTGATGGGACTGTTTTCCATATATACAGGGTTGATATACAACGATATTTTCTCAAAGATGGGAAACATTTTTGGAACTCATTGGCAATTCACTTACAATGCTAGCACCCTTTTAAACAACTCGAATCTCCAGCTGGACCCTGTCACCATGTACACTCAGGATCCTTACTGGTTTGGCATGGACCCTGTGTGGCAGGTGGGTTGATGGCACAGTGTACTGCACATTGTGTTATCTTTGTGGTTAACTAGTTTGTCGTTACATGTCACTTAAAAGTCATTAGATTACACTACTTTAACTTCTCAATGAATCTGTAAAATTTCTCCATTTTGATACTAATCTCTTCATTAAAAATGCATGGAGTGCTTAATCTTCTATAAACTCTTAAATTTCCTAATCCAAAAAAAAGAAAGACTGTCTTCTTTACCAAACAGAAATTACATTGATCTTTTTTCATTGTGCCTTTTTTCAGTCAGCATCAAATAAAATCATCTTCCAGAACTCATTCAAAATGAAGCTCTCTATCATCATTGGTGTGATTCACATGGTTTTTGGTGTATGCATGAGTGTTGTCAACCACGGGTAAGTTGGCTTTTTTTGTTTAGTTGGAGCAAAATAAAGCAATGATAAATACATTTTTGTCTTATAAATAATTATATATGTACTTCATTATTGTTGAGAGTCATAGATTACATCCTTTTACATTAAAATATTACCATTAGAATATAAAAGAATAATAATAGTATATAGTTTTGTGTATGTGTGTGTGTGTGTGTGTGTGTGTGTGTGTGTGTGTGTGTGTGTGTGTGTGTGTGTGTGTGTGTGTGTGTGTTTTACTGTTTGTTACCTTCAAAAGTTTATTATTTATCATTAATATATAAAAATATTCTAATATATAAACAAGCAGTAACAATCCAAAATTGAAAAAAATAAAACAATGTAAAATTTATTTATTAAGTCTTAGGTTTTTGAACAATATAGTATTTAAATGTCAAGTTCCAGAATTAAAAGTATTTTCTGAAAGAACATTTTGCCTGCAGTAATTTTTTAGCTGCAATAACAAGTGCAGAAGTATGCCTTTTTAAAATACTGTATTGCAAATCCCCAGTGAGTACTGGGGTTAAATAAACCTCTAATAACTTGGACCATTCAAAACAATCTGCTCAACTAATTGTTACAGAAAATACCTTTGACTTTAACTTTAGTCTGTAGAAAACTGAAATTTGGTTGTTTTGTCTAGATACTTCGGCAATGGAATATATGTGCTTCTAGAGTTTTTGCCTCAGGTCCTGTTTCTAATTCTACTGTTTGCATACATGTGTGTTCTTATGTTCATGAAGTGGATTCTCTATGGCCCACCAGACCGTAAGTGATATTTTTTTTTATTTAAGAGCCAATTTAAATTATAATAATCAATTAAATTCTCATGATGTACTCTATATTGACTTCTTTTACTATTCAGTAAATGTTACTTTCGCAGAAAATTTAATGCCTTAGCAATAAATTTTAGTAAAGAGTACAACGGCCAAAAGAAAAAGACTTATTTACTGGTGAATATTATTACATGTACTGCTTCGTGTTTACTCTAAGATATACTGAAATATCAGTTGCATTAATATAGTGTATATAGTATAGTAATGGCTATGAATACTAACTCTATGCCATTAGTTTACTGATTTTTATGTAAATAAGTGCCTTAAAATAAATGCCATATGAAAACTATCACTGTATTTATAGTTTTGTTCGTAATTTTTATTCAAGCTGTATTATTTCAATATTAAGATTTCTGAATACAGTATGTTTAATGAATGACTTTCTTGCCTCCGGTTTACTGTAGATGAATAAATGACATTTAAGTAATGTCATTAGTTAGTACTTACATAATGCCATGGAAATAAGTGCCTTAAAATAAATTCCATACAAAAACACAATGGTTTATAGAACCACAATGGTTACGGGACCACAATGGTTTAAATGTAACTATTTCCAATTAATTGTAAAATGATTAATGCACATGCTACTTTCAAACGGTTAAAATACAGTTAACATCTCACCTTTTAGAGGTTTGAGAGGAGTCCTGGACATGAAAGGTATCAACAATGAAACAGTAAAAACTAGAACCAACAAGATTAGTCTAAATAGAGCACTGGAACAACTAAGCACATTTATACAGGATGATTGAAAAGTAAGTTGCACCTAAACTTTTTTGTCATTTTAGATGTGGCTTACAGGTCTTGTATAGTGGGGATGGGCTCCATTTTGTTGAATAAATACTTCATCTCAATTTAAAAAAAAAACTACCATCTGGTGTTCTTTCTATTAAGTTGTTGAGAGCTGGAATTATCTGTGTATTTAGCACGTTGTCGTTGGTTACAACATTCAAGTTGCTATCAATAACAAATTATCCTATGATAAAGTTACCAATCATACCAGCTCATATGTTTAATTTCTGTAGGTGTTTGGTATGGCCTTCCTGGTACCAGTGACGTTATCTTGTGCCCAATACCTACAGTTGTGTTGGTTAACTTGTCTATTAAGTTTAAATGATGCTTCACGGTAAAAGGAATATTAAAAGAAGATACTGCCCTTTATTCAAGCCTTTGCATCATGATCTCACAAAATTCTAGCCTTCTATCAAAATCATCTTCATTCAGTTCCTGTACTAGTGTGATTTTATAAGAGTGAAACTTATGCATCTTTAATGCCTTTTTCACTAACCACGGTGTTAAGGTATAGTTTTTATTGACTAACCAAGACCTTTAAAATTATGTTACAAGACTATAAGTGCTACTTTAAAATGTTAAATTAGACTCCACCCTCTTTTCTCCTGAGGGTAAAATTTTAAAACTATCACTATTAGTTTTAAAATTTCACAACAAATTTCACATATCTAAAATAACAAAAAAATTAAGGGGTGTTGCAACTTACTTTTCAATCACCCTGCATATAAAACATATTTCTAATATTCCATTTTATTTTTTCATAAAAATGAGAGGTTGGTCAAGTTTTAGTCTTACTTTTCCTATTGCCCATACACTGAAAATCTATATGAGGAACTTACTTAACAAGCAAAAATGAGTCTTGTTGGTAGCATCTTTGATTGAAGTATTCAAATACATGTATGTGATTAATACAGTCAAAGGTACCATATCTTATATTTTAGTGAACTTACTCTTACTGAACGATTTTGTATGCTGCAGGGAGAATACACTTAACATTTAGAGATGGATGTTTAATATAGTTAGTTTCCAGTAAGATAATCAAGGTAACTAAACAGGACCCAAGATCACTCACATCAAGTACCAAATATTGATAAAACTCCAAACTACTTAATAGATTATAGAAAGAGTTTTTGTTAAACCACAAATAAATAAAGAGTAATGAGTTGAAAAGTGATCCTTGTGGAATACTATATCAAATCACCTACAACCTGAGAATGGAGTTTAATTGAATAAGTGTGTTTTAGAAATAAAAGTTGAAATTATTATTTTCTGTTATTCAGTTTATATTTTAACCAAGGAAGAGGAGTTCATTGGTTAAATTTGTAATCTGGAAACAAATTTCATGCAGTACCTATAATGAATAATATATTTTATTTCTATATTCTAATTTCACTCCTGCATAAGTTTTCCAATCAGTATTTCTTGTCGTCTTTGGTTATCTGTATATTTAGCCTTTAACGTTTTAATTGTTGCAGATGAATCAATCTACTGTGCTCCTTCCGTTCTGATCACTTTCATCAACATGATGTTATTCAAAGACAGCAAGAGTGGGCAAGATCCTAAATTCAAAGACTGTGATCCTTACATGTATCCTTATCAGGTAACTGTAAATGTCTTAAAAGGTCCATGTTGACTGTTATGCTAATAGACATTTTTAAAATACTTACTTAATTGTATGCATTACTTTTTAAATGTATAAACACTTTTTTTAATACGAGTTCCATTGGAAATTTTTTTAATATGTTGGAGAACTACTACAGTGTTCTACTTCACTTTATATAATATTTTGGTAACAAAAACATGTTTCTTGTAAATAGTTTTAAATGTGCTTTTTAGTAAAGTAGTGATATGTTTCAATACACAAGGGCCATCCAGGAAGTGACCTATGTTTTGCCGTGGTGAAAGAAGGAGAGGGATACAGTCCCTCAACTTGGTACCCAAGCTTTCTGTAAATTAGAGTATACATACAGTATAGCTAGCTGCAGTAGCACATTGTTCCTCTTGCATCTATTTAATACAATTATGTACAGAGACAAATGATAAATGAAATGAGTTTGTCTTTCAAATGCTTACTATAAAACGTAGTTCAGCAAAATTGGTGTATTTTTAAACCTCGAGACTTAAGTTACTTTCTAGACAGTTACTTCTTTTACACAATAAAAACTATGTTATTTGAAGTAAAAAGAATACAATATTCTGATTATATTAAATAATAATGAGGACATATAATGTTTACAATACATTTGACATTCAATGTAGTATTAAGAAGACTGAACTCTTACTATACTTGCTGTATGTTCTACTGCAGCTCAAGAGTTAGACTTCTTATTGTTGAACATTATTAGGTGTGCCTCTTTGCTTCAACATATTTCTAGTACAAAAGTTTTAATAAATGTTTTTCATACAGACTGCTTAATATAACAAATCTGGTTTCAGAACGTTTTTATTACAATAAAGTAGAATTTCAAAACAATTATAGAGCACAAGTGAACTGAAATTCAAATTACTGTGACTAGTTATTTGATCAGAACTCTGTTCTCAAGGATGTATACATTTATTGTGATGGGGACAATTTTTATGTAGGTAGGCTACTGTGTAATTGATCAATTTACAAAATTAATTAATTTCATTGAATAAATTCTTTCTAGCTATTTTAACTACACTATAATATTTTGGAATGTTTCAGAACTCCATTCAAATGGGGCTGGTCCTTTTGGCTGTACTATGTATTCCTGTCATGTTACTAGGAAAACCTATCTATCTCCTCTGCTGTGGAGGGTTGAAGAAACACCACAAGGTAACATTAACCATACCAAACATATTAGAAAGGTAAATTTATTTTTCTATGGAAACAAAATTTTATAACTTTGGTATTTATTGTTATAAGTATTTACTAACTTGGAATTTTTACTTTATTTGTGAATGCTAATATACAAAAGGTGTGTCATTTGAATAGAGATCAGAGTGCATGAAACCTACATAGTATTCTTACTAAGGCTAGAGGGTTTTTATAAAATACAAATAATTTTTAATTACCTAGTGAACAATGGAAGACATTAACAGTTTTACATGAAGCTTCAATCATGTAAGTTAAATAATTTTCTTATTAATCTTCAGTCACTCAGTTTCAAAAATCGTGCATGGCAAAAATCTGTTGCAAATTGTGACTACTATTTTTGTCTTTTTTCCCTATAACTGTCAAACTCCCAGAAACCACGATTTATTGTGCTGAAACTAATAGATGATTGATCTACATTAAATTCGGTTTCTCTTGATTAAACAGGAAGGACAAGAAGAAGAGCCAGCCGGTGAGATCTGGATCCATCAGGCCATCCACACAGTGGAGTATATCCTCAGTACGATCTCACACACTGCTTCATACCTGCGTCTCTGGGCTCTGTCACTCGCTCATGCTCGTAAGTATCTCTCTCTCCTTTATCCAACTTTTGTATGTCTGAAGATCATCCACACAGTGGAGTATACTTCCTCAGTACGATCTCACACACTGCTTCATACTTGCATCTCTGTGATCTGTAACTCGCTCATGCTCGTAAGTATCTCCCTCCTTTATCTACCTTTTGTATATCTGAAGATCATCCAAACAGTGGAGTATACTTCCTCAGTACGATCACACACACTGCTTCATACTTGCATCTCTGGCCCTGTAACTCGCTCATGTTCATAAGTATTTCCCTTCTCTATCTAACTAAATGTTACTTGTGAAGACAAAATCACTGATATTTTTAATTTTAAGATTGGTTTACTCTCGGATTGGTGCAATGTTAATAGTCTTTCTCTAAATTTAGAAAAGACACAAGATTTAGCAATGTCTTTAAATAGATGTAAAGAGATTCAGTCTGTTAAGTTTCTTGGTGTTCTGTTGCAATCTGATTTAAAATGGTTTCTCTCACATTAATTATATTTTACCCAGGATCACTAGAGGTATCTTTATGTTAAGAAAATTAAATTACACAGTTTCTAATGATGTTCTTCTTCTAATTTATTATAGTTATATACATTCTTTTTTAATGTATGGTGCCAAATTTTGGGCCAACTGCTCTTACTCTCATTGTCTGTTTGTCTTGCAAAAGCAGGCAGTTCGATTGATTTGTAAAGCTCCAACTAGATCCCATTGTAAGAATTTATTTATTAAGTTACAAATTATGACAATTCCATGTATCTACATTTATCAGTGCCTTATTTATGTAAAACAGAACATACATCTTTTCAAATCTAATAGTGATTACCACAGTTATGAAACTAGAAATAGGCAGGAACTAAGAAATGATTTAGTATCCTACAGTACAACACAAAATAGCTTTAAATATACTGCCATTAAGTTATATAATCATCTGCCATTATACTTTAAAAATCTACCATCGAAAAGTTTTAAATGCTGTATTAAAAGATTGTTAACAGACAATAGTTTTTATAGTGTTGACGAATTTTTATGCTATAATTAGTTAATGATTATTTTTATTGTATTTTTGACTCTGCCTGTACAATTATGTAATGATTGTTTTCTTGGCAATAAAGAAAAAAAAAAAAAAAAAAAAAAAAAAAACTTTTGTTTGTCTAAAAAACAAAGACCCTTGCTGTATACATAACAAATAAACAGCTGATTCTTATGTATTTTTTAATTGATTGTTTAACCTTCAAAGTGCTTACTATATTCACTTGTAGTGCTACAGGTTTGTTTTAGAAATTTTTCAAGCATATATTTTGAAGGTAGATTCATTTTGAAATGAGTAATAAGCTCATAAAATTAAGAAAATTTAACATATAGTAAATAGTTTTTTATTAGCAAAATCTACAACATAAGAAAATAATAATTACAATAACTTAATGTTCCATGTTAAAAAGTTATTAACTCTTTTTTTAATTTTGCTTACTTTTTCACATTTAGCACAGCATAGCAGCACTTTATTAAACAATTCAAAATAAAGACAAATTTATAATATACACCTTGCACATCTACTTTTTAAAAAAAGCACAGGAACAAAACATATGTTGTTTATGCCTGCTGAACAGCCTTAAAAATCTGCCAGTCAAACAATTACTTCAACGGTTGATTTTTATGATGGAAAAATAAAGACAGCATGTGGATAAATTAATAGTGCTATTTTCTAGTTTACTACTATATATAATACATTGAGAAATATCATCAGTTATGGATGTTATGTCGTTAACGGTAAACATGACCTAATCTCGCATAGCACAATGTTAGCACTATCAGGTGGATCACTGACATCGCGTAGTATGACGTGAGCACTTTTTATATCTATTATGTTTGTTTTAAAAAATGTCATAAGTGAACATGTGATACATTTGGTGTCTGTGTATTTGTGGCATTGTGTATTTATTTCTTTCTGTATATTGTATTTTCCAGAGCTATCAGAAGTGTTGTGGCAAATGGTGTTCAATATGGGGCTAGTGATGGGTATCGAGTACTATGGAGGGATCATCATATACATCTTCTTTGCCTTCTGGGCCTTTGGTACTATAGCCATTCTCATCCTCATGGAGGGTCTTTCTGCCTTTCTACACACCCTGCGGTTACACTGGTGAGTGATAGTTAGTAAAATAACAAGAGAGGTACTTTTATTCTATCTCATACTCTTTAAAAATTTTATGAGAAGTTGTACACATATCTAGTTGTGGTATGAGACTAAACATTTTATTTCTACATTATATTTCAAAAGTGTAAGACATTTTTAGAAAATCTAACTATTAGTGTTAGGTTCTAAGCATCTGAAAATATATGTGGCAATCTCAAGTTTAAATCAATTTGAATCTGGGTATCCGTTGTCTAGGATACAAGTGAAAGCTAAGCTATGTAGCCACCAATGATAGAAAGGTTATAACTTGACAGAGAGGAAATATAAAGAAAAAACTGTAAAACCAAAGATTTCAAAATCCAACTATTTTTTTCAAAAAGTGGAGTAAAATAAATGTGTAAAGTAGTGTTTGTATACAAATTTGCTTATATGCTATTTTTATACGACTTATTGTAATAAATCTAGTAGATTTCAAGCCCGGTAGGTAGCCCAAAGATGAATTCTCCTTTAATGGGCAGTATAGTGGATATCTTGTTTCATACCTATCTAATCAGGTAACACAAGAACATTACAGTGGACTCCAGACAGATTCTTATTTTCATAGAGGCACAATTATCAAGGACTGTCAAACTGACGTAGTGCTGCTAGATGACAGACTCCAATGGTATCCCAGGAAAGTTTATAAAGTAACTGCTCTGGTTGAAAGTTCAACATACTATGGAAGGTCAATATCATAATCAGCAATGACAATGGAAATCCTGAAACACCGTCTGAGTATAGACCACTCTTTGTACTGGACACACCTGGAAAATTCTTTGAATGACTGTTGAAATCAAGACTTACAGAAGGTTAAGGATATTCTGACCCTCAATACGATTTTGAAGCTGGTTGTTCTAAGAGTGGGGAAAAGGCGCAAGTGGAGAATACTTTAGGGAGACTTGACATGGGTAGCTCATGCTTACTGGTCATGTTGGCCATGCTGAATGTGCAAAAAGCTTAATGTTCAGCCAAGTAGGCACACGTGATGGCTACCTTATGGAGCTACTACCACATATGCCTCACGGCTACCTCAGTGGGTGGAGCAGATACATGAATAAAGAATATTTATTGGCCATTGAATAAGACTTTGTTACAATAGGCTTCATCAAAATTTAAATTTACTGAAAACTAAATCAAATTAAAATAATCCTATCAAAATTATGATATTATATTAAAATTTAAATGTATTTGGTCTACATTAATTCCTTATGCAAGTCAAGCATATTACTTTTCATATACTCATCAATTAAGTAACAGGCTTTGACCTTTAACCACGTTGAAATAACTAGTTTAAGCTCATTTATAGTAAATTCCTTATAACCAATGGTAACTTGTTTAATATTCTACATGTAAATTGCTGACAACTGAAGCTATTATATCTCTTAGCCAGTCTTACATTGGGAGTCAAAAGATTTATTATTGATAAACCATAATAAAGGTGTACATGGAAAAATCCAAAGTAAGTCATTCGCAAAACCTCAGGATGTACACAATACTTGAGTTTATGTAGCAGAAAAATAACTCTAGAAAGCTATACAAATATTTTCGACATGTGCCTTCCACAAAAGCTTACTATCCAGAACAACCCCCAAGAGCTTGCCAGGTTTAAGAAAACATCCAGGTGTAACCAAGTTGTTTCTATGTGTAAAAATTGTACCATCAGTATCAACATCATTTTTAATAAGACTTTTATTGGAGTATCAGTGTTTAACTTGTTGAAGAGAATGATCCAACTATAATTTTAGTGTAAAAAAATCAGCATTGGAAAAGAGAATGGTTGGGGAGTTAAATGTTCAACTAACTCAGTTCCTAACTGGCCATGGAAAACTCAAAACTTACACGTTAAACCAGATAGATTCAGGAACTTGGAATGTCCTTGCAGGGACTTGAAGCACTATAATACCTATCACACCTGCTGCTGCAGAAGAACTAAGGAAGAAAGAAGAGATCTAAAGTACCACTGTCCATCTCTTGACGAACTCTATCTTTAGGAATCTGATTAACTGACTGGTATCAGCATATCTGCATAAGTAAAGAACGTATTGAAAACCAAGAAAACAGAAAAACAGTAATGCAACAGTAATATAATGTTATCCATTCCAATGGAACAAATGGCAGTTGTGGTTCTCTGAGAACTTACAAGTATCTTCTTAAATTAATACTGAAAGTGGTCCCAAAAGGAAGCAATACATGCGTTGGTGGAATTTTTGTGGGTGGGAATTGCTTTGACCAACGCTCTACATTGATTTCTAATAGTGCAATAACATTTTCACAATGGTTATATAGAGTACAACTTTTTCCTTATTAATAGAAGTGAATAAGGTGGTGGCTAAAACCCTTCTTACTAATAATATTATTACTTTTTTGAGCTGTCACTGTCTTTTACCAGGGACTACTGCTATCACTGCTTACCCCAATTCTGTTTTGGATTATACATATTCTTCTTGTATTAACAAATGCCCTATAACTCCTTACATCATATCTGTAACAACTAGCTAGTGCAACATTTCTTTTGGTTATGTGTGCCCTGTAAATGGGAAGTTTAAAACAGTTTTGTTAACTAAATACTAAAAGTAAAATCATTAGTAATTTTCCAATATTTTCCTCCATCCTTGTATATCAAGAAAACTTATATATGTGATTGTTTCACACACTCTCTACATCACGCAACCTTTAGAGTTGGCCATGGGAACACAAATTCAAAATTGAAATTATAGCCACAACAATGTTGTTTAGTGCAGAGGAGTGGCTATATACTATATCGAGAATACTTTTCTTTTCTTTCAAGTACAAGTAATATTAAGTTAAATCTTGCAAATTTGTATATAGTTACTTCCATGTTTACCAGTAATAATCAAAGACTGCAGTAAAGACAAAATGGTAACAAGGCAATGGCTAGATGGCAACCTCTAGTAGAAACTACATTCTAAAAAGAAAGAAATGTTTGGATAGAAAACTTTTATAAATTCCTTGTGTTTTTAATATCAGTTCAAGGTAATATTCTATTGCTTTTGTTTCTCTAGGGTGGAATTCTGTAGCAAGTTCTATTCAGGGAATGGCTACCTATTCATCCCCTTTTCATTCAAACGAATCATCAGCCAGGAGGATGAAGAAGAATGAAGATATTTTAGTATGATATTTATTTTGTAGTTAGATTTAGTAGACATGTATGAATGATAGGGGTTTATCAACAATTTCATTTCCGGGGATACTAAAAACAGTTGTGTTTAGGCTATAAATGTAGTCTAATTGTTTTACTGTAACTTATCAGTAACTAATTCTTCACTCACAATGGACTAGGCAAATACAAGATTATGTTCACCAATCTATGTAATTATCTATGTATGTCCTTACCAAAATATTAGTAAACAAAAAAACTGTAGATACAGCTCAAAATCTCATGTTTACATAACCTGGCTCTGAATTGTTATTGTTCAATCTAGTTATATTACAACTGCATTAGGGGTCCATTCTCTTTATTTTGTTGGTATGTTCCTAAACTGTTTAATTTTTACATTGAAATAAAATGTTGACTGTAAATTTTACTTTTTAATAAATAAACTTAATGAACATAAATAATTGAGATTGATTTTTTGGGAACGTTATCATTATGTCCCATAAAAGTATCCTAGATCCCATTTGTAGCACCCATCCTAAGCACATTGTCATGTTTGTGTTTATAATACTGGGTCATTTTGATGTCATTCGATTAGTAACCATTTCTAGTAGGGTGTTAAATGAGCACCTTGTACAGATCCATACAATGAAATAACACCTTCCCCTCCATTTTGATACCATATCATTAGGATTGATTTTATATTATATTCATGAGTTTAAAAAAGAACTATCTGATATATTAAAGTTTAAAATGTCAACAATTATGGTTGTATTTGTAAAACAGTATTTGAACAGTATGTCTTAAACAATTACATGTGATCTGTATTTTCTCTTAAGCTAAATCAGTTTTAAAGTGAATAAAAACAGTATTTTGAGGACTTCAATTCTAAAAACTCTATTTTAAAGTTAAAAATTTAATAATGCAAAACTTATACAACTTTTCCCGTACATAATTAAAATTATTATGATGTAAAAACTCAAGAAAAGAGTATATTAATGGAGAATTGCTCACATTTTTCTGCCAGATCATGAATAAACCCTCATAGTGACAGTCTTAAATGGCAGCTTACTAATGGGTGTTGAATCAAGGTTTTAAAATTATATGTATTACAGCATTTGTGATATGTTGTAAATTATTTTTTCTTCCTCTTTCATTTTTAAATGGAATGCTGAGAAAATGCTTATAAAAGTTTTCCTAGGCAGTTTGGAAAGTACTTACAGACATTTGCATGATAAATTTTCTCAGAGGTCTCAGAGGTTCTAGCACCGATTCTATTTAACATCTATATGGCTGACATCCTGATACTCAGGCCCGTATTCAGACCGGTTTTTTTGGACAATTTTATCAGGGCCCGGATCCTTAGGGGGTCTGGGCCGGGCCTCACCACACATCTGTTTGAAGGTTCGGTGACGGGACATGATGGGCCCAGCCGAATATCTTTTCTGGAGCTCTCCAAACTTGAGTATGGCCCTGCTGATATTATAAAAAGAATGTTTATCTATGCAGATGGCATTGCTTCTAATACAATGGGCTCAAGACAACAGAAAGCACACTTACTTCTGAGCTACTCTCAAAAATTATTTTAATATTTGGAAATCAAAGCCTAATTCTTGTAAAATTTAAGTCGTATGTTTATATAATAATAATATAATGGCTAAATACAAACTGAGTGTATATTTTAATGGTGTTCTTTTAACCCTTTCAGTGCTATGGAACGATATATCGTTTATCGACTATTTCCCGAAGAGTGCTAAGGCACGATATATCGTTTCTCGTCTTATTCCCGAAAAGTGCTAAGACACGATATATCGTTGTTCCGTTTTTTTTTTCTTTCGTAGCGCTGTTTAGCGTAATATTTTTATTATTATGTCCACTTGGATGAACGGAGGTCAATGAAACACGTGAAAAAAGTATTGTTTAATGTTATTGGCCGTATGATACTAAATTCATACATATTGTATAAATTGAACACTACCCATGGAAGAATGGAAAGGGCTGACTACATGATGGACGTAATTGAAGATCTGTCAAACGAATATCTTGCAACAAAATGTGTCCCTGCAAACATTGTGGGTGGGGGAGATGGCCCACAGAATGGTTTTGGACTGAGGAAACTTCCTGAAAAGAAGGAAAAAGTTTGCAAGTGCTGCTCTGGAACCAACCACCCAGAAGGAAAAGTGCGAAGATCCAGAACCGTGTGTGTGCGTTGTGGGGCTGGGGTACATGCAGAGTGCCTTGTAAAGCATGTTTGCAAATGAAAACCAACTGTACATAATGTAAACATGTTTTAAAATATACAATAATTAGTGCTATTTAGTTTTTATAAGACAGTGTGTTTTGTGTCAGACAGCAAGTAGCCACTCCTTTAGCCACCGGACTTGAAAACGTTCAGGTAATAAAATTTTATTTTTTTATAACTATTGTAAAAATAATCTAATTTATATGAAATTTTCAGGACCTATTTATCATATAGTATACTTTTAGGAAACAATGCATTTGATATTAATATTTTTTATTTTTGGTATTTTTTACAGGCTCAAAATCAGAAAAAATATATGAGCATAAGATTTATGTATATATACATGTATATAATTATTTTTTAAATTTGGCTAAATATTTGTTTTAGGTAGGCAGTACTATATTACACAAAAACAAATCAAATTTCAAGTTATTATCTTGTATAATAAGTAAAATACGATTTTTTAAGTAAAAGCATGCAAAATTGCCATTTTTACCCTAGCACTTTTGGGATAGATCGTATACAAAATTTTAGCACTTCTAGAAAAAAATCCAAAAAAATGCCCAGCACCGACACTATGACAGCCCGCAGTAGATTGATCTCCTAATTTTAAAAGCTACATACCAATAACCACAGAAAAAGTCAGTATAGGACAAGCGTTTTATAGCATCTAGCTGGGGTAATATGGGGGCCAATGCAAAAGCTTTGCACACATATCTGCCTTGTCCTTAGTATACTATACTGCTGAGTACTATGCTTCACTATCAAACTCTTGGGAGCACAGTACTTAGCAGTGGAGTGTACCAAGCTCCTGTGTGAAATGACATGAAAAATGCCTTTATTAAAGAGGCGGAGTTAGGGCTATCAAGCCCTCGCTACCACAAAACCTCATATTGTATACAGTAAATTTACAATAGTTTGATACAATTTTGGTAAATTATTAACTTATAATTTAAATATAAAATAACAAAATTTCTTAACCTATTCAAAATGAAATAAAAATCTAAACTTAAAGTAAAAATCTACATATTAAAATGAATTCAAAACTTAAAATACAAAAGAAAAAGTTTATATATATATATATATATATATATATATATATATATATATATATATGTATGTATATATATATATATATATGTATATATATATATATATTGTAAAAAATACAAGAAAAATTCCAAATGAAGAACAGAAGACAAATTCAATCACTCTAACACACCGACTGACCTCATGACCGCAACAAGCAGCAAACCCCGTCAACCCCACAGGCCCCCCAGCAGCAGGCCCCTAACCCCCAACCCAAATCATGCATGACCCTCAATATATCTAGTATCATCAGGGAGAGCGTTCCAAAGACGACAAACTTCAACAGTAAAGGACCTATTAAAAATTGACGATCAATGAATTGGAATTGATAGTGTGTTTGATAGTGTCCATATGAAAGAGATTGATGTTCAATTGCATAGTGTTATGACAGCAATTAGTTATATAAAGCCCACCCCACTACCGCTCCCTGTACTGTGTAATACAGCTCGTCTTGAAAAAGACGTAAGGAAGTGATGTCAATATAATATGCGAAAATTATATCTGCACCACATTTACCAATCATGCAAGACCACCCAATAGATGAGAGTACACTCAGGCCTCACAAACCACCTCTCAAATTAGCACAAGTCTGAACTGCACAAAACTTTTTATGTGACGCCTATTGGAAATTTCTGTGGGATATGTTTAAGGGACAAAACAAAACCTAAGTGTCTAATCATACTTTATCATCAGATAGAATAGATCAATATACCCATAAGGTCTATACAGTCTTTGCTGAACCTTTTCTATCTGAGGAGGGATTATGTAACTTCTGGAAGGTTAAGTGGAGACAAGGCCTGTGTTTGTCATACAGAGTTCCAGACAATGGAAAAAACTTTGCGTTCTTGTCCAAATCAACCGTTTTCAGGAGAGATAGAATATTTACAGCCAATAGCGAAGCTCTTTGTTGGCTTAGAGGATTGGATTGGCTCTTTAACTTGTAAATAACACCTAGGACAATGTTTCTTTTTTAAATGGTGACGCCAACATGTGTTGTAGCTTTTACTAATTATTTATTTTATTTAAGTATGTTGACGTAAAAAACCATATAATGTATACTTAAACAGTATATAACTGACCACAAAATTTTTGAAATCTTAGATTACTACAGTTTCCACTTCATTTATTTAATAACACATTTTAGAACACTATAAATTTTATTTTTAAGATTAAATGCCCGGTATTTTTTCAGACCACAGTATTTATTTGAGCAGGGATGGATAATTGTAATGGGCAGAATATTGACTAGTAGACATTGGTTCACTTTCAGTCTATGGCAGTCATTGAAAAAAACTATTTCTACTTCCATTTGACATTTAGTCAATGATTCAGTTGTTTTCTATACAGATATATTAATGTAACCAGTTCAAAATAACCAATAACTGTGACAGTGTACCACTGTTAATTGTGTTTGTTCTTCTTTCAAACAAATATAAGTAAATCGAGATAAAATTATTTATCGTATTTTTAACTTTGACTTTGTTGTGTGATACATAACTCAGGAATTTAATGCTTCCATCCACTTTGTTTTTATAAAATTGGGTAGGTATTACAAAGGAGAAAATAAAATGTATTAATAAAAATGGCAAATTTTTCTTTTATTAATAATAAACAATACAGAAATGTTAAAACATTTAAACATATGTGTATTAAAATAACTTATTACATTGCAGTTTTCAACAAAATGAAGCGTAACTACAGTTACTACTAATAAGGTATCAGTAGCTAGCTTAGTTGTGCAATATTTAATTACCACTCTGAAATAGTTTCACCAAGAATGAGGTTATCAGTTAGTCAATGAATAGATCCTAGACATATAGCAATAAACTATATGTCTAGATCTCGATACAATATTACTACTTTTATTAAAATTAGCATATGTACAATTTTATATTCATGGTTTATCTCAAACATACTATATAAAATATATTTGTTTTAAAACAACATTAACATTTTAAAAACAAAGTAAAAATCTAACAAGACACAAAGTACGAACGTGTCATAATTGTGCGGAGAAAATAATAAATACAGGCAAAAGGAGCCTATACAAACGAATTAAATGTACTATTTTGTAACGGCAACACAATAAATAATAGAAAACAAAAAGTAAACGTTTTATGTCAGTCGAAGATAATCGCTGAAGCAGCACATAATAAGAACACAACACCACCAGCTTGGGTCACTGAAACAAAAGGTGAAATTTATAAATATTACTTAGAAGAGAATGCTAGTCAACTGTGGGCCACAAGTTTGAGCCTTCACTTTTAACAGGCGATAAAGTTTAAAACTGCACCATAACTAGAAACTAGTCTTAAATCCATAAACCTTTAATTTCAGAAACTCAGAGTTTAGTGCCTCAACGCTAATGAATAGTTAAAAATATGAATATTTGTTAATACTAATTGTTTATCATTTATACTCAGTATAGATTTTTCAATAAGAAACTCTATTTGGAGTATAAATTATAAACCATAGTATTGAAAGACAATCATATTTTTAACAATTTATTAGACAATACACAATAGTTAAACTTCTTTACTTACAAATTCTTTGAGTTAGTACGTTCTTACAAATTATGTCAAAGTTTTAGTCAGCTTTGTGATATTAAAATCTAAGTTTCTGAAGTAAAAGGTTGATGGATTAGAGACGGTGTGGAGCCTCAGATGCGAGGCTAGCAGATAAAATGTGTACGCTTTTAAAAATAATTCACTAGCTTACAGTAACTTTGTGTCGTTTCAGGTATCAAATTGATAGTGGTCACTACCAAAATGTGAACTACCAACAGTGAATTCTAAATAATTGTTCCTTCATATCAGACAACTACATGAGTTTTCATTTTAGAAATTCACAAAATAACTTTGAAATATATTTCAGTACATTTTACTTTTATTTTGTATGTTACTAAGACCTCCACCAAAATTAATGCTGCTAACAATTGATGCTTTCTTAGAGAAAATCCCTCTATTGATTTCGTCCTTTCCTTATTTGATTCATTGAACATAACTTTCAGGCATTGTCTTAAAAGATTTACTGATTGATGGGTTGTTTTGTATTGTTTTTATGAGATTCCTCATAAAATAAATGGATAATTTCAAGCTTCAAGGGACCAGTTAAATAACTCAAACTATCCACAAATTCAAACTACACAATTTTTTTGAAAAATAAAAAAAAATAATTTTAATTCATTACATATTGTATAACAAAAACATTCATGTTCAAGATACATTTAAATATGTTTTATAATTCATATTTAGAGTGCATTATAAATTACTGTATCAAATTATATGCAATAAAATATTGCTTACATTATTTTCACATATCCATCGCATCTGTGATGGCTAAAAACGGAAATATTAATGCAAGGATAGGTTATGCAAAGGAGTGACAAGGGTGGGACATTGACTTGACAGCTGCAAGGCAAGGCACAGAGGTATTCAGATTGGTCACATTGTTAAACTCATGGAAATTGATCAGACATGGTGAGTCGTGCAGGATGAGGGAGTTCTTTCTTGTAAACAAACATATGACTCCCTACAGAGTCAATATGTCAACAGCCTGTGTAGCTATACATATGACCACAAAACTATAGTATTACAGTCACCCTATTTTTCATCATACATAATACAAATACCAAGGGGCAGGAAGAAAAGGTTTAGAATTTAAAACCTTGATTGTCCAGGTTCCCTTGTATAAGTAAACAAGCAGCACATATGCTTACAAATTAAAACTGATTTCCTCACATATTTTAAAACAGGTACTCCTTTCTAAGGTTTAAGAATGTATTCAACAATAAAAAATGTCAGCAGTGAGCACATGTGAATAAAACATACCAAACGAGGACTCTTTAAATACAACTGTGATCCAGTTCAATGATATGACTTACTTGTTTTAACTGGAAATTTCTGGCCTATCATCCGTCCACCGATTACAGCCAACAAACAACAGACAATATGGCCGAGTATACTTCCTACGGCCACTCCATATGGGTTCTGTACAGAATCAGAATCAGAATCAGAAATTTATTGTCACATAACGTTACATAAATGTAGTAGATAAAATCTACAATGAACAGGTGACTCGTCAATATAGTTTAAAATATACTAAACCTAATTTAAAAAAAGTTATAAACATAATTAACAATTCATTGATAAATAATCAATATTAATCGCACAAACAGTGATCCAGTATATAAAACAGTAAACTCTAATGATACAGGTACAGATTATAATTCATATTAAAATTAAATAAAGATAGATGTAGCTATTATTACACTAAAATAAAATAATTTACAAAACATAAAACACATTTAAAAATAATTAGTGATAAAATAAATACAGTGGAATTAATATATATACATCAAAATGTTTTGATACGGTTGGGGGGTAATTTAATTAATGAAGGTTGCATCATTTAGAAAATCAGCTTCTGAATAATATTCTTTCTCTATTAAAATATGTTTTAATTTTACAGAGAACTTTTCTGGAGGCAAAGAGGATAGAGATATTGGAATTTTATTATAAAATTTTAGTCCTTTGTAATAAGGGGACATTTCAAATAATTTAGTTCTATGGATTGGGTATGTAAGTCTGTCTCTCTGTCTTGTGTTATAATCATGATCTTTTGTGGTGATATTATTAAGTAAGTTTTTATGGGTATACATTAAGACCTCATATATATAAAGTGATGGAATGGTCAATAAATTTAACTGTTTAAATATAGACCTACAAGATGATCTAAAATTTAATTTTGTTATGATTCTCAAAGCTCTTTTTTGCAATATAAAAATAGAAATTGCTTTGGGGGAAGAACCCCATGCCAATATACCGTATTTCATGTGAGGAAAAAAATAACCATAATACACTGTCATCATCACTTGAAAACTCACAATATTTTGTAAAACTTTTAAGGCAAAACACGCAGAGCTCAGCTTATTTTCCAATTTTTCAATATGATGTTTCCAATTAATGTTTTTGTCAATGTATAATCCTAAAAACTTTACTGTATTAGAAACACCTACCGATTCATCATTGAAATTCACGGTCTGAAGAATAGATTTATTTTGGTGTGTTTTAAAATGAACAATTTCTGATTTTTTGCTGTTTAAAAATAAACCATTTAGATTGAACCAATTATTTAATTTTAAGATAAGTGATGAGATTTTACAATGCAAACTTACAGTGTTTAGGTCTTTTACTATTGCTGTTGTATCGTCAGCATACAATATTAAACCTTCATCTGTTACTTCCTGTAGGTCATTTATATAAATTAAAAATAATGTTGGGCCTAAAATGGATCCCTGAGGCACCCCCTTACTTACAGACTTCCATTCAGATTCATATTTTATGCTTCCAATTTTAATCAAAGTTTTCTGTTTCCTAGATTGGAAATAAGACCTAAACCAGTTTAATTCTCTCACACCATAAAATTCCAATTTTTTAATAAGATTGTTATGTATAACGCAATCAAAAGCGCTAGATAAATCGCAGAACACACCAGCAGTGGCCCGCGACTCATCCAAGGCTTGAGAAACCTCATTTACCAAATGAGCAAGGGCCCCTTCAGTGCCATGACCTCTCCTAAAGCCAAATTGATTTTTATGAAATAAGTCATATTGTTCCAAATATCCAGTCAACTGAGAATTTACAACACTTTCAAAAAGTTTTTACAGACACATCACAGAGAGAGTTTATCTTGTCAGCACTGCATTTCAGAAAAATATTTTATAAATTTCTTTTGTTTTAAAAGTTAAGAAATATATTTAGGACACATAAACTATTATACTTGTGGCTTGTAATCCACATAATACAAAGTATTTGTTACAACAGATATACCTAAAATGTATTTCAAGAAGGAAACAGGATTTTTCCATTTTTCCAGGACATTTGCCATTGTTCAGTGATAAAAAAATCAGTAACACTACGTTTCGAAATCTGCAATCTAATCTCTTCTTCAGGTAAATAACTAACCTAACACATAATTACAAACTAGGTTAAAATAAACAAATCATACCAGAGCGTTGTGACACGCGTAAGTCAGGAAGCACAACCACCATGCTGTGTGTCAACTTCACTAACTCTAAAACATGCACTTAATATAAACTAAACACAACACTAATTATTAAAACTAAACTACAGAATACAGTTCACAATAGATCTGCATTCATTGCACCAGAGGCCAATAGCAAATGGCGATTGTCACGGCAGAAACAAGATGGCGGCAGAAAAAGGAAGGGAACAGGAGTGGGCTTTTTTTTATTATTGGTTCATGCTAGATGAACTTCTTAAAACCATACTGTCACTCCGCATTGGTTTATTACAAATATCTAATCTGTTTGATACTTATGGTTTTCTTTTTAGTTCATTTTTCAGAATTGGCAACCAAAGCGGCCTAATCTCGATTGATTTTTGACTGATTTGGTTGGTCTGCCAATTTAATGTATGCTACCTCTATTAATTTACTTTTAAAGAAATGAGGTTCCCGATGTATTATGTTGGCTTCAACCCAATTCATATAATGGTCTCCAGACCAACAATGGTGTGCAATTTTTTACTTTTCCGTTAGACCCTTTCTTGTGTTTTCTTTGTGTTCTTTTATCCTTACAAATATCCGGAAGTCCAGAAAAATCCTGTTTCCTTCACAATCCTTCTATCGTCAAAAACAAACTTCAAACAAAGTATTTCAAGATTACCAAAACATAATTTGATATATTTATATAGAAAACATATCAATAAAATAGGTAAGAATGTTAATGTATCTAAGAAGAAACCCCAGCCTCACCCTTGATACAAATATCAAAAGAGGGAGGACTACCACCTCTTTCAAAGCTCCAGTCAAAGTTCCCTGCATGGCCCCTGTTATATTTCCTCTGCTGTATCCGAGGTAAGTTCTTCACAACAAAGTTTCATTGAACCTTAGATCATCATACTGAACAATACATCATTGTTTAGTTCAAAATCTCCAATATAAAACCAGGACACCATTTCCAAGAGCACCCTATGGTATGTTTAATCATTACCAAATAGGTTTGAAAAAGGCTAATAGTGTTCCAAGTAAGCTTGTCATCTAGTAGTTTATTCCTCAAGCCATCAAAACCTCTCCACCAAAAAGGGTTGGTGCTCTCTCAAGTGTCACATTTTACAAACAGTACTATAACAGAAGATTAAGTGATAACACCTCTGTGATGCAACATTGTTCCACTATCTATTATGCACTCCTTATCAGGAGGAACACTAAATGCTATTGTAAAATTTATGAAGAACTGTATTTATGGTGTAGATGATAAAAAAGTGGTCATAGGCAAGTTCTTCGACATGTCTAAAGCCTTCGACACGGTAAATCATGAAATTTTGTTAGATAAACTTAAGTATTATGGTTTTGATGATCTGTCTTTACAATTTTTTAAATCATATCTCAAAGAGAGATATCAAATGGTTGCTTTTAATGGAAGCTCTTCTCAATACAATGCAGTTACAGCAGGGGTTCCACAAGGATCCATTTTGGGACCTGTATTATTTTATAATTTATGTAAATGACCTGCCAGCCTCCATAAATAACAATGTGACAAGATCATACATGTTTGCAGACGACCTAGCAATCTTACTGAATGGTAAAAATCTTAATGTAGTAAATGATTCTCTATTAGTCGCTAACTCAATTGTGAATGATTGGTGTGCGGCGAACGTCCTCTGTGTAAACCATGAGAAAACTCAGGAGATTAATTTTAGTTTGCAACATAAACCTAACCATGATAATGTAAAGTTTCTAGGTGTTCACCTCCAAGAGAATCTGAAATGGAACAGACATATAGAAGTTTTATGTAAAAAATTAGCAAAAGGCATTTTTATGTTGTTAAGATTGAGATTAATTGTAAATATTGAAACATTAACTGCAGTATACTATGCACACATCCAGAGTCATTTGTCCTATGGAGTTATTGTATGGGGCAATGATCCTAACACCAAAAGACTTTTGATATTGCAGAAGAGAGCTATTAGGATAATGTGTAATGTAAACAATAGAACCCATTGCAAACCTTTGTTTAGACAATTAGAGGTGTTGACTGTGCCTTCTATATTTGTTCTGGATGTATTACTGTATGTTAAAAATAACTTGCAGACAATAACAGTAAATAGCTCTATACATAATTACTTTACTAGAAATTGTTCTAATCTTAGAGTAAACTACTGTACCTACCAGTGTACCAAAAATAGTTTTGTAGAGATAGGTATTAAAATTTATAACATGTTACCAAATCATATTAAATGTCTAGATTTTATTAGGTTTAAGAAATGCTTAAAAAATATCTTAGTAAATCTAGCAGCATACAGTTTAGATGAAGTTATAGATCATATTGAAGCTAACATAGTCTAGTTATGAATATTTTACCTTTATAATACAATTTGTTTTGTATGAGATGACGATGCCATGCATACCACATTTGTAACGGCAATAAAAATTCTGATTCTGATTCTGATTCTGATTCTGATATCAGAGCAAGGCATGTTGCCTTTTATTTGTGTCTAACAAAAAACTTTTAGCATACCCCACAGTGTACAGTCTGTGCTCATTCAGAACCACAAGGAGATCATCAACAAATAGGTTCCACAGATTTGGTGACAGAACGCCTCTCTTTGGATATCACATCTGAGCCTAAACTTGTCTGACTACCTCCCACAGAGGTTCTTGCAACCTTCTATATCTTAGCATACTTTCAATCCATCAAACAACTTTTTCAGGACCTCTAATGACACAAGTTTTTGGGTGAGGCGTCTTGGTTGTTGTAAAAGGGGTGGTTATCAGGTTATCAACCAGAGATACTTTCTCCAGCAAGTAACTAAACATATTGGTCTGTCTAAGTGTCAAAGTATATATACACTTCAATATAAAATGCAAAATTCAAATTAGATATATATATAAGTACAACGCTAATTTATTCTTCATGTTAGTTAAATCACAATCACACCATTCCTTTTTCAAAGTTTTACTGGTAAAACAGTGCTTATAATGAAATTTTAAAATAGGTCTACATTACATTTTTTCTTGGAAATGTACTTGTCAAAATTCATTAAAAACAAATATTTTAAAACTTTACAGATGCTTTATGAGCTGAAACTATTTTACAAATCTCATAAAAATGGTTCCAATTCTCTGAAAGAAGAGTTACAAACTTATCAACTGATCTGGAAATTACAATTTTACATTTAATTGATTATCATAAAGTTCCACATTTTTTTGATCATTTATTATAGATTATATATTATCGTGGATTATTATGAAGATCCACAATATTTTAGTAATGCCTGCAGTAGAAACTTCAATGTTCACTATACATTGAAATTTCATTTGGATAGTAAATAAACACTCATCAAACAAAATTGTACGATTTGTAATCTATAACCTACCTCGTTACTGGCAAGCAGAATGGTTGCTATCTGGGACCGATCACCCCATTCTCCAAAGAATGAAATGGCGAAAGCTTGCACTAACACATCTTCCACTGAACTACGCCTTGAGCCCTAAAAATGTATTATATTTTTAATAATTGTTTAAATAAGCATTGCTGTGACACATTGTTCACAAATTACATAGCAATAAGGACTATCCGGCAGGAGAGGGGTAGAATTAAATGTGAATTATTTTTTATCCTTCCTAAATAGAAAGCATTTAGCCATGACTCTCTACCTTTTTTATTTATTTCTTTTTGTAATACCTACTTGACCAGGATATCATTGTCTGGAAAAGTCAAAATAATGGCTAGCTTAAAATGAAAGCATCGCATTAATTCCAAATTCCTTGAAAAGTTATAAAAACCTCCAACTGAATGTTTCAAACTGTTGAAGGAAGAATTTTGCAACAACTGTATATCACATCTTCAAGTTAGTGAGTAGTATAAATGATTTTTGAATAGTTGGGAGAATGTTGAAGACAATGAAAAACATAACATCATGGTACTAAAATATTAATAAAATTGTGCGGAAAGACTGATGTTTGAGTATTTAGATGATATATATTGAAAGTTAGATAGTAAAAGAAAGTTGGACGAGAACTTGCAAATGAAGAAACTGAGCCAAAATGGTACCAAAAAACTTTTTAAACGAAAAAAGAAAACAGTAAAGACATCTTCTATAACATTAAGAAGCAGATACATAATGCATTAGCGCGGTTGTATCATTATATAAATTAGAATAGAAAGAATAAATGCAAAACAATGTTATTGATTGGGCTTATTGCAATGTATTTTATGTGGTGGGTAAGTGTAAACTGATGTTTTGTTTACCAAAAATAGGTGTCCATTTTTTCATTGACTAACAACATTTTTTTTATATTCTGCAATTATATTCTACAATATCATATTTGTAATGTATATGTTACAACAAGGTAGAAATACGCCACACCGCAAGTCGCGCAACAGGCTTCGCTGAAGTGGCATGCAACATTTCAAATCATCTATATTTCATTTTACTCTAAAAATGCTCTGCGGACTAATAATCATACATACAACCATACAGAAAAGAAATTGACACAAAAATTAAGTTCTGCTACATTCCATAGTTGGACATGCACCAACATACAACACATTCTTGTCAATGTCAAAAGGAAGTTCTATCTACAATTTATAGTCTAGGGATGAAATTTTTCTTAGGATATCATGCCACACGATACATTCATATTTTTGGTCATTAAGTTAGGTTTCATAGCATTGTTCAAATAATATAAGTTCCGGTAAGCTAGGGAGGATACCACAACGCAAGAGTGCGCCGACTTTAAACATTGACTTTCCCTCTATTATTTGTTCGTTTTATTCTATGAATAAAACTGTTACATGTTCAAATCCCATGAGATCGCAATCAGTTGCTTACAAATTAATTCATTCTCCAATTTTTTCATTGCCATCATGGTTACCTGTAAGACCAATGTAAAAATATTTGCTTACATTTATTTTGCCAAATCCTATTGAGTGATATGCACCATAATCGAACTCAGTGTCGCTTATATAGAAATTAAGCTTCATGCACAATTTCAAGTCTATAGGTGATTTTTTTCAAGATATCATGCAGACAGATAGACAGACAAAAAATAAATTTCTCGAGTCTCTCGAGTGATAACCTTCGTTAAAGCTCAGCCAATTAACCAATAAATATTTTATAATGGTACTCAACTGCATTGAATGTGTTTAACTAAATCTATGCCCATGTGAGCTGTTTAACCTATGAACAGTAATTGTAAAACATAATTTAACTTCGCTTGTTCTAACACCTACAAATATTAGAGTGGTAATCCTCCACATAAGTAACTACACAAACTTAATTTGCACATAAGTACATTAACATAAATTATGACAGATAAAAATATAGAGATATCTGTTTTAAACTCACCTCTTTGCTGCTTGGTTTGCTTCTTTCATTTTTTCCAATTCCAGTTGTACTGATTTCAGCAGACTGCAGAGTCCCGTCTAAAGAGTCTTGTTCATTTCCTTTTCTTTGGCTATGTTCATATTGTTTGTTAATCTTTTCATCTAAAATCTGGTATTCCCCTTTCTGACAGCAATGTTCATCTTCAATTGGCATACCAAAACCATCTTTAAGCATTTTTATGCCAAAGAAAGTCATACATATACATGAAGCCCATTTAGTATAAATGTCCGGAATAAGACTGGCTATTGCTCCTAGGCCAACTGCAAAGAAAGTTGTGACAATTATTCAGATATCATATATTACCAAGAAATTTTAGGTACAAATATGACTCCATCTGTATAACATTAATCTCAATCAAATTAATAGTTAAATATATACTTATTCATTTGTATACATCACATGATTATAGTCATTTGGAATCTATCTAAAATAGTAATCGTCTGGAGAGGAAAGAGAGAAATTAATTATTAGTTCATATGATGAACAACTCCTGAGAATTTAGAGTCTTTCCAGAGAGACGTAAATTGTATGATCAAGAGCCAGCTGTACTGCAATGATCTTGAGTTTTACTCTCTAAGAACAATGTTAATCTTAAAACACTTTTATGTCCTTATTTTTATGCTAGAACTATGGAAGATATGTTATTTTAAAGATGTTTTTCTTGTTAAGTGTAACTTTTTTAAATTTAAACTATGGACTACAAAATGTTTCACATTTTTTATTAACAACAAATAAAATTATCCAAAAAAAACTTAAACGGGTTTGGGTCCATATTAATTATATCTTAAAATGAGACACTCCGAGTTCTATGAATAAAAATAATGTGTAAAAGTGTTTAAATTGTTCTTATGGAGTAAGACTCAAGGTCATCTCAGTACAGCTATCTCTTAAGTACTCTTACATTTTTAAGAAAATAAATAACAACTACAATAACCACCAATCCAGAAATAATTTTCCTTCATTTAAAAATGCATTTATTGTCTATTTTTATAACAAAAACATATTGCAGGAGTCATACAGTTTTTTGGAAATGGCAGCTCAACAGAAGTAAATTATTATTATTACAATTTAAAACCTGTACAACATCTCATATCTGATGCAATGTAAAGTATTTTAATTACCTGCGACCCCTGTCATGATGATCTGACCGAGCATTGAGCCGATAAATGTAAGTGTGCGGGAGTGGTGCATTGCCAGGATGGCTGACATAAAGAAGGACTTGTCCCCAAGCTCCGACATAAGGGTAACAAATACTGAGGCAGCCACACCTGCGTGGAAATCCATTGGATGGTCCAACATGTCCACATCCTGAGAGAGATAAGGGTTGATCAAGCATATTACAAAGTTATTGGGTTTCAAGCATTGCTAATGAAATAACTACTTGTAGATATCTGTTACTACCATGTATTACTAAACTCTGGTTCATCATGCTATACAAAAATTAAGGTTTTAATGTTCGTCATTTCCATACTTTGGGAACATGTACAGCATTATAGGTCTTATTTGCTAAAAGCCTGATCCAAACAAATATTTTATACTCTATCTGAGGAAGTGTGTACAGAACACTGGTATTATTACACCCACACTTCACCAGATTAAATTAAACGATCCCTAAAAGTCCAAAAACTCTACACAGGGCAAGATTATGGTTATTAAATTTAAAGAATGAAGAAATAAATAGCATGTTTCCAAAAATACTATAGAACACTACTACACCACAAACTGTAATTTAAAGCAGTAAAGATTTGAATATCCAAAGATTCATGCCCAAAGATCTACATATCAAATGTGCTTAATAGTATACAGTCAATTAATAGATTTTTTTGTCAAAATCTCAATATTGTGTCCTCATGACATTCAACCTTTACTGAAACTTAAGATAACTTGATGGTCACTTTTACATAGCTAGCTCAAAGACGGTTTCAAATTTGTAACTAAAGTTTTTTAGGAAATTTTTCACAAAGCATGTAAAAATGTGAAGATTATATTTAAAATGTAGTAACTATATAGATATACTTTTCCCATTCATTTTAAGAAATTTGTCACAGAAAATCAATTATCTTATTTTAAACAAAATAAACCTTTTGGAATAGAGAACTTTTTAAAACCAAATAAGTTTAACTTATATAACAAATAAATGCTAGCAATTATGGGCTATGATTTTGAATGAATGATGACAGATCTTGACGCAAGCTGGGTGTGGTGCCAGCACGTGCAGTATCATTTCACATGCAGGACACCATGGCTATCTCTTGGTGGTCTATTATGGATACTGTAAACTGAACAACGCATTTAGTTTTTAAATATGATTATTAGTTTTTCATTTCAATTCATTAAAACAAAGTGGAAATTTTTGTTACCAAAACTGAAGTATATCTCTAAACTGTATATATTTTTGTGAATATTTCCTGGAAATTTACTTACATAATTGAAACTGTCTTCGAGCTACTAGTTGCTCATTTCAATACTTTAGGTATTTTTAGAATCAATAAACTTGTAGGTCAGTTTTAGCATCAAAACAAAATTAAATATTTTTACATTTAAAAATAACAATATATTTAGTGACTATAACGTAAATGACAAATTAAAATTAGGATATTTACTGAATTAAATTAAAGAATTACTTGATACTAGTATTACTAAATGTTTAAAAATGTTGGCCTACAGTGACAAAATTTGGTCTATTTTGATTTATTAATTTTGGCAGGTCTCTATGGCCTTTAGTGCTGCAATTATCACACAATTCCTTCTGCTTAAAACTATATTAGAAAATCTATTTAGCACCCTCATCTGCTTTGTACCTTCCTGTTTCCACAAGTTCTCATTAATCTAGAAAGAATTTTTCACTAGTTATCATGGAAATAAAATCTGAAATGATAAATCCAGCTTTACTATTTTATTTTCATGTGTTCAATACAAGCTATAAAAAATTAAACACTTATTAGAATACCCCTATGTGTAAGAGTGAGTCTCAAATTCATGTCTGTCCCAGCGCCCTTCTGAGGCAGGCTTTGATTAGAGCTTCTGATATGTTTGTGTCCCAATGCTTAGGTCTGAAATTTCAAAACTAAATTTGAGCATTGTATAAAAAATTCCCTTTATGTTCAGCAGTAAAACTGCACTGTTTGACTTAAGTTTTATCAAAAGTTTCCAGAGAATATCAGTAGGCTTGACTACAAATTTCACCCCAGTGTAGACTCTCTTAATAGAAAATAAAATATATTTCTTTCAATTTTAAACACTTGATCAAAATTATGAATTCTGTAGCAAACTCATTTATATTTTCAGAAAAAAAAACTGCAATGTAAATCAAAATAAAATAGTTACATATAGTTTTTGTAACAAAAATTGTTGTGGTTCCTTTAAAAATATTTGTCTTTACGTAACCACAGTCTCCCTAGTTTATGTATTTGTTTATTTATACCCACAGCAATGCCATTTTAGTATTGAGGATTCCAGTTTGTCTATGAGAATGAGCTAGCCTGCTGTGAATAGAAATTTCACTTGAAATCACTTGAGTTAAGTGTTCAAACCTCTAACTCATGTTCGTGCATAATCAAGTAACCCACCTTTAAATTAACAAATATTTATGTACTTATTCAAAATCTAGTCTTCTATATATTGCAATCAAGGGCAGATCCAGTCCTGATTTTTGAAGGGTGGTGCCAGAGCTTTGATTTGCCATTATCTTTACTATAATTGGTAATTTTGTATTTTGATACAACAAAAAATAAGACCCTTGGAAAGAAATTTATTTCTCAAAGTTTAGTTCATAATTTAGGTTTATTTTATTTGTTATGGTTACAATATAAGAGTAATTGTTTTTTCTCATATAAACGTTGTTTTTCAAAATCACAGAGGGGGTTATGGCCCCATAGCACCTCCCCTGTAACTGCCCATGATTGTAATGGACATAAAACATCACAAACTTGAACCGACCCTTCTTGGATATGTACCAATACCATTTGCTTTCACTTGTTTCAAAGGTTTTCTTTTTAATAACCTGCGTGATTGAAAATTGTTTACTCAAATAACTATAAACTCATTAACCCCTTGAGCGATAACATCCTGTTATTAAGAGTGAATTCCTTCCATAAACTCTTAGATTGTAATTTTCGAATTTTTTATGAATACAAGACTATTCTTGTTTACATGATCCACATGTACAGTTGAAATACAACTTTTTCGTGAAATTCAATAAAAGTTATATTTTTAATTTCATTTTTCCTATCATTCAATTGTTTATTACCATACTAGTGTCCCTCTATTTGTATTTATATTGTTGTTAAAACTATTTTGATTTGTAAAAGGTGCAAAAGATATGCATATCTTGCATTTTCATAATAAGCATTTCAAATGCAATTTTGTTCGAACATTTCTTGTACTTGTCAGTAGTATAACAGATAAGATAACAATTTTTACCAATATAAGAGTTTAAGTTTGGTAATTAGCTTTAGAGCCTTTAAATCCAAGTGAGTTATATACTGTAAAAAATTATCACAACTGCAACTGTGTACAGTTCCAAAACTTGTGCTCTATAAAATTAATAATTATGCTAAAAAATATATTCTCTTAAAATATTGTTAACAACTTTATTATTTTATATAATGCTCATATACAGTCATTGATTTCTAGAACTAGAGGTGGTGAAACATAACCTCCGAGAGGTATGTAATATACCCCAGAAGAAAGGGATTCCAGAGGTCCTCCAGTAAAACATTTTGAATGTTCAAGATCTCAAAAGATTGTTCTTATGTATTATATATTACACATATATCCTGCCAATCTCTGATGGGACTTGACTAATAGATCTCATAAAAAAATTAAGTATCCAAAATAACCCTTAGAATTGATCTCAATCATTGCTTGATAGAAAAATAAACAGATAATCCTCATATTTCAAATACGGTACATATTTTTTAACATTATGTAAAACTCTATGCAGCATTTGAGTGATAACCACAATTCAATGTATTCTCACAATACCCCACTTTGACAAGTGAACAAATATCATAATTCTTGACACGTGTTTATAGTCATAAAATATGATATTATATAAATTTGAAAAAAGTCAACTTGTGGTAGGGATTTACCGCTCCTCCTCCCTATACTCAACTAACACAATTATTGTTCCTTTTATTTTTGCAGTAAATTTATTTAATCATTATAATTATTTTATTTCTAAACTACTTTGTAAATCGGGTACACAACATTTTATTTTGGAACTTAAATTTCAAATTGGTGAAACTGTCAAATGATTAAAATTTTATGGTTATTAATACTTATTGGGAGGTTAAAGGCACAAATTTTATTCACTCATTTTAGAGAATGTTATGTAATCAACTCAATAGACTTTATGTAACTGTTAAGTAATTAATCATGATCGTAATGCAATTGACATTAGTTATATCAAGCAATTTGTAATTTCAAGCAATTCTTACCATATATGTATCATTGTGGTCAATGAGCTTTAACAACATGGCTAAACCCTCTGTCTACCTTCACACAACTAACCAACTTTGACAAACTTGGACAAGTCAAAACTTCCACTACAGCTTATCAGATGTTCTGTAGCAGGGTATTTATTATTTTCAGTGAGTAAAGTCCACTTGACTGCTGCATTATACCACTCACTTGAACAATACCATACAAGTACACACATTAAGGAAATTTTGTATTTAACATTTAAGATTTTTATAAAACTATCTTAATACTTTTACATCTTAAAATATTATTATTGTGCCAGCGGGAAATCTAGAAAATCATAAAAAGGAGTAATCCCACTCAGTTATTGGAATTTAGACACTTAATGTGTTGGTTTGAGGGGGCTTTGGGTGCCCTGAGAGGGTGAGGAAAACATTATTTATTTTCACTTATTGGGTTGTGATGTGAACAAATGATTGCACTATATAATCTGTAATTTTTCGGTCACAACACATCAAATAACTTATGTATGTCGTTTCAATGTTTGAAAAATCAATATTAAACAGAAAAAGGATTAAATTTATAATATTTAGGTAACTAGTTTACAAATATTTTTAGCAATTATGACACATACATTTTAAAAATTGTGTATACAAATAAAAAAAAACCTAAAATGTTATGATTTATTGATGTTTGGAAAGTCTAATAAAGTATTAGATGATAATATAAAATTCATACAATGAAATTGATGCTGTCGAGTACAAAAGACACACCAACTAAAAACAGTTTATTTAAATCGTAGAATGAGAGCTCAAGGCTCATTTGCACTGTTTAAAATCAAATTACCTCTTTTCGGAAATCGATAAAAGAACTTATCGTAAGAAAGAAACTGATTGTCACTTAGACAAGTTTTGTTAATTGAAATGGGTTAAAAATATCTAATAAATCTTTGCAGATCAAGATTCAAGATCTTTATTGGCCATTAAATAACATTCTCAGTTACAATAGTCTTCATCATGAAAATCATTTGACATAAAAGTAATCTGTACGCCTAATTTAGTTACATTAATCAGATGTGTTTTGTAATAGATCAAACATGTTGCACTTCATGTACTCGTCAACAGAGTAAAAAGTTTTTGTCTTAAGCCAAGTTGAAATCCTTAGTTAAAACTTATTAATTGGTAGTTCTCTTATAGCTAATGGTAGTTTGTTGAATAATCTAGTTTGTTGGGAATTGTAACTATGTATTATAGATCCGAGTTAGTCTTACTTGAGGAGCTACAAGATTATATCGAAACCTAGTATTGTAATCATGTACTAATTCATGAGAGATAAAGGTGTTGATATTTTCTCTAGCACACATTAAATTATGATATATGTAAATACAAGCAAGAGTCATTATTTTAAAATAACAAAAAAACTGCCTGGTGAACTCTTGATTAGAAAGATCTGCCATTAACCTGATTGCCTTTTTTTGCCACACAAAAACTTTTTTGGAGGCACTAGAGTTGCCCCATAGACAGGTACCATAACAAAGGTGTATATGGAACAGTCCAAAGTAGATAATTAACAATACTTTAAAATTAACATAGTACTTAAGTTTACATAGGAGAAAGATTACTCTAGAAAGTTTTTTACAGACACCTTCCACATGTGGCCTCCAGCTAAGTTTACTGTCAAGTACAATCCCCTAGAGCTTAACAGGTTTAATGTAGTTATCGTCTAAATATAAATTATTGTTGCATTTAAAAATTATGTTTTGAGTCTTATTTTAATTTATAATAAGGTCGTTGGCTGAATACCAATCTTTACCTCGTTGAAGAGCATTAATTAATTGTACATTAAGTTGCCACACATCATATTTGTTTTAATTTGACACACTAAAACCAGCTGTCACATATGTAAATAATAGATATACCAGCATGAGGCTATGAGATATAGAGGCTGAATACGGTGACTTCAGGTCAAGTCAAGCACAAGTTTTCCCTACACTGCTATAAACAGGGGAAAGTAAAGTTTACTCATCTAGTTGTGACTTTTAGGGTGTATTCTAAAGTAATGGAGAAGAACCTTAGTTGTGTTCATTAGTATAAAGAGAAATAGGACAACTCCCTGTCCAGGTCCTATGTACTACTTAAGTCTTAATTTCTTATTAAAACAACGATAATTTATCTGGTGAGTATTGGAAGGCTCAGTAAACTGTCCATTGAACCCCGGTCAGCATGAACATATAATAAGAGTAGCCATATTAAACACATTGCACATTTAAGTTACAAGTGCTACAAAAGAACAAGTTTGGTTGGTAAAATCAAAAATTAAAAAATGTTCAAAACTTTAAAAAAAATTGAAAAATATATATGTTTGAATGGGGTAAGAAAATCAGTAAGGACAAATGATTTAGAGCAACCTATACAATCAAATCTTCTTAAGTTTTTCCATATATAAAAACGATTTAACCAGGTTAGACAAAATTATATTGGGCTGCACAGTAGCTTGAAAACAAAGCAACATGATACTGGCGTTAAGGCAAGTATACATCATACCTCAGAAATTGTGTTAAAGGATACTAAGTTTTATCTTTCATTAAGTTATTTTATCCATAGCTGTGTAGGGATCTTAAAAAGATAACAGAAACTATAGATTTTCTTAAAGAATATTAAGTATTTTTGGTTGCCAAAAATTATTCAAAAGCAGTGGGGTATGCGTGGAAATGCTATTGTGATATAATTTTCGCTTTTTGCCACAGTTCTCTTTGCTTTCATTGGATTGCTTCATGAAAAGATGTATAACTTCCTTAAAAGAAGTATTCCTTATTGACCATACAACCATATCCATTCATGATGTATCTAAGCTACTGAAATCAAAGACTGAGTCTTTGAGCTACTGAAGAGTCTTTACATTTTATTCAATTTGTTTGTTCTTGGCTCTTCAGGCAGCTTTCGTTGAGATGATTCTGCCTTTTTTTGGCATCATATTCATACAACCATGTTTCTTTATGGCCTATTTAAGAAATTCTGGATCATTGTAAACTTCATGCAGCAATTTCTGGGCAATGTTTACAAAAATAATTTTGCAGCCACATGCACATACCCAAAACATTGTAAAAACTTAATTGGCATTAATACTGACCTTGTCAGCTACTTCTTTGTCAGTGGCTAACAATTTAAACATAAGTTTTAGTTTAATGTCTCTTGGCTGAAGATGGCTTTCCATACAGAGGCCGAGTTTTGTTAAGAATTATATTGTGTAACTGTAAGTAATGTTTTGACACAGTATGCACCCATAAACTTAAATGTTAGTTACACCAGCAGGCACATAAGCCTCAGAACTAAAATTACAATTTCATCTAACCTATGCTGAGGAATACTGAGCTTACACTAATTTCTTGTATTATGTACATGTATTTCTTCTCTAGTGGTAAATAACTGTAGATATGACAAAGCAAAGTATGCTGTTCTTCAGTATTCTACAGTAGCAATGTATCTAAATTTTTAAATCATATAACCAACCCTGCAAGTCCTTCAGCACAGGTTCTTAATATGATGAAACCAATTTAGTTTGAATCTTTCTACATAACCAATATCTATATATCTATGCCAAGCAATTCCAGTGAATAAAGCTCCTGTATCACATTTTATGAAACTCTGATACGACTTTATATACATAAAATAAACTCAGTACTGTATGGTGTTTTCAATAGTTATGTATGTGGTATCTGGATTTACCAAATCCGATACTCATGATCGAATAAGATTTATTTAATTTGATTCCTTTTAATTTTTAAATAATGAAATAATAATATCTTACCTGGGAAGTGACATTCTGAGGGATCAGCTGCAGACTCTCTTGACACCACGGCCCGTAAGAGAGCGAGCAGATGTAAGCAGTCATTGCTGTTGAAGTCTGTCGCTTCAGAAAGGATTTGCCAATGTTTACAATACGTTATATACCTCTAACTTATCTATCTTATTGGCAGATAATAACACTTAGGAAGTAATTTACTACACATGTTCTTCCATGGGATTTAATTAAATTTGTTAAATTGATTTCACCATATCACTAATTATTAATATGGATAAAATTTTGCACGGTTTGGGAATGTACTTAGTGGTTGAACTCAAGTAACTTTTAATCTTTAACAGATTACAAAAGATGTAATAATAACGATTGCATAAGAAATTTAGCAACAGTAACAACAGGGTAAAAAGAATAATTTACTGCCCTTCAGATACCAAAATTAATTAGAATTATTCCAATTAAAAATCTGTACATTTAATTTCATTTATTGCAAAACTTATAATCACATAAGTGATAAATGACAATAGTAATAATTTATTTGCTAATATCTCTACCAGCAATAAACTATTTGTCAAAAACCACCTTATGAGACACAATAAGGTAAATCATTTTAAAATTACCAAGGAACATGAACCAGATGAAACTCAGTTTGTGTTCTAATGAGACCTGAAATATGATATTGGTGTAATTGGGAAATGAATCAATTTCATGATTTTACCAATGTTAAACATAGTGTAACTCAGTGCTGGTTGGGGCATTAGTATCAAAGTAATAATCTATGGTCAAAATTAGATACTGTAGTGTGTCTTAAATTTTCATTTTTGTCCAACTATTATGCCGCACCTATCCTTCTGATTAGACCTAATGAGCATGAGATCGATTTTGAATTGCCTTGGATCATTGAACCTGGCTCTATTCTCATGGTGAGTTGTTATATTCTCTTGGTTCATCAAATATTTAAAGCAAATTAATTTCTTTGATCATTATAGGGCCCCTAACCCACAGTCATCTCAAGCTTACTTGAGAGGCAATACAAACCTCTATATTTTTAATATGAAAGAGTACTGTTGAACTGGTTGCTACATGGTCTAAGGCATTGGACTTTGGGTTTGAGTTAGAGATAGTGCAGGTTCAAATTCTGTTTGACCTAAGCACATTTTTTATCTATACCTTGTAATATACCAACTATCCACCTTATCCTGTTTATAAGGTCCTTGCTAAAGCCAGCGTGGTCCATGAAGTTAGGCAAAATACAACTAGAACAAATCAATTCTTTTTTCTAAATAAAAATCAATCAAACTGTAATATACCTCATTTCAAGAACTGGTTATTATGTTATATATCATCTCCTCATATGCACTGTATTTCATTATGCTTTTAAATCTTAAGGCATGAAAAAGCTACTTATTTGCAGACATACGAAGTAATCACTTCACCATTGAAGATTGATTGATTTAGAACCCTCCCAAATCCAAAATAAATCCTCCTTAGGCACTCTCCACCTTTAGCAATGATTCCTTCCAGATTGAGAGAGCGGTGATTTGGCCATAGAGACTTCTGCATACAGCCCCACCAATAAAACAAAAAATATTATCTCACCATAAATTTTATAGTACTTCTTTCAATCAATTAGACTTATTATGGGATCCAAGATAAAAAAAGAGTTCAATGGTGAAGGACTCAAACCTGAGATTTAACCATCTCAGAATCCATAATTGCCTGCACAAAATCATGTCAATGGTTAACAGATGTTGACAAAATAATTGTGTTAATCTGCTTTGCAAATAAAAAATACTGAGACAAATTGGTCAGTATACGATGTATCTGCAAATCACCACCTATCGAACAAATGATCATCCTATTCAGAAAATGGATGAAGTTGGTCATCAATGCTCATGAATTGGTGTATGCAATTACAATTACTGTGAAATGTGTTGATATCCAACTGTATTGAATAACTAACTACTATAAAAGACTTTCATAGTTTTCTCAGTTTATATGGTGTTTTAAGCAAACAGAAAATAATACTACCCAGGTTGTCTAAAAAAATAATATTTGCAATTAAAAGAAGTAATCAGTTAGATTTCAACATTTCCATAACAATATACAGCTAATTTGTTATCCATAACACATATGACATATTTAATGTAGCTTACAATTGAGTAAAGCTCTCCTGATTCTTCTCTTACTGTTGTATATTAAAATTAAACACAAAACAAGTTGTTCTAAATATACTTGTTTATCTCTCCATAGTCCTGTTATAGCGCGCTAGGGCTCCTGAGGTCTGTAAAGCAATTCGAACACGTTCAAAAATAATAACCAATATAATTGTGAGAGTGGCCTCATCATTATCACAGTCAGCTGCCATGACAAGTATATTTCTTAAATTACAAGATCAAATCACAATTCACTTAGATGTCATGTGGATACAATTAATTGGCTTTGCTTATCAAAGCATATCACTTGTGGTGCTGGAAAAATTTCATTTCTGTCAGTACGCTTGATATTTCAAAAATGAAACTTGAAATTTTGCATAAAGCTTCATTTATATATTAGCAACACTGAGTTGGATGATCGTGCACGTTGGATGAGATTTGGCTGAGCTTTAGTGAATGTTTTTACATTGATTTTATGGTTAATAATAATGGCAACAAGAAAAGAGCAGAATAGATAAATTTGTGAACGAAGTGAATCCAATCATTTGAGATATTTATTCATACAGTAAAAAGAAAGAGTGGAAAATCAATGTTAAAACTTAGTGACAAGATTTGTTTTCAGCACACTCTTGTGTTGTAGTACCCTCCCCAGAACTTTTATTATCCACACACATATCTTGAGGAAGAATTCATCTTTTATGTGAAACTTTATTCCTACATAGACAAGAAATTAGTTCTATGATGGTGCATGTCAAACCATGAAATTTGTCTTAGCGTTATTAAAAGACTTAGTAGGCTGATGCAGTTTCTCTATTACCTGTCGGAAGGGATGTAAAAATTGTTCTGATTGTCTGCCTTCCTATCTGTCCGGAGGTTGTCTAGAGAATTAAATGAGCTATAGATTTGAATGTTTACATACAACCTCAGCGAAGCCTGTTACGCTACATGTTGTGTAGCGTACTCCTACCTTGTGATATATGTACACAGAATAAGATTATACTAAATAATTTTGGATCTGGTCACAGATGACCTTCTAGCCTTTCTAGAACATGTGAAATTATACGAGTATTACATACCCATCAATTAATGAATTACATCGGCCAGCCTACATAACTCACCAACACTCCTGCTTGCCTTAATAATTTAAGCATTAATATGCATACTAATTCGATTGCCCTAGACAGTTTTAATATTTAGACTACTTATTAGTCCAGAGTAATTCTAGTCCTGCAGAATCACCGACCACGCTACTGCTGCCTACACAAGTATGCTCAGCACTGCATCCTACAACCTTGCTCCTGGTGGATACCGAACCAATAACTGGCTTTGAAATACTGACAGCCATTCATTATATACTGAAACACTGGTCACACAAATGATGCAACATTTTAAGTCCAAGCAGGATCAAAATTATACACTTAAACTGCCCATATTTTTTGAAAAGTATTTGTTAGCTCCTGAACCTTCTGTAACATTCCCACACACCATTTTACCAGTATATCCCCCTGATCCTCATCAATACTAAACTGTGAAGATAATGCTTAGTCACTGTAATATCTATAATACACCATTCCATTAGAATTGGCACTGCATGGAAGATATCCTCAAAAGGAATGTCAAGATATACTGAGACACTAAGATGTAATCAACATTTCTGTCATATCATTTATGACACTGAACTGATAAACTTTGAATTTAAAAGCTATCATCTTCTAACAGATATCAAATTCTTTTCTTGCAGTTTTAGTACTATTTTTTCATGTTATAGTAGTTTTTGGTGAATAAGTAAAAAAGAACACAAAGATCGGTTATAAACTGATAGATTTCTGCTGAGTACTAGATTCCATGGCATTTCACGCATGGGAACCAGTTAGAGATGTGGCACTTAGTAAATGCTAAAAGATATTATAGCTGGCACACAAAGGGTTAAAATATTACATCATCCAGTTACTTGGTTTTAATTAGAAATATTTCTCAACAAAAGTGTTTTACATCTTTAATCACAAAACGTGAATTGAAACTGTGTCAATTGACAACCATGAAAGCTTGTTAGTATTGTGCTTCCTTTGAGGGTTTTAGAAATTACCTAGGAACGCTAAATTCAATTTGTATGATTGGATTTGTCAAACAGGCATTAGAAGCCATATAGTGTAGAACAGAGACATTGTGCAATTCCTCAAACCGATACTGCTCTAAGCAGTGTCTGCCCTTAATCATACAGGAACAAATAGTTTTTCACTTTACTTTCATCAGAGTTTTCCATAATTCTACTTTATGATATGCAAGATTTTATTTAACTATATGAAAAAACAACATTAAAGTTTGTTGTACATGTATTGTACACTAACTATACATTTTTTATAATAATATCCTTGCGTAGAGGACCTATAAAAAACTTAGCAGGTTGAATTTATTCAAATTTGCACCAATGGAACACAGTAATTTCAGGTCAATATGTGCAAACAAACCTACAAACTTCGGTACCAATTGAACATTTTTTTCATTCATGAACAAACTGTAGCTTTTTGTCTTAAATAGCCAACAAAATATTTTTACCTTGCACACAGATTTAATATTTATCACAGTATTTGAGAATGATTTTCTTATTAATACTTCAGCCTGCAATAAAAATTGTATTTTATTATAAAAATGTATTTCTGAACCTTAGGCCTTTAGTATAAACGACACTGATGAACAGTTCGCTCTTGCTTTTTGAATTAATGTTTGATTTTATATGTAGGCTGTGAAAGCAAGATCTAGCAGGCACGCAAAACTGATATCTACACAAGGTGATCACTGCCATACTACAAAATGCTGACACTAAGCATGTACATATGAAGGTGGGAAGGGAATTGCTTAGTTATGATAATACTGCATATGACAGGATATCTAATGCAATAGCACAGCTGTTCCCTCTGCTTTGCTATAATCGCAGTTCCAGTCTGTGACACTAGCTCCCTTCCTCCTATATAATTCACTATATGACCTACATGCAAACTTGATCTCTTGTGTCTTATTTGTCTCTTAAGATCAATATTACTACTTGCTTCCTCATTTAAGAACATAAATACTATTTTACAAATACAAATTATAAATTTTCAGAGGGTAAAATAATAAGGATACTATTATAGTAAATCAAATTCAGTCAATACTTAAGAAGATTATTATTAATATAAAGTCTTGATACAGACCGATTCATGAGAAAATGAAATTGGTGCTAAATATAAAACTGACTTTAAAAAAATAAAAACTGTAATTGGAAGTACTATAACTAGTATTATTTCCAGATGTGTAGTGGTGAATCAGTTTCTGAAAAATTCTTGATACATAAATACCAAGCACAAATGTATTTTTAAATACATTTGCATTGCACCTCTAAAGAAAAAGTCTATTATTTATTTGATAGAAAGGAACTCTGACAATATATAATTGACAGTATGGTAACCAAGACAGAGCAGATTAGGTAACTGGTGTTGGGTCAGCTGCAGGATTACAAGTTCTTTGTAAAATATCTGAGTGTCTCTAAGTATTTTGTGTGTGTGCTCACTAGACTAAGGTATAGTTAATGACCTTCATTGTTGAAACATGCCCACCGCTAAACAGCAACAGGATTTGATGACATTTTAAAGGTAAGTTTTAAAAATTGTTGATATTATTTAGTATGAGGTGTACTTTTTACTTTCTCCTACAGAAGTAAGAATTGAGACCAAGTCCAACAGAATCAAACTTTGGTTTTTATTATAAAAGAATCCAAGTAAAGAAAGTGGGGATTGTAAAAATGTCCATCCATATAGACTTGTGTGTGTGCAATAAGCATTTTTAATGATGGAGACTTATTCCACAGGTAGTTAGCCAAATATATGACTTTTCTTTTTAAATTAGTTTATACCTAAAAACATATTATATCAGTTCATTGTAAATGATTTAAACATTGTTTTTAGGATTTTCATTAAATTTTACCTAATTTTCAACTCATTATATATATATATATATATATATATATATATAAAACTCGGCACATATTAAAGATAGAACATGGCTAAGTGAGAACTAAAGATGATGTGATAAAAACAATCTAAGACATTATATAATATAATGTGAACTAAGAACATATTATACAGTATGGTATGAGCTATAGACGTAGTGGCATGATCAAAGAATCCAATTCATTTTTCTTTATATCCCTCTTTTAACCAAGTAATTAATTGATTTAATGTTAAAAAATTAATAATTCAATCGTAATAATTAAATAGAAATGTAAATTTTATAATGCAATAAAAAGGGTGTCCATAATCTTCTGAAACATGAGGTAATGAATTCACTGGTTGGTTTTATAAATGCTAAGTTTAAATATTTTATCTCTTTATAACCTCAACAGTTTGTATATAAATTTGTACAACAATTTTCATACCTCTAATCTATATATTGTATAATATTTTGACTGCATGTATACTTTGAGATGAATTTTAATGTGTCTTTTTATTGTTGTTTTTATGCTAATAGTTTTATAGTTTAGTTTTTAATTTTATATCGTAATTCAGATGACACAACCGATTTAAGAACTTAATTCACAAAGAACTCAATGAAAGGACTGAAAAGAGTACTTGCATAACCCTAGAAATACTCTAGTAATTATTGATAGATTTGAAGGATTTGTTTAGCAATCAAAGTGTTGTAAAGAGAAGATGTGTTAATACTCACTTTAGCTAGTTCACTCCACTAATCTATATTCTCTTACTCAAATATAAAAAAAACTCAAGGAAAGACGCATAGTGATGTGATATAACAAAGTAGACGGAAGTAACTAATACGGCGCAATGTGGCATCTATCAAAAAATGATCACTAAGAAAATCTAGATGGAAATTCATTAGGCAAAAAGATTATATCATGAAAATACAATTCAACACAATATGAGCAATTGTGGCACAAAATAGATTCAACTTTTTAGAACACAAAAAACTACAACAAAAGATGGATGCTAACTGATGTATTATAATATACACAAAAACTTGAGATGACACTATATATTACAACTAAAACAAAGGATGCAGCATCTGGTAGTCCTTTTTCAGTAACAAAATTTTAAAATTTGCAGATATTTTCCAATTTTATAGAGAAATTTTTATATTTCCCAGTTTATTCCCAAGAAGGTGGCTATAATGTTAATGATTACTGAGATTGTGATTGTTGTAGTTATTTGACTAGAAACTTTCGTGCATTTAACACTTGGTAGTTACTGAGATCGCTAATAGTTCATATAGGCTAAATGTAAAGCACCTGGTTTATTCAATATACGGTTTGTCTGAACCCACTAACCAAAATATTTATATGGTTTTCCTAAAGGTACCATTAATGGAACAGAATTGCTTGCAAAGAGCCATCCCTGAGTTCTATTCCAGAATTGAAATCTCAAAATAAAACTTTTTGTCCCAAGTATTAAAACTCTTGTACAAATATATCAGCTGTGCTTTCTGGTGTAATATTACCCAAATCAGAAAAAAACTGTATGTGTAATTGAGAAATTTATTTCTGACAGTAAAAGCATTATTCATCTGAGCAGTTGAAGAAAGTGGGGCTCCTAAAAATGGCAAAAATCTCTTTGTAAATTGCTGAAAGCAAATTCCAAACCATCCAAATCAAGACAAACTAAAACTGTTTGCTTCCTCAGTGTATTATTTACTTTCCACATATGCTCAAAATGCAGTATAATCCATGATCCATGATAGATTGGAGGATCAATAACAAACGGAATTGTCAGCCATATTTTATTCATCATAAGGTGAAAAACATAACCACTTTCAGAAAAATTGGTATATATTTTTGTTGACAAGAAATTGATTTACAAATTATCTAATTTCAAATACATTCAAGCCGCACACACATACATACAACAATTTACAAGAAAAAAAGCAGTGTCCATCGTTCTGACTCTGGCAGCTTTCACTGTCTTTCGTTCACTCCCGCAGTCGGTCGCTCGGACCGCGGCAGACACCTTTACGTCACAACTATCACTCCCGGACACTAACAAATGAATACAACTGCGGTCTAGTGAACCACAACACCCAGAAATCTGCACTTTTTACAGGATAACATAATGTAAGAGTGAGAAGTTTAAAAAAAACACTTTCCGTCAATTCGTCATTGCAGTTACTCTCTGCCGTTGACGACACAAACGGTAAACGATTGAATAGCAAGAAGGTCCAATAGCATAAACACTCTTATAGTGGTCCTTAAGAGGTCGTTCTTAAAGCTCGGTTTAAGTCACGGGCGAGTCGGTCGCCTCCGGTTTAGTTTAGACGAGTTTATTTATCACAGAAAATTATTCCTTGCAGTCAACTAACTCAACCAACAGACTGAGAGGTGAGGAGGGAACGAGAAATAAAAGATGACGTGACAAACAAAGCGAGTGGCCTATAGACCGGAACCGGGACCAGGACCGGGCGGTGCAGGTAACGACAACCGTAACCAGCAGGTTGCACGGTTACACCAGGTTGTACTCCTTCAGGTTGGACTGCAGGATAGTGTCCTTCACCGCAGCAAACACAAAACGGATGTTCTCCGTATCTGAAACATAACAATAGATCTTGGATTAGACTAGTAATATAACAAAAGTGTAAGAAAAATGTCAGTAGATATAAATAGAAACAGGGAGGAAATATAAATGTACTCATCATACAGTGAAACCTTGATAGTGAAAACCACAATCGTTAATTTACACATATTTTATGACTGATATAAAAAGTATCTCTGTATTGTGGCTCTGTAAATTATGGCTGAACACTCAATAGGCCAAGCCAAAACTAGTATATACAAATAACCTCGGTACAGCAACTCTGGAATAACACCAATTTACACTAAATGCTTTAATGAGGTTTCACTTTTAAGTTAGAAATTTAAAACAAAGAAAAAGGAAAGGAATAAAACGCTCCTTAACAGATCTTCGAATCACAGTTAGTGTGTGACTAACTGTTGATGGTGATCCGTTCAGGTGAGTCTTGCTGAATTTCCTCTAATTTGTTTGTTAACTGACAAAGCTATTTTCTTACTATAACCAGAACCAATATGTATGGTGAAAATTCCAAAAATACTATATGACGATTTATTCATTTATGGGATCTAGGTTTCAACCTTTTTAAAATCAACAATAGCTATTTTTAGCTAGCTATCTGCTGAATGAATGATAAACATCAGTGTCTTGCACATGTCAAATTTACAGGTAAAACTTGAAAATAGAATTTTATAAAATAGGTCTGAATTAAATTAGTACAAGTTGGAAACTGTGTACCTACTAAATTATACTTATGAGAAATATTTCAGAGTGAAAAATAAACTTTTTCTGTCTTTTCAAATTATTCACTATTTGTAAAAGAAGACTGGTAATGATATAACATAACTGAGTAGTTGAAAAATATGAAATCCAACAGAGTATTTCTGAAAAATCAAAAGATTTCTTATCTAATTTTAATGAGGTAAATGTTATTAGCCATATTATGTTGCGAAGTAGATTTAATTTTTAACATATATACAAAGCCCTTAATATTTTTCAATTCATGAAAAAATGAATTGGAATGTGTTTATTGTAGAAATATTAAACCTTAAAACAAAATCTTAAAACTAAATGAAAATATTGATACACTGAAACTTACCCAAAAGTCAGAGAGGTCATGCGTACCCATGCAGAAACCCAGAACCCAAAAGCCACCACCAACACATACTAGTTGGTAAAGGATTGAGAAGATAGATAAGAAGATTAGTCCCTATATAGTCCTAGACATGCACATGCTTTACGTTCTGTTTAAGAGAACCTTAATGCTATTTATTTACTGGAACACACAACTTTTTCATACTTATTAGTAATAGTTATACTGTTATAGCAGAACCTGTATTACCATTGTAAACACAGGTTTCATGTGTCGTGTACGGAAACAAATGTTTTATTTAAAAATATAGTGACATTTTTAAATGTATATAAAAAAAGTAATAAACAAATATGAACATTTCATTATTACAGTATCCTGATACGGTTACAGTTTAAAAGATAATTTAAAACACCCAATTGTTTTTAAGTGGCAATATATTGGCCATATTTCATTTCACCATTCTTCATTGACAATTCGATTGGTTGTGTAAAGCCTTTTATTCAAGACTTACTAGATTCAAGATTGCATTATTGACACAATCTTACACCGTGAAGAAGTATCCTTTTAAATAAATTTCTATTGGAAAAAATTAGATCTTTTGGAAGTTTATACAGCAAACTCTCACTTGACCTTATCCTTATTATCTGATACTTCAGGTGAATTGAGGCAGCAATAAAAAAAAATGAGCAAAATCTACTCTCAAAATAAAAAAATATAATACAAATTGAGTACATAAAATATTAAGCCAGCTTTGACTGAATGCTACTAGGTTCGGCTGATTCAACGTAACAAGAGATTTGCAGTATTCAATGCACCGATTCGTTCATAAGCATGCAGTATTATTACAGCATATTGTACCAAACTCTATAAAGAGTTAATTCCAAATGCTATGTATTAATCACTCCATACTAGTGTGCCGCTTAAAATTGATAAAAACGATGCACTCAATATTACATGTATCATGGGTTTTGATATTAGTAGAACTATTAACCTGTAGAAATCTACTAGTCAGGGTCTCTGAAGCACTAATATTATATTGCCATGATCAAGAAAGACGAGATATTAGTTAATAAATGATCAAAGATTTGTTGGAAGATATTTATTATTATACTGTTTTTATTATCACCATCTTACTTATCCTACCATGACACCAGCACACAAATTTTGGGTAACATTAGCATGGGGAAGAAAAAACAATCAATACTGATGACATTTATATTACAGTAAAACATAACTATACAAATTTTACAATAAATCTGAATAAAATTACATGGACATTCATCTCAAGATTGTTTGAGGAAATGTTATAATTTTAAAAATATAATCAATTTTAGAATGTTTGCTACTTTAAAATTCATACAAATAAATACCATGGTAAAAAACAATAGTAATTTAGAGAAGATTTGAAATTTATTGAGATATTCTGTTAATTATATTCATGCTCACTAAATGCATTACGGCACCAAGTATCTAATAAGAATAAAATGTTATTAATACAAATTTTTAGTGGTTTTAAAACACCAATTTCACTATTGCAAAAAATAAGAGGATGTTATGAGCAGAAAATTGAACAAAATATTATGAAATTAATATAATTTTTTAAAGCGCTCAACATTTTAATAACAGTTAACCGTTATACAATACATTTAAAGCCTATATACATATGTAACATAATAAAGATCCTTAATGTTAACGAAAACAAACAAATGGAAATTGAAAGCGAGTAGTGAAACTAAGCTAAGTTGAATTCCTTCAAAGCACTTTGCATGATGGTATCTTTGACGGCACAGAATACAAGCTTTATGTTTTCCGTATCTGTGAAAACAAGAACATGCAAGTTAATGAAAACGACACGCACATGCAACATGCACAGACTCATTTTGCCACAAACCATCTTAGAGCATATCAAGAGCTCTTCAACAGTTTAATATATATGTGACAACAACGTACACTTTCGAGAAAATTCTTCCAAGATTAAATATTTTTGTATAGGATGACAATCTACTGGGATTGCTTTGATTTGAATTGGCAAAATGATTCTGTAACTATTTTATGTTAAATAAAGACAACACCAGAACCAATTACATATCAACACTATTACACTATCCATTCCACTGAAAGTTTTGATGACATAATAATGTTTTCACTCGTACTAGTTTTTATAATTCCATTTCTTTCAATTGAAAACATGTATGATGCACCATAAATGGCCTTGACCGTGTGTGAAATTACACAGTTAGTTCGATTCAATTACATAATGAGTGACAAGAGCCATTCTCATTTTCAAATAGCACCACTAGTGACCGGTCTTCAATATTTTCAATGGAATGGGCAGTTCAGCACAACTTCGGAACCAAACAAACAAACAAACAAGCGTCTGACAGAGGCAGCAGGCAGAACAGAGAAGCTTGGCTGCTTGTGGAGTGGTACCTGTGGCGCAAGTGAAATGGGAGTAAATGATCTTCTCACTATCTGGGTTCAAGTCTACGAACATCCTCAGGATGAATTCCCGTGCCGCAATTGCGTCCCGTTGGGGACCTACACAACACACTACGTCAACTCTCGACTCTACTGCAAGGAACTAGAGTACACTGAGCAATTACAGATTCTTGTACAACTTCTTCTTCAGGACAGATACACATCCTTCTTTTTCAGTACAGATCTTCTTCTAGACTAGCAAGTATTACCCTCCTAGCAGTTTTCAACTTTACATCATTCAAGAAATTTCAAAAACAAACATAAAGACAGAAGAAAATCACAGTGCTTACAGATGGTAGTCACTGCCTGAATACACTGAAGATCTTTAAGAGAATAATGTTCAATGTTCAATGTTCAATTTCTACTAAAGACAAGAATGTCCATAGAATGATCAACAACTACTAATTTGTTCAGTAATTAATTTAACCCCTCTCTGTTAAATTCTTCAGTGTTAAAGAGTTAGTTACCACTACGAGAAAAGGATTTCCTTCTTCTTCATTCCTGAAAATATTTATTTTTCAAGACTAGTGTCAATGTATATAATTGTTGTTTGGTTTCTCAGAACCAACTGCATTCTGTTTGAACATCAACTTTGAATGTCTTGTCCCATTTGGGAGTTATAATTAGATATGGTTGTTTAATATTTTTATAAATCTAAAATTATGTTTTCACTGGTCAAAATATCAAGTAAAAATAACAAGCTTTCTTCTATCCAAATAACAACACAACAATAACTCAGTTAAATTACACAGCTAATAAGTTATTTCATAAGAGTATCATAAGAAATTATAACAAGCAAAACAAATAAATAATGATTTTAACTAAATAAAAGTTTATACTATTAAACAACAAATTTGGAAAACTAACAAGATGTGAATAATTTTTTAAAATTCTCTTGTTTCTACTAAATCTGAGCTCAAATTAAGTTTATAATGTAAATATAACACATTTCTACTATAATGAACATTTTTTGAGTTCTTGAAATTTCCTAAATACACAAAGTATAAATCTTGTATATGGTGAACTGTGAAAAAAACAAACTTGATTAAACAGACTAGAATATATGCCTTTCAAGCCAATCTAAGTATAACAGTTTTCAACCCGAACCTCCCATCTGTGTTCAAGACTATTTATAATACATGCGTATTTTTCTATATTTTCGTTTAGTGAACTAAATCCTCATACCAATTTACAGCATGTATCCTTACCCTTATCTCCAACTGCAGCTACTCAAGCTCTAAATTAATATGGTGTAGTTTTATATGGTTAACTGCTGCCAAATTATCAATTTATTATTGATAGAGATCTCTTTTATGCATACAAATTCTACACAAAACAGTCTTCTAAATTGTTACTACATCAACATATTAATGTTTCATCAGTTAACAAACCATCTGTTGACTACAATTCAGCATTGAATTCTTAAATTAACATTAAGACAAAGATTTCTGACCTATCACTTACAAGATATCTTGATCAATCACTTATTATTTTAAAAAAAATCAACAATTCAAAAGGATCAATAATTTTTAATAGAAAATTAATCTGTATATATTATGGTCTGAGAATTTTTTTAAATATCTACACACACACACACACACACATATATATATATATATATATATATATATATATATATATATATATATATATAATTGTATACAAATTTTCTGAAACACTTTTTTATGAAGATGCTGTATGATACAATAGAAATGAATACCACAATAAAAGTATTAAGTCTGAGCAATAAAATTGCTGCAAAACAAATAATTTATTGATAACTAGTTTGTAGAAGATAAATGTTAAAGGAATACGAAGAAAGTGATGTCCTTACTGTCCATGATTAGAACAGCCTCGCCCACAAAGGGATAAGATTTTTTTTTTTTAAAAACCTTAGTAGAGACACATTTAATTTTCTTAATATCCACTACCCAGTGTACATAAATAAGAATTAAATATATAGTTTGAGGAAGGAGTTAGGAGTCATTATGACTGAACACGTGTGAACACGTAGCCAGGAGCACTTGTCTACTTATTATGGTTCTAATTACTGTTTGTCCAACGTCTACATGGAATTAAATGGTTCAACTCTAACTTTTGTACTTGTCTAATTTTTATTTTTATGATAGACTATAAATCATCTTTTCATTATTTTATTCTCATTGAGTATAATTTTTGTCCCAGTCAAAGCGTAATACACCCAGTAGGGATGCCTAGATGTCCAAATGTGTCGTTGATTCTAGTTTCTGAAATCCAGATACCAGTCAAATTTCTGTTTAAAGAAATCTTTATTCTATAACGGAAGGTTCTAGTCAGGTTTCTCTTAGCCCTGTAGCAGTTCATGGATAATCTAAATTCTTGTCCCAATAGATATAAAAATTCTTCCTCTTTAAATCAACTTCTAAGGATGTGATTGGTCCGCCCTTACTGATGCTAATCAACACCTCACGATCAGAACCCCCACCCACGTTCATTTTGGACTACCGACATTACCAGGTTCTGTCATTATTTCTTTTTTCCTTCTGTACCTACTGTGCGATAGGTTCTCACAGGTCCATTACAAAGGTCAGATGAATTGTTCACATAATTCATGAAAAAAACTTACGATAAAAATATATAAAGTTCAATCTATTTAATGTCAAAAAGTAATATGTATTTATTCTCCGTGGATCCTAACAATACTATACAAAACTGTAAAAGTCTTATCGTTTTTTGTGCTGATCCCAAAATGAAGTCCAAATTTTACAACAGAACACTCATAACTCGCTAAACTATGGTTTGATATCAGGAAAACATAAGTGATTTTTATTTTAGTAAAATTAAAAAGTGAAAATTAAAAATAAGAGTAGTTTTAAACAAATATAAGTGCTTGGTTTATTAAGTAGAACACACACAACATAGTTTAGCTAGTTTTGACTGTTTAATAAAAATACACTATTTTTATAAAAAACTACAGCCAAAACTAAGAATAAATACAATGAAACATATTATGCTAGAGTTTGACTGAAATACTAATCAACATTACAGGGACATTAAACGATAGAGACAAAGTGAGTTCTAATGCTGAAGCATTTACTTTTCACACCACTCGTGTTTGGGCAGTGGGGCCAAATTAAAGACAAGCACTTGGGGAATCTTTAATTTGTCACAATAATATCTTATACGACCCCAATAATCAAACTGTATATGGCCATAAAAGTTTTCCATAGCAAGAAGATTGAATCAGAAGATACTACCCAGCAGTTGGAGAGCACTAAACAAAACTAAGTTTATGATTAACATCCAAAAACTGAACAAAATACTATGAACTGACGTGGTTTTACTATGACTTGGTTGGTAGTAATTTTTGGCAAATATCAAACATGATTTACAAGTATTCAGTTGATAGTACCAAGTGCTTGCCAAGGGAGTAGAGGGAATACTTACTATTGTACAAGGATTATTTGGAAAGTTTACTCAAACTTGTGATGTATTGTGTAGAAGTATAGTAGGCAGTGGAAGTCTGGTATACTGTTAATATTGCCCAACTTGTTCTGAGGATGCTCTACACCATTGTTTAGTTCATGTGAGGATGGTATTACTGAAAGTGACAATGTAATCAGAGGATTGCCAAGTCTTCACTCTCTATTGTTCGTTGGACTAGAAAAGGCTGCATAATTGATTTAAAAAATAAATTATTTTAGACAAGAAAACCAAGTGACAAGGACTTGAGGCTGTTGAAGATTTTCAGCAGCAAATTTTAATTTTTTGTAATGTTTATGACTACACGAGTATGAGTGATGGTAAGAAGTAGTGTTTGTAGATAGAAGGGTGGCATGGAGGTACTTCAGAACTCCATTTGAAAACACACACACACACACACACACACACATTTTATCAAGAAAACACATTCATTACTTGCTGAAAGATAGCAAGAATGACAAACATTAATAGTTTATTATATTTTATATATCATATTGTTGACATCAGCAACCACAAATACTGCAATTTTTCATGATGCTACCTACTACCTAAACAGTGAGGGATATGAGAGGGAATGCATGTGTTTGAGTCATGTATGTCAGTGATATCATACCAGAAAGGTATGTTGGTTGTTATTTGTACAGGTATCAAGGAGCTATTGATAATTCTAGACTGAAGTGATGCAGCAAGTGTTTGACTAAGTATGAGTAACTTTCTCAAATACCCCTTGCACAAAAATCCATCAATGTTTAATTGTTGACTAATTGACCTGTAGCAGCAGTAAAATGTGAATAACACATTCTTTCTGGATCCGGGTTTTCCTTTAGATAGACCTGAAGGATAAATTCTCTTGCCCGAATATGGTCTTGCTTGGGTCCTGTTAAAAAGGTTAACATTACCTGTACAGTAGTAATGAAAGCAGGAGAAATAAAGAAACAAAAATTCAGTTTTGGTTATCCAAACAATTGTTGACTTGTACCTTGTATAAAAGTTCTTTTTTGTAAAAAGATATGACACTATAACATGACTTCAATGCAGACAATTGGGAATTGACAGTAATTCAAACTAAGTATAATAGATGTTTAGCGGTTCTGAAAAGTACACTGCCATTATGAATAAGTCAAAGTCAAAATACCTTTATCTATATTATACATATGAGTACAATACAAATTGTTAACTACAACTCATTGTATACAAATTTTGAAATGAATAAAATGCTATTTTAATTCAATATTCTTTAACTAGATTACATTAAATCATTAAATGTAGAAATATTGATAAAATAAAAATTACTCCGTTTTTCAATTAAGACGTATTATAAGTTGAAATTAATTTGACAGTTCTCAATTACACAGTTTGTGTAAGATTACCAGTTGCCCAATGAATTTCACATGAGTTTATAAATCACAATCTCACTATTTAGACTCGGTTTTGTAATGTTGCCATACATACTCATTTTTAATATACATTTAATTTCTTAATGTTTCCCTAGTCTATTATGCATTTAAATCTCGCCTTGAACTGACTAGTTTAGAGACAGAAAGGCAATGCATTCTGTGTTAGAAAATATTTTTAAGTACCAATATAACAGTATTCAAGCCTTGAAAAGGGAGATTCTGATTGTACTAGAATTATTAAGCTTAAATTAGTTTTATTAATATGTGATGTTCAATAAAGTAGTTAGTTTTATATAACTTAAGAGTTAAGACACCTTTCAGTGTACAAAATATGTATAAACTAAAATAAAAAATTTAAATGAGTTGAAATTAGATTTATCGTTCCTGCAAAAACAATCTATGATATTTGTATACTACAGCATACTGATATCATACTTCAAATTGTGTCATGGACAGAAACACAAATTTCTGCTGTCTGTTCTTTTAAACATTTAATGCTTGATACATCACACTGTCTACTGAGACAGTGCTTAGTCTGCTCTTAAGTCCACAGTATTAAAACTATGAAGAGAAACTTTGACCAACAGATAAATGACAAAGAAATATTTTCTTCACAAATATCAACAATCCTGCCCCTCCCCTTTTAATCCCCCTTCCTCCATGGATGCCTTTAATCTGACTCATATTCTAGACTAGCCAATGAAATTATTTTTTTCCACTGGCTCTAGTAACAGTGACTCAGAAGTCACCTCACATATACAGCAGAACTATCTTTACTTTCCTCAACACTGTAAAGGAATTACCAGTGAATACCCACCATCGTACTCAGGGAAGTAATCAACGAGATGAGAATACATGATCTTCTCCTCCAGCAGATCTTTCTTGTTGAGGAAGAGAATGACTGAGGAGTGCTGGAACCACGGATATGTGATGATGGTCTTGAATAAGGCTTTTGACTCTTCCATCCGATTCTGTTTGGGAAAAACAATGTTAAAGCATTTAACAATCTACGGCTCCGTACCAATTATAAACTATAAAAGACACTTGCTTGATCAGCCTTGGTACTAGTATTCTAGTGTGGTTATATCCTGTAGAGTTGGAACTTACTATGATACAAACCCCACATCTCGTGATAATACAGTTAATGGTAGTGTAAGAGAATAACATGTTGAAATATGACTCTGTGAGCCAAGAGCCAATTGGCACTCACAACAATACACTCTAGACAGTTTGAAATAAATAAGGAATTTTATTTCTAAAATAAATCTATTGTCAGCCACACTAGTCTTGGGGGTTAGAATGGAAGGTTAGCAAGGGTTAATAAAATAAAATAATAAATCTTTTAACAGGTCATGATTATTACTGCATGCATTCTGAACCAACCGTCATGACACGTAAATAAAGTAAAAACTTTTATTTTTATTTTTAGATAATCTAGACTTATGTGCTGCGACTTTTAATGTTATAACCTCGGCTAAAATAGTTTATGCAGGGTCCACTTATATTTTAAACTGGTGTTGTGCAAATGAATTAGGTTTAAATGGTGATAAGGTCCAGGATCTCAGGATTCTCCTTGGCTAAGAAATGATGATGCTACACTTTCCAAGGAATCACACTACAACCTAATCTCAAATGACATAATCATATCAACAGTGTTTCTGCTTGTTTGGCCAAGGGAATTTTTATGCTACGTTCCCTAAAAGACATCTGATGTCATGTTGAAGACCTATACATTCAACATAAGTAACAATAAAGATTCTTGATTTTTAAACATCTTGTTCAGCATGTGTCGGCTGCTTTTTGTTCACACCACCTGCTTGATTACAACAATTTTATGGTTTGTTTTGAATTCTGATTATGAAGGAATCATGTTTATTCATGAAATATGATTGTGATTTGTTAATAACTTTCAAAATTTGGACAAAAACAGTTTTTAAACTACTACAAACATATTTTCTGTTGTATTTAAATTGTTCTAATGAAAATCTATAAACAATAATGTCATAAGGTAGTCAACTACAAAGGCATCTGTATTCTTAATATTTTATAACATTGTATACTTAAAAACATTGTTCGGAATAATTTAGTAAGCACTCAAGAATTGAAGTTTTTTAAACATACAGATTACATTAATCCCAAAAAGGAAAATTTATGTGTATTCTCAACAAAGCTCAATCTCTACATTAAGGAAGTTAATTTTATCACTAACTATTTACACACCCCTACAATGCTAATGACTGACCTCGTTTTCGGATTCAAAAAGAATTTGGTCGTATTCACTCAAAGCCACCAGAAATATAATAGATGTGACGTTTTCGAAGCAGTGAATCCACTTTCTTCTTTCAGATCTCTGTCCGCCTACATCCACCATCCTGCAAGAACAAAACAAGTTATCCTTTTAACATCAAACTCCTATACAATACCCAAATCACATGACATATTTTTGCAACTGTCACCAACTTACTCCTATCAACCCATAAACAATACACAATTTCAACATTACAATAATGTAAATTCCCTAAAACAAATTACATTTTCTTGTCAGTGTGTACAAATTTGTTTATAATTAATTTTATCACAAATTCTCTATAGTGAAATATTCTTTTCCTTAATCTATTTATGGTGGTACTTTTTAAACAAATAGTTATATATACAAATTCCAAAGAAAAGGATACAGTAGAACCCCTCATATCCGGCCACCATGGGACCGAGCCCCTGGCCGTATAACGATTCGGCCGGATAAACCAACCTACAGTACACAGCACTTGACGAAACAAAACAATTGTACTGTACTAACCGCACTGGAAATAATCAACGAACTGTTTACAGGTTAAACCTATTAGCTCAACTGAGGACAACACAGGAAAATGTAAAAAAATAGATACACAAAAATAACGCAAGAGTCGTGGGAGACTAGTGCGTGCAACTGCGCGTCTGCAAGCCGTGGTAAATAAATTTCAATATTGGCTTCCGGGAAGTGGCCGGATAAACCGAGGTGCGGTAAAACCGAGGCCGGATATGAGGGGTTCTACTGTACTAAGAATTTAGAAATGTATCAAATTAATGAAAACAAGAGAAGCTAGAAAATGTTCTAAAGAAAACTTATGTTTAACCTTAAGGAAAATAAAATAAATGAAATTTATAAATCAGTACCTATTCATTTGGTTATCAATTTTCATAAAAATTATTAAATCCATTGAAATAATTTTATTTATCCGATAATTTTCTTTTTGTAATGTAATTTACAGGGATAAATCTGTTTACGAGTCTTTGATAAGAAAGAAAATGGTCCTTTATACATATACACTGAGTAAATTTAAATGTTTTTGTAATAGTTCAATTTAATAATGCCAGATTTACGGAATAAATTTTACGTTCAACATACATTTAAAAAATAAAATTAACAATATTGTGATAACCCATGCAAATGTATAAAATGAATGTTAAGCTTGTTATACTTTTCCACTATACCTAAACTATAGTGAATCTAACTGACATTGATATGCCCATCATCAATATTAAGCAATTTTACAAGCAATACAATCATGCAAACTTACCAAATCTTCACTTTATTTGTGAAAATACCTCTTGTAATGTAAATATTATTACACACTGAACTAAAATAAATAGAAAATGTGAATACTGTCTGTATGTTTAATAAGAATTTGTCAATAAAAAAATATTTTTCATATATATTTTAATATTGATACTTGAAAAATATTTCTTAATGCATATACCACTGAAACATTACAATGTTAACATTAAATCTTGCAAACTTCTAAGTGTTTGTGGCATTTAATAGTACCAAACATACAAACATGACTTATAACATCATACTCTTTTATATATTGTTCAAATATGCTCTCCATTAATATTCTACATATAATTCCAGTTGTTATGATTTAGCAACCAGTACATTGTTTAAATAATAAGACAACAAAATGATTACTTACTTGTAATCAATGTTACTTATCAGTTGATGTTTGTTTTGGTTTAGTATTTTGTAAACTATGTTATAATTTTGCATATCTGTTTGTTTGTTTGTTGATGTGTATCAGTGCTAGTGCTGACCACGCCCTGGATGACTAATCTTAGAGAAATGAGTATCAAAGTCTAGCTGCTAATCATTACAGTGTTTTAGAGTTAGTAGATTTAGTTGTAGCCTTAATAACTTTTTTTAATAAGCTTTGATGATTTTTCTTTCATTTTATTCCATAAATAAAAAAACACATTCTTAATGATACTTATTTGATTTCAAGATGAACTTTATTAGACAGTATTGTACTTTGATAACTAAGTTTTGAAATCTCATTCAAGGGCTTAAAACCAATTTATACAAGTTAACATGAATTGTTTCCATTATTCTCTACAAAAAATAATGTAATAATATGTATATATTGTATGAAAATATCAAGGAAACTATTCTGTATGCTGTAAAATACCTAACAATGATAATAATTACTTCTTAATTGTGGTTGTAGCTAGCTACTGTTTTAAACTTAATGTAGCAGTAGATATAACCAGCTACTTCTTTAATACTAAATGCTATTTAACTAGTCTAAATGGAGTTGAAAGGAAGAATTGATAATTACTTCATGTGACTATGGTGCAGCAGAATATCTACAAAAAAAAGAAAAATACCCACAAATCTATCTGCAGTCATGGCTCAGTCATCTGCTTCATTTTACATTTCCTTTTATTTTCTTCTTACACCTTCCTCTATTCTGCATAAGTATTTATATTAAAAAATACCTCTGTCTCAGCATAAATTAATGGACCTACTAAAAGACTGGTCAGATTCTCGAGTTGTTTTCTAATTCTCAAGGACTTTCTAATTACTCACAATTGCTTTTGTTTGCACTTCACATTCAAATATTCCAAGAACTGGTCAATTTTTTATTTCATAATTTATAAGCTTAAGATTACCTTTTTTTATCGACATTTCAAGTATGTCCCTCACTGAGGGGTAACTTAAGACTGATAATGGTCTAGTTTGATGTGTCAGATTAAAATTATTATTACATTGATAAGAATTTGTCTGTCTGTCTCCAAGTACATTTTCATACTATTGAAGCAGTCACCCATCTCCGCTTTCTTATTATATCACATTTTCCAAGGTCTTAATCCTTTAAAAAGTTCTCAAGTTTATTTTTATTAAATATTTTGAGGGGAAGATTTCCATTTAACAAACCGTAGTAATAGTAACTTTATTCAGTGTGCTCCAATAATTTACAAAAACAATGCCTTAGTGCTGAATTAATTGTTTGTTCTGGGTCAAATAAATATTAAAGCTCTTCAACAAAACTTTATACATATATATGGAGAATCTCGTTCATACAAGTGTAGAGGGGCTGGTCCAGGCCCTGGTAAAATTGTCAGAAAAAAAACGGTCTGAATAGGGACCTGGTGTTATGTCTTGTGAATAATAGCTTTATACTTTAGAAGAAGGCTAACAAAATGGACCAAACAAAACATTTATGAAGCATCCTAGTGTAACTACTGAAATTAGAGGTTCTTTTAAAAAGTTTGTTTTATATACAGGGTTTCCCGTAACAAAAGGGTAACAAAATGAAATTATCTTTCAATTTTCAAAATGGTGGCCATATATTCAGTTTTTCTATTGTTGGCTATTCACCAAGAACCGAGATGTGGGCCATGTCTTGTCACAGTAAATTTGCTCTAAATCAGTTATTTATTACTTGATTTAAATACTTTTATTGTCATTAGATTTGTGATAATATCCTCTAAAAACCGTTATTCATGTAATTCTGGAGAAAAACTGTTGGTTTTTAAGGTATTCAAAGTTTAAGTTTTAATGGCCGCCATTTTAAAAATACTACAGATAATTTCATGATAATTTTTCAGTAATTGGCCTTATTATCGTAAACACTTAAACTAAATTTGGTATAATTAAACTTATTAGTTTTTAAGATATTAATTTTTTTCTAAAAAACTCATACAGACAGACAGATGCGAAACTAAGCATTAGAGACCCATGTTCATATGGTGAAATATCAAAGAGTTGCGGGACACCCTAAATAATAAGAGGTTAAATGACATGTTTCGCACAAAATATTATAATTTTTGAACTAAAAAAGTATAAGTATTAATATAAAAATAAAAAAGTTGTACTACACACTTTTAACTCATTTTTTGAGGCCTGTCGAATGTGTGAAAAGTTACTGCTCAAACAGTTAATAGGATTCAGTAGTATCTGAAGTTGTTTAACCAGGAGAGGATTAAGTAATTAAATTACTGATGGAGTTGTTTGGTAGATATTGATCAATCGCTTTAAGTAACTACAGTACCATCATCAATTACTTGGTAGATGGACGACTGACTACCTACAAAGACAAGATCGCTCAGGAGTCACTCGTACTATCTTTCGGTTATCTTGTGATAGATAACTGCTACCCACTAGACTAAAAAGGTTTAAATATTTCAAAAGTCAAGGCAGAATGCTGAAAAAGTGAGATGAAGTAATAACACTACTACTTGTGTCATTACTGTAATAATTCTTTAAACCACACTAGGTAGTAATAATAAGCAGGAATACACTAACTTACTTAGTCATTTTGAGTGTTTGGTCACAAGATGAGTTTTGAAGGACAAATTATACTTCAATCACATGACCGATACATATGGTTAATTTTCCCTGACTATATACTAAAATTTAACATCCATTGTATTTCTATAAAAAAAACATTACTTCAAAATTCTATGAGTCTTAGCTCTTTATGTTTCTATCCAAGAGTTGACTACTACTTGTTTGCTAATTGACTGTCTCCACCTTGGAATCTGAGATGCTACCTGACATTCAACAAGACTTGACTCCACTACTACCAGATCTTGTCCATTACGAGGGTCTGCTACCAAATACACAACAAACCATCTCGATCCCTCACACCTACAGGGGTCTGCTACTCTGTGAGGAGGTGAGGGTAGATCAAGTACCTAAACACGATTGAGTCCAGATCGAAGGGGTACTCAATGATGCCAGTCGTGGGTGCTCGAGCTCTCAGAATGTCCTGTTCAGTCGGCAGGTAATCCGCCTGTTCTATCCGGCCGATGTCCTCAAGGTAACTGAAAACGAGGATCATGCAGACACATACATGTACATGCGGACAGTCATGCCTTTATGACCTCTTTCATGCCACTGGAAAGTCGGCATTCGTTGGAAATCTTAGTCCAAGAACGTAACTACTGAACTTCACAAAATACTCAATTTAATAACTTTCACTTGACAAATTTTTATTTCTAAGATTCCAAAATTCCGCTGGTAATTGTATGGTAGCAAGGCTGAAAGGTTGACAGATTGATTTTGTACCATCCCAGTATGATTTTTGCCATTTGCCCAGTGCTTGAATACTTTTCCTTCCTATTAGATCCTCAACAAATTAAAGCTGTAAATATTAAACAATAAGCATGAAGAGAGTACAAAAAATATGATTTTTCATGCCTAAAATTACATTTCTTAAACGTTTTTTTTAGCTTTTCTTATAGAGACATTTCATTTATTGTACTATATGGTAATTGCTCTAATCTTCCATGTGTATAACCTCAATTGCAATTTGAAACTGTAATTTTTATGTTAAATTGAACTTAGGCATATTTACCGTATATAATATAGATTTTTATTACATTTTGGAAAAATATTATTTATAAAAACAAATGACAAATGTTTTACGGAATATTAGATGTATATGAAGATTTCACCAATCGTATTATGAATGACAACAGATACCATTATCGTTTCAGGAGCTACAGTACAAAGATACTCTTAATATTTCAGATAGCTTCGTTTTGAAGTAAGATCCCATAAATAATAGTTAGTACCAAACACCAATTTACAAAAACAACAAAAATGTGTAACATGCAGACAAGACAAATAGCGAGTATTCACAAAAACAAGGAGTTTCTCCGGACACCAAATACTTGTTGTTCCCTGAAAAATCAGCAAGAGTAGAAATGACTGGAAGCAGTGATATCAACCCCCTTCCGAAGCCAAGCCAAGCTGTTCCATGCACCAAAGCAGAGCTTACAGTGAATCGTCTACCTAAATCTGATCTCTTCCAAGTCGAAGGGATACTCGATGATGCCTGTTGTGGGGACTCGGACTCGCAGAATATCCTGTTCTGTGGGCAAATAGTTGGGAGCAGCCACTCTGTCGATTTCCATCAGGTAGCTGTCAAGCAATACAGTTCATCATTAAGTGCCTATTTCAGTCTAATTTTAAGAATAAATCATACTTTTTAATCAAAGATCCAATAAATATTGATCCACAACATCTCATCTGAGTTAAATTAAACAATGACAGTTTTGACAAAATATCCCGGACAAAAGCCATGTCTTTTAAGAAGGGATTTTATTGATACAATACTGCTCTATACTTCAAAATAGTGCTTGTGGAAGATGAACGTAAAATAAAAGAAAAAGTTATACATCATATTTTTGTGAAACAACGGCTAAAATAGAGTACAAGGACATTACGCCGTTGCTAACAATAACACTGATTGCATCAATAGCTTTTAATATGCTAATGTTCTCTTACTTTGCAGATAGTGGCTTGTGCCTTCAAGAACACGAGAACAATTGTAAAAATATACAAGCTTCCTCTAGAAAAAATATATTAATCTTTTTTTTATATCTATGTCATTCACTACTGGCACTCCTCTAAACATACAAATGATAGTCACTTGCAGATCATCATCAATACTATAAAACCCTTCCTCTACATTACTGCACAAAGTAATATTGCACTATATGTGACCCTTCATAGCAGCTCTAGTTGATATGCAATCTCCAATCCAGCAATTGACACAATAATGTCACATTCTTCTGTTGTTTGTATTATCAATGGGAAGTACTTGATTCCAATTAGATAGTATGTGTGTGTATAGTATGGTAGTAAGAAATCAAGGTCATTCTAATTATAAAGTAATGAAGTTTGGTGACCTGCAGATATATAGTAAATGGTACTTATCCACTACCACAGACCATTCCAAACTTGAGCAATTTTCTTCTTTACTTCCTATGAACAGACATCTGCTGTTAAAACTGTAGATGATCACTTAGATCACTTAGCCTTTACAGCTCACCAGACATAAAATCAGGAGATATAGCCATAACAGAATTACCACTATTATAATTAATAAAGCTAAAAAGACTGAAGACCTATTCTTGGGTGGCGGCAGTCATTCTTGAACTGAAGCACACAATTTTTCATGGCTTTTGAAACAATTTTTAAGGCACCTATCCAGCATAAAGTACTGTTTTTAGATTTTTAATCAGACACATTGTAAATAACATAATATTTAATTTTACAAACTATTTTTACCCTCAAATATGAGATTACGTAAACTCTATAAGAAACCTACATTTTAATATGTTTAAAATGCTACAGTACTTAGAACAGAAAAGTGTATTACCTTAACAAAACTTAAAAAAACTGTTGTTCCTTTCAAACCATAGAAGCCTTTTTTGGCGATTTCCAACTCTAGTAAGCAACGGTTTCTTACATTACTTCAGGGTGGTTTTAGATGATTATTTGTTAAGCCCACATTGTAATTCAAACCCGCATCTCTGAGATGATAATCTGAGAGGCCAACAATTAATTTACAAGATACAACGGCACAGGAACCTGATACCAACACATTGTACTCATCACTAAATGTCTTTCAACTGATAAAAAAAACAAATTTTTAATAGTTTGTATCCAAACCAAATAGAAAGCTTAATGAACATTCCACTATTAACAAATACATTATTTAAACAAACTTTTTTAATATGAACTCTGTAATTATTACAAGAATAATTGGTTTTATGTTTCATTTACTCATTTTCATTGCATTAAAGGTATACAGAATCACTAGACCAATTAATGTTGATTGCAGTAACCCACATGGAACATTATTATAATCATAAAAAATACATTTTTTGGCAATAATACCACTATGTCATAATATTGTTTCTATTTGACAATTGAGGCATTTTTAAACGTTGACTCGTCACAAAAATTAATACGATGGAAATTTAAAGGTGGAAGTGTCACTTTGTCGACTACACTACTCACTATTTGGCTGAGTCAGTGAGTTGATACTCGCGCCGCCTGTCGTAACATTCTTGGATGCCTGAGTCAGCCCACAAATCCTTGATTGCTTCCACATACGGGCTCTCGAATGTTGTCACTGTCTCAAAGTCCACGCTCCGAATCAATTCTGCCTTTTCCTGTAATCAGACCATTGGATCTCAGTCAAACCTTCTTTTATATTCAATTCAAATTATAATCAACCTAAGTATCTCAACTTCATTGTTTTAAAATAATTAATCAAATTGTATCCTAAACTCAGAGAAACTTAAATAATCTACACCCAAAGTAAAATACACAAGAAATGGCAGTTTTGAAGTCTGCAAACAACTAAAATATTTTCACACCACAAAACTGTATGTACTATAGATCACAAACACCGCACATCTAGATGATCTACAGATCCAAGACGTTGTATATATCCAGGTGTAATGTCGGGTATAATTAGCTGATAGATCTAGATGGAATAATAAACACACATATTGAGTTCTCAAATAGAATAATCAATTTTTGGACAATTTTTATGAAACATTATTGGAGGCCACAAAAAGATGCAAAATAAGGTGTAAGAGTTAGTACAGGATTACAGGATTTACACAACATCAGATATCTAGGTAAAGCAATAACATTTTTACTGAAACCTTAAAAATTTTACACTATTAAAAAGTTTTCTGTATTTAAAATACTTTTGTAAAAGTTCCTGGACCAACACAATATATAAAATATGGTATGGAGAAAATAGTAATATAGGATTACAATACATGTTTAAGAACTACTAGTTGCAGAAACAAAACATAAGATTAAGATGGGCAGGTTTCAGAATAATAAGAATACAATTTATGTTATATTCCAAATCTAACCAGGAGAGTAAATAAATCCAAAAGGCATGAGACATCAGTATAAAAGATTGTTGGTCTAAGTGACCAAACATGAAAATAGTTCATGCTTCAGATTGAAACATAAAGTTCCTTTTGAAAGTAAAGATTTTATTGTAAAATAATTGTGATGTTTTATGTATATATGATCTACTTTTACACATTTCATTTTTTAATATGAAATAATTCAGAACACTGAAAATTAGTTTTTGAAACCTCGACAAAGAATTTTCCATAAAAAAATAGAGGGGCTGTTCAATAAGTATCGGGTCGGGTTCACTGTATCCTCAATGGAACGGTGGAGGGGGTCCAACTGGTCGGCCTCGGTAGATGGTCCTCCACCACTCAGGCGCACTTTAATTCAGTCACCTAAGAGCATGCTGGAAGGAGGTGGATTTTTGTGATGTGTGAGTTTTTTAAATGTCAACATGTCATGGAGCGGATTATCGAGTAACGCTACGCTGTGAAGGTTTGCTTTAAATACAAGAAATTCACATCCTAGACCCCCTGAACTTATTATGGAGATAATGCCTTAAGCTGCACAAGAGTTTTTGAGTAGCACAAAATGTTTAAGAAAGGCCAGGAGCTCGTCGAAGACAATCAATACGTCGGACGCCCGATGACCACTCGAACAGATGCTCAGGTGGCCAAAGTTAAAACAGTTTAGGACTCTGACAGGCAATTAACCATCGCCCTCTTTAGTGAGGAGACCGGCCTTTCAGTCGGAATCGTTCACACCATTGTAACAGAGGATCTTGCAATGAGGAAAGTGTGCAGAAAGCTGGTGCCGAAAGTCTTGAACGAGGAATAAAAACTGTTGCGGGTGGAAATTTTGCACGAATGTTGGACTGAATTCAAGAAGATGAAAATTTTCTTGACGTTATTACTGGTGATGAATTATGAAAGACAACGACAAAGGCGTGGCAACTTTACCTCACATGCCCCCCCCATCCAAGATCTGGCTCCACCAAACTTTTTCTTGTTTCCACGAATGAAAAGGGAGCTCAAAGGATATCTAGACTCCATCAAGGCAGTTCAAGAGGCGACGACAAAGGTTCTTTATTGTATTCTGGAAACTGACTTCTTTGGGATTTTGACGAGTGACAGACACGCCGAACTAAGTGTATTGATGCAGGAGGGTGTATTTTGAAGATTATTAAGTAATTGTAATTGTATGCAAAATATTCTGCAAAATACTTAGGCCTAGTTTGTGGATCTAAGCTTGTACCCTCTATTGAGGATGGAACTAATGTTGAGGTTAGTGACACTACTACGATTAGGTGCGACGGTGCCTACCCAGGGTCGCCGACACAAGACGTCATATATAGGCCTACCTCAAAGCCTAACCTAAAGTTACTGTTCTTAAATGTACAAGGTTTGCAAGAAAAAGAAAATATTTTAAGTGTCCTGGGTGATGAAAATCATTATGACCTGCTGTGTTTTTGTGAACATTGGCTCAGTGATCAGGAACAGGATTGTGTGGATGTGGAGGGCTATGTGCGAGCATCTTTATTCTGCAGAAGTAATCACATTAGAGGTGGAACAGGCATAATTATTTCAGCTACTAGTAGCTTAAGGTATGAGCGTATAGCGGTGGATCAATTCTGTGAAGAGCTCCATTTTGAATGTACAGCAGTTTTGCTTTCTTACCTCAACCTACTCACAATAACTCTTTATCACTCTCCAGCTGGTGATGCAAATATATTTTTAGAAAAACTGGAGCAGCTTTTAATTTATTTGGGTCGCTTCAAGGCTTACATAGTTATAGGTGGGGATGTTAATGCTAAATTTGACGTCACTATAAACTCGCCTACAGTTAAGAAGTTGAAAATTGTTCTTGCTCAGTTTAACTGTCACTACGTCAACAATCAACCCACAAGGAATAACAACTGTCTGGATAATATTTTCACAGATATTGAGACATCTGCTTATGAGTACAAAGTTGTATGCCCTGACATAGCAGATCATGAGGGTGTCGAGATGGAAATAAAATGTAATTGTTTGCTGGAAGTTGCGCCCAAAGAAACTCCTGTAGTAAAAATGGTTAGAAACATTTCTGTAAATAGCATTTTGTATTTTAAATTTTGCTTAAGTGAAATGAACTGGCTAGAACTTCTCAAGTGCAAAACAATGACAGCAGAAACCATGTTTGACCAGTTCTTCAACAAGTTTTTAGAAGTATTCAATGATTGTTGCCCTTTGAAGTGTGTAAAAGCTAAAGCTCATACCGTGAAGAAACGGTCTATTAAATCACATCTTGCGTGGTATACTCCGGAGCTGGAAATTTTAAGGAAGAGGGTGATGGGTTACCGAACAGTTTTCAAAACTACTGGGAGCGAACAGGCTCTTAGGGCCTATAAGGAGATCAGATGTCGGTACAGGAAATCAGTAAATCAAGCCAAACTAGTAGCCAATGTCAACTTTATTGAGTCTGCGAGCAAAACCCTTGTCAGGCAGCCTGGTCTCTTATAAAAAAGAAGACATCCCCAGCCGTAAACGAGACAACAAACATTTCCGCTGATGAGTTCAACAACTTCTTCATCGAGTCAGTACACGCTATCAAGGCTGCGGAGGGAGTCAAAACCTGTTGCGACTTCAAGCCACTTTCTGCGGAAACATCGTGCAACCTCAGCAGCAACTTCATTGGGAAACTGTATCTGAAAAAAACTTGTTGTGTACAGTGAATAAAATGAAGTGCACCAAAAGCAAAGAGATGTATATGGCCTGTCTAGTTATATTTTGAAAATGGTGATTAGTGAAATAATGCTGCCTCTTATGCTGTGCATAAACGCTTGCCTTAAAGAGGGTGTGTTTCCTACTTCACAGAAAGTGTCCAGAGTTGTGCCGGTGTTCAAGAAGAATGACAGAAACCAGGTCTGTAACTACCGTCCTGTATCTCTTGTGCCTTGTATTGGTAAAATCATAGAACACATGTTGTACATAGGCAATTGTGTACCTTTTTAAGTGAGAAAATGATATTTTTTCAAACTCACAATTTGGTTTCCGTAAAAATAGATCGACAGTTGATGCCCTTGAGTCCTTAATTTTCCAAAAATGTTACAGGCTTTCGAAGACAGACGCCTTGCTCAGATCACAGCTTGTGATCTGAGTAAGGCGTTTGACTGTATTGACCACCAGATTCTTTTTGGAGAAACTTAATTATTATGGTGTTTTGTGGTCACCAATTAGATTTCTTTAAATCGTACTTACTTGGAAGGTCGCAATATGTAGATAATGGTAAGGATCAATCTAAAAAAAGTTGAGGTAAATGAAGGTGTGCTCAGGGATCTATATTAGGCCCAACATTGTTTTCTTTTGATTATGGAATGATCTGCCAAATAATATTAGTCGATCCTTTACCGCTATGTTTGCGGACGACACTACTTTTTTAAGTGTTGACAGTGATGTAAATAGTCTTTCATTAGTAGTAGAAAACACCATGAAGCAAGTAGTAGATTGGTTTTGCAGCAAACAGTTTAACACTGAATCAGGGCAAAACCCAAAATCTTTTATGTAGCTTTAAAAAATAGTGTAAGCCTAGGCCATATTGAATCCATCACAGAAATTAAAATATTAGGAATAATAGTAGATAATAAGTTAACTTGGACTCCCCAAATAGAATCAATGTGCACAAAGTTAGCCAAAGTAATTTACTTGCTCAAGAGTCCTTTCTTCCATGTTACCATTACAATATTTACGTATAGTTTATTTTGCCTTTTTTCATTCTGTGATATGTTATGGTGTTCTCCTGTGGGGAAACCAGCAGTCATGTAAATAATATTTTTATTGCTTCAAAAGAAAGGCCATTAGGATTGTTACCAAATCTCTAGTCAAAGCTCATTGCAAACCCCTTTTTGTAGATAGTAGAATTTTAACTGTGATAAACCTGTATATATTTGTCTGTGTGGTAAAATGTGAAAAATAACTCAAATTTAGTTTCCGTACATAGTGATGTTCACAATCATGACACTCGCAATCAGTCTAAGGCAGTAATCCCACTTTGCAGATTAAGTAAGAGTACAAATAGTTACAATGTTGTTGGCCTCAAGTTGTACAATAAACTACATATTGCATCCAAGTCCTTACCTCTTAGTCTATTTAAGGTCAGATTTCACAAATGGTTAATTGCTAAACCCTTTTTATGACTTAAAAGATTTTTTAAAGTTTGATAATATTATAATTTAACTAGGGCCTACTTGTTATATAGACTATTATTTTAGGCTACTTATGTTTCATACATTTAAATTATTGTAATAGCCTAACTTATTGTTACAAATTGACTATGTCTATCACATTTTTGTAATGTTTAATGACAATAAAGAACTTATGACTTATGACTTATGACTTATGCAATAAATTTTTGTTTTTGGAACCAGTCCCAATACTTATTGAACAGGCCCTTGATATCCAAATGTTGTCAAAAACCTTCAACTTAGTCATCGTCATACAACATACCATCTAGATCCTAAATAATGTCTAGTCCTTCAAACTGCCTTCCAATCAATCTTCCAACTTCACATTTTGAGTTGTGACAGAGTTCTGGCTGCTTCCGTTTCAGATCAAGGCCCAATTACACACCTCATGGTTGGATTGGGCAATGATCGAGACAGTATTTTAAACTACAAGGATGACTGATGACTGATGACTGAAAAGTTCTCCTCTTGATTGAGTGGCAAGATCATATCGATACCTAACAAATCTAAGAAGCAATACTCATTTTTGCCCACCATCAAAGTTGAGTTCATTTTAATTTTTGAACAGTGAACAGAAGTATTGTGTTTTGTATGGAAATTACATCTAAGATATTCAAAAGATATGTGTGTACAGTTTTGTAATGATCATGTACATCTTAAATATCTCAGATTCCTGGACGTTTAATAAGAACGTTTTAAATATGCACTTAAAAGTCAACTACATTTCCTAATTGTCGAATGATAAGAGTCCAGCTGGCAGATTTGTCAATGAACCAGTCTTCAGCTTCTTTTTTAGAGTTGATCGACTATTCTTGAGACTTTTTGGTAGGGCATTGAAAAACTTTGCTCTAGGATAGGACAGCTTTCTCTGGAAAAATGCTAGGCGATGTGTAGGTAGGGTAAACTGTTGGGAGTGTCTTGTATTATGTTGATGGATGTGGATAAATCTCTGAAGATTATTTTGTAAAGCATATATAATGACTTCAATTATATATAGAGAGGATACTGTGAGTATTCCCTATTTCCTGAATGCATCCTTGCATGATTCTCTTGACTTCAGTCCAGCTAGTATCCTTACAGCATGCTTTTGTAGGACTACAACTCTCTGGGATTCTCTCCTGATGTGTCTCCCCAAACCAAAATTCCTTATCTTACACGACTTTCAAAAAGTCCTTAGCATGCAACTTTATATTGGAAATTGTTCTAGTTCTTCGAAACAGTTAATAATCCAGATTTTGCTGCATGGTGGTTTTAATTTATCCATTCAGAAATATGCTTCATAATAATAAAATATACAGGCTTTTAGAGTCATCACAGAAGGCCAAACAGGTGAGCTAACAGAGATGAGCTTCGCTATTCAGTACCAGAAAGTCTGTGGTCTGCACCCTTAACCCGTAATAAAGTCAGCATTGTTGCATTTGACCATTTATTATTCTCATTTATCCCTGATAATTTCATAATTTACCAAGTCGTTATTTACAAAAAATACAATGAAAAGTGTACTAGTTAGAAAAAAAGTGATTTCCTGTTCACTGTCACCAAAGATCTGTAAATATTCTCTGGAAGTGTCTATGTCCATGTTTATATACATTAAGGCAAGAACTTTTTGCTTTCTTGCAGTTACTTCTTACCTTCAGTTGATCCTTATGTTCTTGAAATATCTTTAAACGGTTTTAGGGAAAATTGACTTCCGGGTTATGATTGGAGTGAATGTTCACTTTGGATGTAGTTTTTATTCCAGAGCTAGAATAAGTTATAAGGTTGCATGAAATAACTGAATATGTCACAGCTCCATCAAGTTCAGATTGATCTAGACATCATGCTTATAAAATATAATCAATTTGATTTCCGTCCTGGTGTTATTGCACTGGACAGGGAAAACAAGTATCATCCTCTTCTTGAATCTGCTTCCATGGCGACATTTGGCTGGACACCTGCTTCATTTCAGTTTATACTGCCAGCTTCATATTATAACTGAGCTGATGTACTCCTTATTCCTTCTCTTGATACTGTTACTGAGGCTTTCAACTCAGCAATTACTATGTCTATTAAAAAATAATATATCCACGAAAAAAAAATTTCTGAAAATTTCAGTCACTCCGAGTTTTCTTAGCCAACTTTATCACTGCTTAAGCGGAATAATTGTTCTTCTCATAACAAATTTACATTCAAAGGTACCACTAGACCCCATTCGGAACCACTACCCCTGTGCTTATTTTGTTGTTCGGGTGGAGTTCATTATTAACACATCTTTTTTAATTTCAAAAGCTGCAGTAGTTGCACTGATACCAAAAACAAGGTCCCTAAACTTTCTTAATCTGTAGCTAAATTTAAAGTGCCTTATGAAGGATACACAATACATCGTATGTAGCTTTCATTACATGAAATTTTACCAAACACCAGCAAAGCATCATAAAAGATTGTTCAGCTGTCACAAACTTGCGTCATTTTTAGTAGTGACTGATCCTGTGGTTGAGCACTGAGGTCAGGCTGTTAATATCTACCTTGACCTCCAAAAGGCATTTGACAAGCTTCCCAGTTGTCTTTTTGATTCTATCTTTTGGCTTTTCTTCTGACTTAATTCGTTACATCAAATTCAACTTTGTTCACATTCTAAAATGCACCATGTCTCTAATTTTGACCCTTTAATTTATGTTATAAATTATGACATTTATCCTGAACTGTGACATCCAATGTTATGCTGATGATATTTATGTCCTGATCTGTGATGTGCAACATTATGCTAAGACTATTAAGCTATGTAATCAGTCATTGATTTTGCTGGAGTGTTAGCTAAAATCATCACATGCCCTTGGATTTAATTTTTGTTTTTATTATGAGAATAGAGGCAATAGAAACAAAAAAATCATATCATGCAGGATCTTAAGAGTTTTATACACTTCAAGGCGACCTTGTTTGAAAAAATATAAGTAGTGCCATTTCAAAAGCTAGGAGGAACTAAGGTTTTTTTAAATACATATCACTTCATTTGTCAACAATAGAGATATTATCTGATGCTTTACAAATCTTTGGTCCAAAGCCATATTGAGAAGGCCACCTCAACACAGAGAGTCTTAGAGGGTAATTTCTCTAAGAGTTCTGGGTTATATATAAATGCAAAATCCATCCATTAATTCCTATTTTGGAGTAGTATAAATGTATTGGCACAGTTTTTAACGATTTCGATATTTTTACAACAACTTTGATACGCGTGAAAGACATCTGAGTGGCATGATAGGACCTTAGGATTGTCTTAGACAAGTATTTATCAAGAGTAGCCAATTCAGAGATTATTACTTCCTTCTAAGGACCATTAAGTGTGGCAAAATTTAGCCATACATCGGTTTAGACTACAAATGAAATGAGTGAGTTATGGAACAGTAATGACAAAACAGTATTTTTATAAGAATACAGAAAAAATAGAAATTTAGTTATTAAAAAATAAAAATTGTCTTATGACGTGTTTTTATCGGACAACCTTTATTATTTTATAGTAGTAACTACTCCTAAAACACACAACTTAAAAATTACTTCAAGATAAGATGAAATTTATTTTACAAACATGCAAGAGAGCTATATTTTCATTACACTGTTTTTTGTTGTTATTCAAGCAGAGCATTCACATAAATTGAATTTGTTATTTTTCTCTAAATTACATCTAAATCTCATATATAAAATAAAATTGATCTTTGAATCAGGCATGTTATTGAAAAAAATATATTGGGGATATATTTAACTAACAGCAATGTTCCTTAAAGAAATTTTGTTTTTCAAGTTTGTTATCAGCATAATGGCTGTAAGTTGGACCTTTGATCAGGCTTAATGGGATCTAAACTTGAATGCCAATGTTTGTCTAGGTGTTTGAGTTAGATAAAGACTGTTACATTCATAAATATATCACACAACATGATTACCTACTTCAGTCACAAATTACTTCATAAACTCTTACAATCTGTGAATCACATTGTGGACAAAGTATGGTGTCATATGCAGGAGGGAAATATCCATATGTCAATACTCGGTTGACTTTAGGCATTTCAACCTAATTTATGTACTGCATGCATAATAATGATACAAAGCTTTGCATGTAACACAATATGAGTACTTTATATTTAATTTTTAATCACAATTAATCTGTTAAGATAATTTTTTGTCTGCCCATTTAGTGCCTAACTATATAGGTGATTGAAAGAATTTTTCAAGTATAAATGGGCAATTTAACATCACATTTATGATGAAAATGCAAAATATTTATAGCTATGTTGTTGATGTAACTGTTTATAGGAAAACATTATCCAACAATAATTATTAGTATTCTGATTTGTAGTTGTCAAACAAAGCTGAAGCTGTTTGGGGGTTTTTGAGGGTGTCAGTTAACATCTTTGGCTTTCTACACCCCTCACGTAGAACACCATAAGATGTTTTCTCCGTAAACAGGGCATATTCTGCGATGGATTTCAGCTGCACTATTTCTTTCTGCTTGCAGGAAATGAATAAAACTTCTCAATTCGCATTTGGTGGGAGAATCAATAGAGGCGGCCATGTTTAAGCGACTGCTACTCAGTGCAAACTGGCTATTTGAACTTAGCAGTGACAAATGTTGTAAAGGGGGATATGCACAATCAACTACTGCCCCCACTACGGACCTGCCAAGTGTCTGGCTGTCATGGTACGAGATTGGAGGTTAAAAAAGGGCCCTTAGTAAATAGTGAACCCCTAGTAACCAATGTGATGGACCTTCACAAAAGTAGTTGTGGAATAATCTGCTATTTATATGGTTTTTCGTTTTTGTATGTAACTAATGTATGAATAATTATATGATGAAATTATATTTCATCGCCAATAATGAACATACCCTGACAAAAGGGAGTACACAATAAACAATATTTTAGCTACCACTCATTTAAAATAATATTCATTTTATTCTTTGCATTTAATATCACAATAACTTTTCACTTATTGTGAAATCTTTAAATCAGAAAAAGTGTAACCTAACAGACTGAAGTGATTTGGCCTAGTCACTGGTTTTATTTTTACTGTCATGCTGCATCTCAAATTGGTGATAAGATATTTTTATAACATTATTAAAGACTTCACTTCATTAAAAACATGTCAAATTAATCACTTTACTTTGTACAGTATTTAATTTATTTAACAGAAATAAACCTTTTATTCTATGAATGTTTTAATTTTGAAATAAACAACTCACCACATTTTCAAAAAACTTTTGTATCGAAGTTGGAGAATATTCTACAATAGTGTTTGTGGTGAATTAAGTGGCTTCTTTCATTGTACATGACACTAATGGAGTTTGCGATATAAATGAAATAAAACCATGAACATCACATTGCTAGAAATACATACAATGGTTTGACAGTGGGTACGCTGACCACTTGCACATTCTTGTTCAACAATACTTATCACAATAAACCAAAATCACGTGTCAAATGGATAGGAGCAGTGTACAAGATACTTTTTTTTAACCTTCGATCTCACGTCATGACGGCCGGACACGTGGAAGGTCCATAGTGTACGTTGTAGTCGATTTTTCATCTTCCTCGTTACATTTGTCACTGCTGGGTTCAAGTAGCTACATTGTGCTGAGCTGCAGTCACATTAACATGGCCACCTCTATTGGTTCTCGTGCCAAATGTGAATTGAGGAGTGTTATTCATTTCCTGCAAACTGAAGGGAGTAGTGCAACAGAAATCCATCGTAGAATGTGCCATGTTTACAGAAACATTTAAGTGATGGTGTTGTACGTGCATGGAGTAGAAAGTTTAAAGATGGCGGAATTGACATGCACGATGAAGGAGGTGGTCAAAAATGCAAGTCTGTCGCTACAGACAGCCTTTTTGAACAAATTGACAAAGTGCTTGGAAAAAACCGTTGATTCACAATAAGTTCTTTGTCTTTGGAATTTCCAGAAGTGTTAAGACCTTTTCTTTACTCTAATGTTACAAACAATTTAAGCTGTAAAAAAGATGTGTTTGCTGGGTGCCACAGATGTTGACTGACATCCACAAAAATAGCTGAATGGCTTCAGCTTTGACATTCTGCCATCTTTGAACTTTTGTTGCGATTCACTCACACCACCACTCATGATGTTTTTTCTGTAAAACAGCATATTCTCCAATGGATTTCTGCTGCACTACTTCCTACTTCCTGCTACCTGCAGGAAATGAATAACACTCCTCAGTTTACAATTGGTGGGAGAATCAATAGAGGCTGTTATGTTTATGCGACTGCAGCTCAGCACAAACCGACTATTAGAACTCAGCAGTGACAAACGTAGTGGGGAAAATGAGCAATCGATATTTTGACAAAAATGTTACAGATTATGTTGTTTTAGTAAGCTCTTTTAGCAACAAAACGACACAAGACACTTAGCGCAATCTCTCGGTATTGAGAAACTGATCAATTCTAATTCTTGACAAGATTATCATCCCTCACTACAGTGAATAACTATTTATTGATATAGTTTCATATGGAGGAGTAGATTCACATAGAAATGGATGAATGAAAAATATGTATAAGATAAAGGAGTGAAGTCATTTTTCAAACCAACTGGCACATTAAGATGGCCATTTAGACGGGAACATTGTTATGGCGTAGAATCTTGAGACAGAGTAGAATTTGCAGTGACCCCTATTATTCCTGTATCTTCCAACAAAATTAGCTGTCCCACGTTCCAAGTTAGACCGTTTATTCACTTATGGGTCCAATAGTCCATTATCAATCTTTACGCACAAATGCTCAAATTGTTTCAACAATTCCCATTAATAGTAGAAGGTAGCTGTCAGACAGTCAGTTGTAAGAATATTTACCAACAACCTCATGGTATGTTTAACCACGTTTTAAATGAGAGAACTAGATGCACTCTACAGTTTTTCCCATAATACTAACCTAAATTATTATTAACGTTATATCAGTTTCAGCAACTTTTATTCAAATAGAAAACAAGTGAAATTAGTTATAGTGAGACATTTACTGTAACAACGTCCCTATTCACCTCATGTTAAGAGTGATGTGTCTACATCACAGCCCTAACATGGAAACAGGCAGGTTCACATGCGGTCAACAACAGAACCAACACGACTACTAGAGCTTTTATATTGTTGGTAAAAGTTTCATCACTCATATGACCGGTGGATCATTTAGAATAACCACCTGAATAAACGTCAACCTCTTCGACCATTGCAGGGGTCACTTTCTTAGGGAAAAGAGTATGGCGAAAGTGACCGACTGTTGTTTTGGCAAATGTGAACTTGGTAAAACAAATTTCCGGGAATCTGCACAGCCCATGTGGACTTACCCAGATTTCTCTCCTTAATTGGCCACAACACCAGAGGCTCACTCCACTTTGTGTACCATCACTGATAGTACTAGACTGTGAAAGTTGTACAGAGCAGAAGAAATATATACTTCCCCAACCCAGCACCATTCCGGGAATATTCCATCGCCCTCATTAAACTAATCATTATTATTATTATTATTATATTAGGTTCATAATTTAAGTACAAATAGTGAGAACATTTTTTTATTATCTATTGCCAAAATAGGATAAATATATTTTATTCCTCCAATAGAGTCCGAGCTCAACACATAATCATGATAAATTTATGTGTGGTACTTATACCAAGATCCAGCTGTATTTGGTAGCCATTTTGATATAGCCCCATAAGAACAATGTTCAACACTTGTAAGTCTTTATTTTTCATCAGTCTTGAGAGACGTCTCATTTTAAGGATGTAATAAATATCCAATCCTTTTCATTATTCAGAATGTTTATTGGTTTGTCAGCACAAAGTTCAACTCCTTTTTATTTATCACTTGAATATTCAAAAAGTAAACACTTTAACACAACATTTTTTTAAATGTATTTGGATTTGTATTAATCATACAAGAAACCTCCCACACACACGATTCTATGATCAATAATAAGAACACAAAGTGTTTGAAGTTTAACATTGTTCTTATGGGGTAAAACCCAAGGTCGTTTCAGTACAGCCGGCTTAATACTACCACCTTGCGTTTAGCCAAGGAACGATGACTGAGGTTTTACCTTTTAAGTGTAAAGTTCACACCAAGTAGGATGTGGTTTATTTACATGGGCTTTAGATTCTCTGGTTACATTAGTCAAGATAACAAAATTGTGAGTCGATTGTGTTTAACCAATGTGTAAATCGTAATAGGAAACATTGTATGACAGTCATCTCTCTGTTGTTAACTAATTATCTGGTTTATAATAAGAACTTGAAACATTTTGTATTGTGTATACAAAATAATAGCAATATCATACTGTTTTATCGTCACAATACCCACATCCGTTTCTATTGTAATCTTCTTCTCTTTGTAAGACCAAATAAAGGAAATTCTTCTATGTATATATAGTACGTGAGAGTGAAAGAGAACAAGAGAGGCCTAGAGAGTTAACAAGAAGTGTCTAGCTAAATTCTTTACTTTATTGGTCACTTTGTGGTTCATCTCAAAACAATCTAGTGTGGCTTTCACAAAACAAAATAGCATTTAACATGGTTTCTTTACAAAATGAAGTCAAGAACAATATACTGTGTTATTGAACTCCCCATAGACAATAGCCAGATTGTTTTACAAATAGAAGAAGTCAGTTTTGTGCAATGACAAACAAGTTGTTCAAGCATCTGACAAGGTTTGGTCTGGCCTAATGGCCTGTACATTTGTTTATTGGCTGTCAAACAAATCACCACTTCAATCTATTACAGCTCAATTTCCTCTATTTCTAATTCATTCCATGATTTTAGTGGATAGGAACTAGACAACGGTTTACTTTTTTACTTTACACAATTGTAAGCTTGAGAAGTTCAAATGTACTGAATAAGTGAGTTAAACTCAAGAAAGGCTCCTTCTATCCATTCCCATAAAGATACAATATAAAGACTTCACTTGATACTTTATATTTTACTAAGTAAGTAGTAATGGTAAATTATGCAACCATTCCGAAAAATACTTGAATAATGTAATAGCAGATAATAAATTAGAGCACCCGTACCAAGTTAGTCCAATGGTTAATGGTGTATCTGAATACCCCTCTACACCCAGTGCCCAACACCATTGCTAGTCTTACGTGTAGGAAAAAATACTGATCAGTATCACATCTGTTGCAATAAACAATCATAATCAGTTGTTATCGTAAATAAATATAAGTACGTTTGATTTCATTCATATGTTTGGTGGACAAAATGTAAATCAAACGAATAGTAGTGGCCATATCTACGTTATAGCAGGAACACCTGATTGTGAGCAATGATATGACGACATTGCTTCAAACGTCATTGGAATATTTTGGTACGGACTGCTCTAATAAGTTTTACAATGACTTACATACAGTACTACTACTTCTGCTGCCACTCTATCAATGAACAAGCATATTTTTGAGGATATTGTAATGTGATCAAACTTTAATTCAGTCATTGTCTATAATGTTTATGATGGAGGACAAATTATTATTGTTCATGGTGAACGCTTGACCTGGACCTTCTGTTCTGATCACAAATTCAGTCGTGATGAAACATTCTTCATCTTGAAGATCAATTTTTTATTTCTATTGAACTTTGAAAAGGTCACAATGCACACCTTACCCTTGGTGGTATTATCAATGATGTATCAAAACTTAAAAGTCTCATAACTAAACAGTAAATGTTCACAGCATCTTGATCGCTGTTAGTGTTAAAAAATTATTGATCAATTACAGTGGCGGTACTATATTATTGATCAGACCAAATTGTCCTGCACTTTACAGAAGATCACAGTATAACTTTTATACGGATATCCCGATGTTTGGCCACTGTTGATCAGCCAGTGATGAAATTCAAAGATTACACTGTGAAGGTAGTTAGTAGATATAAAATATATACTTACAATGTTGGAAGAGTCTGCGTACTGTATCTTGAGCAAGTCCATGGCACGTATCATGCTCTGCATGGCCATGAAGATGTTCTGGTAGACGAGCTTGATAAATCCCCGTTTGTCCTCATCTGAGTAACCAGACCCATGGATGATTCGCATCTGTTTGATGAACGTTGACTTGCCCGACTCTCCAGTACCTGTACACAACAATAAATTTAACTCCATATCTAGGATTAACCGATGTTTAGGTTTTCACGTGTTGAAAAAATAACTGTTTTAAAAACTCAAGTTAAGATAGAGGATTGAATCCTCAGACTAAAAATCTGTCTGAAACAAAAAGTAAAGAAATGTTTCCACTTAATCGTATTCTTGACTATTAGACTTACAATAAATAACACAGCACCTGAAAATTTGTTATAAGGTTTATTGAGATGTTTCAAACTAAAGATGAGCGATATTTCAGTACCAGTGACTTTGTCACCGATATTTTACTGTCGCTTTTTTATACCAGCGACAGATACCAAAAAAAGTTGTGACAATGACTTAGGTGACAAGGTTTATGAAAACAATATTTACTACTGAGTGTGCATACACTGTGGACATACATATTGGCGTTATTTCAATTTCATGTTGTGAAATGCCAGCCTACATGGTTCATTCTAATATTAATATTATGTATTTTATATACATTCTTGATGTTAAATGTAATATTTGTTACATGCTATACTTGTGGAACTAAGTCTTGTTCTTCATGTACATAATTAGATTTATTTTATAATGAAAATAATACATTTTTATCATTTATTATAATGCTCAATTTAGAATTATGGATGGGTTACCTAAATTCTATCTTTATATTATCATAAAATAACTGTTATATATGATATTTAATACAGTGGATATGTTCTGAATAAAAATTTTGAACTAGTATATATATTCATAACTTTTACAGTAAGTATGAATTCTATAGTTATATGTTGATTAGTAATAACGAAATCACTTTAAAAAAAATACCAAGTAAAATATGTATTATCGATCATATTGTTTGTTTTGAATGTAATAAAATCAAACCACTTTAAATTATTATCAATATATAATTTTATTTCAAAATATAGTCATGAATCGACTATTATAATGTACCTACTTCAAGTATAATAAAATGTTTAGAAGTTATTAATCTTTTTAGTAATGGTAAAGAAACCCTATTGAAATCTTTTTGGTGCAATTTTTAAATCTATAAAAAAAACTTTTTCTATGTTTTTTTAATTTTTAGTAATATTTAATTGTTGTTAAAAAATCATCTATATAATAATAACGAGAAAATGTATTAAAGTAATTTTTGTTGTAAGCAACTTTGTTCAAAATTTATATTGATTGATTAAAAACAAAATATTACTCAAAATTTTAATTTGGTTAAATTATTTATCCAATTGTTCAGCTCCATCTTAAACATTGCATGACATTCATACTACAACACAGTGGTGGGAAAAACCGATTTTAAACAACAGATTCATTCAATATTTGGAACAAACCAGATTTAATTGGTTGGAGTTTATCGTATCGGTTGAATTTTTCATCCAGTTGTTTTGCTAATGACTGAAACTAGTTAGACAGTTTCAGTCGGTTGATTTTGTTCCATCAGTTGTTTTCATTCAGTGACTGAGTGAATCCAGTAACTGCATTCTATTGATGGTTTTAGTACAACTACTCTGCACTTTTCAATAAATATCATTCCATCAGATGTTGTTATTTTAATGTTTTTAATGAAATAAGTGAGATCTGCTAATATGCTTTAATGTTTTGGCTCTTATTTAAAATAATACAATATCCATTTTTTAACATTCACTCCTAGATAAAACTTTCACACCACTATAGTTTTTGATTAGTTTATTATTAATTTATTAATTAATGTTAATATGAATTTTTCTCTTTTATTTTCTGGTGAAGAAATAAAACTGGACACAAATAAATTACAAAAACCATTTTATTCAAAAATATTTGAACAAAATTTGTACAGTAAATAAAGGTAACTAAGATAAATCATAATTAAGTAGGACTACAAATTGTTTTTATCACCTGGTTTACTGATTCAATGTATTTTTTAGTATCTTATGTTTCCACCTTTTGCTCTTATTGCCTCGGAGTCTTCGTCTTATTCCAGTAATAAGATACTGAATATTCACTTGTGGTATTGCTTCCAACTCTTTAACCATTACGGTTTGTAAGGCAGCCATGATTGTTGGAGGATTGTTTCTGGCTCTTTTACTTTTTTAAAGTATCCCATATACGTATTATATATGATTGAGATCCAGACTCTTTGGAGGCCATTCAATTGTGTCCTTACTAACCTCCCTAAGGTAGTCTCGTACTGCTGCAGCGTTATGCGGACAAGCATCAGTTTGAAGTGAGAACCAACAAATGGAACTACATGTTCTTCTAGTATGTTTACCTCATACCTTTGTACATTTAAAGCCGGTCTAGGAAGTGCTACAAGCTCTGAGCATGTGTAGAAACTAATACCGCCCCAAAACATAAATGAATCCTCACCAAAGGGTATCCTGGGAGAAATGCAGGCTTGAGCAAATCTTTTACTCCACCTTCTCCAGATGCGCTGACGTCCATCTGGAGAGCCTAATCTAACTCTAGTCCCGTCTGAGAACAGAACCTTTTTCCAATCATTCATGTTCAAGTTGACTTGGTTTTGAGCAAATCTAAGTCTAAGTCACGATGACGTGTGATGAGGAGAGGACCTGCAACAGGTCTTCTGCTGTTCAAATGACCTTCTCTAAGACGTCTAAGCACTGTAAGACTTGAAATGTGCATAATACATAGCTACCTGATCAGGCCCTACAACTGATTACTGGTACAGTACTTGTTCTCCTGCATAGACAATTGATAAGATATTGATAATCTGCTCTGTCTTTGACTCTTGGATTGTCCTAAACTGGCCTTCTTTTGTCATGTGAAGATTCTAGAAATCAACTTACAGCACTCCCAACCATTGAATGGTGTACTTCAAATATTCTACTCACTTCTCTTTGTGCCCCTGTTGAACAAAATTCCTGCTTTACGTGCCTCAACAGAAGTCAAACGACAACGTGAATATTCATTTTAGTCTACTTACTGTACAGTTTATTTATTAATTTCAAATGCTAATAGAGCTCCTTACAATTCCATATAGCTCACAAGAATAAAAAATAAGAAATGATGAAAACTGTACTGGAATATGGACTGTAGATTAGATAAGAAACAGAAAATATGATAAGGAAGAATTTTGTTATCAAAACTAGATTACATTCCTCTACAAGATGCTCTTTGGTTAGTGTATTAGCCATTATAGCAGGTCCTGCTCAGTTGTAACTGTTAATTATTTAGGTGGTGCGAAATTTTTGTCCAGGAGTGTAATTTTAATAGTTACTGTGAGTAACATCTTTTTGCCAACTTGATGTGGTTATGACGCAGTTAGTTTATTTAATTAAGTTCAGTGTGAATTTGAATTCAATTCTAATATACATATATTTAGTATATGTTAGTTTGGTACTTGCATTTTCGTATTATTATGTATGCATTTATTATGCACAGTAACTGAAATTAAAGATGAGACCTTAACAGGTTTTCAATCAATTCTTTTATTTAATTGAAAAATCAGATTGAATATCAAACACTAATTGAAAAGGCAATTGTAAAATTTAATCAGTTGTCTCATCACTACAACAACATCCAATGATGGGATTGTGGGCAGTCACTGGTCACTGAAATTTGTCACCAATATTTACAAGTCACTGTCACTGCTGCAAGTTCAAAGAAATATATATATATATATATATATATATATATATAAGTTCAAATAAATTTTGAAATTGGCTATTTATGGTATCAAGGAAGCCTTCAGATACTTGTTTTGTTCACATTAGTAACAAAACAAAAACATGTACACTGACATTACTTGTAATAAAATAAAAACAAATTACTTAATTTTATTAATATTGTATATATTTTGCGCACTCTTCCGTGTTATTTATTATTACATGGTGATGCTCAACTGAAAATACACAAATGTTTGGTAAATTATGCCACTATCTCATGTTCATATACCTTGTACCTCTCAGTTATGAACTGTTCATCTTATAAGGCTTCATGGATATTTTTAGGATTATTAGTATATATTTTTTGATTTTTTATTACATGTTATATTTCATAAAATAAATATAACATTTGTAACAGTATGTACAAAGTATTTCATTTGAAGTACTCAGTTTCCTGCTTTTCATAGGACATTTCATTGCCTTTTGTGAATTTGTATACAATACTTCTAAATTATAAAATGAGGAAATTCCCCAAAAAAATTAAGTTTAGGGCAATATTTACTACTCCCTTTCCTTTCTAGTCCCTCTCATTATTATTATTACATACTCACAATTAGTGGAAAATAAATTTAATCTGTAAAAATGTGAAGTCCTTCAAGTATTACGTTCTACACAATTTTGAAATTTTTGTTTTAGTTGGGTCTAATTACAGTACAGGTTACCAATATTACGAATTATTTGTTAAAATATGTAATTATTAACAAAACACTACATTATTTTCCAATAAATCTAAATTTAGTTTTATGACAATAGGGTCAAGGTCGATTAATATATATCATAAAACTAACTACAACACGCATTTTCTAGTCCAAATGAATTTCACGAAAATAAAATTTCAAAAGACATTGCCACTTTATAGCAATGTCATAAAACGAAAATAGATAACATAGCATGTGATAAAGTTTCTTCCTTCGTATCCATGTGATATCAAAGTAGGCCATAATTACATCATGAATGAGGAAGCTCGAAGTTTTTGTTCCCTGACATCATTCATCATTAAATAGCTGGAAATAAGGCCATGGCGTTATTGCGGTATCAATAATAATCATCAGTTCTATAAGTACTCTAAAGAGACATAACAGTCTATGAAGTAGTATTGGACTATCTATACTTCATTTTATTTTTTAAATTGATAACAAAATTATTTTAATACTAAATAAACATATGAGAACATTAGTACAACAGAAAACCATTGTAAAACGATAAATAGGCAGTTGTACCCAATATATTAAGAGGAGGCCAAACTCAAAACTGATTTTATGATTTGTAAGTCACACTATTTTCAATACTATTTTAAAAGCTCTGTATATGTTTTTTTTTAATCATATTAAATAATTTACATATTATTGTAACATAGTTTCTAAATTTAAAACCAAGCTTAAGGGATTTTATTTGTTCATACTATTGTATGGACGAAAAGCTTTTCTAAGTATCTGCAGCAACCAAGGAAGAATTTAGTTTTATATTAGGATGTAGCTTGATAATTGATTTTTAACCATTAATGTCTCTAGTTATATCAACACCATTGCCTCTCTAACACAACTTAAAATACAAAGAAATTTTCACTACTGAAAAAAAGTTCCTTGATATAAAACCTAAAGATTTATAAGCACTGTTTGTTCTACTTGTTATTTTTATACCATATAATCAGAATTTTGGATAGGGACTAAGATCTTGGAAATGTTTGATTAAAACTTGTTTCTGATTACTACTGATATCTATAAACTGAGCTATGGCATCACACAAACCTGCAGCAATTGTTTGGCATTTTCTTATTTTACAGCCTTAGCAGTAATTAATTCCCAACAGAAACCAATCTTTGGTATAATATATACACACTACTTTAACTTAGTTCTGTAGGAAAGTTTACAAAATAACAAACATTTATTTGTTTGAATATAAAAATATTATGACGAGTGCATGTAAAACCATTGCTAAGGCTGACTACACATTCTAACTTCTAGCAATATTCACTTACTTGTTGACTTGTTCACTGCTCATACTCATGAAAGCCATTTTGCACACAGACAGTATGATTTATTCGTTGTAGCAATGTATGAAACCATTCATAAAAAGTTGAATTGAATAACTTCCTATATTACAATGGATAAGCTATACAAATAACAACTGCATTATGAAGTTAGTTTTTATCAATTAGGATTTTATTATACTTACCCTCTGCATAATCCTAAAGAAGCTATAAAGGTCAAACTCATATAAAAAACACAACTTTTTCGGAATCTACAAAATAAAATATAAGAGAGATGAAGACTGTGTAAACACGTAGGCAAATATGCCACTTAAGTGTTTTAATCACCTAGAAACTCAAGTAGGATAATAAATAAAAATTGTGCAACTTAAAGTGCTTGAGAAGAATACATTTTAATAAAGAATCAAATATGTTCCTTACAAATTTAAAAACCTGAAAGTGGTAGGGATAGTTTATAAGTGAAGGAACAACGAAACAATAATAATTTCATGTTGATAAGATATACGGTTTAAGAAATGAATGTACCTAAACTTAGGCAAATTGATATGGAGAAGAGATTTCGAGCTCAGAGCTCCAATTAATGCATTTCTATCAGCAAAGTTAATCATCTTATAAAAAATCGTGTACATCTTTTGAGTTATAGGAAATATTACAAAACTTCAATATGCTAGAAATCTTGAGTCGTAAATTTTGAGCAACTGACAGACCTAGGTATGTTGCGAGTATATGTGTGCCTGCTTACACCCACGCTATCATTGCCATATCTTGGTCTTTGGTACGTGTGAGCATTACAAGAAGAGAGTATAATAGAGAGATAAAAATAAAAATGAGAGGCCAAGCTCTTCCATCAATGGGGTTCACTTAGAAATGTACTGAGCAAAAGAAATTTAAAACAAATTACACAATTTGTTTCTTTACATCAACACATTCTTATAATTTTTATTCACTTGTAGAACTGACCAATTTTATTAAGTTGAGGAATTGAAATTTTTTCATTGTTTCACAATTTATAGTTACTTATATTGAATTATTCTATCCATACTCAAACTCTGAACTTGAATTATACAATAAGTTTCTTCAACAAAATTTATTTACCATTCTCTATTGATAAACCTAGTAGGGAACTATCCCATTAAGCGATTGTGAAACTTGGTTTAAGGAATCTGTTTCCAATCATTCTAAACATAACTTTACTACTTTACAACTCTTGTAGTATGTCACTAATTCTCAACAGGAAAGCCAGATATGACAATGGCTCTTTGATAAGCAAATACCAGCCAATCTATTCATTGTCATTATTTATCAACACAATTAATCTGCCATTATGATTCACATATAAACTATAATATTGAAACTTTGCTAAACCTGACAAAAAAACTAGTTGTAAAATTTATTACCCTTTATGACTGATAAATGAGCTTTTACACCCCCACATCTGGCAGTTGATCCCCTCCTAACACTTCTACTTTTTACTATTTTGGAGGCTAGGAGTAATAATTACAAAATACAATTGGATCATCATTATAGACCTACATTCAACATTTATTTCTTAACCAGAATAAATAATCTGATTTATTAGAAATAACTGAAACCAAATACTTTTGTAGAATGTTCAGGAATCCTTCATACCTTGATAGCACATTAAGCTAGGACTTTCATATTTATGTTATCTAAAAAGTTATCTAGAGTTAATTATTCTTTACTCAAAGTATGAAAATGTGATACAATAAATAATATATGCCAGTTACAGTCTATTATATTTTTTCCACTCTCGTGTGGGATACAGAATAACTTTATGGGAAAACCTTAGCAGCACACAAAAAGCCTTGAAATGGTAGAAAAGCATTGTGAAGTACTAAGAATGTTTATAAAAGAGTTTAATACAATAATACAAAAAAAAAACTAAATATAATGACCTTTTCAGGCATTTATAGCTGTTTTATACATGTTAAAGAATTACTAACTACCTTTACAAGATATTCATAGCTATTATACTAGGAAAAATCATATGCTTCATATTTTGTCAGTAAAATTAGAAAAATGTAAAGGCAGTCAAATGTTTAAGAAATTAAGTATTTTAACAAGTTACCTGAGACAGCTTGGTCCGTATATTTACACAGATTTAAAATGGTTAAACAGAATTAGTTGAAAGAGTGTTTTACTCTGTACATGAATAATTAACCCTTGATCGTGTTATAATTAGTTGACAGTGCTATTAATTATTTAACTGGATTATTTTAAAATTATTTTATTCATAATCTTTTACATTCACATTATTTTTTATTATTATAATGATGATCAAATGACAAATTTGTTAAATGAACTGCAAGATTTTACTGTTATTTTAATTATTGTTACTTTTTACAGATTTGTTTGTATTGTTGACTATTCTATATTTATAAATTAATTCTTGATTATTCCTGGTCATTACAATATTGACTTTTTGAATTGCACAGTGTTTAAAGGCAACATAATTCTTGATTCTATGATTTATAAGAATCCAGTCTGTCAATATGTCTTGTTTCTAGTTGCAGCAATTGGAAAATCTTTTCTTTTTAAGTCTTATTTACAAAGAACTATGAAAAAACCTTAAGAATTAAAAATAATTCATATTTGCAAAGTAAAAACCTATTTTAAACTATTTGAAAAGAAATTTGAAAGACTTTTTAAATTAACACACACAAGTATACTGATTACACAATTATAAAACTGAACTACTCGTACTTTATTAATAATCAGTTTTCAGAATAAGCTTATAACATACAGTATCCTACCATTTATTCTGGCTTTTATAGAATAAAACATATCCCTTTATTAACTGTTATGTAACTGATGTCAATGATCTACAAATATAAATATAAACCAAGTAAAATATTAAGACCTAAAATTAATTTATTCATTTTTTTTATACAATTATTCCAATTTAAAATAGGCTGCCTTATTTTCAGCAAAGTAACAGTTAATTTTTATTTCTAGTATAACAAATATTCCAGAATGTATAGATTTCATAAAGTACTATAGATTAATTATTATTTCCAGTAACAAATATTCCAGAATGTATAGATTTCAGAAAGTACTATAATTTAAATCCACATATTGTTGTTTATCTTATCAATAGATATAGTGTCTGTGTCTTCCTGCAATCAGCTGACTCTGGGTGATGTGGCCACAACCTTATCTCTGACCTTTGACTGAGCTGACAGTAGCTCACTCCATACTTCAGCCCTAGCTCTACTTCATATAACACGGAGTAAACTCATATTATAACCTACAAAATTAACCCATTTCCATAGTAGGGCTTGTATTATACTACAGCTAAAATATATTAATATACTGGGCTGAACAGCTTCATAAATTACTATAACAAAGTAATAAGCCAGGATATGGTGTACCACATTATTGATTCTTTTAGTATAGCAACCAGTGCTTACCAAATGTTTATCTTTCTAGTGAACTTTCCTAACACTAAATCGTATGGCACACAACCTATTGATATGTTCTAAACAAAAAATATAATTCACAAGAAGTTTATAATTGCAAATTTCTTATCTGAAATAAAATTATACATATTCAGAACAAGTACAAAAATTGTTGGGGTTAAATGTAAGATAGGGTGTGGCCCTAATTTCGCATTAATAAAGAATTATTTTGTATTCCATTCTGAGGTCGTTTTATAAATATAAAATGAAAAATGTATTAGACAATTCTTGTATAAAAATGAGCAGTGGAAAACCATTACATCATCCGTAAAATCATTATAGAAATTAAATGTATAACATAATCTTGTTTGAAAAATAAATATAAGTTTCAATGGATTTGATAACAGTAGTTAAATAAACATTTTACAAATAGAAAAATATTGACAGGAAAATATTTGGATTTTTATCAAATGTTTCTAATATAGTATATATTTATAAGACACTATAAAATAATGAACTAACAAAATATTTTAGGTAGTTAAAATAGTTTTTAAACTAAACCAAAATTAATAGACAAACATAGGACTACATTATTAAAGACCAAACAATCAGGATCCTCTCACATATATTATGAGGTTGACAATAATTCACATGTGGTGTATGTTTATATCTTCAATAATTAAACATAATGTGCATAAGTTAGTGCTTTATAGTTCCCAACATTCAACACATAGGATAGTCAACTGATATCCTGAACCAAACAAGTTACATCTGCCACACCCAAGCCATCACATTGAATATTGGATTTTCTTGAATTTGGTTAAGTAAATCCAAGTTTAAACAAAATTATATGTGTATAATTTGCTTATTATACTTTACCGTATGTACTTCATTGATAAACCACAGTTAACCAATGTTTTCCTTACACAACCATCAGTAGGGTCATGTTGTCATACACTGTTAATACAGGAGCATACAGCAGCATAGATAACCTGTTACATACATGGCAGTCTCTTCTACAGCGCGATTTAAAGTTTGGGTTAATACAGTTGGTGCTGTCTCATTAGAAAAATGTAATTAACTAAAAAATGTATGTTTCCACAAGGACTCTTCAGAATGATTAGGTCCTTGATCTGGATACCAGTTTTAATTTCAATATGTCACTTCTACACGATTCCTCTGAGTGAAGCTTTGGCTTCCTGTAAGGTTTCCTTGTGGTTTCTAATCCGATGATTTCCAGGAGACCTAGTACGGTATGGCCTCAGTTAGGTTTCATCGCTATTATACAGTTATACAGTGTGCTAATGTTTCAAGTTCTACTCACATGATCGTCAAAAGTTCTTCCAAAATACCGACACTTGCACATTTGGATCGGGTTTTCAACACTTCATTTATAATTAACGTAATATAATTGCATTTGACAACACCAATACTGACTTTTGCCGGTATTTCATATTATTGAACTGTATGTCTTATTAATGAACAATTGATCAGCCATGTCAGAGAAACAATAACTTTGTTTACTGTTCAGAAAATGTTCTGTTCAACAGGTTATTTCCTTTCCTATGGAGAACTTGTTTTGTAAGAGGGTAAGTTATTAACTATTGCTCGAATTGGCTAGACAGAATCATGAGATATTAATTTTAGAAACAAATTCTATGAAAAATTATATTCATAAAACTTATCAATATTGTGCAATGCAACTTGTGCTAATATTAAAAAGTGATGCAAGTTGCTTTGACACATTTTATTTTTAATAATAAAGAATGTTACTCTTACTGTAAAATGCTACTTGAAATGAAAACAATTACAATTTTTGTTTCCGTTATAAAATGAAAATTGCTATAATGGAATTGATATAACTGTTGTCTTTTTGGATAGTGTTTGTTTTGTTCTAAACAGAAGTGTTGAGGAGTCAAGGCAGCTAAGGTAAAGCACATAAACTAGTGACTTGAGTTGCTTACAGAACAGATTAGTCAACAATGAGTCATGCATCCACCTCGGGCCTAGCTTAGTTCATCCTACCAATCACTAGAGAACACAAATGGGTAACCTCACTACAAAATGCAAACAATTGATTTCTTTTTTGTATTCCACAATACAGTCTTCCACTATCAGTCCAGCTTAAGTATAGTGTACCGAACATTACAGATTATAGATACTATATTAAACAGATGTGTACTGCGAACACAAGCCGTACAACCTTCAGGTACCAACGTAGCAGCTATCGTAGCAACTCACCCCAGTTCCGATCTCTCTGCAAGAATCTATTTTCTTATCACTGTCTGTCTCATCTACACACAACTATGCTAGATGTACTGATGTTGGATACTGTTTTTTAAAAAGAGATTGAAATCAATGAATATCAATCAATTGTATTGATATTATTTGTAAATTAAACATCCGCTTGCAAGCTGACAGCGTTTAATTACACCCGATGTTGAATTATCTTAACATGAGAGATTTGTAATATGTAAACTTTCATTGATATAAGAGCCAAGGTTCTAAGTTATGTGCAGGACTGTTTGAGCTGATTAGGTGAAAAACTTAATGTCGCATTCTACCAATAAACCTTTTAATGTCAATTGCTTACTTCAGACTGATCTTTACACATACCTCGAAGGTTTTCAACAACAAGCCATACCCTGTCCAAATTGAGTTCCTCTTTAGATTTAAAACCGAAATTTGAATGACTTCAGTCCCATTTTATAACAGTGGGAATTGTTTTAATCTCATTTTATCCATGTTTTTCTTTACTGCATTATGATTAGGATTTTGTTTTAATTTACTAATCAATACCATTTGTGCACAACTTGTATCAAACTCAGTATTGTTCATCATTAGAGTTTGTTGCTTCTACATTATTTTTATTGTATTTATTTAATTTTTTTTGCAGCAACGTGAGGCTGACAATTGTCATGAAGCAGAATGACATCATCTGAGAGTAGTTCCTGCTAGAAGTTTAATTCATGCACCTAAGGTTTAATACAGTTTCACAATACTTCTCAATGCCAGAATCACTTTTCTTGATATCAACCCAAGCAAAGTAAGGTCTCACCTGTCCCAAAATCTGATTCTGTGTTTATTGCCATAATTTTCCTTGTCCTTACTTGAATTTTCATTCCTTTGCCAGAATGTGAATAATTACAATCAGTGAATTGTTACTTAATCTCCTGAGTAGTATTATAACAAGCTTCGGTAGTTAACAATCCAAGTTTCATAACCTTTTACAATGTGACTCAAGAACTCATCTCTATCCTTGCCATGGCATTCCAAAACTGAATGAGTATTCCCTGACACCTTGCTTTGCGTTCTTCCACAAAATTCCTGGTGCCCAACTTGTACAAAGTATTTTTATTGAAGTTTATCACTAAGTTTGTCAAGTTTGTCTCAAAACTTGTCTATGGCAAAGCACCTATTTTAACGAATATACTTATACATATGGTGTCAAGTCATCATTACTTATTGAATACATTTATGAACATGTGATGTCATCATTACTTATTGAATATACTTATGAACATGCAGTGTCACTTCATCTTTCTTATTGAATATACTTATCAACATGTGATGTAAATTGATCATTACTTATTAAAAACTTTTAAGGGGATGGACCTTTTTGCACTTAAAAATAGAATGATAGAAAATGAATGTAAGAGTTGGCAGGATTATAAATTAACTTGGAAACAAATAACAAAATTGATCAAACAACAAACATAGACAAAGGGCCAAAACTACCAACAAAGAAGTGAGGGGCTGGCTGAGAGTAGTTGACCTTGAATCACCTTGAACAGACACCCTGTGTGTACACAATACATTCTTATTCAACAGATTACTTTGGTACAACTTATGAGTGTAGCTCTTGTATTAATTTGGTACAAATAAAATCTTCCTTTTATACATGTTATAAAGAAACAGTCAAGTCTTGATTAATTATTATTTTGTTCCGATTATGAATCGCCAGTTGTGAAACCTAACACGAATGTCACTAGTCCCTTTATTTTAAACTGTCTCAGTCATTTTGACAATTCAGGTGGCTCTTTATCATTAACCCAGTACGCCAAGTTAATTTTCAATTTAACCAACAAATATACCTGGACTTGCAGAGACTTTGGCCTTGCAGGATATTGTCTCCAAAATATTCAATGATTCCCACTGCATAGTATTCTCTAAAATCTAAAAATATGTGAAAATAATTAAATATTAAAACAAACAGGATATTGTTAGATGCACCCAGAGCTCTTAGCTTCTCCTAATTTCTAATCTGTAAAAGTAAAGTTATTTAGATTTATTTCTAGAGTATCTCAATATGATCATCAATACACTCTTAACTGATCTTGCCTTAACTTTAGTGATTGACAAATCTCCAGAAGTAGCATTTAATTAAATGTCTACTGTTCTCTTGTAAAACAATTTCTATACTGTAATTGGAGACTATTATATATAAATACCTTGGATTTAAATAATAATGCATATCAAAATAATTAACAATTCAAACAAATATGCTGTTTTACAACACCCAGAAAACAATATTTTTACTGTTACTACAGTACAACATCAAGAAGTAATAAACAAAAATCAATAAGATAAATATCTAAGGCGGTATAAAGTTATCCTACTAGTATTTATATAGCTAGGCAAATGATTAAATTAAATTATCTATCTCGATCTGATGTATCATTATGATTATGATCAATAAAGTTTTATTTTTAGTTAAATCTTTAAAGACTTTCAAAAATATATTTTCATCATAGTTCGACTTTCTGGAGAAGACTGACATTCTTAATCTATTATGAATAATGGTAACACTACTGCAGACACAGGACAATGTATCATGTCCCATAAGGGTTAAGGAACATTATTACTTTATCATTTCCTTTTTAATGTTTTTGTTATTAAAATGTTTTTCGAATTAATACAATTTTTATTTTAATTACAGAGTTAACCTAAGTTTTACTTTTAGGACAATGTTAAAATCAGTACTATTATTCTTGAGGTGACATACACATTTATCTATATGTAACATAGTTTATACATATGCAACTCTCTACATATAGTGAGTGGTCAATGCACATTTGGAATTATGGTAAATTTACTGAAACACACCAACGTGTATTCAGAGTAGCAATCAGTGTGCATTAAAAGCTAAATTTGTATAAGGCAATTTTCAATTGTTTTTCCTTACGACTTTCACCATTTTCTATACTGTAAATAGTAGTAAACACTACACTAAAGTAAATGTATCGGTAGACCATTTTAATAAGATATTTATACCTAAATTATAAGCATTATGGTTAACTCTCGTTACTGAGGTTAATACTTAATTTTATGAAATTATTGTAAGCTTGTCTCACCAAACCTGAGTCAGCAACATGGAACATACCTGTGACAGAAAAAAGAAAACATTAATTTTTAAGTGCAATAATTGTTATTTTATAGACTAAATTAAAAATACTAACATTACATTAGTTTGAACAGTGTTTTATACTAATTTCACTTTTGTTAACTGCAACAATTTTTGTATAGGTAAATATTTCTTTTCCCACATACTGTTTTCTATCATCTACATAATAGAACATAAACTTGGCATTTCCCTTAAGAGACAACCTGTCACCTGGAATTAAATTTGAAGGATGGCTGTTGACCTAAAAGTGTGACTTTTAAGTTTTATCTTTTTCCTATTGTCTAATAGTCAAAATATATCTTCCTGTTCCAGTCCTAAAGTTTAGTACATTCAAATACCCTACTGAAGTCAATAACAGTGTGTCACCTCCAGATAATCCCTATTTTTCGTAAAATAATAACTATTGTTGTTTATCTAGCAGGATGAACCTATACAATTTCTGTATGAAGAGAAATGCTCAACGGGTAGATAATTCTCTTGAACACCATTTCTACTATGTTATTAGTACCTGGAAACTAGATCAATTATATCAGTAACTTTAAGTATCAGTACTAAATTTAAGTCACAAATGAAAATGGTGTAATTATAAACTACGAATAAACAGTATCACTGTGAACATAAATTGTGAACCAAACTTCTTTTAAAATAAATGTTACAATCCAAGTTTAAATCAAAAAATATAAAAGCAAACATATAAGATGAGTAAGATACGAATTACCTATGTAATGACCTAATCTAAAATTATATCTGTAGCAAATAATGGCTTCTTAATAATTTGGCTCTATAAGGTAGAAATAAAGACTAGAAATAAAGTGTAGAACTGTTTGTAGATTGCTAGTAAAAGTTTCATTTTTAATGTCACTGTTCCAGACGTTTGTCTTTCTGTAGCATCCCTTTCACTCAGTCACACTAGAACTGGAGCGACCCATTGTCTGTAGGTGCTATGTTATTGTAACAGTTTGCAAAAGATTGTACATGAAAGAATACCCATTAGCGCTGACATTGGCTTGTACAGTTTACACAATCACAATCCCGTAGCCAGAATTGTTAAAAAAAGGTTTTCTCTCTTGAGTTGTTGCTCATACTAAATAGTAAGATTCAAATTTCATCCCCAATCTATAAGTTACAGGTAAAATTATCACCAGTGTCTAGTCTGACCACATACAAAATTATCATTTGATTTTAATTACCCTATTCTCTAAAAGGTGGTTGAATCCTAATTTATACAAACAGCTTAGAAATTATTTTTAAATTAATACATTTTTGCACAATTGACAGAAAATTACCAAGACTTTCCACAATTATTTAAGAGCCAGCTGTTCTGGTGGTCATCTTGATTTTAGCACCATAAGAACTGTGTTCATGTCCTTATCTTTAGCCATATATTTAGGTAAGATATCTTAAATCAAATATATAACTGATATGCATCCAAACACTAGTATTTCATCTTATTAAATGTAACTGATAATATATCAAAAATATTTCAAAACACATATAAGTGTGTCTACGATTACCTACAAGTTACTTTAGTACACTTTTGATTGTGCTCTTATTCAAAATAAAAATAATAACAAGAAAGTTACTCTCACTGTCTAGCAACTAAGAGATCAGTCAGTCACTGATCTATAAAATGTTCTGACACTGAAGGGTCCCAATTATTTTTTTCTATACAATTTTCTAACACTGAAAGGTCCCAATTATTTTTAAGAGTTGAGGAGTGTAAACAGTATATCAAACAAGTCATTTAATAACACGGAAATCACTCTCACTTGTCCAGCAACGAGAGATCTCACTGATCTAGATAATCTTCTAACACTGAAGGGGACCAATTAATGTTAACAGTTGACGTGTATACAGCATATAAAACACTGTTGATCGAATGAGAAACGTTACTGCTAGCTTGTCCAACAATGAAGAGACTGTCACGGGTCACCGGAAGAGGCCGCGGCCATCACCGGAAGAGGGTATCATTGTAAAAGACGCTGCAGGAAGGTAGGCGCCAGATAGTATACGCGCTCGGGAAATGCTCAGATATCGCGCTAATACGAGCATACAATGTTACAAAGTGTAATGTTTTCTAGTTCTACTAAATGTAATTTCCCCATCACTTTCGTTGCCATCGTTGTTTAGTAACATTTTCATGTAGCTCATTTTAAATTTCATAAAACTAATATATAGCAAGGAATATCATTTTATACGATTAAAACTGTGAACGCTATTTAGATACAAACTTATTTAAACTCGCACAATGGTTATCTTTTCCCAAAAGGACTGAAACCCCACATTGGCGATATCTTAGAAGTTTTATGAGAAATATCAAATGTGCACAAAATATGCACGCCCCATATAGTCTTCTCTATTCAAAAGAGAACCTTTCTAGTTGTTTCATAAAAGCTAACATAATTAGTTTAGTCCAGTGTCGCCCAGGCACCGTGATACAACAGTCATGCTAATACTAGTAAGTCTATAAAGGTAGCAAATACGTAACCAACCAACAGGGGAGGTCCGCCGCGGTCAGCACACCATGGCTTTGTCACCGCCAATCATTTTCTAAGGTCGGTTCACACGAGCTTTCGAACTGTGAATGCCTACTCGCGTCGATCGGTCTTGACGCGATTTAGTAGTGTATTGGATCAAATGGAGCGGATTACGTTCATACGAGCGAGACGCGATTTAGTAGTGTACTGGATCAAATGGAGCGGTTCACGTTCATACGAGCGAGACGCGATTTAGTAGTGTACTGGATCAAATGGAGCGGTTCACGTTCATACGAGCGAGACGCGATTTAGTAGTGTACTGGATCAAATGGAGCGGTTCACGTTCATACGAGCGAGACGCGATTTAGTAGTGTACTAGATCAAATGGAGCGGTTCACGTTGATATGAGCGAGCGCAAACTGGTCGACCGCAGCGTGCAAGCGTGACGATCACAAACAATCGCCACCATACTAGAGATCGTAACCGGCAGCGGTACGGCGCATAGTATTGTAGAACGGGGGGCGGACGAAATAGCAGCTTTCACAATTAAGATTTGGTTAAATCAAGTGTTTATTTTTTAAGTAATATATGAAAATAAAATAAAGTTTCAAAGTATTAACACATTCTATTGCATGCATCATACTCGATTCAATCTAGGAATATCCTAACAGATTGTATCACCCCCAACATTAATCTTCGTTTTATGGTTGAAAACTTTTAAGAGGAAGGAAAGTTTCTGTACTTATACTAGAGCATATGTCCTATAAAACGTCCCTGTGAGATTGATTGTAACAAAAGTAAGTTTAGATGTATTTAATTACAAAATGTCCCTTATTTTGTATAAATCGAGTCCTACAATTTGTTCTCCCCTTCCCGCGACTCCAAATCAACTATTAATCCATAGATTGGAACCTAGAGCAACCTTTGACACTAATAATTACTGCGACCATCTGCAACCTTAGACCCACTTATCAAGAACTCGTAATGACATCGTACGGCTCAACCCCTCCTCATCTATGCCATTACTGCCTATTTTTAATATGCACTGGATTTATCAGTCTACCTTTATGTATATTTTATTACTCACTTTATAGTTGTTAATTTAATAAATGTGTGACTACGTTTGAGTGTTAACCCATTGTTACAATTTCATTTAAGTCAAAATCCTCGAACTTTTCTACGTACTCATTTCATCTCAATATTCCCGAAACATAAGAGCCGTCATTGGCTGAAAATATAGGGAAGATTGTTCTGTAAACGTAGAAAAGATGGGGACCTAATTCACCCGAAATAAATCAAAGCTTTAAAAATGTATTTTTGGATAGTCTATTTGTATGGTCACTCCTAAATCTATAAATCATCCTTCCTCGGAGAATTCCCTTGATCAGCCAATTAAAGATTTTGAGAAACCTTAACTTACAAAAGAGAAAAATAGATCATACAGTTAATACAATTTTAATTTAGAAAGTAAGTGCTTCTATGGATCTTAAACGTTTACTAGACTTTACAACTCCTAGTATGTTGATTTTAATAGCAATAAAAACAAATTTCACTTGGAAATAAATTAATTCTTGTTTCTAAATGGGGTTTTTATGAGTCCACCGATCAGTATATTTCACATTAAAGTGTATTTTTAGTTAATACCGTTAAATATATTACAATTCACGATACTGCTTCTTTCTCTGAGCTGACAATCGTTCACGCTGGACTAACTCGCAAACCTTGTGTACTACTATGTGGACCTATAAAGTGTATATGTTTATATCGTACTTATAAAAAGAGTCCATTTTACAAACAAAACTGTCATTACATTGCTTTATTACATATTATCGTTTACAACAAAATGTAGATGATTAGTTGCAAAGTTAAGTGATCAACATCATTGTTAATATATATCTTAAGGTTACTAATTATGTAACAATGATCTCTCTACGTATTGTTTTGATTTGATGCATTGTTAATTCGGTGTATCACGTAGCATATAAATACAGGGTGACAATTAAGTCTGGAACCTCTTTTTTAATTTTTGAACCACAATAGAAAGAAATACCAAAGTTCACACGTGCTTACTGCTGATAGTAACGCACATATATGCCCAACTACCGACCGGATAATCCCTTTGGGGGACGGCCCACAAGGAGTCAGACAAAATTCTTAAATAGCAGCATAGGTCAAGTTTGGTATCAAATTAAAGGTCTTACTTAGCAGAGTACAATGCCGCAAACCGGACTTCAAAAGGTGGATTCATTCAGTAGTTATAGCTATTTGAATTTTAAAACAATTGAACAATGTAAATTATTAAGTATTACAAGTAAACACCAATTTTTAAGTACCTGTGATGAAAGTAAGTGTTCAAAATGTTCCCCTCCCATCATCTGACAATGTAGTAATCGAAGCCAGGAATCAATAATTATTACCAATAACACAACTACTGTTAGAATGTGAAAGTGGCAGATTGAGTCATACACAGCATCCACAGAAACTTAACGTTTGGGCAGGTATTATAGGAAATCAAATTATGGGCCCATTATTTATCAATGGTAATTTAAATGGTGACTCGAATCTAGCAATGCTCCAAAATGAGATAATTCCTGCACTACAAGCTGCTCTTGGTCGACAATTTCAAAGAATTTATTTCCAACAAGATGGCGCGCCACCACACTTTGCTCTCCTTGTTAGAGAATACTTGGATTGGAAGACGTGGTGCAGTAGAGTGGCCTGCTCGTTCCCCTGATTTATCTCCGCTGGATTTTTTTCTTTGGGGATACCTCAAAGATAAAGTTTATCGTACTAAGCCTCGAGATTTGGCGCACCTAAGAAATCTCATAGTCCAAGAAACTTAAGATATTCCTCGTGACTACCTTCAAAATGCAGTGGATGGCTTTTACAACCGCCTAGGACATTGCCAGACGATGGGAGGCGACCATTTTTAACACTTACTTTGATCACAGGTACTTAAAAATTGGTGTTTACTTGTAATACTTAATAATTTACATTGTTCAATTGTTTTAAAATTCAAATAGCTATAACTACTGAATGAATCCACCTTTTGAAGTTCGGTTTGCGGCACTGTACTCTGCTAAGTAAAACCTTTAATTTGATACCAAACTTGACCTATGCTGCTATTTAAGAATTTTGTCTGACTCCTTGTGGACCGTCCCCCAAAGGGATTATCCGGTCGGTAATTGGGCAGATGTGTGCGTTACTATCACCAGTAAGCACGTGTGAACTTTGGTATTTCTTACTATTGTGGTTCAAAAATTAAAAAAGAGGTTCCAGACTTAATTGTCACCCTGTATATACCCACTGTTATAAACACTAAGACTATAAAATTACAACAGTATAAGTTCAAACGACAGCTGGGTTACAATCATCGCTCGTGAAAAATTCAGTTTTTTACACAACGTCTGATTTATTTTTACACTGACCCCTAAATGAGATATTCTTTTACTATAAAATACTATTATCGCGGGCTGCCTGTAGACCGCCGATACTCGCGGAAACGCCTCCCTTCTTCCGATATGAACACCGGAGAACTGTCTGAAGAAGAAATTAAGAACCATCCTGCCCTCAGGGTCACAACAACAATGATTCTAATTAATAGCTATTGATATGTTTTGATAAATTCCAGTAAGATAACTGTTAGTTATTAGATTGATCTGCAAACATCCGGCTAGTCCCTCAGTAATGGGACTGTTGCCTCGCCTCAGCAAAAACACATTATCTTTGCTTTAAGTTCACACAGATGGGCGGATATTTGCTATCCATGTGTCAAAATAACAGGAACACGACACTTCTAAACCTATTATCCGTCTTCTACAAATATAACGACAATCTTGTAACATTAGACATGGCGATCACACCGGTTTTAAAATCATAATATGAAGTGAAACAAAGGCAATATAATATATCGTGAAGAGACTTTTATTCAAAAGACGATTTTGATGGAGCGCTCTAAGTGGCAGAAGCACGGATTGGAAGGCTAGACTGCACGACACAAACTTTTCAGTATCACCGCTTCGCATGTCGCCAACACACTACACTTTTCTTGCATGTTCTCCCCAAAGCACAAACCAATTCATATTGCTAAATCACAACGACATTAGGTATTACACTGTATTTATTCAGTAATGGTGGGAGCAGAAAGTGTATTATATTCTAAATTGTTTAGACAAAAATAAAAATGCAGTTATTCAATTATTATTTTGTTTATTGTCATTATTTACTTCTTTTCGTTTTTCCACACCTCCTTATCAGCACCCTAGTCGCCGGCCCTGCTGAATGCCTACGAATATGAAGGGCCATTACACTTTCAACGAAGTCATCGGCAAAATTCTTTTAAACTCGTTTTCCTCGTAAGTACACATTCTGGCCATTACGCTGGACGACATTATTAAAATAAAAAATGGTGGTTTATGTCGATGATAAAACACTTCAACATATTATAAAAACGCCCTTCTATTAAGCCCGTTCAAGAGACAGGACAAAGATAACAAATATTATTTGTATTTTCGACATTAAACTCAAGTTACATTAAACCAATTTGCAAAATATGTATTAATTATATTTTATACAATATTACAATATGGTTATTCAAGGTGATAAACTCAATGTGGTCGGTCATCATTGGGAAACTTAGAAAGTATTCATTTTACAGCAAACTTTAGATTGGAACCTTTACCTTACTTTTATGCTTATTTTAAGTAGTTAAAACTTTTAATTCAGTCGGTTTATGGTGGTCTGCTTTGAAATTCTTTATGGAAACCCATTTTTCACACATTTTGGTTTAACGTGCAATTCTTAGACCGTTTAGCTAATAGGAGCGCTGAAAGTTTCAGAAACTCTTTTATCGACAGTTATTAAAGAGGCATTTTTACCAATTCCAAACAAAAGAAATTAGCTCAAAGTACGATATTTTTCAATCGAATGTTAGAAAGCTGTTGTAACTCCACAAATACTTTATTTTATACAAATACGTACTTGAATTACCGTTAAATGTAAATATGTATGATCTGCTTAGTTATGACTTAAAGCAGGTTTTCAAAGTTACCTCCATCTCATTTACTACTCGTGCTAAAGTATTATGATAAAAGTTTTGCACAATGTCCATCCATGCAGTCCAATTTTCCAATGTGATACGAAAGTCTCTCCAAAATAAAATTAAAAAAAACTTATTTTTGCGCACACAATTTACCTTATTTCAACTATATTATTATGATTACGGATTGTTAACGGGTCTGAATTAAAGTTAGAGATTGAATTTTGGAAAGCGAATGCATATAGGAACGCTTCTGCAAAAATCCTCGTTACGATGTAGGCTGCCCTTTCCAACGACGCATTACAAAGAAGGGCTCGTCACTATTTGATAACGCCGAGTTGCGCAGGGCGTTCACCTTTCGGAAACAACTCCCAGCATTTAGAATAAGCCTTCACGTTTTTAACTTTTAAATATTCGTCGATACACCTGTAATAGTTTAAGGTGTGAACATTATGATTGATTGATTTACGCAACCTAGCCTTTATACAAAATTTCCAATTGCCTTCTACGTTTATAATACTTATTTGATTATACCTTGTTAAAAAACATTTTACGGCTTTTCATTATCCTCCAAATCCTATTTTTCGTTAATCATTTTATACCATGATATATAGGAGATTAGTACATGAGAAGTAATCACCCAAAAGAGGCACTACCCCTACGGGAAATCAAAGATTTGCACGCTTTTCAAAGCTCCGCGCCAATAATCCTTACTAGTGATTTATCAATAAGTGTTCTTTGAAAACAGTTTTTATCTTAAATTACGATATTTATCTCTGAAACACATTTTTCAATATTCTTTCCCGTTACAAATGGAGTCTAGATTAATTTCTAGGTCAGCTGACCAGTGGGTCGGTTAATCGAGTTTTCTACGCGATAGCGATAGAATAAGTGTCCTTCCTGAATGGCAGGCACGATAGACGAGACCCGAGTCGCAACAAAGCACTAATCGGATAGAAAGAGTGCGCGTGCAACTCAATCAATATTGTGCCGCAGTAGGTTGCGCAATTTAAACTGATTGAACGTTATAAGGCGGTGGAATAAAAATTATTTTTAGGTTTATCGGTAAACGTCAATAATGTGGGCAACGGGAATGAATGAGTCGCTGTCTAGCAGAACGGAGCCGGCCGGTACATTCACAGAGACGAGGCGAGTTCGGGACGATTCGGGAGGGTTCGGGTGGTCTGTATCGATCCCACTGTGGGGCCGCAACCGCCCGACACCGACAAGCTCCCTATTAATTCCTTCACTTTACCTACAGAACAGTGTCGGCACCACCGTGGCGATTGCCACAATACCGACTAGAAACACGAACTAGGCGGTAACATCCAAAATCACTAATAAAATCGAATAAGGAGACGAGAGCAAAATAATACCTATACCATACATCGTATCACCTGATAACAAGCCCTAAAGTATTATGTGCACTTTTCTCTTAATACGTTTCATTAAACCACACTGGGTGGCATACCAATGGCAGAACATTTGCAGATTTTTGTTTTTCATTAATATTTGTCATTGTATCAGAGAAACCCCATTCATTTATATAAATGAAAGGAAACACCCTATCATGCACATACGCCATTGGCTTTACAAATCCTTGATATTATGGGCTAATTATTACCCAAATCGGTTTTGCACTTTATTTGTCGTATTAAGTTATTCCATAATTAAGATATTTCCAAATGTAGTTGAAAAAACCTTCAATAGATGTACATTTTCAGACAGTACGCCTAAACTGGAACAAGCACTACATACTCTGTGCCCGTTCAATTTCACTCAGTATATTTAGTCAGCTGACAACAGCAAACTGCGTAAACTTTGATAATAACTCATACATAGCTAAAATAAGTCTACTGAATAACATCGATGTATAACCGCTACATGGCAGAAGACTGAGGCATACCTCAAGAACTCATTCCATTTCTAAGTTATTGGTAGCAGCTTAAAACTTGGAAAAACTGTTAAAGTGCAGCAGCTATTTGGTGTAATGAATATTTGTAAATCCCTTCAGAACACCACGAACACAAGCGATATCCCGCATGTAATTTTATTAATATTATTACAATGACACCGATCAGTTAATTACTCTTCAAAAGAACTAATAGTCTACCTCAGTCCTATCGGCAGACATTAATCAATATCAACGTAAGGGAAAAGTTGACTAATACGAGATCACACATTAGTTTAAAACCAAATATTTCGAACAATGAAATCTTTTATGATTCGATTACGAGAGAAACGTTGCCACACGCAGGGCCTTATTCAGTTTTGGTGGGTCCCGGAAAGGATATTTGGCCCCGCCTTGTCCCGCTCAGGGTTGGAACGTGATCGTAATAGTTTTTATAAGTAAAAATCACAGTTTCTTCGAAGTTGTAATGAACGATACCACAAATTTTACCTATAATAAACGTTATAGATGTTAGATTGAGCTATTTCGTCCGTCTAAACGGTCCTTTGAAATAGACATTTGGTGAGGCCCGGCACGGGCCCTCTGAGTATCCGAAAACCCCGGTCTGAGTTTGTCCGTCCAAGGATTTGCCTCCGTCAATGTCTTATGGTAGACACCACAAGAAACCCGTAAAACTTCTACTGCTCAATAAAAACCATATAAAATGAACCTTAAGTACTGGAGACTTACGTCTTCATAAGCCAAAAATACCTGTTAATTAATTTTATGTATTTAGAATACATGGACCATAGGTATGTAAAACTGTTGTATTCTGTAAGTTTTGACCCGCTGGCAATTACGAAAACTCGACTCGTTGGTTTTACGGTTGTTGTTCGTTTTGATGAGACCTGTTCGGCCGAATCACCGACGTTAACTTACGTTGAACATAACATAATTACCGACTGAATGATCACGTAACTTAAGCGAATACTTATTGTCTTAAACCATAATGTGCTGAAAGTTTAGTACATCTAACTAAACATAGCAATAATGTTACACGCTTTGGCCAAAATGGGGAGGAACGGGCCCGGGTATACAGCATGCATGCTAGAAGGTCGAAAGTGACCTGAAGTCCCATCCAAACCAACTTCTGGAAACATTCTAGCCGGTTTCTGGAGACCTCTCCCTTTGTACCAGCTGCAGTTTAGATGGCAAAATTGTCACCGACAACACTGCGCTGTGCTAAAGATTTGGAGAACACTTTATGTATGTACATAAATAGTTGACGGACACGAGATAAAGTAAACCTTTAAAATCGTTGCCCCTGTGGTTCTCATTGTTCGCGTGGAGTTGATTGAAAGGAGAGTTTACCTTCCACATAGAAGACAGTGTTAGTCCCGCAATCCATAAAAAGAATCCTTAAACATATCTAATAATAGACTGATGTACATTACTGGTGCCGTAACAACGATTTCCCAGCACATTGTGTGCAGTCTTGTTCCTTATCTGTTGGTTTCATCAGTATGGTTTCATGGGAGACCATTCGATTGCCCAACAGGTTTTAGCAATAGCTGATTCTATGTTTGAGAAACAAGGTCAAATTGATATTAACTTCCGAAAGATTAGTTTATAGTAATATACAGAGTTTAACAAGCTCATTCACCACCTCATCCTCTTTGAGGGAACTTCCATCGTTTTTATTTTCTCCTGGCCTTATTCGGTACATCAAATACTATCTTAGAATAACTATTTAGAGTAAGGTCTCTTGTATTCTAAGAGTATTGGCACTAATTAAAAAACGCCCCGAGGCTCCAATTTGGAACCTATGATTTCACTGATGTTTACCAGTGTTATAATATCTTGAACTGTGATTAATGGCATTTATGCTGACATGCTCAGACCCTTCTACAAAATGTCAGATGATATGTATGGCTCTGCCCAATTAGCTCGATTTAGCTTTGATTCTGCTGAGATCTCTTGCCTCTGAACCTCAAACATATTGGAGGTGATGATCGCACTTGTAAAACTTATTCATATAGTGGACCGGTGAAAATTGGTAAACTGTAAGAGTGAGGGTACATAAATTGGATTTACAAGAAAAAGTACAAATGACAAATACAAGAAGATTTTGGTTTGCCAAGACCTTATTCTATCAAGAATTCTGACTGAGATAGTCAGCACAATGGAAAAACTAGCAAATATAATTCTAAAACTGAAAGTTATATGTAATATCAGGATGAGTAGAATGTTGAGTTGGTTCTGTCTTTAACCACTAGATTAGCCAAAAATGTCTATTTCAATTGTATTCATATCTTATGAAGGTTAATACAACATACTAAATAGATGAATGAATGTTATTCAAGCAACTATATAACAAACATAAATGTTATTTTTAATAACAATTGTATAAACTTACAAGCATATTTCTTAGAAAAATAACAAATTTAAAGGAATGAACTTTAAACAAGTTTTATTTTGAAATATTTAGTATACACGTAAAATTAAATTGGTGAACAGGAATACTGATGTGATATATCACCAACATTTACAAGTTATTAATCATTCTAACAATTAGATTTAAATCTTTCCATTCAGTTAAGTTTTATTACTTGATAGAGATAGAACAATACAATCTATGTGCTTCCAGTGGTATTGAGTTGTGCCGATGAGTAAAAATAATGTTGGATATTGCTCGAACATATCAGATTCATATTGGTTGCTTATATCGAAAAGTAATAACACATTGTTGTGGCTAGCTGTACCGATACGATGCGACACACATATCACTTCATGTGGCTGCTGCTACATGTCAATTAGTGCACATTGTCTACTAGTTCGGGTCGCTGCAGCGTTGGCGTCATATTGCAATAATGAAGAGAAACAATCATTTCATTGAAAATATAAGCGAAACCTTTTTTTTACAAAATCTCAATATGCAAGGCTATTAAAGTTGACAATTTATATCTAGCAACTATATAATAATGATATTTGTTTCGGCCAATTATATATCCTTTAACTCTCAATTTCTATATTATTTTAACTGTTTGTGCATTCACGATAATTCCAGTTCAAAACATTTTTTATGCCAAGAATATACTTTATTAAATAAAGGCTGTAAGTACAATCCCTATGTTATGTTACTCACAAAATTCTACAATCGTCTTTAGAAAATTATGGTGGTGGAGAGTTACACAGTGTGAGATATTGGTTTTTGGACCTGAGTTAGTGCTCACTAAAATCCTGTCTGTGACAATATCAGTTCCCATATGTACTATCTACTGTACTTTGTATTGTGCCAACACTAATACTTATTCTATTTGACGAGATCCTTGCACAGGCCTGAGGACTATGAGAATGGACTATGAACAAAGAGGAACTGGTTAAAAATAAAACAGCTAAAATTTACTCAATGTACTGTGTTATACAATAATTTAATACCACTCTCAAACTACTTCTAAGGAGTTTTAAAGTCCGTTGATGGTTCTTCAAATAAAAATATAATACTGTATTGAAATAAAATAGGAAAGACCACCAAAAATCACCTCTGAGGCCAACAAAAATTGCAACTGACAACTTTAATGTACTTTGCACCATCCTGATTCTGATAATATGGATATTTCTGTGTGATTCTAAGAACTACCTTTCCTTCAGTACTCAACAAAAGCCTAAATTGTCATATATTAAGATACTAATGATATGCTCTAACATTTTAGATGCTTGAGTAACTTTTTCAGGATTTCTTTCACAAACAATTTCAGGAAATGACATCCTTAATGCACTCAATCCTGGTTGTGTTCATACTCTGTTCATTTTGTGACTAACTTTCCTCAAATCTTAGTCTCAGAAATTCGTGATTATCCTCTGTATCCTCTTTTGAGTTCCAGGATTTCTGTGAGATTAAATCTGAAACTTTATGAATGTATTTTTCCTGCATAGTGATGAATGACATGGCTCTACTAGTAAGTTACATCTAATACAGGCAAAAGGAACACTGTGTGACAAAAAATCTACAATGAGGAAAATAGTAATATGCATGTGGGATGTAATGTGCTTTAAAATTCTGTGTTATTAACTAAAATGGTGCTTTGGTATTAACCGGAGGCCATTATGTTCTTATCTACTATTTATTGTTAAGCTCTATACGTAAGTATTATAAATAGAAAAAGTTAAAGTTAACATTTACGAGTGATCTAAGCTTGAATTTAGGTACTAACTCGAGGAATGTTTTTCTTTTTTCTAAATGAAAAAAAGCTATGAAAAAATATTTTTTGAGTTCAAAAGAATTAACCGAACGAAATACAAATTGCACCAGCCATAAGGTTTGTTGGTTACTAACTTAAATGGATTTTTAAATTGAAATTTATACATTTTTATTTTGTATAAATTATACACAGCATTTTTTAATTAATAGGTTCTAGTTGTCCTATACCAATAAATAGACTCTGTTAACAGTTTCCAAGCTGACACATAACGGATTTCAATTCTTGAAAAGAAATATACAAAAAAAATATGCATAAGAAGATGTACATTCTAAATTGCTGAACAAATGTTTTCCATGCTCAAAAATGTATAACAATGAAACTTATATGATAATTAAGTTCAGTAAGAAAATCCTTAAATAAGAATTTAAACATTAAAAACTTGAGTATACAAGGGATTGTGAGTTGAGTATCAAATCTAAGTGTCGGCTTATTGTGTGGAGTGCCCGCACGCACACTCACATGACGGCCAATGAGAGACAGCAGTGTAACTTGAATCATTTATTAGTTACGAATTTTTAAGTAAAACACGCTAACAGGGCAGACACTTGCTTTATATACAATATAGGACCTAGGTTTACAGAATTTCTTTATTCATTGTGACCTAAGGAACTGAGTTCAACAACAAAGTACAGTTCTTTCTGAATATACATGAATTTCACTTGAAAATTATTATTATTATTTTTTTTTAATGACATATTAAAGTAAAAACTAATGTGTTTAAAGGTAATTGGAGCGGAAGTGATTCTCTTCCCTGTTCTGATATATAAATTCCAGAATACAGAGAGCTATGGTCTTCGTGACGGGTGGGGAAATAATGGCTAAATTGACAATTTATCTAGCTAATATTTTCTAACTGTCCATTGCCTCTAATTTCGGTAAAATGCTAGTGGAATAATTAAAAACATTAATTCGAATACAAAATGTATTATCATAAAGGCCTGTAATAAAAATGTTGTTTAACATTTTTAAAATATTTATTTCAACTGAAAACCGATTGAACCGCCTAAAAAATAAATTTTAGAAACTTAACAAAAAACACAACACTTGAGGAACCATTATAAAATTTCAACCCTCCAAGAGATGGATGCAGGCATGTTAAACCATCCACTATTGAGTCAGAGTAACAACAAATATTCAAAAACCGCATAGATAACACACAAATAAGAATAAGGAATGACAACTATAAGAGCCAGAGTCGGAAAGGAAAGTCATATACAGTGGAGTGGGTGTTGAACCTGATTGAGTCATTGTGCCACAGGAAGTCACAATTGAATAATGGGTCTAGCCACAACTGCAGGACCATAATTACTCAGATCCATCCCTCCATGGCCCTCACCCCGTATCGTACTTCCACTCTTTGTTTGTCAAGGCAAAGAAACGCATTTAGTACATTTCACGACAAAATACACCCCATATCTAATAAGTAAACATGACTCTATAAAACGTGCAATCAAATACAATAACAGTTTTCCATCCTCAAGTTCTCACTGAAAACAGGTAAAATGGGGCAGGCATCAAATGAACTAATTCTGGTGACAATTTCGCAGAAACCATGACACTGCTGAAGGCTACATTAGTTAATACAGGGCGGGGTCCCTCACGGGTCTGTCATTCTATTGATATCTCAGTGTATTTAACCACTTACCTAATCCTATCATCATACTGAAAAATTCTATCAATATTATTTGAGAAAGCTAACATATACATTGCCAAAATTTGATCACTATAAAAACTTGTTCATAAAATATAAGATTACAACATATTTTTATGGCTAAATTCCTTAATGTTTCCCAGATTTCCTACTAAATGACTTCCACTCATTTTCCAATCATTAAAAAATTGGTAGGTTGCAGAGATCTGAAGGTAATAAGTTTAAAAAGGGTCTAAACGCAAAATATAGCACAACAGCAATGAAAAACCCAACTCTCAATTTGACAAGTGCATACCTGCATATTAAAAAATAGATGGAATGGAACTCACATTCCAAACAGGAATAAAGTATATTTATAAAATGGGTTGTTAAAAGTCTAGTTGCAGTTACAGTACAGTAATATAACGCAAGAAAAATGGCTAAATAAAAAATTAACATGTCTACTTCTAGTAGGCCAAGAAAACAATATAGCCACAACCAAGTAGCATCTGACATGTAATCAACACAACCCACCCACCATTTGCAACATCAGTTGTTGAAGGTGTGAATAAACCTTCCCTAACTGGAGTACTATCAAAAATCTGACCAACTAGATTGTATCATCTAAGGAGCAAATACTCAACATGCAATATTACTATTTTTCCTTCCCAGCCTCTGCTATCTCAGGCATTTTATCTAAGATTTGTGGTTTGCCTTTTGTTGTGATACAAGTGTTATCTACAAATAAACCTTTGTTTTATGTACCTTTTCGTCTCTTACCAATTTCGTCTATGTACCAATTACAATCATTTAAAGATATCTTGGCTTCTGTAAATTATGAGACATCTGAGTGAATTTAAAATTATTATAACCTCCTGAAAATTATACCCTTAATAAATAGTCATGATGTTAAATGCAGAAAACCGCATATGGGGTTTAAACATTTATGGCAATGATCATGTTAAATTTTATTATAATATTCCAAATTAAAAATAAAAACACACACAAAATTATTTTTTGTTTCTCAAATGTAACTTAGTTATCAGCTAGTAAAAATGATAACTCTCAAGCAAATCTCTAAGACTATAACAATAAGAACTGCACTAAAGCTTTATTCTAAACAATGCATAATAGTTAAATTCTTAAAATACAAATTGAAATTAAAGATGTCTACCTCACTAATACATAATGTGAAAATAATATTAGAAAAAAACAATTTCTACTATAGTCGATAGAACCAGCAACATGGTAAACCAACTGATGGAACAATATTAGCCTATTGAAAAGTTGGGAGTTGTTTCAGTAAAATATCAATAGAATGAAGTTATTCACTCAGTTACTGAATGAAAACAAGTGATAGAATTAAATCAACCGACTGAAACTGTCTAACTAGTTTCAGTCATTAGCAAAACAACTTGATGAAAAATTCTACCGATACAAAAATTTCAACCGATTTACTCTTTGTTTCAATTATTCAATGAATCAGTAGTTTTTAATCGGTTTTCCCCATCACTATGACGTACTATGGACGTTCGCAATAGTTAAGACAGAGCTGAACATTTTGGAAATGTAACTTATTTAACTTATTTAAAGTTAAAGTAAAATTAAGTTTTTCATCATTATAAATTTGTTTGATGATCATTTCTATAGTAATAGACCTTTAATCTTTAGTTTCATCTTTTATTCCTTATTACAAGGAAACAGGTGCAGGAATCTGTCACATCAGTTTCAGTCACTGCTCAGAGGATCAGCAACATCGTTGACATCAGAGACTGGCCTTGCACTTTAGAGTAGCGACCCAGACGGTCCCAGACTCAGGCTGTCACCGGCGGATTAGTGCCTTCGTTCACATCAGTGACTGGCCCTGCTCTTGGAGCAGCGATGCAGGCGATCCCAGATTCAGGCTGTCACTGTTTGGCGGATCAGTGACTTTGTTCACATCAGTGACTGAATCTGCTCATGGAACAGCGATGCAGTCGATCCCAGACTCAGGCTGTCACTGTTTGGTGGATCAGTGAATTTGTTCACATCGGTAACTGGCCCTGTTCGTGGAGCAGTCGGTCCCAGACTCATGCTGTCACTGTTTGGCGGATCAGTGACTTCGTTCACATCAGTGACTGAATGTGCTCGTGGAACAGCGATGCAGTCGATCCCAGACTCAGGCTGTCACTGTTTGGTGGATCAGTGACTTCGTTCACATTAGTGACTGGCCCTGCTCGTGGAGCAGTGATGCTGTCAGTCCCAGACTTAGGCTGTCACTGTTTAAAGAAGAAACCTTTTAATAAGCTCCCCCATCATTTAATATTAAGGAAACTACTAGCTTCTGGTTTCTCTGTAGATATTTTCTTTGGATACAGTCATATTTGCAGCCTAAGCTTTTCAGAAGAAAGTTTGAGGGTGTGACGTCGGTCTGACTTTTCAATGTGTCCTCGGAAGTATCATGGAGTAAAATCTTGTCCACTACTCTCCATTCTTTTCATCAATGATAATATGTTGGTTTTGGAATGCAATGTTCATTTTTAAACTGATGACATCAATATATAATTGCCAATCCGTATTATTGATGATCATCTGTTAATAGGATTGCTAGGTGGGCTAAGGACAATATGCTACCCTTGAACCTGGGGAAGACTGTGGTGATGTCTGTTACTTGGAATGTAGGAATACATCTCTCTTTCCTTATGTTATTTATGAACAGCCTGTGGGGCAAAAGATGATTGTTTCAGACTTGAGTATACTAGTTGATTACAAGCTGTTAATGTCTCAGCATGTTGATTTTTCAATATCTAAAGCAAAACACAAACATGGGCTTATTAAGTAGATTAGGAGATACACTGTTTAAGTCACTTATGATATTTCATCTAGAATATACAACCATCATTTGGAACAGAGGTAGGGGATACACCCATGATTCTATTGAGGGACTTCCAGGAGGTTTCTTTCTTTGATGGCCTTCAAGTTTCCTGGGCCTACTCCAATCTTGAGACGTAGTAAGGGAAGAACTTGGACTCTTGACCATGGAGAATCATCATCTACTGGTGGATTTGTGTTTTTTTACTCCAAACTACATGGGAGCTCAAATCTCCAAGTTGATGTTGCCCTTAAGGTTCCAGTATATCTTTTACGATCCAGGATAGTATTTATTGGAGGTTCAACTGGTGTCTGTTATCAGTGAGATTGCCTTAACTGAGATTCATGGTTATTTTTTTTAATTTTCTATCCATTACAACTGACAAGTTCAATCTTAAAATCTCTCCGACCAACCAGGGGCAGTATATCAAGATCTTCAGCCACTCTATTGTCCCTGGTCTCCAGTTTCTCACCAGGTGACTTTTTGTTCCTTTTACGAGTGGAGCAGCAGGGTGTGATAGGTCTGATTAAAACAATGTTTTAAATAGCTTAAGCCACTTTAACCTGTAGTTCTGTGAATTTGGTTTTTAGGGTTCCTTTTATCATTTAATTTTTTCTGAGTCACTTCATATGGATTGACCAGTTAACTCATAGGTTTTATTTATATTTTAAGTAGTTACATTATAAGTAGTTTGATGACTATATTTTGATATTGTATTATGAATTAATAATAATATTGAGTGGTTGGTTTTCATTGCATTATCAGATGTCAATAATAAATATTTTTTACTTTAATATTATTAGTAAAGTGTTTTTGTTATTCTGAATTAACACATAACCATTGCATTTATATTTTTTGAATTGTGAATATATCTACTTATTTAAAACAAATTATGTTTACTCAGAACTTATTCACTTTATTAAATATCAATTACAAGTGTTATTTGATAATAATATAAGATACAATTTAAGTAACACATCCATCATTTCATTTCTAAATTTAAATCAGCTAATATTGTTTATTAAAAAAGAATTGCAAAAATTATAAAATTGCATTATTTTCATTATAAACCTAAGCAAATAATTATGTACTTGAAGAACGAGACATCAGTTTCGCAAGTATTACACATACCAAATATTACATTTTACATCAGGTATTCTTATAAAATACATTATAATAATATTAGAATGAATCATATTGGCTGACATTTCACAACATGGATTTGGAATAACGCCAACCAGTCTACAGTACGTGCACACTCAGTAGTAAATATTGTTTTCATAAACCTTGTCATCAAAGTCACATTCACCACTTTTCATCGCTCTCTGTCACCGGTACAAACAGTGACAGAAAAATATCATTGACAAAGTTACTGGTACTAAAATATCACCAATCTCTAGTTTCTATGCATTTAGACAAAATCATGGTTCTTACTGGAACCAAACATGACAACGGAGGGCAACATTTATACAGATAAAGCATAGTGAGTGGACAGCAACAGAGGCTATCTAACAGTGCTGAACTCTGGACAGCTCTTTGCTTGTGAAATGAATCAATAGTTTAAATAAGAATAGCCTACTACACCACTAAAAACTATTAGGATACCTAACGAACACTGTACCAATATTTTATTAGTATAATTACTCATTTGAGACTACTTGATGTACACACGTACTATTTCTACTCCTATTATTGTGATTCCAATTTTTTTCATGTATCTATGACTTTTTTATTTTTTAAGATGAAGTTAAAGATAACAGAGAAATCCTCATCACTAGCCTGGCAAACTATAGGCCTTTGAAAACTAATCCAACGCTTACATTAAAAAGGAAATAATCAAATAGAGTAAACAGAAAATGGTTTTTCTCATTTAAATTAGAAGACCAATTTTATATCCATAACGATGAATGTTTTTATTTACTGACTACAATTAACCAAGAAATCAATTCTTTATTCTTAATATTGGCATATTTAATGAAAGTAATATAGTTTGAAACTGATATGAACATCTTCTTTATTTCAATTAATGGTGGCTTTTAACTGTATCACGTTCAGAATATAGATTACCTTAAAACCTTTGGTATTTACTGAAAAAATATTGAACATCTCACTGGAAATCCAAGAACAATTGTGACATGTTTCAAAGCCTTCTAATTAAGGCTTGTAATAGTGTACTTGTAATTATTGATATGGCTGAAAGTGGTGATAAGTTTTAACTACACTCTCTAACGGAATTCTTCACGTTTACGAGACAGAACTGCCACCTCTGAAAGTGAAAAGTTACACATGTTTAAATGAATAAAAATGTGGCTTTTCTAAGGATGTACAAGGAGTTACCCAATAGATATCCACACTTAGCTAACCAATGGATGCAAGATTTACCTCTGTGTTGTATGCAATCATATTAGTGTTTGTGTTCTAACCTAATACTTGATGGTTGATTTGTAGGTATTTAAGGTTTTTGAACTTCCTGATAGTGACTTGACATATGTGCATGTACTATGCCATGCCTTTTTCCAATTTTTAACATTTCAATTTTCATGTTTAATTTAAACCTGGAGAATAAACAGATGACAGTTCCCAACACTATTTCTCAGTTTTTGGTAAAAACAATGATATCACTGAGACAATTCATCTTCTCAACACCACAGCCCATAAAGAAATGATAAAGAATTAGCTTTAAACAGGTGGATGATAACACAATAAGAACTGCAAAGTGTGTTTTTTAAGAACAGTTCAGAAATTGCAGCCTTCAAGGCTGTGGTCAGTGTCCTGTGTTAGCACACGTGTACCTACAACTATTGGCAAGCAGCAGACATCATTACAAGAAAAAACAATTGTGTTTACATCTGTTTAACATGTTTAAAAATGCAACCATGAATTGAAAACCCAGTGTTTATTTACATTAGCGTAACCATGGAAAATGGACTTTTTTTCATGGGTTGGGCATTTATAGCCAAGTATTATTATCACAGGTGCATATGAACTGGGGGGAAAGTATATTATTGTATTATATTTATACCTTTCAGACATTATTGCGTTAACGAGCAGGGGCATCACGTGATCTGGGATTTGACTTTTGCAAGCTCGAGTTAATTTTTTTTCTAAAAGAGCAAGCAGTCCACAGCACTGCGCAGCGGGCAGGCATCATTGACAGGATTAACGTATTAGTCTCGTCTTTACGAATTGTTTCCACGTGAGATACCGAACATCTAACACAAAGGTGTGCCATTAACCACAAAGGTGTGCCATTACCACTACTGAACTAGGAGGTTAAGAATAGACGTGGAGGAACAACGGTAGTTCAAAATGGCGTCCCTTCTTTATTTTAGAAGGCGCGGAGTAATACCAAACTGTCAAATATGGATAGTGTTGCCAGAGGTACGATAATTATCATAAAGGTACGATAATTTCATTGATTTTATGCGCCGATAAGATACACGATGGGTAGTTATTATTGTACCATGAAAGATTTTTGACAAATTTATACAAGTAACAAACCAAAAGTTAATTATAACATAATTTATTAAACGAACATAACATACTTTTTCATTAAATGTGTTTGGTACGATTATTTTATATGAAAGTACGATAATTTCTCATTGTTGGTATGATAATCGGTTTTTAAAATCTGGCTATACTGAGTTTGAGCAGACGCGGAGTTATAGGAAACTGTCAAAAACAGAGTTTTCAGAGGATTTAAAAAAATCGTAGCTCCTTTGATTTTTGTTGCCGACGAATTTTTTCTTCAATATTGTTTTCAGGAAAAATTGTGTAGTTTTCAGGAAAAGAAATGAACACACCTTTCCATGGTCACGTTAATGTAAATTGATACCGAAAACCCCACTATCTGTGAAATATGTGTTGCTATTTGTTTTATTAGTAATAAAGGGGTGAAAACAGTAGAACATTTTATCCTCAGAATTTTAAAGCATATACACACAACATTACGAATGATGCAATAGCATTCAAATGACTAAGAACTTTTAAAGATGGCCAAAAGAATATTCAAGATGAGAAATGGAGTGGACGTCGCTCAGTGATCACTGATGATTTGGTGCAGAAATTGAATGATAAAATGAAAATGAACTTAGATGTCAAGATTTCTTAGTTATCAGAGGAGTTTCGAGCCATGTTCTATATGAAATTTTTATTAAACATTGAAACTATCAACATAGAAGATCATTTTGCTGTATGACAATGCTTGTTCGTGTGCAGCAAAACAAATTCAAGGTCTCGTTGCAACATTTAGCGGAGAACAATTTGATAACCTTCACAGAGCCCCAATCCAGCACCCAGTGACTACCATGTGTTTTTGCAACTGTTAGGTCAGTGCAGCGATGACAATACTATTAAAATTATCATGTTGCACTCGCTAGTAATCAGGTGGTAAACTTCTATGACAATAGTGTGCAAAAGGGTGGTTTTTAGTATAATAAATACACTATGCAGGTGGGAATCAGAATAGAAGATAATAGTGTTAATAAAAGTGTTAGATTTCTTATAAAAAAGACAATGTTCCATATATATATATATATATATATATATATATATATATATATATATATATATATCTTACTTACTCAAAAACATGCCTAGATTATTAACAAATTATATATAATCTGTTAAAAATGGAAAGCCCAATTTTGCACACTCAAATATGGACAAATATTAATAGCTATCTCCACACGTGTAGATATTGTACTAACAAATGGTAGAATAATTGTGAAGAGATAACTTGTAAACATTATTCAAATTAACAGTTTGAAATTTTTCAACTCAGAATAACAATGTACAATGGCAAAACTGCAAAAAATGGGACTTTGTTCCAAGATACGTTGGATGGCATACACATCAAATAAAAAGACAAATGTATTTCTAAGAATATGCATTCATTAATGTTTTGCTAAAAATCTACTGAACTTTAAGAGATAACATTTGGTGTGGGAGGAATAGAGATCACAGGTTATCCTTTCCTTCAATATTATCAAATAAAGTGTCTCAACTATAATTCTGAGCAATTGCTCACGCAATGAGTGGTTACCAAACACACTGTCCAATGGAAACTTTTAAGTGGAAAATTTATGTACTGTATATAAAATACAAGTTTTATAGAACATTTTTAGAGCTTTTATAGGAGAAGGTACTTTTATTGGATTCAAATTTTCTGGAGAAGGAAAAGACACTTATGCTGGAATCCTAAATTACTTATAACGGTTACATTGTTAAATCTAAAGTGTACAACCCTAAGGCACAGATATACAACAAATGTTAATTTAAACTGACACAATAGACTTTTGATATTTTGTGTGATATCACAAGTGGAGAGGAGAGTTGTTCAAAACAAGTGCCAAGGAAAATTGTCATCAAAAATTTTGCTTTTGTATGACAATGCCCGACCTCTCACAGCAAACCGTAAGCAAGAACTATTGAACTCTCTCAACTAGGAAGTTTTCCCTCATCTCTCCTTCAGTCCTGATCTTGCTCTAAGTCATTTTCTCTTATTCTCGAAAGTGGAGACCTGGCTAGTAACACAGCATTCTGACAACAATGAGAAAGGTACGCGTCAGTGAGTGCCTGAGGAAAAATTTTTGATAGCTTGTCCACCGCTATGATAAGTACCTGAATTTGTATGATGATTATGTAGAAAAGTAGCATTTTAGTCCCTCTTTTACACGTTTATAATAGAATGTTTTTCTTGTACTTGGTTGTTTATTTTAATTCCAAAACGTTCCTTACTTCTGAATAGCCCTCGTATACGTGTAGCCATGATCAACATTTTTTTAGTATATGAGGATATTATTTTTACAATTTTAAGTTGTGTGTAATATGCTTTACTGTAAATAGTGACAATCTAATAAAATTGCTTGAATCTATTTTGATAACTTGTTACTATTAGATGAAAACAATGGTTTTACCCATAATATATATGAACTTATTTTTGTCCCATCATGTTTATTTTTACCAAGTGCATAATAAACCATATTATGGCTAAATATTCCTGTAGATAATTCAGTTATTAACGCAATAAATTGATTGATTGGAGAATGGTGTTGTCACGAGGATATGCATTTAAGTCCAACTTATCAGGTAATTCCAAATAACATCACTTCTAATTCAATAATCACTAAACACTCTGAGCATCACGTAACTTTCTGAGAGATATTTCAATAATGTGCAACAATTAGATACTCTGGGAAAATATAATTAATCCAACAGCCTCTATAACTGATAACAGAACAGCTCTTATCTGAGCAGGGGGAGAGCTGTCAGTTATCACTCCATGGACATTGTACTGCACGCCTCCATCAGACCTTCACCCACTGATAACCGATCATCTTCATCTACTCATCTCTCTTCTCCATTAAACCTGCAAGGGCTATTCTAAAGTTAATGAAAATTGACAGAACGCCTTGAATGTTAAACGAATTGGATGCCACTAGATTGTGTGCACACAACGTGTCTGAGAACTTTTCCATTATGTATGAATACAAAACAAGGATTTAATATTGCTTTATAAATCCTAAAATTTTTAGCAGAGCAAAAAATACAATTGCACAAATATAATTAGTGTTGTAAAAACCATAACCAATATAAAGCTCACTGCTACTTAAATCTCGCTAAAAATCTAAACCTCTACTCTAGATGTTAAAATATAAAATTCTTTCACACTCCTACTAAACTATAATCAAAAAGGCCATTTTTCTACAAATTAACAAAACATATTACAAATTTAACATTTTGGACTTCATACACCTATTATTATTAAATGTAAAGCCTCATTGAGAGAATGCAACAAACCAGAGGTATCTATCTCAATCCAGTACATAATAGCGGCCAGTCCAATTTTAATTTTAAAATACACTAAAATTCAATACTTTTGTTAAAAACTATCTGCTTTAATAATTGAATGACATCTGAAATACACTTAAAATCCATTAAAATCTGATTAGACTGCATTGTTCAAGGTTGACTCAGTTTAAACACACCAGACTATCTGAAATATGTGCATTGAGCTCTAATGAATCATGAGATCGTGGATTGTGTCAAATATATCTGATAGTCTTCACAGTACATCATGCTGCAACCTATTGACGTGTTCAGTTTGTGACTCAAGAGTTTAAATTTCAGAACTTGTCCTCACTCTATTCCAACTGGAATGGAGGCAGGATATAATAGTTCAGTTGTAAAGAATTTTCTACTGTTAACGGTTTTTCTGTGTTTCCGTTATCACTTCACTACAACAAAGAGCACTCGATACCGAAGTCAAGTTATTGAGACATCCAAAAGAAAATGTCTACTTTTTATTACAGCAGTTCAAACATTTTTACTCCTCTGGAGCGTTGCAATGTTAAAACAACCCAAAGTCAACTCTGTCAATGGTCAATGGTACTTAACCCTTGAACATATGTTTATAATAACTCCTCTTGTTCTGTCTATTTCATATATCTAATAAGACTTCAAATCTTTTCTTTCACAGAAATATTATATTTTGGAGTAATAAATACTCATAGAAACCAATATCGGACTGAAGAAGTGATCTAAAAAATATTTTAATAATACTTCTAAGCTTATTAAAATTGTTCACTATGACCATCACTGTATAAATGAAAGATTAAAAAATATGAAATGAAATTAGTGCTTACATATGCAAGTGGTGTAAACCACACAACTGAATTGACAGCCAAAGGAGACGTGAGGGAAGACTTGTTGGTGTAATAACATATGAAAGTTGCTTTTTTCCATTGTGCAGTGATAAAACCTTGATAACCATTCTAAGCAATTTTAAAGAAACATGATGCTGCCTTTAATATTAAAGAAAATAGATGTTCTTATATAGAGGAAATCTCACCAATAAAAAAAACATTGCTGACTGGACCTTTAATAGGACATTTTCCAGTCAACATATGGGCTAAGTTAACAATCAACAACTTAAAAATAAAATTTCCTAAACATAAATTTTACTAAGCACCTTATTTTAAACCATTGTTTAACACATATTATTAGGCCTACTGATTCAGAATTCTCATAAATGTAAAATATTTATACAGTGTTTGATAATATTACATTATTTTCTTTTAAAAGAAACACAACTCATAGTCGCTTGATTCATGCCTGAATTATCTAACAAATTTAACTTGAATGAGTTGGAATTAAGTTTTATTAACATATCCCAAGTAAATGATGTACCGGTAATTAATTTTACCTCCATCCTTTTGATACACTACAAAAAATTCAAGAAAATGTCTAATGAAAACTTATTGTAAATTATGCTCATAGAAAACAATATCTTCACATTCTAGTTTATCACCTTTTTATTCAAGACTTTTTTACAAATTTATTTTTTAATCTTAATTTTGAAGCTAATTACACAAAATTTGGTAGAAAAATACACATAGTACCTTACTTCATTTTCTTAATTATTGATCGATCACAAAAGGTATCAACCACGTATTACAGTTCATCCTATATAATCAGAGCTAAACACCAAAGTGCATTGTTTGGTTTTAATTAAAATATATTCGACAGAGCACAATAATTTTATGTGTTTATATTTGGTTTAATTATTTTAAAGATTTTTCTACAGTAAACAGACACATAAATAAGAAATATTATTTGATAACTTTAAAGTGAGTATATTACTGAATGGTTTAACCATTTACAAATATTACATTCCCGTTCAAATTATATTTCCTCAACAGAGACTATTCACCTGCATGTGAGGAGAGGGTTGCTTTCGGATAAACATTGGTTTACTCTCATTTACAAATGTAAAAAATACCGGAAATTACTTTTACCATAAATTATCTCTTTATATACTATACACTTAAATAATCGTTTTATAAACTACACACTTTAATAAGACAATTGCTGATGCTATATTTTTGTATTTGTGTATATTTGTGCACCCAATCAAATGTTAAAACGCAAACATTAAATACTATTTACAAGCATTTGAAGTGATAATTATTCATTAAAATTAAATGATAAGTTTTAAAGGGTATTTTGGCTAGAACTAAATAACTGATAATATACAGTGTGGTAAGTAAGACACTTATTACTAGGATGTAGTAGTAGTAGTATATAGCACAATATATGAACAGACAGAGTACAATTATGATACAATGGAAGTACAGGTATTTGTGCATATGGTGCGGATTGAACAATGGCTCCACCATTGCTGGACCTAAACGGATGCCACTCGCCATTACCTTAATGCTGTTCGCTATATAGTCGAACAGGGCAACACCACTATACACATAACTATAGTATTCTTTGTGGGATGATTCAAATCAGGAAATTAAGTTTATCTCGACTTACTTATTTAACCAAACTGCAACATGGACTTTGAGTAAGTTCTGTCGATTACGTTAAATTGAAAAAAATGTATTCCCATTCTCAGTAATGACACAATGGCAAGTCTGAACATTAATAAACCAAACATAAGCCTACATGATTGTTAAAAAATTTTTGCTTGATATTATTTAATTTTTTGTTACCTGGTACTATAATTTAAATTATTAATTGTGCATGAAATTTTCATTAGCTACTTATAAAAGTGTTGTACACTTATTATTAATTATTAACGATTGTTCATATCTAAGCTTAATGCTATAGACTCAACTTCTAGACTTGCTACACTTATATCGTTAAAAAACTGTTATCATTATATCATTGTAATATCACTTATGTATAAGTGGTGTTGTAGGCTACAGTATGCACAACAATGGGATTAAATGTAAGAAATACTATATCTAAATACTTTCACTCGTTCATTTTTCATTCATACACCACAAATCTATGTAAATAATGAGTAAGTTAAGCAATCGATTCTAAACCCTTACAAAATGGGCTAAATTATTCAAATCAAGTCTGCCAACTGAAATGTAAATGGAGAAAATTTAGTATAGTACACACAGAAAACAAGAGTTCATTTAAATACTAACTTACTTGAATGAATCAAACTACTTTTTAATGCTTTTAATTACTGTAAATAGTGGGAAGTAATGTGTCCATTATAAATTAAAGTGAATTTAACTTGTGAATTTCCTAGAACTAATGTCTATTTAAAGTATTTTATACATTTCGTCCTTGCGTTTATCTTTAAATGAGATCACACATTTATTTTATTTATTCATTCAATAAAGTAATGTTATAATATAGATACTTAAAATTTTAGCAGCACTAAGCTTAACATGTAATTCATGAATCCTAAAGGTTTACATATCTGAATCATTATTTATAATATAAGTCCAAGATAATATTTTAACCTTTTTTCCTAAATTCTAGAAAGGGTTTTATTGGAAAAACCGAACCTTCAACAATATCTTGCCTACCCTTTTTATACATGATGTGTGACAAATTACTATATCAGTTCTGATTGAAAAATAAATAGTACATTGGTAGTGTGGTCAGTCTAAATAATTTGATACTAAGTGCAAAAATTACATTTTGCTATAAATTACACATGTAGGAGTTCTGATGCTATAATTTTATTTATTTACCTGTGATGTAATAGATTAGAAATACTTTAAATAATATCTTAAAGATCTTCAAACAGTGACATTTAATTTAAGGAAAAAGGTGTGATTATTTCAACTTGAAGATTAGATTGGAATTCTTCCAAATTAGAAGAAAGTATTAAATACAAAAAGGTGTTTTTATAGGTCCTATGGCCTATTTATACAACTTAAAATGACATATAAATACCAAACTAAATCATAAAATAAGTTTAAAGAAACTAAAGGTGCCGGCTCCAGAGTCTTGATTTTTTATCCTTTAAAATCTTTGAATACTTTATTTCACATGATTTACAGATGAAAGTATTACAGTAATACTACAATTTGATGTCAGAATCCACGCTATACAAATGATGACACCTACTTATAACTTGAGCTTTTACAAAGTGGTAGCCTTAAATGTGATCAGAAAACAGTTTACATTTGTGGCTGCCATTTTGTCTTAGTTTCGTTGATTACTTACTAATCTCATAGTTTTCTCGTCTTAAGATTCCATACCTATATTTAATTAATATTTTTGTAAATAACTAGTTTTTTTTAATTCTTCATATAAATTTAGAAAAAAACTCTCGCTAAATTATAATTTTTCGGTGTACAGAAAGAAATAATTTTTGTATATCAAATGACTAAGCAGCCAATATCAAAATTTGAAAGATTTGTAATTAACATAGGCTATACAAAATTTCTTGGTGATTCACAACTGACCATTCATTTCCAAATAAATATTCTTTTTTGTGTGTCTACTAACCAGAATCAATTCAACTTAACATGTCCAACTTCTACCTTACTAGAGACTACAACAGAAGACATGATGCAAAATTTTAAAAATGTTTTTTATTAATTTTTTCTGTTTGTTTCAAAACTGTTTGTTTTTTACATTTCTATTTCATATCATTGTTATTTTGTTTATTACAATAACTTTAATCTTTGAAAAGAAGGAATCATTGTTTTACGCTAGTAAACTAATTAAACATATAAGCCTTTTCCTTTCACCATATCTGGCTGTAAATCGGGTTTGTTTATTTATCACTGAAATTATTAAATTTTTGGTGTAATTATTTTGTAAACTTTTATGAGTAGGCCATTTTAATATGAATTTCCGATACAGTTGAAATTAATTTATTCTGATCTATATAAAGCCTCACAGAGTGGAAGTGACTGCTTATATTTAATTTACTAATATTTTGTTAGATTTTGTACATTTCTGATATTTTTTAACTTGGCCTGGATATAATGTTGTAAAATTTGTACTTAACAATTATGGGTAGTGCTTTAACACCAAATCCAACCAATGTTAGGTGTTGCTATTTTGCTAAATCCCGTGTTACAAAAGAGTTGAGTCTGAAAATATTATGGTAACAAAGTAGATGAGACAAAGAGTATTCATTCCTTCAATAAGAGCAAATAAACTCCCTTTAAATAAACTGTTAAATCCTGAACAATAAAAGTAACATGAAAGTTTTACAACCAAGTCTATTATATAAAACTTATTATATATTATAAAATATTAAACCCGCAGTGTAATACTTTACTGTAAAAAAATATTAAAACCGTTTAACTTATATGTCTTTTAGTTCAATTTCTCAGTTTTCCACATTTTTTAAACCAAGAAAAAAGAAATTGTATATATTTGTTTTTCAATCATATTAAAATCCTGGTAATCCACATTAACTTAATTCGAGATTTATAAGAAAATAATGACCACATTCGAGAAAAATAAAAATATTTGTCCATGAATTACCGCACTGATTCACTGTTAAATAGGATTGTAAATAATAATAATTTGGTAAGTATCTCTATCAATCATACTAAAAACTTGCAATGCTTAAGTTTTGTTTTTTGAATAAGCTCAGAAATTTGATTAGTTCTTTACGTAATCCTGACTTCAATTATTGTGAATTTATCATTAGTTCATTCACAAAATATGTAGGAGCCCAATAGCCAGTTTGACTGGGTATTCATAAGTAGGCATTACCCCCTCTCTTTCTCTCTTTGCTGGCTGTTAGCTCAACATAGTTTAAAGTAATCATTGCTGATAAACAAATTAAGCTAAATATATTTCAGAGGGTCTACTTATATTCAAATTAAAATAGCCATTAATCATTAGTTGGATTATGTGCTGTTGGCTTATTTGCAGTATACTATAATAATTATTAAGACATAGACAAGGTCCATCCCTCAATTCTTAAAGTGTCAAGAAGTTTTATAATTTAGTGACATGGAAGATTCTTTATAAATAAAAAAGCTTCTGTCTTATTCTTAATGTTTCGTTTTCACTTTAACCCTAGATGGTATTATACCTAACGGTGTCAATAATGATGGGTATGGTACAACAAAAATCCTTACTCTTTGAATGAAAAACATAGGGTTTCATGAATGTGCAGCCATAAATTCACTTTGGAGTGGATTATGAAAAGGTGACAGGTCTATGCCACTATGTGGAGCTGAGGACAAGGTAAAACTAGAAGTTAGCACTCCTGTACCAAGCACTTAGGATTCCTTACATTCTAAAAAAGATTGCACTAATAGTGAGGTTAAGATTTGATAAAAAAAAGACAACAGATCGAGATGTCTGCACATTCACAATTGGAACTTCTTTAGCTCCATAGGTTTTAAAAATAAATTTCATATAGTTCAAGACTACAACCCTACCTGTAATAGTTTTTATATAAAAATATAATCAAGCAAGCTCTTTCATAACAGATCTTTCCTTTTCTAATTTCCTAACATAGTAGTTTCTGTTGGCCACATATAAGCATTTGATGCTGAAGTGGACCAAAAAAATTATGCCCAGAATAATCCTAATTCCTAGGACAAAAAACATTTTGTGTAACAGTGTATTCTGTGTTGACGTATTAATTAAGATCACAGTGCTGCCATCTTCTACAAAATATATATTTTTTTGTACTATGTAAAAACTGCTTCAGTGTAACTTAATTGGCTCTTTCTGTATCGAAACGAGTAAATAAAATAAACTCTTATGTAGGTAACATGGAAATAGTTTCCAACAAACTTATAGACCTAGACCTTGCAGCCTACATATTAAAACACTAAAAAGATTCAAAATAATTTTAAAATCATTACCTATTTATTTATTTTTAACCTATATTTTTAAACAAAATATATTTGGTAGTAACTTACAAAATAGGTTAAACACTAACATGGGTTAACTTAAACTAATATTCAAATAACTGGTAGGTTTAAACATTGTTTTTCTCCATGGACAGACATACGAAAAAGTCTATAGAGGACATAGGAAGAATTAAGTACCTGAAACTTTTGAAATATATTTTGATTCAATATAGCGTAGCCTATTCAGTTTCCTTATGATATCGCTTAAGGCCAAGTGGAGCTTCACTTTATTGACAGATAATTCAGCAATTATAGCAGGCCTCGGTCTATCTTGTAATATAAGAGGTCCGGTTCGATTTAGTCACCATCTGAGTTAAACAGGTTTTTTATAAAACCTAATACGCTACTAGTGGTAAAGACAAACACTTTCTTATCTAGGCTGGTACGCTCTAATAAAAATGTAATTTAAGAATCAGGTAGCCTACCATAATACAAATCCGAAAAACTGAGTTTATCAAATCAAACAACAGACCTGCTCGTTTACTCAAGGCTATTCATGTGCGAGATTATTTTTGAAGCAGAATCCACACAATGTTCATTAACTCGGCAAATGTAAGCACGATTAGTCCTACTACTTTAACTTTAATTAAGATTATGATTTTAATCTTTAAAATTAGTATAAAATCCATAAAAATTTCTTAAAATGTGTTACAATAAAAATTTACACTGTCATAGCCTAACATAATTTTGTAAATAAAATTCTATTCAGAATTAACTGCATCGTAATAAATAATTAGAAAAACTACATCATAGTAATGAATTAATTTCTAGGTTATCAGATTTGTTTCACTCTTATTAGCCTAAAATCGCTTTTCTAGAGAAAACTTGTGTAAGTTTGATTCAGGGTGAAGTGGAGTAGCTCAGCCCATATTAACTTTTAGAGTGAGTTACAACAGAGTAAACGAACAAGCCATATACATACATATATGTAAGCAAGTTACAGCTACCTTATTCAACACCAATTTTGAAAGAATTCTGTCGTCTGTCTGTTTACAGTTGTTGTACATGGCCTTGAAAAAATAATTTATTTGTAAGATGTGTAGCCTAACAGAAAAATTGGGTTACAAATAGATAAAACTACCATCATTGTCTTTGAATATAACTGAAAAACATTTTTTTAATTGATGATAAACCTTATCAAACACTGCCCTGTAGGTTGCAGAAAATTTTAATTCTAGGTTATAGGCTAGCCTATTTAAGAAAAATATTTTACTTACCCAATAATAACAGTTTGAGTTCTCTCCTCGCATCTCGTTTATCCCTCCGAAGTTGCCGTTCGATTTCTTGGTTAATTCGTTTTTGCTCCTTCGCCTCTTCAGACAGGCAACACGCCATGTTTTGGCCTAGGCTACTCCGGAGGGTTAGACACTGATATTATCTACGGCGGCCCGTTTTACGTGCCGTTTTGAATGGGTTTTTTTACCCTTCCGACCGTTTAAACACTGCTCACTCCTACGAGGGAATGAACATAAAATAAATAATGTTATTCACTCGATAAACACTCATGCACATTCACTCACACACACACGTTGGGTCCCGTGAAAGGGATCACTACTTCCCTACTGGGTGTGGTGGGTACGGTACAGACGACGCAATAGCCTGTCTGCTCGGACCCTACCCGACTCGAGTATTTCACTACCGGAAATCCCAATTTATACTGGAAGCCCTTTCGCGTCACCCCGCGAAATCCAATTACTTAAATTAAATTTAAGAAGCCAATCATTTCTGTTTTCACGTGTATAATAACGAGATTAAATTCAGTACAAATGGCTCAAGTGCAGAGGGAGACGACTCGATCAACCTGTTTTAGACGGTCACTGTACACAAATAGTCTTGCACCACGAAAAATTAAAATATAAACACAACAAACTTAACTCTTGCTCCATCGGAAACTAACTGTTCAAGCCAACAGGAACACTCCGTACTTGGGAAATTAATACACTGTCCAGTATTATTCAGCAGACGCCTTCTGTCAAGATGGCGTCTCTTATAAAGTTAATATTCCCACAATGCCATATTCTGAAAACAAAATATGATAGTGTGGCGGTTTATTTAAATGTTATAAAGTAAGTCATGGGTTTTTGTGTTTATTTCAAATGTATTTTGCTTGTAATCAGTAAAAATTGATGTAAAATAATTTATTTGTTATTCTTTGTCTGATACTTAGAAAATAAAACATGTTGTGGTTTAAATTTCAGAAAATAACATTGTTTATTGTAAGTTTATGTATTGGTGGCCTCACCCACTTCCAATGAAAATAGTTGCTCAAGAGCACATGGAGTGCAGCACCAACCAGTCGAGTACGCCAGTAGTTCCATTGATCTCCGCTGCTACAGTATGTCAGCACCTTATTGGGTGTATTGATAAAATAATAGTCTTGAAAAGTTATCACTATTGAAACCAAGTTAATGTTTATTAAAAGCTTATGTAGTTTACAAATAATATGTTTTATTACTTCATAATAATCTACTATTCCTCTCACCCATTTCATTTAGTGTTATTTCTAAAATGACAACTTGCTTACCCATCATCTTAAGTTTCTAGAATAAAAAAGTAATGAAATAGATAAGTAAAATAATTTATTAAAATTTTCTTCAAGTAGCTATACAATATATTTTTATATTGCTTGCTAATAACAATAAGATGTATTTACTTCATATGCATAAGTGGTAGATGAACATAGAACACTGGTCTAGCCAGAAAATTAGTATTTTTAAGCACTGTACTTGGAATAACACTGTTGAAAATGTATACAAAGACTGAATGGTTTTTAAAAAATGAATCAGTGTCTAAAAATGAAATTCCTTACATCAGATAAGAAACCAGGTACTATTTTAGCTGTCAGGGACTTTTCACCTTGTTATATAAGCCAGACACGTGAAAAGCCTGTAGAAAATCTTTAAAGTAAGCACAGTTTTAAGTTAAATGTTATTTTAAGGTATCTGTGAAACATAAACATATGATATAAAAATATTTGAACAATTCTTAAGTTTAAAGAGTTCTATTTTATTATAATAATATATATACAGCAATGCAGCCAGGATTTTAATAAGATAAAAGCCCTTTAGGGCGATTGGTGTGTCCAATTCCTGTTATTAAAAAAATGGGAATGGGAGGAGGGTAAGATACTCCACATTAATTTTATTTTCCAAACTTTAAAACTTTTGAAAGTGTATATTCCTTTTTTAAATCAATGGTAAATGTTTTTATTGAATTTAATGTTCCTGCTAGTCCTTAAACGTTCAAAAAGAATAGATGTTACCCTCGGAACCTACAGAAACCCTCCTGCCCTTTGAAGTTTAAAGAACTATTGAAATATGATCAAATCACAAGATCTACTGAATAACACTTGTTCATACAACAGCATATATTCTAACTCAAGTTTTTCCTCCAACCTCTGGGCTCCATCCAAGAGTAAGGTGTAGAGATGGAGGTTTCTTCTAATTACTATACATAACTCAGGGATGGAGATATGTTGTACAGGTATGGGTTACTGGTAATTTTACTATTGGAGGTCATCTGCTTTAAGGTCTGGTAATGAGTTGAAATTCAATACACTTTTATTACAATATAGCTCTAAGGTGATATCGATTATAAAAGGAATTCCAATACACAGTACATTTTTACATTTCCAACATATACATAGTATAAGAGACATAATTGTGGTGGCACAAACATTTTGAGGTTTTTGTGGAAAACTCCATATTAGGGTACCCTGATGAGCAAAATTAGGACTTGTGGTAAATTTGACCTAGTGTGTGTTTGTGTGTTATGATCTCTCTGTCCATCAGTCCAAAGTCACTATTACAGATCATATAGACATTCTGATTTTCTTGAAATTTGACATGTATGTGTAACCTATGATATCTCCAGACTGTTTTATCATTTTACAATTGAAAACAAGTTTTAAAAAAATTGTAAAACTTTGTAAGAAACCTGCTCTGAACCTTTTTTCATATTTACTGTTAATAGCCCACTAAAAAATATTTAAAAAAACATCAACTAAGTTCTGTTTTAAGACCACGGTCACAACTTTGATGTTACCACAAGAACGACAGTGAGTGTGGTTTTATTAAATTAATCACTATTGCTTTGACAATGTTAATTTAATGTAGAAAGATGTTTTCACTGAGTTACTATACCACTATACCTGTGATTTGCAATGGAAGTTTGGTCCTATCAACAAAGGAAATCAAGGAGTTTTTATGTTCATTCCATTAACACGGTGTATATGATACAAAGTGAACACTCTAATCACAACACACTATGTTGATAAGTGTCTCGTCTTTTGACAAACTTTAAACAATTTTAAACTGTGGTGTTTCAAAACCAAACCAAATAACAAGTTTGCGTAAGCATACTAGAAGAAAAATAAATATTATGGAAGCAAGTCATAGTAATCACTAATAAAAATTCTGTAGCTCTCAAATCACAGAAGTTAAAATATACAGACTGGAAGTTTTAACAGAACATTTTCCACTGTACCACCATTGGAAACTGCATACTATGAAAGACACAAAACTATACAGATTAAAATATATAAAAGATTATGTTATACGGTTCAAAATCAAAGTTCATTTTAAGGTATGGCCAAACAAAATTTATATAATACGCATCATGGTATATACACATCAAATTTATATAATATTGACTTCGATGAGGTGAACTGTGAATTGCTTTCATCACAGTCACGGACTTTAACACAGGGTGTATCATTTCTGTATGCACCAACGGGAACTCCAACCTTTTAGCAAAACATAGAGTCTCCCACTGCAGTCACTGTTCTCCACCATTTCCCACCATCATTTATTTTATTAAAATTAAAGTTACAGATATTGTTCACTGTAACTTTTGTAAGTTATTAAACTTTAAGCTCCATTCAAACTTTTACACAGGAAATATACACATTATGTAGATCCTCCTCCATGACTTTGGAATTATATTGTGAAAGGTTATGGTAGTAAAAATCTGAAATCATATTACCTAATGAAATGGATACATTATCAAACATCAAAATTTAATGTAGGTTAATTCATTCAAAAAACTAAAATATTATTTTCTAACATAGTCATTCCCCTATACAGTTTTAATTTCCATATTTCCAAAGACTACAAAATAAATATGTGTGAGGAAATTCAAAGCAGAGTAAAGGGGGAATCAATTCACTTCGAGGTAGTCAGTGTTGATAAAAAGTACCTCTAGTCCATAGATGATTTGGACATGTGTTAACTAGTATCTCAAGACAACATTAAATGCCTTAAGCAGTAAATAATATCTTTTTAGTGTTTTCAAGCAGTTTCGTGTTCTTAACCTAAATTCTTATCTAAAACTAACCTCAAACAAAATAAATATGTTTAAAAGCAAGACAAATTTGGTACTCACACAATAGTAGTCTATGTGAATAGATTACTTACAGGCAACCAAATATCTTAATCATATGCTCTTTGGTCTTTAGTACGAAAGTGTTTCCTGTTTTTAAGTTCTAGAGGAAGGCCAATACAGTTTGGAACAAAGCAGAACAAACCTAACTGCCTACTCCAGCTTTACATTAGGAAAATAAAGTAGACAATCAGCCTGGTGTGATGTAGAGCTACCTTCCCAGAAAATTATTCTTTTTGCAAGATGTACTCTCCCCGCACTCAGTTTATCAGGCAGCTCACACAGGCTTTTATTTACATTAGATTATCAGTATCACCTGAGGCAGGGGAATAGCCTTGCCTTGATCATATTTAAAACTTATATAAATCAATATTATGTATTTTCTGAGTTCGATCAATACTCTTGCTTACAGTGGAACATTTTTTTCAGTTACAATATATTTTATTTTTAAACAAAACTTTGATCATCAGCACTTAAAAGAACCTTTACTGAATGTAGGAAAACATTAAAACACATTAAATTATTCTATGAGTTGTAGGCATTTGCAGTAGGATTTAAGGGTCTTGTATAATCAGGGCGAAAGTAAAATGGTTGAAGATAAAATATAAAATTTTTACATTATGCATATAAAACATGACTGGAGGGAATGACATGTTTTGCATTGATAAATTTTAATTTTCTTAAGAAAAGTGTATTAAAAAACATGTAATTTTTTAAATTGTATTTCATTAAAAATTCTGTTTCCTTAAATTGTAAATTAACATGTTACTCCCTGAAGCTAAATCTCATCTACAAAGTGTAAAAATTTACATTTTTATCTTTACCCATTTTTATTTGTCCTCAATAAAAACTTGGCCAATTTTCCAGTAATTTTAATTATTGTAATCTCTTATGAAGTGATAAAAATATGACTTTTTCCACTTTTTATGTTTTCAGGGTTGTTGTCCATCAATATAGATTTATATTAAATGTTCCCTTATAAACATTTGTTTATTAGTTTCATTTTAGCTGTGATGAACCAGATGAATATTTATGAAGCAAATAACGAGAAATGAAGAGAATAAAGAAATATAAACAGTTTTGTTTTAAATTTAGAGAAAGATCACAGTTCAATTAAAATTTTATTTAATTTATTAGAAATTCAAAAATCTCTTTTAATTAATAAAAATTTTACTATGTTCTTAATTCTCAAGAATTCCCATGTAGTTTGTAAAACAAAATCTCAACAAGAAACCACAAACTAACTTACACACACTATCGACTTCCTAATCATGATCAACACAATCCCCTAAGATGCTGAACAAAAGAAGAACGTGTTTAATAAACAAACAATAAAAAAAATCAATACAAATTGCTTTCACTCTCTGACATCATTACTGATATCTATCACTCGATATTTGCTGTTGGAATTACATTACCTGTCTGCGCAATTCTACTTATAACTGCTGAAGCGATTTTCTTTATTAATGTTATAATAATTGTCACTAAAATTTTAATTTTAATTTAATTTCAATTAAATAATTTGGCTATAAATTTAAAATGAAATAGTATACTCCAGCGGTTTTCATTAATTGTACCAATTAAAGATCCTGTTGACCAATCAGGGTAAAAATTATGAAATAAAAATTATTTTAAAGTTTATACAAACTTCAGCTACTGCTTTCGACAACATGGATCAAAATAGTCTCTTAAACCTTAACCAACTTAACATAAGTTACATGGGTAGAAAATGTGAGGCCTAACATCATTTCAAGAATGTTAAAAGTCTGTCATTTCTTGTGCTTCATTATGAATTCTAACATCCACTCTGAAATTTCCTGCTTCATATTTTTCAGAATGACACATGATATATGGAGGATTACTATGCATTTTTTATTTAACTTACTACCCACATGCTGATATTCCCCTGCCTTGAAATAGTGAGTGTGAAAGTGATAAAGGCACATAAGACCTCAGGCTGAGCTGACAGTAATCATGTGCATATACATGCACATTACTATGCTGAACACACCTGGGCAGGTCTGACGCACATAAGGTGAATAAAAATGGACTTAAACAACTTCCTTGTGATTCTCCTGCTGTTTCAGAAATGGAAGATGAGCATTCTGTGTTCAAAACAGTCATCACTCTTCTTGCATTAAGTTAATACTACTACCATCTCAAAATCCAAAGTAACTATGCTTTGCAAGGAGCAAATAATGACTCAGTAAGTTAAATACCTGAGATTAATCAAGTATTAATAGTGAGCTATTCTTGTCCCCTTCAGCTGTGTATTCAAGGGGAATGCTTCCCTCCAAACCAAGGACGTAGCCAGCAAGGGGGTTCAAGAGGTCTGGACCCCCCAAATTTTTAATGTTTTCAATCACTTTTTTAGTAAATGATTATTACTATTTAAATAATTTAGTATTACTGGCATGTACTGCTGAAAGATTGTTCTCAACAAAGATATGGGTCCAGAACCTTTTAAGGAAGAAAATGGGGCCTTACACTCTGTCCACTACAGGAAAATATCAGTTGTATGTACCCCTTTCCCCAATTTTTTTCCTCGCTACACTCTTGCTCCAAACCATCTGAGAAAAATGATAAAATCCTCTGTCGAAGATATAATTCTGCTTATAAATTAAACATTAAATCAAATTATATATATTAAAACGAACATATTAATTTAGGAGTGATAAATATGTATTAGTTACTTCCATCCAACTCTGAGACCAAACTACACAGACACTAAAATTTTCTTCACACAAGATACTCATATTCTGTATTCTTTGGATAGGTCTGAGAGCTCACAGGCAGATCTTACCAAGGCCTTTGATTGTGTAAGGTATCATATACTTGGCATATGACATGTTATGGAATAGTTTCATCAATAAAGAGATTGTTCACATCATATCAATCCAAAAGGTTCAGAAAAGTTGATATAGTTACCACTGATAACATAGCAGAATTTTCAGAATGGATTACTGTCTCTAATGGTGATCCTCAATGGCAAAAATGGGGCCACTGTTAAACTTAATACTTATCAATCGTATACCCATTAGTTTGTATATTATGCTAATTTTATTTTGCTGACGACACTACTGGATCAGAAACAAGAATAGCTGAAAAATGGATATGCAGACATTAAAATAATAAAATAAATATTGATTCAATTCAAAAGGCATCCACTCAAACAATAAGAAAACAAATGTACTAAACACTCACAACATACACAAATATGTAGAATAAGTAAAGATAAAAATTGATAATGACAATACTTTAATTGAAAAACAATTTTTATGCATAATATTTAACTAAATAAAATCTTACTTGCTGATAGAACTATTAAGATTGAGTCATTTTAAAACTTCCTTAATGGTATATAACGCTTCCTTTATGAGTAACAATAGGATACACAATATTATTCTTATTGAAGAAAACTAGCCATAAGAGTACTAGCCAAAGTAGCACTAAATAAATCTTGTGAGCCACTATCTAATTAGCATGAAACAAAGAAACCTTCCAGCAGAGTATTAAACAAATTAGGTGTTTATGCCAAGAAAAAATAAACATGTATTCAGTCAGCAAAATTGGTACCATTATTAACCAACAAGAAAGAAAAGAGAAATGGTGGTGGGGGTGCACACAGTCTAAAACGTCGGACATTGGATCTCAGTTAGAGATAGCACAAGTTCAAATCCTATCAATGACCATAGCACATTTTATCAGTACCATCGACTTTTTACTGTATTTGCCTCTTCTTCTTACTCAGGCCAGTGGCCTATAAGAACAGGCAAAATAAGATTTAAAAAGGTATTGGACTTTCCTTAAAAAATCTGCAGTATGAAACCCTATCCGTGGATTGCAATGTTACCAAAACATTTCTTTGCCTTTAAGAAAACAAAACCTTTGCAGTACCTTTGCAATTTCTCAACAGCATATCATATTAATAAAAACCTGAAAAACGTTCAAACAAAATTGAAAACCTTTGTCAACATAAAATTAATGAAATTCTAGACGGATTATGCAAAGTAGGATTAATAGTTCAAAATTAACATTATACACTACTTATGTAATATCTACATTAAGAAAATATGTATAAAGTCACTACGATTGGAGTTCAACAGTATTTTAATAGTCAGAGGTATATTGTATACCCCAATATTTGCAGTTAGTGATATGCAATCTGGGACATCCATTGGTTTGCCCAGTAATAGTAGACCAAATCAGTTTTTGCTATACCCAGTGTAGGTTCTACTGGCAGGTATAAATCAACCAGAAGTGAATCTCCCAAGGGACAGCGCAGTTCAAAATGGAGGAAATTGATATAGTTTGTACCACTATTTTGTACTTAAGACACCCTCTCTTTGAAAAAGCCTCTTTTACACTTAGAACACCCTCTATTTATACAAAGCCTCTTTTGCACTTAAAACACCCTCTCTTTGAGCAAAGCCTCTTTTGCACTTAAGACACCCTCTCTTTGAACAAAGCCTCTTTTGCACTTAACACACCCTCTCTTTGAAACATCCTTTGACTTTAGAGGATTAAAAATAATTTAAACACATTCTTTGGGATCTATTTAGGAGAGGAAATGTTTAAACGTGGCCTCTTCAGTAAGTTTTTTGACCACTATACGTTTGAGATGAATGGTCTGAAATATTGAGCAATATTTTGTATACAACTACTTAAGCTAGTTAAACTCTGATTGTTAACAGTTGTCAATTAATTGCGTTATCTGTTTGTGTACAGTTTTTACAACCCACATCTTATACAACCTATGAAAATAATGTTTTAGTGGATTATCAAACAATTTTCATTTTTGTTCCGTTCTGTTTTCCTACATATCATATATTGCTTAATATCAGCTATTAATTATCTTTATTTAATTTTAAACAACTTAAATGTTTACTTTATTTATTCAATTTAATCCAGTGTTTTATTTTGCATTAATTATTAAATTTGGGCCATGATTTAATTAAAAATATGTTATACAGCTTTTTAAGATTCATAAATTTTATTTTTTTTTTTATAAACTTATAATACTGTGAAACTGTATAACTGAAGTTTTTCATGTTTTATGCATAGTAATTCTTTTCAGTTGGTGTTCTCCAAGAACTATTTAAGCCCAGTCTCAGAGACTGTACACATTAAATAAAGTTCAAAACCAAGTATGACTAATGCTGGGAAAACAACAAAGGTCAGTCCTGTGGCTGTTTTATATTCTAAATCGTTAAAAATAAAATAGAAACAAATCATAGTGTGTATACCAAAGTAAATTCTTTGAGTTATATCTTCTATTTCAATTAACTGACAAGTCTTCTGTATATTTATATAATGTATCATATACTTGAAAACCAAGCTTAATTGGACTTATATACAAAACATTATAATATGCATTGTGTAAATCCTACCTTTTTATATAACTGACAATACTTAACAGTAACAATAATTCATCTTCTTAAAAAGGCTTGGAAATTGTTTCAAAGTCAAATTGATCAACATTAAGATTTTGCCGTTATTCTGGAAAACCATACCAAAGAGGTGTGAAAAACTTAGATCTTCATATTGAGAGGTACCATGTCCATAAATGCATACACAGAGATATATGATGTGTAATATTTAAAATCATGAGCAACTTAATTTTAATAATCTAATGATACTTAAATCTGTATGTATAATGACCACAACATATTAGGGAGTTTCCTCAGTACTATTAGGATTCTTACATTATGTTAGGGGATCTTTTTCGTTGCATGGATATGTGTAAGGCTATGAATTAGCACCCCCCCCCCACATTATCTACAAGTGGGTGATTATTTAATGGTGTAAAATTTCCTCACTGTCAGCAGGTGTTTTTTTCAATATCACCTTAATCTAGTCATGGCGCTGAGTAACCACCCCACATTTAGAGGGATGATATCCGGAAGATGCTAAATCAAGTGCTCTTTCCACTCCACAGGATTCTGGAAAGTCTGAATTGGAATATGTTCGTTTTCTCATGGTTAAATCACAATTTTACACAAATAAAGTTTAAACATTTCAGATTATTATAATGCAGATTTTATTGATAATAGCATCATTAATCATTTAATGAGCTATAAGAGGTAAAGTGTTAACCCAAATCAATAAATTACTTTTAAATATTTTTTTACAAAATTTATTTTCTAATGAAGCCAAATATAAATAAATAAAGCATGTTATTTATTATCAATACATCTGCATGCCAAATTTTGTTATTGGGTCGATTTCCTGGGTCACAGCCAATGCTTAAATGGATGGGAATCTTCCAAATCCGCTTGTGGAGTGTTAACCTTTCCTGCCAGTCCTGTACAGAGGACAGATTTATAAGATTGCTTTGCCAAAAGCTTTTAATGTGTACTAAATTACCATTTCTGTACGTATTGTTAATTCACTTTTCAGAAAACTGTCACTTTAATCCCTTAGATTGAGTGTGAATGCACTTTGTGGAAAACTGCAGGATTTGAAGCATTGTTTTGCAACATCAATGCACGACATTGTCATGCTAACAGAGACAAATCTTGAATCTTCAATAAAAAGCAATTAAATTGAAACATTTAACTATCATATTCTAAGAAAGCTCAGTAGAAACCTGTCATAAACGAAGTGGTGGTGGTCTGTTAGTTGCTGACTATCCCCCCCCCCCATGTAGAAGTTAAAACCTCAGCTCATTAGCTGAAATAGAATGTTTATTTAATAAGATTTCACTTGACAAGGGCTACCACTTGCTGCTGAGTGTGGTACATATTCCCAAAAACAACCAGCAGAAATAAATACATTTAGCTTAGAGCGCTGCATTAGAGGAGGCAATAGTGATGTGCTAATTTAAGGTGATTTTAATCAGCCAGATGCCAATTGGATCACCCCAACTTTGTTCCACCACGATGCTTTCTTTGCTTAAAGGTCTTTAATAAATTTGGCTTCATCTTTGGGTCATAGGTAAATTAATAACGTACGAAATACATGAAAAGTGACTCTCGACTTAATTTTTTTACTGTAGTGGAAACATATCTGTAAGGACCTTATCCCTCTAATGGTGGAGGACACTTCACAGCCCTCATTTCAAATTGAAGTTGGGGTGCAATATGAGACCTCTCTCTCTGAACCAGCTTTAGATGTCTGTGATTAGGGATTTGCAGAGTGCATCTCTGGTTGACTTGGTTTCCCACTTTCTCGGGGAAGAAATCTTACTACTGATCATCAGAACAACAAAAAATGGATTATTTCTACTTAACAATCAAATTTCATATAATTGAACCTAGTTCTTAATCCCTTTCTAACTTACAAGTAAAAAATGAAGAAGGATTATTTCATATATAATGAGGTGGTGGTAAGAGTCAAAACCTACGAGAGGAGTTATTTATATGCTACAAAGAGGGTAGCTCTGCAATTATACCTATGCTGGTTGATAGTAGTGTTTACGTTTGATGTAAGCTACAGCATTTTACACTTTTGTATGACTGTCATATGTATTTGTGTATAATAGTTTTTACTAGCCAATTTAGTAAAATTAAATGTCATACCTTGTATTTTTAATTGAGAATCAAAACCGACTGTATCTGATATTAATATTGAAACTCCAATAAAAAAAGCTTTGACATACAATCTGTCAAGTAATTAAATTATTTTCTTATTAACCTCTTGTTCAATCAATCTATCACAGGCATAACAGTGTATATAGCTTGTATGTTTATAGCCACATTCCGTGTAGCCATGGCTCAGGATCTGATGATGATACTGACTCCATTGGTAGATGAAACCTGTTCTCCCAATACTTTGCATCCATATTTTAAGAAGCAGTTGATGTCCCAGTGCTTGTATTTTATTTTGGATTAAATCATACTATTAAAAGATGTTCTTTCTCAGACATGGATGTTGAGAAAACTAGAATCGCTGGACCTTAATAGGGGAGCAAGCCTAGATGAGATTCTACTCACTGTCCTCAAGTTCTGTGCTTCTGAGCTAGCTCCATACCGTATATCACAATCTTTTTTTATGAACTTCTCGCAAGGGGAAATTTCTATCTGTTCTGAATAAAAGTTATGTGGTCGCAATATTTAATTGTGATAATAAAACAATGTAAGAAGCTATAGACTGATTGCTATTCAACCTGCATAGGCCATGCAGCACAAAATTCTTTTGGATTGGTCTCTATCTACTAATCTTCTCAGCTTTCAAGATTATGTCATATTTCATCAGTCTTCTCGCAAGTTAATTGCATATACATGGATTTTGGCAAACCCTATTACAGGGTCAATCATCAGTTGCTCATCGCAAAGCTGGAGGGTTATGGTGTATGGGGGCCTTTCAGTGGATGAAGAGCTATATTAAAGCCGAATATATGTAATCAAGTATGGCGGTGGACTCTCACTCTTTTTCGGCTCTTTCTGGACTATCTCAAGCCTCCCGTCTGGATCCTCTGCTCTTCAACAGGTTTGGCTATGGGTTTATAGAAGCGCCTGTGACTGAACTTGAGGAGCTGTTTGACCTGCAACCTAGTCCACTGACACATAGATGCACTGACCTCCAATTCTTGTTCAATTTGGTGAATGGCCTCATCGACTGCCCTAATCTGCTTAATGGTATAGACTTTTCCCAAAAATATTCGCTCCAAATTAGTCTTCAGCAGGTGTTTTCCAAGCTACAAGTTACGTGCCAAACCATGAAATCTGAAGGCTTTTGAGAACCGATAAAGAGGCTTCTTTGGGAGGTCACTCATCAACTTCAGGAGCGAAACGATCTGCTACCTGAAACATTGAACCTCTACTTTGCTGTGCATATGATTGTTGAAGTGCTCTCCTAGGAAGCACATATGGCAGGGTCACACTGTTTGTATTGTGTGAATATAGGTGGTGCCTCTAAAGGACAACATCAGTGCATGAGTGAATTTAAATACCCTTCTCCAATTTGTGCCTTTACCCTTCTTTATTATTGTTGTTGGTATTATTACAGAATTTATTATTATTTGTTATTATTATTTGGTATTATTTGTTACTTAATATTCACAATTACCTATTATTATTATTATTGTTGTTGTATTTTACTATTGTTGTACTGTATGCTGCTATGTTGCTGGTTTGGTAGTTGTTAACTGATGTGATAATTGTTTATATTTATCACTAACTTCCATGAAAATAATTGAGCAACTTATAATGCTAAGATATAATGATTTATTCATGAAAGCATAATACATCAGTCCACAGCCCCCACCAAATAGTCAGAGAAAACTAATGAAAATCTTCTTATAAGGGGAAAACTGTTACTGATAATTTTTAATACACATTCATATTGCATACTTATTCAGTGTTAAAACTCAAATAAAAACAAATATACTAATTTAGGAGTGATAGATTTGCAGTCCTTACTTCCACTCAACCCTTAGTGAAACAGGAATGCAAGGGTGTACCCAGGATTAAAACTATGGGGAGGGGCAAGCCATGGTCATTCAGGTGGTAACATTTTAGCACGGAAAAGGTGAATGAAACCCAAATTTTAAGAAAATTATGTATAGTTATAACAGTGATCAATCAACTACGCTATTACAATTATTTGCTTGAACAAAATATTTTTATTCTAGTTACATGTCTTATACTAGTATCATTTTTTTCTTGGATTTTTAGGAAACTTATTCAGAACTCTTGGTTTAGTCCAGTCCTGATTTTAAGAGGAGAAAGAATTTCTGATTGATGCTCATCAAACACGGCCCAGTCAATCTGTCCTCTCCCATTGTACTTCTCAGCCAGGTTTTTACCCTTCGAAGGGTACTGAAAGATCGTTCAACAGTAGCCATATTGGATGGGAAAGTATTTAAAATGAGGAGTGCTTGCTTTGTTGCAGGGAAAAATATTAACCTCGTCCATAACTGCAGCCACTTCAATATCCTTTAATTTGTCTCCTGCTAAATCCTTCTTTTTCCACAGATTATACAACAAATCTAATTATGCAGAGACATCACCCAACTCATATAACTCTATGAAAGACTGCACTTTTACCCAAATCTTTTGAAGTAGTTTTAGCATTTATGAAGGATGAAGATGGGATAAGGCAGAAGCAGGTGTATTTTCAAGTAAGAATCAACATTCAACGATAAAGTTAAGGAGTCAAGATAAGGGATGATCAACAACCATCTCCAGTATTCAATCACAGCCTCAGATGGAGGATTATTTCCGTTTATTTACTTTTGAACAATTCTTGGAACTGTTAACTTAACACCGACTTTCTCCATGATATCATGTGACTTTTTAAGTAATTCATCATAAACATGTTTAATTTCTTGTCGATCCATCTTGATAACATCAAGGATTTCACCAATATGTTTTCTCACCATAGTCAAATCCAGAATGGTTTCCATAATCGTAGAGTACTTTACAATCAAATTGGTAATTGGTTTACGAACTGCACAGTGCAATTGTTAGGCAAATTTTCTTGTAGCATACTTTCCTATGACCAAGAGATGTTCTATCACATTGACTATTTCAAGGAATCTGTCTGAAAAATATCTAATACTCCTGTATTTCTCAGACCATCTGGTGTCATGGTTAATAGATTGCAGGAGCAGAATTCCTGCGGTCTGGTGACTCACAAAAGGAGGATATTGTATCTTTAACTCTTGCAATTAAGTATCTTATTTCCGGTAGTTTACTAGTATCATTGACCACAAGATTTAGTTGGTAGATTGAGCAATTGAAAGATAATAATAAAGATTTATTGTACTTTTTCTTCAAAATGGTCTGTATACCACCTTCTTTTCCAACCATCATAGAACATCCAACAAATCCAAATCCAACATAAGCTGACAGATTCTGATTAACTAAAAAATCTTAATTGTGCTAGTGACTGTATGTATATCTTGAGATTTCAGCTCATCATAGCCTACAAATTCTTCTCTGACTTTTTTCTTGATTCTTATCATAAAACCACAATCCGATAGAAAGCTGTTTTTTTATCAGCGATGTTTGCTGTTCCATCGACCATTATAGTGTAAGCTTTTGTTTGTTTACAATCTTCAATAATTCTTTCTTTGACAACTTCACCACATAATCTTATAATATCGTTTTTAATTTTCGGTGACATGTAGACATCTATCCATGACTTTTTAGCTTCTCGTCACCAGAGTCAATTCTCAAATTTATATCGTCAAAGAAAACCCCTGATCTCTTTCCTTTCCTCTAAGTGGTAAATCATGAGTTTCACAAAATATGATACAAGAAATAATTTATGACAATATTTGTTCCTTTTCTTCAATCATTTTCTGGTGACCAATTTGTAACTGTACAATCAATTACAATCAACTGGAACATTTTCAAGGACCACTTTTGCAGCAGCTGTTAGAGACTTTTTGTAGTGACTGTCGACATGTTTTCTTCAATCTTCATATATATATATATCTTTAAACTTCATTTATGGCCTTACCATGAATGACTCCAAAACTCCTTTAACTGTAAAAATACTAGGAGGAAAAAGAACACAGTGCATACATAGAGTACCTTTTAAACGACTTGAGTACACTGACCAAATAGTGTATTGATCTAACCAGCGGTGGTTAAATTTTCCTTTCAAATGGCTGGCATCAGAACCAAAATTCCTTCTTATTTTCTAATAACAACTTAAGTGCATGACCAACATTAAGACCAATGTAATTTTTATGGTAGCCATTGTGTTTTTCAATTATTTTAGATGTACCAGGGGCTACATGTAGAGGTGAAGAATTACTAGACCCTTGTTCCTTAATAGACACATAATCCGATGGTCTGGCAGTTTAGTCCCACCTTCGACACCAGCACTGTTTCCACTTCTAATACTGTCATCTTGATACTTTGTTGGTTTGAAAGGTTTTCTGCCTGAAAATAATAGAAATTGACATACTATAAAAAAATTACAAACCGTTGTTTACTGACACCCACGGTAGCTAAAAGAAAATTCTCTGATCAAATATAAACCTATCATCCCAGTTCATACCTGTTTTCTAGATATTAATATATCCATACAAAAATAAAATTAATATAACATTTTATTTTCTACACAAATTACTTAACTTTCCTTTTTAGAAAGAGTTTCTTATACCCATTTAGGCAGCCTCAGTGTTTTTCAAATGTAAATAAGAAGGTAAATTAATAAACTATAACTGGAATAAATTCAACTGGAACAATTTGTTGTTAAAAAAAACCCCTTAGTAAACATCATCAGTTCAACTAAAATAATGGTCAACTAGGCGGGTGGCTCAGTATATATAGTGACACGGATTGAAGGGAAAGGCAGAGACCCTTCTAGAATATTCTCTTTTCTCTCATTGGCTGCTGCCTGTAGACTCTCCTAGAGCCTGCTAGAGACCTCTCCCTCTCTTGAATCCCACTAACTGGCTGACAAAGATTCCTCTACCAGCCACTAGGTGGCTCTAGATCAGTGTTGCGAGATGTACGACTACAATAATCATCCCATTCTCATTACATTCGTAGCATTATTTTTCTGTTTTCCTACAGAAAATAATTGTATGCCATTGTACAATAATTTCAAACTACTATAAAATAATGATAAATTATATTTCATCATTATCAATAGTGTATGTTTTTATTATTAAAATAGTTGTTTCAAAAATTGTAATAAATTCCAGCAATAAAATTTAACAATATTTTGTTACAATTTTGCTTCCAGAGGGGGCAGCTGCCCCTCGCTGGGCACGGCCTTACAGGGATGAAAACTCCTGATATAGTAAAAATCATTTCATTGGCAGGTGAGATTCTACTCATACAAGCAGACCTGTGTGTCGTGTCATAATATCTGGGTAAGAGTTGATGTAACAGGACTTGTACATTCAAGTGTTCTGTCTGAACTCTCTTTTGTGTTATGTATTATGAACATGCTGTGGACAGTGAGAGGTGAGTAGGAAAATCTAAAATGTATCTGATTAATAAAGATTTGCTTTAATGTATACAAGAATACAGTTAGAAATATATATATATATATATATATATATATTATATATATATATATATATATATATGTATATATACACCTATCCTTGACAACATAATGCTGTTATCTTAAATGTGTATATCATCCAATTATTTACAGAAAATAATTGCAATCCAATTCATTCAAATGAAATGCTAACTATTTGAATATTTATTTGAAGTATACCAGCTTATACTATAATAAATTAGACTTTATGACATCAAGCTTAAGAAGAGATATTCCTATTCAAATCTTAATGGTTAAATATCATACATAAACCACATCACGTTTCATGATTACATCCATTGAGTGAATCAATAATACAAGGGCTATCCAGAAAGTAACATATGTTTTGAAATAAAAAATGAACCAACCAACATTTTATTCTATGCATTCAAAATCTATACTCCTAGACTATTTTTCAACCGAATTCTCATTCAAATTGAGACATTTATCATGACGTGACAAGTTTTTTGATTCCAGCTTTGTAGGAATCTACCACCTGAGATCTTAACCACTGATTAACGCCAGTGTAAAGTTCAGCATCACCATTGAAGCGCTGCGTTGGGAGCCAGGTCTTGATTGCTGGAAAGAGGTGCTAGTCGCTTAATGCCAAATCTGGGCTATAAGGCAAATGATCAAATACTTCCAAATCAAAATCATTCAATACTTGTTGTGTATACATTTTGAGCTCAATTTTCCCCTACGCTTGTTTTGTATCATTCACTGTAGCTTCTGCAATGTTTCGCAGTACCTCTCTGATTATTGATCCTCGTTCAAGGAAATCAACCAGAATCACACCCATAGCATCCCAAAAACCAGTTGCCATAATCTTTAGTTTTCGCTGACAGAGTTTGGAGACATTTTCTTGCTTTTTTTTGGAGATTGTGTGTACCTCCATTCCATACTATGCATTTTTGTTTTATAATTGACATACTTCACCAATGTTTCATCACCAGTAATGATGCGATCGAGTAGTTTGTTACCATGTTTGTTGTATTCATCAAGGAAAGTTAACAATGCAGCAATTCATTGTTTTTTGTGATCTTCCGTAAGAATTTCTGGAACTCACCTGGCACAAAACTTGTGGTATCCAAACTTCCCTAGTAAGTAAACTTCATGAAATTTGTGGAAAATGTCCCGATGGTTCAGTTATTTTGAAACAGCAATTTTCACAAACTTTGTCATTGACTTTCCACATCAAATCTTCAGTCACTTGGCTAGGCTGACCACTACGACTATTGTCATGAACATTGGTGCGGCCATTTTTCAAGTCAGTACACCTGCCTTACTCTGCTTTTACTCATTATTCCATTTCTATAAACTTCCACACAGTAATGTTGGCGATAGATTCAATTGGTTTATGTTTTTTGCCAACAAAAACCTTATCACTGAACCCACTTCACAAGTGACGAGATTTTCAATCACAGCACACATTTTAATTAATCACAGTGAGAAAAGTAAAAGAGATACAGACCGCATGTGACTATAGTTCCATGAGTACTAAACACCAGTGTTTTGACACTAAGATGGCTGCTGTAACATCACCCACTGCTACACCATTCAAAAACGTCTTTTACTTTCTGGACAGCCCTTGTATAACCTTCACAATAAGGGCTACATAATGGAAAGAATTATTTTTCAAATAACTCACAGCGGTTATGGGCCATATTAGCACACTTAATGGAGGAAAAATATCAGAAAACATTTGTTACAAGCTGAATTGCTTACCATCCAGTACCCATTTAGACGAGTAATTTCTCAAAAGTGCCCATTTCAAACTCTCCTACTCCTTTTCTGTACAAGTATTTACATTAACATACATATTTCTTTTATGATGCATTGTAATGTTTTCATTTTCATCTAATGGCTGAGTGTTACAAAAGCCTATCACTTAGAGGGGGTTGGCACAATTTGTTTTCTGTCAGTCTGTCTGGAGGATATCTTGAAAACAAATTTAGATATAGATTTCAACAAAACTTCATTTCTAGATAGACAAGATCGAGTTCAGTATTGGTGCTTATCCATCCTTGGAATCATGATATGCGATCCATATGGCTTGGATGTCGTCAAGAGAACAAAATATCTCTAAAAATTCAGTTCGCTTGACATTATTACAGGACAACAAGTAATTTTTGCTGAAAGTCAGTAAGGCAACTTATCAGACAATGAGATGAACCATATCCTACCAGGAAGCTGTCTATAAAAAGCTTATGGTCTTAGTGAGGCTCCTTACAAGACACATGTCTGTGTAATCCTACCTGTATCATTTATATGATTACATCCTAAAAATAATGTGCAGTAACACTTTTGCTCGGAATAACAATGTATGCACTAAATTGACCAATTCTGTAATAACTTTGTACTTCCTATGTTCCCTTCATAAAAATTCTGTCCTCTAAATTTCATGAAACTATTTAAAATGAAAGTTGTATCATGGGTTTTCAGTTTTATTTATATGTGCATAATTCTACACTTATGTTAACAGAACCTAGAGAAAGGCTATTTTACACAGAAAACTTAAAATAAACATAAACAGAATTTTACATTTAATTTTATAGGCAACATGGCATAGGCTGCTATTTTAAAAGTTTGATTCTAAAATATATTTTTAGTAATGTTAAACATTTTTTTAAATTTTGAAAATGGGAAGAAAAGTGCCCTTAATTTAAGAGGAGATCTTGTTTTCGTACAATAAATAAAGAGTAAAAACCGCTTTTTAAATGTTTTGGTACATTCTATAAATATATTATTGTATAATTTATAATCTGTAATGCCTTGAGAAATGGCGCTGATTGAAGGTTAGTCACTATAGTGACAATTATGTTTAAGTGCTCAAATACATAATACAATTGTGTATATAATTCTTTTTTCTTTTCTGCTCAAATACTAAACACAATAGAGTATCGTTTTTAATGTTCTTTACTTGGGGCTGTCTCCATTGTAGTTGCTATGCTAAAAGTGTAGAAATTGCAATTATGGCTATTACTAGAAATCTGGTGTTATAATTATTTTGAAAAAACACAAAAACACTTTTAAAGTGCTTCTATGATAACAAACTTTGTATTTAGTATTGATACAGATGTGGAAGCATGCAAACATGTGCATTTACTCAACCCTGTGAGTGAAAAAGACATTTCCAATATTTATTGTTCTGCTGCTAAATTTTAATGTATTATATTGTATATATTTTAATGTATAATGTATTATATTGTGTATAATGTATTTTAATGTATGTACTTTAAGTTAAAGCAAAAAATGAAAACAAAATGCTCATACTGCCACTAATATGTAAAAAGATATCTAAACTGAGGTGAGTTCCTTATCATATTAGTTCTTATATGATTTAAGATAATGTTATAATGCATTTATATGTAATATAATAATATAATGTATGTAATATAATAAATAAATAAAAATTATTTTATCCATCTTGATTTCATTTGTTAGAACTGGCAAAATATATTTGCCATGAATAAGTGTAAATGTAAACCTATTAAAGTGTGGGTGGTTGCAGGTCTTCAGTATGTTGCAGTAGTTTTGTATTAGAGCATTTTCATACGTTATTAACAAAAACATTAGGAAAAATACCTGTAAAAAGCCAGTCTTTATTTTATCATCTTCAAACCGTTATTTTTATTGACCTTTATTTTGATGTGCAACAGAGCATAACAAGTTTGGAAACTTTTACTTAGTTTACATTTTTCTAATTATGAATATGAGAAGAAAAGTACCCTTCTTCATAATTAAAACAATATCATTAAGAACGAGAAAATTTCTTTCTCTATAATGTACACATGATATACAATAAAATAAAGAATAAAATCAGATTTTATAGTTTTTTAATACACTTTGTAAATATGGTTAACCGCAACTATAAAGATTTTTTACTAAAATAATCAGATTCAGGGACATTTAAAATTAGTTGTAATGCTTAATCTGTGCTTACATTTAGATATTTCTTAAAACCAACCCCATTCCCCAAAATATCATTGTACATGCTTCTGTTGTAAGGTATGTAAAAGAGTTTTAAAATCATTTTCCTGAATTCTTTGAAGTCTAAAATGTGGGGTTACAGTTAAAACGAAGATTCTATTACATTTAATTTGGCTGATACAAGTAATGACCCAGGTGGTCTGAATGCTCATCACATTGAACCTGAAAACTCAACAACAAAGTTAGCTCTAAATAGGTAGAACACATTTCAAAGCCAATTTCCACCGGTTAATATGTGTTGCATGTATATGCTATAGGTATAGCTGTCAAAGTTTTAGAACTTTCTAATAACTTTCTGTACATACTATGTGTACTGTAGTACACTTACGTACTCACACGTACATAAAATACGCTGTTCAAAAGAATATAGACAGTCTAGGTATTGATATTGCACTTTAGAATACCTTTGATTGAATTTATTTTTAATCTCTATAAATTAGTTTAAAAAAATGTGCAGATAAGAAAATAAATATGTGTATCTAATTACACTATAAAAATACTCAGTGTTGTTCCTCATATAGAACATTAAACTTCATGCGAAAATTCAAGTCTATAGGTCAGATTGTTCATGAGATATTGTTCAGACAGACAGACAGGCAGAAATGAAATTTTTCCAGAGATTACAGTATAGAGTAAAATATGGAATGTTATGACTTCACCAAAATAATGATTAGTTAATGTAAAAAACTCATATGCTTTCTTATTTGATCAGTTGAGCTTGTCCAGACAGTGGTTAAGAATTTCAATTTGGCAGATAAAATCAAGATAAGGCAATATTTAGTTGGGATGAGCTCTTATTAGATTTAGCTTGGAAGCCATGCAGAAGCCTTCCAATAGTCTTATCTCATTAAAGGTTTGATGTAGTCAATATCACTAGTAGGCCAAGGTTACCACCACAAATAAATCTATAGGATATAGAAAGATGCTAATGGCTGTGATTTAGCATTCATTAAATGTTTCCTGAGAAAGGGTAAGAAATTTGTGGAGAAAATATTTAGAAATGTATATAAATTTCCAAAGCGATAGGGGAAGATTTAGTAATTTATCATTTGACAGTATGGGAATCAGCTGAAAAATAATAGAAAAATCAATGTTTACAGCCGTTATAAATGGAAAAGTTTTCAAGAGATTTCACTCACATTAATACACTTATCAAAATACTTAATGCTAGAACGTTACAAATCCACCCTCAAAGTTTCTTTGAGAAACTTTCCAAACTAACCCTAAAGTGGAATTTGGCACCTGACTAATTTGTACCATGTGTATTGCAAGCTATCATGAACTAAATATTTTGATTATCTTTTTGAATATTCAAGACCACAGATTTTCAGTTTTGTAGGCCTAAAAGACCCCCTTCCCCCTGTTTTTACCAAAATTGTAATAGTCATTGCAAACACTGTAGGTATTCTCTAAATTAATACAAATATTTCAATGAATTTGAAATGTGATTCTTTGAATAAATTGGGGAACAACAAAAAAGGCATTTGTGACCAATCTCAAAAATATACATATTTTTTTTATTTCATATAAATTTGGTAATACATTTTTCTGTAATTTACTGTTCAACCTTAAAATATATTTAATTACATGCCAGTTAGGAGACTAAGTTTTCACAAATTTATTGTAATATGAGGAGAAATAACAATGTTGAAAATTAGAATTAGTGAATATAACTTATTGATAAGGAAGAGGTTAGTGTGCAGTGAATGTGCTCTACAAACTTTATGGTTATTCCCTGGTTCAAAAGGAGCCAAAAACTAAGGTTCTATGTATTTTCGTTTAGTTTCTATCTGTATGTGTTTTTTCTTTAAAAATCATGTTTTAAACCAAACAAACAACTTTAGAAAAATCTTAAAGCTGACAGGATCTATCGATTAAAAATGATCGAATTTATAAATTAAAATTCGAAATGGTGCCCATTTAAACTAAATTATCGAAACTTTAACTAACTTTACATAAAAATATATTTTTGCACAAAATTTACCAGAAAATCAAACGACACTTCAAGTGTTTGAATCGGATGACAAATAATTGACTTGTTGCAAATTTAGTCTGATCAAGCATGTACAATCAAGATTCTTCATAATAAGGTAATAATTTAAGCAATGGACGAGTAAAAGATGGATTTGAAAATGGCAAGGCCTTCCCTGCCACCAACTGATTACTGCCATATCACACTCCCAGGGCTACCACATTTGGTAATGCAATATGACCACTTATGCCATAAAACACAATTATACGTTCCCACCTGAAATGTTGCTGATTGTTTATTGGTAAATGAACCAGGAATAATAAGTATATAGTTGAACTCTCTACCAACCTTTTTCAGATATTATTTCGGGATCAGATACATACCAGAGTAATATATTCAATCTTTCAAATACTTGCGAATCTCCCAAAAAGCTGCCATATTGTATTTTTCACTTACCAATTTTTAATTTGAGAACAGCTTGTTGTAAAAAGTTGAAACTTGGTGTACATCTTTATGACCCAAGCTAATTATGAACAAATTTTATAACCTTTATTTTTATAGTAGAGATCTGTTTGATTGAATACCTTATCTACAACTGATAAACATTCCCTCCTATCCATCACAATAGCTCAGTTGATAACGTCTCTGACTATTAACCTGGAGGATTCAAGTTCAAATCCAACTGTAGGCAAATATTTTTGCTTGATAAATTTCACTGTGATAATATTTTTTAGAGTTTTTATTTGTATTTTATTCGATTGACAAAACAAATAGAGTTTATTTGACAATAACATATTTATTTGTTAAATTGTTTTAACAGGACTAACTTGATTTCTGTGTACATTTTTTTATTATTTTTCTCTGTGTACAGTGTTTTAGTGTCTGTAATAGATCAAAGTTGTGTAAGTGACTGTAGAGTGTGTGGCAGGTATGCAAAAAGTGCAGCCATATTTTGCACTGGTACTTGTAAAAAATGGATTCATTTTAAAATGTATTGGTTTGACATATTCAACAATTAAAAATATGACAGAGGAAGAGATAGGGGTATGGTTGTGTCCATTGTGCAGTGAAGCTGAACTGAATGGTTCTAATATGAATAATAAAAATGAATATGATGATTTTAATCTTTCCCTTTCATTGGCTACGGAATTAGGTAGTGCCATCCTCCAAGAAAATGAAAACTTGAATCAGGAGTTGCACGAAGTAAAAAATCAAAAGTCTACATATGAACTAGAGTTGGAGGATAAAATTCAACAAATAGAAGAAGAAATGAAAATAATATTAAAAACTCATAGTGATAAGGCAAATGAAATGGATGTAACAATAAAATCTCTTGAAAGAAAATTAAAAATGGAAAAACAGCTAAGGGAAGAACTTATAACACAAGTAGAACAGGAAAAAAACACTGCTACCATGATCAATAAAGACTCTGCCCTAGACTCTCCTCAAAATACTGTAATAAAATCTTCAAATTTTCAAACGCAAATTATTCTTCAGGAGCTGAATTCTTGTAAACAGGAAATTAAGAACTTAAATACTGTCATCACAGTGTTAGAACAAGACAAAAGGACTTTAGAGAATAATTTGACTGAATTAAAAGCCCAAAATTCAAGGTGTATGCACTGTTTTCCAGTTTTTCAGGATGCCCAATGAAATAACAGAAGAATTTCTAAAAATCCTATCCAACAAGATAACACAGCTTTTCAGATACAGTGCAGTAATCAATTTGGGGTTTTATCGCCTGTTGATGTAAATACTCCTAAATCTATCCTCAATAAAAATTGTAGTAAAAACAAAAAAACTATAAAAACAATACTGACTAGGCCAACATCTCCTGAGATTCCCAATCCCTCTACAGCCTCAAATAATAATCGATAACAGCCCTTCACATCCCTCCACTGCAATAATAAATGAATCTTGCAAGGCTCATCATAGGATTTTGTTGTGTGCCGACAGCCATGGACGTGAATTGACTTGGAACTTAAATAAATTGATTAAGACACATCAAACAGTAGGTTTTGTAGCCCCCAGTGGTAGAGCCAAGCAAATTCTTAATCCAATAAACATTCAAGGGGAAAAACTGGACGAAAAAGACATTTTGGTGGTGTTTTGTGGTACTAATGACATCTCAAGGAATGAGGCAAATGAAGCAATAAATATAATCAAAGACACACTTGAAGAACATTCAAATCAAAATATAATACTATTAAATATTCCACATTGATATGATTTAGTACAATGGTCATGTGTCAATGAAGAAGTTAAGAGGACTAATGGTATTCTACAAGAAATAAGTGATCAGTATAATAATGTCAAGTTGGTGAATGTACATGATGCTGACAGAAAACTTCATACTCGCCACAGTCTGCATTTCAATCATAAGGGAAAACTGTGGCTTGCAGACAAAATTTGTGAGGCAGCTAAAACTTTTTGTGACACTGCTGAAGCTTCCCGGAGCCAGAGTCCAACCAACCCGTATGGTGTGCAGAGGGATACCGAGCCGCAGCTACAGGAGGAAACAACAGCATCGGGTGAAGAAGAGGCAGCCACGGTGTCGGGAAACTCCACATCAATAATTCTAGATCCGTTAAAGTAGCATATGTTGATAATAAATGCAAATTTTTCAATGTTTTCCATCTAAATGTTCAGTCAATTAGGAATAAAATTGAAATGTTAGAACTTTTATTAGAACCACTAAATTGTAGTATTTTAACACTAAATGAACACTGGCTAGTCGTAGAAGAAAGTCAGCTTTTTGTTCCTCAAGGGTATAGTCTTGCAAATATTTATTGTAGAAAACCGCCATTAACCAGAGGAGGGTGTAGTATTTTTGTTAAAAATGGATTGGATTACAAACCTATTGATTTAGAAAAATTTTGTATTGATACTGTGTTTGAAGTAACTGCAGTTTTATTGAGTAAGACCAACATTATTGTAGCAACAATATATCGCACACCAGGTTTAGACCTCGATTGCTTTCTGTCCTCTTTAGATAGTTGTGTTGGTTTCCTGTACAAAAAGTACCCTTCCAGACATATTATTATTTCAGGAGATTTTAACATTGATATTTTAAAAGATGATTTAAATACTACAAACTTTCTCAATACATTACGCTTTTTAAATTTATACTGTTTAAATCATGAACCTACAAGAAATGTAGCTTGTCTTGATAACATTGTTACCAATATGTTTAAAAATGATATAGAATGTCAGATCATCAAGCCTCATATCTCTGATCACTCTGGTATTTTAGCAGTCTTCCACGACTTTATGGGTAATGATCCAAACAAACAAACATATTTCAAGCGAATGAGGGACTTAACTCCCAAAGCAATAAGAAACTTTAGAATGGTGCTAAGTGAAGTTGACTGGACTTTCTTAAAAACATACTATAGAGTTGATTTAGCTTTTAATGATTTTATTAACTTTTTGACAACTTCTTTTGAAGAATGCTGTATGATAAAGAAAATAAAAGTAGATTTAAATAAAAATATATGTAAGAATAAGTGGTTTACACCTGAGCTGAGGTCATATAGAGATTATGTTATGTATTTGTATGATTGCTATAAGAATAATAAAGGTCTTACTGAAGAAAATTTATATAAAGATTCATATTTAAATGCTAAAAGATGTTATAAAGTAAAAATAAAACAAGCCAAGTTAGAATCTCATGAAAATTATATTCTTAGTTCTAAAAATAAGTGTAAAGCTGCTTGGAATGTTATTAGATTAGAAGCTAAATTAAGACCAGCAAATCAGGAAACAAAAATTGATTCAGAAATTTTTAATTACTATTTTATTAACTCTGTAACAATATCAAATGTAAATAATGTAGCGAGTAACTGTAATATAGCTGCCATCCAGTTTTTAAATAGGTATATATCTAACATGAATATTGAGAATAACGTTTTCCACTGGAAGCAGATTCCTTCAAAAGATGTGCTCAAGTATGTTTCTAAATTGAGTTCATCACAAAGTGAAGATGTTTATGGTTTCTCCAACAAAGTAGTCAAGGAAATAATAGATATTATTCTAGAGCCCTTAACACTTCTTTTTAACATGATGCTTGAGCAGAGTGTTTTTCCAGATATTCTTAAGGTTATCAAAGTTGTACCTATTTTTAAGAAAGGAGATAAATTGTGCCCCTCTAACTATCGCCCGATATCATTAGTTCCTATATTTAGTAAGGTCTTTGAGTGCTGTATAAAAGACCAACTGTACAATTACTTTGCTGAGGGAGAACTACTATGTAAGGAGCAGTTTGGTTTTTTACCTGGTAAAAACACTATCAAAGCAGTTGAATCAGTTGTTGAAAAAATCTTAAGAAGTTTTGAATGTAAAGATATATTATCAGCCACTTTAATTGACTTGTCGAAAGCTTTTGATAGTAAATCTCATGATCTGCTTTTAAAAAAACTTCATTGTTACGGTATACAGGGTAAAGAATTGAATTAATGACCTCCTATCTAAGTAATAGGAAGCAAATGGTAGCTCAAGGTTCTGACGTATCAAAGCTCAAATCAGTTCAAATGGGTGTCCCTCAGGGCTCGGTCCTGGGGCCTTTTTTGTTTATTGTAGCTATGAATGATTTTGCTTTTAGTGTACCCTGTATGTCCGTTTTATATGCGGATGATACAACTTTGCTCAATTCTGGTAAAGACCTGATTAGCTTAGACTTGGTGCAAGGTAATGCCATGAGGGTAGCTTGTGATTGGTTTAGAGCAAATTTCTTAAATGTAAACAATAGTAAAACAGAGAATATTTATTTCAGTTTAAGAACTGCTTTAACAAGTGGAAGTAAATCAGTTAAACTGTTAGGGGTACATTTGGATGACAGGCTTAGTTGGGATACTCATACAAGTAGTCTATGTACAAAGCTCTAGGGTAACGTACTTATTACGTAAATTAAGTTTATGTGTAAGTAGAAAAATGTTAATATCATCATATTTTGCCTTTTTTCACTCACTCTTGTTATATGGAATACTTCTTTGGGGTAATAGTAGTGGAGCCCAAAGAGTTTTTTTGTGGCAAAAGCAAGCTCTAAGATTGATTAGGAATGTGAAGGGTAGGGAATCTTGTCGCCCGATTTTCAAAGAGTTCTCCATTTCTATGTATATATATATATATTGTTGCTTAATGAGAGTTAAAGAAAATTTAGACAAATATGAGGTGCGTCAAGACATCCATAACTATAATACAAGAGCTAAATATATGTTAAATTTAATACCAGTAAGACTTGAAAAATTTTTAAAAAGTCACTGCTTTATGGAGGTGCAGTTGTTTAATAAATTACCTGAAAGTGCATGGACAACAAGTCTAAATAAATTTAAAACAGTTCTTAAGAATTGGTTTAAGGTTGCACCTTTTTACTCTGTGGATGAATTCTTAGTCTGTGATACAAGTATCATAATTTTCTGAGTCTGTTTTAAATGGTCTGATACAGCTTTTTAACTATAAATGTTGTTTTAATTTGTACTGTTTATATGTTAGTTTTAATTGTACCAGTTTGAAATCTTTTAATTTAAGCTCAGCATTCTAGCCAAACTATTTTAATTTGTTATATTCATTTTTCAATGTAAATTTTGTGATAAATTATTCATTTGTGTTTCCTATTTGTAAATATTTAAATTTTAGCACTGGTGAATATTTATTATGCAATTTTTTTATAGTTTGAGCAAGTAAACCACTTATGTATAAACTTACTACAGAAAAAAATTATTTATTACTGTGTTACAACCACCATAGAACTTTAATAGATTATATATTAGATTATATATATTTATATTGTCTGACAATGTCTATTGTACCTTTATGTATTTAATGACAATAAAACTTCTTGATTCTTTAAAATGGTGGGCTTTAAAAAAAACCCTTGCTCTTTTACAATCAACCCATCACTCAGCATCTTCTTCTTTTATGTTTATTTGCCTCATATAATACTAGACCAGCAAAAACACTTGTCCCTTTGACAACAGCATTAGCACATTGGTACACCACTGAACACACTGCAAAATTTTAAAAATGTACGGTATAACACATAAATGTTTTTTGAATACTGCTTGCTTCCACAGGAAATCCATCCCCGATTGATCAGGCTATTACCTAGGTGTGTCGCATGGTCTTTGAGGTGTGCATAATGTGTATGGGATCTTACACAAGTGTTGAGTAGATACATCATTAATCAGTGGTGTGACATAATATACTATATTATAATATACAGAAGCCAGCAGAAGGCTAATTTTATCAAACCGTATCATGAGCCTATTTTCTATACTATTAGAGCCAGCCTTTTCAGCCCTATGCTTCACTGTTTTTAAAGTTTAATTGTAATAAACTTTACCACTTTCTTTTGAAATTTATTCTTTAGCTTATATGTATATATTTTGAAAGTTTCTTCCCCAAAACTTTCCGCCCCTTAGAAATCTGTTGCCCTGGACTAAAGCCCATACATAAATACAGACTTGGGAAAAGTGTAAATAAATTAAAACATTAAAATAAATTGTTATCTGTTACTTTCTCCATTACCCATATTTCAATTTAGACTATTTTATATTTTAATACTAGTAATTTTTTAGAAAAAAGATATTGTTAAACTACTGGTGTTTGTATACACAATCATGGACACAATATTGTTATGATGGTGTACCATAAGTTAAAAATGCCTAGACAATCCCTAGCCTAGACTGATAAAAACAGTTAAATTTTTACAGTTGGTGTTATAAGTGACACTGAAAATCAGTCCATGTGATTTGTAGCTGCAGACTGACAACTGGCTTGTCTACCTTCTGCCTAGGCCCCAGATCCCTGTCACTGAATATGGCTCAGTACTTTTTGCTATTTTTCAGAATGCCTTCAATTTACAAATACAATTATAGCTTACTGCAGTATCACATACAGCATATCTTGAAAAATGGGGAGTTAATCAGTAGTGTAATGTATGAATTGTGCAGTTATTTAACTGCACTTAATTGTATCACATACAATACTAAAAGTAAAGATGTCTTATTTTACCAGGCGAAGTTAGGGCTAAGAAGCCCTCTCTAACACAACCTGGGAACCAACGGCTTTAAGGTGACTTCCGAACCACCATCAACGGCCGAGCAGCCAGGCTGCTTGCAAGGACAGGATTGCACAGCAGTCACCCATCCAAGCAGCAGCCACGCTCGATGTGGGTATTGAAATACTCCGGTATTTCAATAGTGAAATTACACACTGATTATTAAAAAAAATGGTTTTGACACATGCTATGTCATCACTTTTTTTTGTCTTAGAAAAATACTTCATGATGCCGTAGATTTCAACGACTCTTCTCACAAATCTGTGCACAAACTTTACAAAATTATAGCCAACAACTATTGACAAATAAAATTAATAAACTCTGTATAAAACTAATAAATTAGAAAGTTTTGTTGCTGAGATAAAGACAATATGAGACACACTATGAGTGAAATGATTCACTGAATGTGCAAATTGTATTAACAGAGAAAAAGGAAACAGTTTTAAAACAAACATAACTAGTAAAAGAAGTACATCATATAAATATTTATCAACGATTTTAATGTATTCCAATACAAAATGTATAATAATCTGTTGGAAGTAAAAAAAAAAACCCTAGAACTAATCACTGTTGGAATAGTAAATTCAAGAAGCCAATAAACAGTTATGGCAGATGGGGTGATAATATGATTATTGATTCTTATTTTCAAAGTTTTTCTTCCAACAACACTAAGAAAATGTGTGGGTTTCGTTTACTGGACCTGAATATGAGCCACACAATAATACATGGCAGTACTGAGGATTGTCACTGTAAATTAAGTGTTTTCTCTTAAGCTTACTATTTGTTCATATCATGACAAAAAATATTTTTCTGTTTGATTCATTGGAACCTCAACTCTCTTTGTGCAAATATGGTTGCAGAAAATCTTGGCCTAAAAATAATGTACTTATATTGAACTACTTATTACTTTGGTTTTAATTTGGACTAAATGTTTTGGTAAACATAAAGCTGATCAATTGAGGGTAAGGTAAATTAAGTTTTAAACAATGTAAATTTTCTTTTGTGGGGTTACAATTTCACCGGAAGAAAGTATAATATAAGAAAATGTTTGATGAGAAAGCCATTGTGAAGAAAAATTGTGCTCAGAGTTCTAATTGATACTATTATCGATCTAAATGCAGTTAATTCTGTCTAACTGTAGATAATTTATCTACCTTAAGTTATCAGTCTAGTGAAGAACTTATGCTACTTGGTGTGAGAACCACTCAAACTGATATGTAAAACCAAATGGCAAGTGTTATTTTCGATCTAATAAATATACCCCATCTAAAAAGATAACAGTACTTGCAATAAAAGATTTATCATGCTGATGAGTGTGCAAATCATATGACATTATAAAGTAGTGGCATGAAGCAATGATTCATATTACCAAAAATTACCTCAAAGAAGTAAAGGAAATAAAATTGAAATTCTGCATGAAAAAATATTTAATTGTTTATAACACTATTAGAAGGGTTACATTCAAATTATGAATATTTTAAATTGTTTAATTAGTTATTTTATGAAATTATTTAAAGGAAGGAAAAATGAAAACATCATGACACTCACATAAAGAACACTCATATGAGTGTATCGTTTTGCCTTGATAGGGACTCGGAATTTTTGCATGCACACATAGCAAGGTCATAGGTGAGAGGGAATTTCCTCTTCTCATTTGAATTAGTGCCGGGGATGGAGGCGGGCCTTCGTGGAGTTACAGTTGCATAATTTTTAAGGAGTACATGGGCTTCTAGTAACAGAATTATTAACGTTATTTAATAGCATTAATATTTTAATGTAGTGTAAAATCACACCACTTGATCAAGATTCTCATTTTGGATCTTTTGAATTATCTTCAACAGATCGAATAACCCTTATGTCAAAATCTGGAATGTAATGCCATACAAATTTCTTCTTATCAATGATAGGTAAAGGCGATCTCTCTATGAAAAAAAAAAAAAAAAAAAAAAAACAGCTACTCAAATATATTACTTGAATAGAACTATTGATTTAAAAGTAAGCCTTACAGTATACAGTAATATTCTGAACTCACCCTAATATAAAGTATAAAAATCCTCTAGGGCTCTGACTGCCCCACTGGTTATTGTGGATTTTTTTTGTCCAGATTTTTGGTTAGAAATGTTGATAATTATGCCACAGTAGATCTGAAAGTTTTTATCACTACTGTTGCTACGTGCCCCACGTTGCTGTGCCTATTCTGCTACGATCCACTTTGGTCGCCCTTCTGCTACGGTCCAGTCCCCAGTTGGCTGTACGATTTTGCTACGTTCCAGGCCCCCGTTTGTTGTCCCAATTTTCTCACAATCGGTATTCAAAGTGTGCTGCCCCTCATTGGTTGTGCGACTTGCTTCGTGTTGGCTAACTCATATTGTTCCAAGTTGATATTTAAATAACGATCAAACTTCAATGTCTGTGGTGTTGTTGAAAGTGTAGTTTGTATTAATGAAAGTAGGCTACACGTTATATATCACTAGCACTGGGTCTATATTATCTCAGGTTTTTAAGTAGGTTGAATAATGGTTCAAACTTAATACTACTCTTCTGAAAGTTCTGATCAATATGATTGTTTATATCATAATAAAGTTCACAAAATATTCACTGTTCTTACCAATCACTTTGAATCAAATAAGTTTTGAAAGTAATATTCTTTAATTTAAAGCTTATTATCTTACTTACCACATTTCTTTGTAGATGGGATACTCAATGAAAGACAAAGCAAATGACTTTGACGTCAATTTATTTTATATTATACTGTCTAATTCTACTCACTTTGCTTTGATTTTTGTTCACTAACACAACATCCCATCCCTAATTACAACTTCAATGCACTATTGTACAGTTTCAAATTTCATCTATACGAGTAGACATCCTTACTGCTTCAAGTCCAGACAGAGAAGAAGGATTCTCCGTATTAAACTACGCATACCGGTTCATACAATGTTCATCCCCTCTCCCGTTCAAATCAGCGTCTTCACGATTAAATATAATTTGATTCTTTTCTTATAACTGTCAAAATTTATCACGTTCACTATAATTGATCAATTTAAGTCTTTCTATTTTCTTTTATTATTTTTCTAAAGCTTTTTTATTTAAATTTTTAGCAACATGTGCTTTCTGACGTCATCAATACGCAAGTCATTTTATTCCACAATTGGCTTTTCTGCGTAATTTTATTTAGTACTTTTGTAAAACACGAATTTTGGTTATGTATAACTCATTTTAATTAATTAAATTTGTTCCCGTATAAAGTTTAATATATTTCTCCGTTATTAATTAAAGAAATATCAATTCCGACAACATGTGATTCACTGACGTCACAGTCTGCCGATTCACTGAAGTCACAGTCTGCCAATTCCCCGCGAATATTCAAATGTTGTAATTTGACCTGTCACACTGTGTCAATGTGTGGTGCTGTAACAGTGCTCGTGCTATTGCATTCCAAAAACTGGTGTGGAGTGCGATGGCACTCCAAATACTGCAATGCTTGAGAAATAAACCAATATAAAATAGACTAGTGCAACATGGCAGTTGTAACTATACTGACAGTTGTTAGGGAGTGCAGAGACATCTGTTAGAATAGATGAGTGCTCAAGGTCATTCAATTGCATTTTACCAACAAAACAAAATGCCTGGAATGCTATTGCAATCTGAGTGAGCACCAGACTGTTAAAATACTATAAAAACTCATTAATCATGTATAATTCAAACCAAAATTGATATACTCTCATGTGGGAGCAAATAATCTGATTCATAGTTAAATGGGCGGGTCTGGATATTTTGGTGGCTGAGGAGAGCTTACTGCATTGTGAACATGAGTACAGCATTCTTCTTTTCGCAGGAACATTAATCCATATGCACTGTCTTAAAATGAGCGTGATTATTTTTTTGTTGGGTGCTACCACCTCGCTCGTGATGGTAAATATCAGTGCCGTGTTGGCAGTAGTCATCTGTTATAATCCCTCGAGCTGATGTTCTTCTGGTTTATCCTCTAGGTTTTTCAGACTCTGAGCTTTGCTGAGGTTGTTGCACCTGTGGATGGTACTCAGGTGGACTTGGTGTTGACTGTTTGATTATGATTTCATTAGTAGCTCTCATTCTCAAGGATAGGCTATAAGTAAACATTCACTCACTAAACTTTTGTGGAGTCATTGAAGATATTGATTTTGGGAGTAACAGACATTGCTTACACCTTTCCCACCTTCAGATTGTATTAAGATGTAAAGCTATACTCTGAAGAGAATTAAAGCGGATCATTCTGACCTTCTCAGAGGTGGGATTACAATATAAGTATGCTTCATTTAAGTACTAACCTGAAAATATATTGACAGCTGTTTTTAAGACTTCAATATGTGAGGGCTGCCCGGAAAGTATCCAATATTCAACGATTACTCCTTATCTATGGCAGCTACTGTTATCAGATTCAGTGTATACTATCTGCTTACATCAGTGTTCAGTGCGTGTGATTCTCAAGCCATGCGTCTGATGTCGTATTTATTTCCTCAAAAGAGATGAAACGTGAAGATCAGTAAATTTGCATCAAATTTTGTTTCGAACCAGGGAAAACATGTGTTGAGATGATACAAATGATCTAGCCTCTTACAGGGAGAAATCACGTCCTTTTTGAGGGACTTTCATGAATTTGTGGTTCAAATGTTTTATAGATGGTTGCAATTGTTGAAAGTGATCCGCATTCTGATTGGCCTTCATCAACTCCATCTCACAAAAACATAGAACGTGAGTGGTTAGTTATCAAAGTAGACAATCATTTAACAGTGTGCAAATAAAGAAAATGTTGACATACCAAAAACTATTTTTCCCAAAATTCTAGCCAAGGATTTGGATTTGAAGCAATTGGTTAAGGAATCCATCCCAAAACTTCACCAAAGATCAAAAGGAGTGACAATTAAAAAGGTAATCAGTGGTAATAAGACATAGATTCACGGTTATGATTCAGAAACAAAAAATCCAATTATCAGTCAGGATCAAACCTGGAACCAACAACCAAAAAAACCTCCGCAAGTTTGGAGCAAAATGAAGACAATGATGGCAGTATATTTTATTCTAAAAAGCATAGTTTTGAATGGCTCTAGTACTATTAATACGCTCCAGAGGACCACACTATCACTAAGGAGTATTATCTCGCAGACTTGTGATATCTCAGAGATGTAGTACGGTGAAAACGTATTAAATTATGGGCCAGTCAGTGGAAACGTATTTTTAACTACTATAATTCACTGCCTCAGTCCTCTCACATGATTTAACAGTTTTTAGCCAACTACCACACCAGCTCTGCCATATCATTTGTACAGACCTTATATGGCACTATGTAACATCTAGTTCTTTCCTAAATTAAAATTCTTGCTCAAACGAACCAGATTTCAAACAGTTGAAGAGGTCAAACTAAACACGACGGCAGAGCTAATGGCAATCTTGAAAAAGACTTTATATCTTATTTCTCAAATTGAGAGGATCTTTTGAACAAGTGCATCATGTTTAATGGAGAGTACTTTGAAGGAGGTTAAATTTTCAGTAATATCAAAATATTGGACTCTTTCCAGGAAGCCCTTGTATATGACAAGGTAGATATAACCAAAATGATAAACTTACATAATCTATAAACATCTTGGTATTCCTTATACTTGCCTTTTTCATATTTTATATTCTTTGTGTTTCAGGAGTTGATATTGAGAGATTTGAACAATTTCATTGAACTATATGTGTATAACGTAGAAATGAGATATTTTAGCAGTCTGATAAGCTTTTTTAAGCTGATACTGGGACCAACACGTGTCACTGATTCTTTATCAACTATCATCAACAACATAACAATGTTGATAAGGACTTGGTTCAAAAATATGTAAGCATAATACACATATCTAATATTCTAGATGCAAGAGGTAAAAGAAATGAAAAACCACAAGCTTATATTCTGCAGAATTTGTCCATATGTCTATATCCTATTGTCTTTCTTATTGCAGTCTTGCAAAAGGAAAGATAAATTAATAGTCTACAGAAATTTTCAAGATTTTAACATCAATTATTTATTAATTTTGCATTATACATAAAAAAGGGATTAGTAGAAGGAAGTAAACTTTTTTGATAAAATCACAAATAGACTGACAGTTTATATATTAGATATTTTTGATATTTAAATTCCATTTAAAAAAGCATGTCACTAAAAATAGGGTACCACGGCACGATGACAATATACAAGAATTAACTAAGGATTAATTAATTAATCCTCTTCCAGTCGAATTACCACAACACGCTTGTGGTGCTACCCAGGTAAATTAATTTTCCTGTGGAAAAAACTTTACATTTTAATTATTTTAACTACTGAACTATTTGAATAAAACTATCATACATTATGCATTGTAGTGAAAATTATTAAATTCTCTATAATATAGTGAGGTATTGGAAGTATTAATTTTATGAGGTAAATTAAATCTAAGCAAATTCAAATGCCGACTTGGACTTGCCATTTTGGTAGTATAGAATAAATGAACTAACGGACTGTGACAACATTATAACACTATGTTGTTAGGAAAACAGTAGTTGCATAAGGTTACAAATATTTCCAATAATTCTGCAAGATAGCAGCACAAATCGGAAGGAGTTGTGATGTAAAACAACTGAATAACTGTCAATGAATAGGATGATAAAATGGTCCATAATATATTACTCCTAGATAGCAACTCAATGAAATAGGACAACAGTACCGTCAATACATATTTCTATTAACAATTCCCAGAAAACAGGATTTTTCCAGACATTTGCCATCGTTCACCATTGTCAAAAATAAACTTCAAACAAAGAAACACTTCCAAAATAATCGTATGATAGCAGCACATAGGAGTCAGCAATGATAAAGCAGTTAGTAATGATCGAACTTTTAACACCAAGTTCCCATCCAGGCGATTGGCCAGGACAGGTTTAAGATCAAATTCGGGAGTTTATGTCTAAACTAGTAGTCCTAATGCAATTTAGTCTTATTCAAATTCAATAAACATATAATACAGCTAACACTTGCAGTGCTGGCCCCAATGATATGCCTCTTTATAATATGGTAAGCATTTTCAGGGATTTAAAGTCACAAACTATTATACTAATATTTTGTTTATGCTTCAATAAGCTTGCTTTATTCTTTCTTTTGATTTAAAAATTGTTAAATTCTATTGAATATTAAATAATTGAACAAAACGTGTAGGTCAGATGTTTTACAAACAATCTAAACTAACCATATTTACATTCATTTCACAATGTTTTATTTGACCATAGCAACTGTCAATTTATGATTTTTACACATTTGCTACACTTTTGAAAGTTTTATTTTAGTATGGTACACTTTAAAATGTACTTTTACATAGTGAGGTTTTGCGAAGCAAGCCAATAGCTTCTGCTTTGTCAATAATCTGATTCAAGACTGTGTGCATTCTAGTAATGAATTGTGTAACAATCACAGAGTAAGCAGAACCTGTAAAAACATGGATTACGTAATATAATCCTTCTAAATATCAATCATGTAAAACTATGGGATCCATTATCAGTGCAAAGACAAAATGATGGTGATGCCTGCAAAATATCACCTGATTCCTTACTATGACAGTGTGTATGAAGGAATATTACTAGTGCCTAGTGATGTTTGATTACTCTTAAAATGTTTTAAAACTAAAGAAGAACGCCTTCAATTTCAGGCTCATCAGCAAATATGAAAATAAAACGGCTATAAAAAGCATTATAGCTCAAATAGCATATGGTGTATAGGCTGAGAGATTCCACGTGGTCTCCTAGATGTACGAGATGCCGAGTAACTGCGGCTGGCAAAGGGGAGTGGCAGCAGACATTATGTGTAGCCTGCTCACAGACTGAGCCCACGACTTCCATCTCCACTGCACATGACCAGTAGGCTACTGCACATCGTCGGGCCGAGTAACTGCGGCTGGCAAAGAAGGGGAGTGGCAGCAGACATTATGTGTAGCCTGCTCACAGACTGAGCCCACGACTTCCATCTCCACTGCACATGACCAGTAGGCTACTGCACATCGTCGGGCCGAGTAACTGCGGCTGGCAAAGAAGGGGAGTGGCAGCAGACATTATGTGTAGCCTGCTCACAGACTGAGCCCACGACTTCCATCTCCACTGCACATGACCAGTAGGCTACTGCACATCGTCGGGCCGAGGACTACATAGAGTCTCTCTAACACTACACTGCACTTATATCAGCAAGGTGAAAGGATAGATCCCATACTATCCTAGAATAATTACCCATCTTATAAATAAATCACTGATTGGTTATTTCCTGACATTTTGGAAACAGAGTTTGATAGTTCCTCTTCAAAAAAATATCTGTCTCCACTACCTCTCAGTTTAGACTTTACTCTCTAATATATCAAAAGTAAAATAGTAAATGTGGTAGACCATTCCACCACTAATAACATAAAACAAAACAGCTATCAATGTTTACTTGATAACCGATGTGTTTTTGTAACCTTTATAAAGAAATTTAGAATAATAATAAATAGATTGTTGTGGACAGAATGCATTATCAATACACAGTTAAGAATCTATGTTAGAAATATATCTGCGTTCAGAAGAGGATATAGTACATGTTCAGCAGTGCTCTATATGGTTTGAAGAAATCTGTATATATAGTATACAGTGTGTCTTAAAAGTCCCCCCCTTTCCCATTAACTTTCTTATGAATAGAGATGAAGTGATTTACTTTAGCACATGTTTGTATGACAAACTGAAGAGTTTTTTATGTAAGAAAGATTTGACTCGCCCTCCAAAAATGGGATAGTTTAGGGGTTAAGTAAAAATGTTGAAATAACTCCTTGTCAAAATTAACACTTATATTTTAACAAAAATGTATTATAACAGATAACAAGAACAACAAATAAACATAAGGAAATATCATTCAACCCGGATAAAAACCAAAACCAGTAACTGGAGAATGTTAACCTTATCAAATGCACCTTTGTCTAGCTTACATAATATCTATTTTCGGCCTCATAAGGGAAGATTTCTCAATCAGTTTTATTCAATTGTCATGTGGAGTGGTTAACTATGGATATGTTTTTAACCACATCCGAATAGATCAGAGTGAGGGCTTTGGTGGAAGCTCGACTTTCTTATAGTGCAGTCACTAGACGGATAGGTGTACATTGCACCACAGTTAGTAGGCAGTTTTTCAATTCTGTGACACTGATTCTGATTGTAGGAGGCATGGGCAAGGCCGTCCTAGAGCTACAAATCGAGGGGATGATCGGTTTTTGAGATTTAGTACTTTTAGAAATCGGGCCGTTACAAGTTCTGATATACTGTCATTAGCCAGAAAGATCCATGGTCTCAAACATTCATCACCGTCTTCGGGAATCTAATTTACGACGTAGGAAACCTGCTACAGGTCCAAGACTCTCCGGAGATCATCAAAGAGCTCGCCTACAGTTTGCTCGAAAACTTTGGTATTGGACACTGCATGATTGGAAGTGTGTACTTTTTACAGACGAGACCATAGTAAAACTGTTCGGCCCTGATGGGCGTCCAACGTGTGTGGCGACGTGAAGGAGAAAGGTTTTCTGAAGCCTGTATATCAGCAAGAAAAATTGACACTTTGGAGTGGCCAGCCAGAAGTCCTGACCTTAATCCACTAGAGCATGTTCGGGACGAGCTGAAAAGACGTGTTCGCACCCGACAGCCAGCGCCTAGCACCATGGCTCAACTGGAAGCCACTGTAACAGAAGAACGGAACAACGTCCCTCAACATCTCATTGAAGGAATGGGAAGACATACGCAGGCCATCATAAATGTGGGAGGTGGAATTACAGGGTACTGAGAAAGCAGCCTTTCGATTATCCTTGTTCTGAGGTTCGCTTTACTACTTTTTAATTTTGTTTAGATTTGTGCTTAATTTTGATTTTCTAACCTCTCATACTCAATAATAAAATAATATACATTATTTCTTATGATCTGTATTTTTTAAACCCCTTACTCATATTTCACATAAGCTTTGAATTAACAGTGATATACTATCCAAATCTTTAGAAATAAGGGGGTGTGTGATAATTTTGTCCAGGAGTGTAGGAACTCATAACAAGTGACACCTCATTTTAAAGTATTATAAAAAGAAAAAGAATTACACCAAATAGAGGTCTCTAATGTTACTATATCAAATTTGGTGGCTAATTAAAGTTCAAATGGTTTTATAAAATCCTATCACTTGTAAATAATTTTGTAATGGAAAATACTGTACAATTCTTGAAATCTCACCTCAATTTCACTCAGATGAGATGCTCGAAATGGCTGCCACATACTTCTTCCCAAAAATAAAGCCTGAATTCGAAACACAAGTAGGACACCAAAACTGCTAGAGTAACATTAGAGACCTCTAGTTTGTGTCATTTTTCTTCTTTTTTTATAATACCTTTAAAGTGAGGTTCCACTTGCTATGAGTTCCTTTTTAAACATTTTGGCTTGCACCAAAACTACCTATTTTTGGAGGGTGGGTAAAATATTTTCATACATAAAAAAATTCCTCAGTTGGTCATAAAACGCACCCCAAAGTAATCATGTCATCTCTACACATAAGAAAGTTAATATGAGGGGGGGGGGTTGAGACTTTTAAGACACCTAGTTTATGTATAAATAAGAAATTATAATATGTGTTACACTATACAAAGGCATTCTATTAATTTGATCTTAACATGAAAAAAACTAAGACTGTCAGCTTTTGCTCTTTCAACCTCCTCCATATTTAGGGATAACATCATTAGCTTGAAAGCAACTTGTCAGTGGTAAGTAGGTGGTCAGAAAATCATTGTCTTAGGCTGAAAAATGTTAATTTATGCATTTAAACAAACATTTTATAACAACCAGAGCTCCAATATTAACTTAAGAAAGATCTCAATTAATAATGTTGATTTGTCAAGTTGTGATATATTAAGAATTCTTTGAGTCAGCATAGACTCAGAACTTGCTTTGTTGGTAATGTTGAGATGATATGTCATTACGTATTATGTAATAAGCACACAGACAGACAGAATAATTGTTCTGTTGCAACTATTATTGTTGCCGAGGATGCCAATGTTGCAACTGATAAATATTTGGGCTGATAAATATTTGGGTTTTTTTCATTGAATATTTAATCCCTGTGTTTGGCTAAAGCTTGAATTAGGAACACCTCACTGTTCTTTGACGTTGATGAAGTTTTGACATTAAATTTGATTTTTATATTAAAGTGACTAAAGTAAATTATTGACCCCTTAACGGTTTTGTTTTTGTACCTAAAATTATGCTGTTTTTATTACAGAGACAGAGTTATACAGTTTAGATATACGAGGTCTGTCCAAAAAGTATCCGACCGCCGACCAGTAGGTGGCCGCGGCATAATTGACCGGCTCGAACCGGTTATTGGAGGGGAGGGGCAAGTCTACTCCTTCCCATATTAGGCATTGTATACAATCCGGCCACTAAGTGAGTCACAGCGCTCTGTTCCGTACAGTACTGCCGTGTGTGTGCGTCGCATTTCAATATGACTGAACATGTTGAGCAGTACATTTGCATTAAATTTTGCCAAAAACTTGGCCATTCAGCCTCAGAGACGATTACTATGATACAGAAAGTTTATGGTGACGTGTCTATGGGCGATACACAAATAAAAGAGTGGTTTAGGCGGTTTAAAAATGGCAGCATATCAGTGGAGAGTGATGACCGATCTGGCAGGCCTTCAACGGCCAGAACGCTGAAAATGTGAACGTATTCGTGCAGCAATTAATGAAAACCGCCGATTGACTGTCTGAGAGCTGGAAGAAGATTTGGGAATACCAAAGTCGTCAGTTTGTAACATTTTACACAAAGATTTAAAAATGAACAGTGTTTCAGCAAAATTTGTTCCATGGCTGCTGACAGAAGACTAAAAGAACTGTCGACTTGAAATCGCACAGGACAATTTGGATTTGATCAAAAGTGACCCAGGGCTATTTTAAAAAGTTATTACTGGTGATGAGTCATGGGTTTATGGCTACAACCCTGAAATAAAGGCTCAATCTTCACAGTAGAAAACTCGCGAAGAGCAACGGCCGAAAAAAGCAAGACAAAGTCGAAGCAATGTCAAGACAATGCTGACAGTTTTTTTTACCAGGACGGCATTGTTCATCACGAATATGCTCCAAGAGGCCAGACAGTGAATAAGGAGTATTAGTGGACTGAGCCGACCACAGAAGCCTGTCAGAAGGATGCAACTTCTCACTAGTCTTTGTTTTCCCATTAAAGTAAAAATAATGTAGTTAATCAAACTAATTACTTAGTTTAGATTCATTTATCTCTTAACTCTCAAAAGATTCATTGGCCCTTCAATCCCGGATTGATTTTTTAATTTATTCTCACTCTTAAACAATTCAGTAGTAGATTTATGGAAAATGTCTCATTTTTAAGATATTAGTAATATGCATTCAAATGCTTTTTATTTTTATGGGTTATTTAGAAAAGTTATCTCAAACTATTTTGTACTTCATCATTTAAATATTTAAAATATTTTCTTTACAAAATAAAGTAAAAAGCGTTTGGATGCACATTCAATATATTTTTAAAATGAAAAATCTCCCATAACGATACAATAAAATAAGGTTGTAAAAGTACATGAGGCTTAACATTGCTCTTATAAGGGAAGTAGAAAAGCTTGTTTCACTACAGCCGGTACTAAAGTAAATGATTCAGTGACTAATACCGATTAAAATATACTATCTACAATACCAAATAAGACATTGAAATAAATCATTCAATATAAAAAAACAACATATATTTAAATTACAATTCAACACAACAATAACAAATAGCCCATTGGGCTGAAAACAACTAATTTTTCCTTCTTTTAACTTTAAAATATTATTTTACAGCACTTTACTTTCTTCCTGGAGTATTACATTTTTTCATTAATACATAATAAGCTAAGATAAATTAAAAATCATACTTGAACACAACAACCATCATACATTTACAGTATGGTCAAGCATAGCAAGAATAAACAAGTCTATTAAGCTTATACTTACAGTTCTATCAGTTTAAAACAAGTACTATTGTAATTATTTATTGAATTTTTTTTCTTTAAAATTAAATTGTATCATAAAATACATTTAGTGCTGGAATATATTGAGTAAAGAAGAAATTAATAACTTAAAATTACATTTGAAAATTTTCTTAACGAGAATAAAATTAATAAACTTGAATAACAGTTTATAAAATTGTCCTCATGGATATGCGTCCTCCAAAAACTCATAACACTCATTATTTGTAATAGCAGTTTGGACGTCTTGTGGTCTTACAATCTTCTTTTTATTTCCAAGTGTAGCTAGATAGGAATGCCTGGCGAGTTTTTTAATGAATAACTCCTGCAAACAAAGAACATATATATATATATATATATATATCAAAAGAATATGACATTTTCACTAATTAAATATTTATTATATATTAAGGATCTTTCAGTCCTCGCAGATTATTTTAGAGCCTGGAAGCTAAATCCAAATCCTACTAAAACTGAAGTATCATGTTTCCACCTAAATAACAGACTGGCGAACTACAAGTTAAATGTAACTCTTGATGGTGTCAAACTGAAACATAATGAACATCCGCAGTGTCTGGGAGTTACCTTAGACCGATCTCTCACTTTTAAAAGTCACCTTCAAAAGTCAGCAGCAAAGCTGAAAACAAGGGCTAATATAGTACAGCATCTTGCTGGATCAACTTGGGGAGCCAACGCAAAAGTACTGCGTACCACTTCTTTGTCCCTTGTGTATTCCGCTGCTGAATATTGTGCTCCTGTGTGGCTTAATAGTGCACATGTGTGAGAGGTCGATGTCGTTCTTAATAGGGCCATGAGGACAATTACTGGAACTCTCATGGCAACACCAACACCTTGGCTCCCAGTGCTGAGCAATACAGCACCACCTGAGATTAGACGCAAAGAGGCTCTTCTGAGAGAGTTCAATAAGATCGTGTCCAATCCTTATTGGTGGACCATGTTGGGAGGAGTGGATCGGAACTGGTGGTGGACTGCGACGCCAACTCGCACAACGAGGCGTGGGGCAGCACCAACACTAACAACAGAGGTAAGTTGCTTCTGGAATACATAATGTCCCGTAGTCTAATGATTGCAAATGTGGGAAATGTGCCCACGTTTCGCACGAGGACGCGTAAGGAGGTGTTAGATGTGGCGAAGATGTCGGAGGGTATGACTGGTCGGATACATGGCTGGCATGTGTCTGACGAGCCCTCCCTCTCTGATAATGCTCACATCTGTTTTAAGATCAGTGAACAGATGCTGGAAAAAGTTCAGTATAGGAATCCGAGGAACACAAACTGGGTATCATACAAGGAAAACCTCAGGGCAAAGCTAGAGTCTGATTCTACTAATGGGAAACGGATTCACAGCGCAGTGCAGGTTGACGAATCTGCCGAAAGTCTTACTTCTGCGATTGTGGGCTCCTTCGATCTCAGCTGTCCGGTTATCAATAGGAATAGATCCAAGGTAGCCTGGTGGAGCACTGAACTGGCCTCTTTGAGGAAGAGGGTCAAGGCTTTATTCAGGAGAGCCAAAACTTGGGGCACTTGGGAGACCTACCACGAGGCTCTTGCACTGTATAACCGCAAGGTTCGTACGGCTAAGAGGCTAGCCTGGAAGAAGCTCTGACCGATATCGATAGTGTGCAGGTTTGTGCAAGGCTACAAAAGCTACTAGCAAAGAATCCCATCTCGCCGCTTGGTAGTCTCAAGGGCGATCAAGGTGTTTACATTACTGAACCGGAAGGAGTTCTAAAAGTTATGATTGGAACATACTTCCCGGAATGTATTGTTCATAAGGATGATCAACCACGCGACAGTGAGGGGAGACATGCGGGCCGCGCCACCCATTTGCAGTGGAGTCTGGCGCACCGTATTGTGACCTTCAGAAGGATTGAATGGGCGATCAACTCTTTCAGTCCTTACAAAGCTCCTGGGGGTGACGGGGTGAGACCGGTTTGCTTGCAGCAGGGGTTGGATATTCTCCTTCCCCAGCTGTGCAGACTGTTCAGAGCCTCCGTGGCTCTCAGGTACATTCCAGTATCCTGGAGAGTGTCCAGAGTAGTGTTCATACCGAAGCAGGGGCTGGGCTGGCATGGATCGGCCGAAGTCTTTCAGGCCGATATGCCTGTCCTCCTTTCTTAAAACCATGGAGAAAATGGTTGCCAGGTTTGTTTGGGAGGGAGCTCTTTCGGAGCGACCTCTACATCCTAACCAGCATGCCTAAACTCCATGAAGGTCATGCGACTCGGCCCTGCATCAATTGGTATGCAGGTTGAGAAGACGCTGGCGGCAAAAGAGGTAACCATAGGTGTCTTTCTAATATCGAAGGAGCCTTTGACAATACAGCCACTCGATTATCAATGCGGTCTCAAGACGTGGTGTTGATGGTCAGGTGTGTGACTGGATAAGGGCCTTGCTCACGGACAGGGTTGTTGTCACAACCCTCATGGGAGCAAGTGTTAATGCGAAGACTATGAGAAGCTGTCCGCAGGGCGGTGTCCTCTCTCCTCTTCTGTGGAACCTGGTAGTGGATGACCTGCTAAATTCTTTGAATAGCAGCGTTGTCTTTGCACAGGGGTATGCAAATGATATTGTGATTCTTGTGAGTGGCAAGTTCAACACAACAGTCACGGAACTGACCAATGCTGCTCTGAACATGGTGGGAAATTGGTGCGATTAGGTTGGCCTCACTGTCAACCCCAACAAGGCTGCTGTGGTTGCCTTTACCAGGAGGCAACAGATGGAGGGCATTGGTCCCTTTCTATTCAAAGGCTCTTCCATTGAGCTGAAGTCTGAGGTCAAGTACCTGGGCGTGATCCTAGATAGGGTTCTAAACTGGGGACCTCATCTAGAAAGGGTCATTGCCAGGGGGAAATGGTCTCTAATGCAATGCAGACGTGTGATAGGTGGGCCCTGGGGACTGAAGCCGAGGCTCTTGTACTGGCTTTATGTTTCCGTGGTCAGACCTGCACTAATGTACGGAGCTGTCGTCTGGTGGGCAAAAACGGGAGACCAAGACGATGGTAGCTTGTCTGGGGGGTATCCAAAGGATGGCCTGCCTTGCTATCACTGGGGCTTTTCCTAGTGCACCAGGCGCTGCTCTGGGCTGTTGTCTTAACCTCACCTCCCTGGACATTGTCATTCGGGCTATGGCGAGGAGGAGTGCCTACTGTCTTCAGCAGATGGGGCTCTGGTCGGGCTGCAGCGGTGGGCACTGCAGAATTAGCACCCTGATACAGGAGGATGCTCTGCACATGATCTCTGATCAGATGCCACAAAAGTTTTCCTTTGACAAACCCTTTAGGATTATTGTACCCTCCAGGGATGATTGGTCAGAGGCAACAACACCTCTTCCACCAGCGAAGTTCGAATGGTTCACAGACGGCTCTAAAACAAAAAACGGCACAGGCGCTGGAATTCTGGGAGTGAGACCATGTAGGGAGCTGGTGGTCCCTATGGGTCCGTATCCGACAGTCTTTCAAGCGGAGGTCGCAGCTATTATGGAATGTACTCGTGAGAATCTTCGTCTACGATATAGGAGCAAGACGATTAATATTTTCACGGACAGTCAGGCAGCGCTGATGGCGCTGGACTCTTGCGTGATCAAATCCAAACTGGTTTGGGATTGCTATCAGGCCGTTTCCTCCCTTCCCAGAATCAACAATGTAACCGTTTGTTGGGTTCCTGGTCATGAGGGAATTCTTGGGAACGAAAGAGCTGATGCCCTGGCCAACCAGGACTCAATTATGACAATTATGACAGGCCCTCAAACGTTCTGCGGTGTTCCAAGGTGTGAATCCGCTAGGGTTGTCTCTAAATGGATTCGCGCGGAGCTTGAGAGAAGGTAGAGGTTGCATCCAGATTTGAGAATGAGTAGAATGGTATTACAGTCACCTTCCTCCAGGGTGGCTTCGGACCTTCTCTCATTAAAAAAATCAATGTCTTCTCAGGTTATTGGTCTCATTACGGGACATCGTCACCTGAGGAAGCATCTTCACAGAGTCGGCATCCTTCAGAAGGATCCGCTCTGTAGAAGGTATAATGAGCAGGAGGAAACTGCTGAGCACCTGCTCTTTGATTGCCCTGCAATAGCAAGAGAGCGGTATGCCATCTTTGGTAGTCTGGACAGAGAAGGTGAATTTTCCCAGGAGGACTTGATAGGTTGTTTTCGGCGGTTTGTAGAACTGCTGAAATTGTAGACTGGTGGGCCTCATGGTGTATTTCCGGGGTGAGCAAAAAGCCCTTGAGGCTTAAGTGCATGGAAGTAGGCCGCCCCAAGGGGAAAAAAAACCATCTCTTCCTTAAGCTGTGACGTCTAGTGAAAAAACAAAATAAAGTGATCAGGAAAACTGCCAGAGGAAATTTAACAGTAAAAAAAAAGGAAATGTATCCTGGTAAAAAACCGTTCACCGGTCTTTCACTCTGTTTCATTTGCAAGTGTTGACAAGCCGTGTGTAGTGGTTTCTAGGGTGTGCAGTATACAAGACTGGGGCTGTTCAGCTTAATGAATGTCAGTTGCCTAAGAACTGTAATATTTTGTTGAGCCTAAGAACATTTATCAGCATCTGGTACATGTTTTGTGGTACTTCAACTTGTTTATAATACTGTTATAAACTGTACCCATACTCACATGAACTTTTTAAACTATCATTTCCACAGTGACTCGGCAGTCAGTACGAATTATGTCATCAATTCAACTTTCCAGTGAGGGAGTTGAAACTTCAACTGGCCAGGACGGTGTTCGTCAGTCACTGAGTTTCAACCATTTTTGAACTGGTCTACCCACTTTTAAAAATCTGCATGATTCATACAATTTTCACCATGCACCTTAGTCATTCTAGAGTATATATTCAGTGATTTTTCACTTTCAGCAAGTAAAAAACGAATAACAGAACGTTGTTCAACTAAGATGGAATTTTCAAGTGGATTTGCCATAATTAAATGTATTTTTGAGGTTATAAAAAGAACAATGTTAATCAATCAGCTGATCAGGACTTATCGCAGAGATGCCAACTTAAAGCTATAAAAGTACCAAAATTACCCTAGCAACAGTTTTCTTACCAGACCTGGTTGCCTCTTTAATTATTGAATGAACCTCGTAATTTAGATAAAATTAATGGTCAAATGTATCTCACTGAGTACGCTACTTGATGGAAATCAAGACATAATAAATTATTTAAATACTGAAAAAATGTCTTGACCATATACCTGTATTACTTGTACTTAACCGACTATCAGTAAATAAATAATTTGATAGAAAAACTCAACTACTCATTGATTAAATTAATTAAACATGATTTAATAATTAGTTAATCTCAAATAATGTTATGAATGATGAAGTTCTAGAAGATGCTGCTTCTGGCTGCTCATGTGAGGGTCTCTCTGACAGTTTTGAGATACTGCCTCACAGTATATACTGCAATAATCTTATCTGATTGTCGGGGTACCTATCAGTATATGACAGCACCTTGGTTTCATCAGTGTACTTGTGCTGTCTTTTTGAAAACATCAATTTCATGAAGTCAGCTATCTAGTGAGAGTGTCAAGCTATGATTTTAAAGCTAGTCTCAAAATTGCCTTTGGTTCTAGTGCTTATGTTTCTAGGTGATATTTGGAATTTCGAAGGAGCTGTAATTCACTGTCACTCAAGGCAGACACTGCACTTATTTAATAATTGAAGCTTCCCTATGATTAAATCTGCCGCAGTGCAAATAAAATTGCAGGATTTCTTTAAAGTAAAAAATCTATTCCTCAATAGGTATCTCACGATTTAACAGATGAGCAGAAAACTGAGTGTGTGAAAATCAGTCAGCAGATCCTCCAACAGATTATTTCCAAAATTGTCATTGGTGATGAGATATACATACCATTTTATGACATTCACACTTAACGAGAGAGTCACGTGTGAGTGTTTTAAACAAAACATTCTCCACATTGGACAAGAAACAACAATCAGTAAAGAAAGTAATATAAACTGTTTTCTTCAAGAGTATGAGACTGATGAAGGCTATTAAGCTTGAGGGGAAAAAAGACTGTCACAGCCAGTTGGTGTACTGGACAATGTTTGCCAGAAGTTCTTCAGGACTTGAACATCAAGTGTTAAATTTTATACTATGACAATGCCTCTTCCACAATGCTGCTAAAACAATAGAGTTTTTGGCAGAAAATGGCATCAAAACAATGCAGCACTCCACTTATTCACCCAATCCTGATATGTGCAATTTCATATTATTCTTCAATCTGAAGAAATTGGTCTTCGCTTTTCTACGGAAGCTAACAGTGATGATGAGATAGTAAATATTTTTACTCCATTCCAAAACTTGAGAGGTTGGGTGATTTCAATGGGTGGAAAATCCTAATGACTTTAAAATTGCATTGATGCTGGAGGGAATTACTTTGTCAGGCTTGACATTTTCTTAAGACTAGCACAAGAACTCTTTAAATATATCTCAAAACATTCAGAGTGACCCAGTATCAAAGTTTAGCGAAAAGGATTGTGATTTCCATCTTTGCTTCTAGAAAATGTTAATAATGATGTAATTTGATTATTTGGATTAATTTATTTACATAAAAATCATTACGTTCACCAATTTGTTAAGTTCCATTCATTACTTATTTGACAAGAAATTTAGTATAGGCTAATTAATCGTTATGAAATAAGTTTGTAAAAATCATATATTGTCTTTTATTAAAATTTAAAGTTGTCTCTCTCTCTCTCTCTCTGTCTCTGAAAATTAACTAAATAAAAAAACAGATTTTTAACTACATGGCTTTTAAATTTATTAAAATTATGTGACAATGATACAGCTATTGCTTGGTGTTCTACTGAGAAATGTCTATGCGTCAATTCCTACAGTAAACTATGACGCAAATGCAGCACACTTGCAATCAACAGTACTTTACTAGCTTTATGCATGTTACAAAGATATTTAGCCCAAATGAGAAATTTTTTACTCCAACAGAGATTATTATGAATAATTGACATTCTGGATGTTTTTTAACACATAGAAAAGACTATGAAAAACCATGAACATATTAAAAGTTACGTAATAAATTAGTTTTAAATGAGCCAAGTTGAAATAGTGATTCAGCAAGAGATAGTTAAAATAAGGATATTATTTAAACCTGTGTTATATGTGTACTATTGTAATTACATTATATAGTACAAACAGTTTGGCCACAAATACTTCGAAAATGATTTAACATTTTACATCTCTTTTGATGACGCCATGAAGACCAAGTAACAAAGAGAAGAATAAAACAACAAAATAAGTTGTCTAAAGCAACCTCAGAGAATTAAAGGCATTCAATGTTCTATTTCTTCTAACTAGATTGTTTACTTAAAAAATGTACCAAAAATTTAGAATTTCGCTGACTGTAAACAAGTTTTTTTTAACTGAAAGGATTTATTTGGCTATTTTAAATTTGGTTAGGAAGGAACAATGTTGGCTTGCATACTTGGTAAAGCACAAGATAAATCATCTATCTACCAGACTGAATGAATACAAAATTACCAAGAATCAATATTAGATCAAAGTGTAAACGTAATCATAAAACTGTTTAATGAAGTATATGTCATAATAAAATTTTATTAATAATAGTACATTTTCACCACTGACATGAATTAAATGCTTACCGTTGCTTTGCTGACTAGAAATACCGCCTCATTATTCGGGTTCGAGACCTCAGGGTCCTTCTTCATAATGCTCTTAATTTTTGATTGAGGTAACTTTATTATCTTATCTGAGGAGCTTGCACTCCTATTTTCCTTGTTAGCAGGCTTTATAATCTTCTTTGAGAAGCTTGCAATGCCATGTTCTCGATCATCTCCCTCATCTTCGCTATGGCTTATTGTTATTTCAACTATACCTTTATTAAAAAACGCTGCGCTTAGTTTAGAGAATTTGCCTTTTTTTTCAGACGGTAGAACTTCAACTGGTGCAGTCTGAATCAGCAACAATAAAATTAATTAACAACTTGAAGCAACATCACATCAATTGAATATTTGAAAGTAAATGAGAATAACAGATTTTGAGTAAAGTGTAGCCTTCTTACTAGTTAAGATAACTATATTATAGTAAGTATCAATAATTAATATTCCAACGAGAAATGGCAAACAAAGGAGTTCAACAGTTTTAGATGAACCACAGGGATTTTATACAGACAGGTCACGGAATCCTGATTACAAACTTTATACCTTCACCACCTGAAAAAAATGACCTGGACACTTTTATGATTTTATATTTGAATAAAATATAGGGAAGATGTCATGATTTAGCAGTAATGAAAATTCACTAGAAAGAATACAAATTTAAAGCTTAAGAGTTCATTAATTCTCAAAATTACAAAAATATTAACGGTTTATGTATACAATACTGATAAGATACTTTTCAAACTAGGCCAAGAATACAGCTGATCAGTAATTCACGGTTACATTCAACCCCATTTAATTCAAACACATGTTTTATTTATCTGTTGTTGACAGGAAAATAAACAAATAAAATTGAAATTCAGATGTTGATGTGTAATAAGTTGAATCCAGTAGACATTTCATTTTGAAAATGTTCATTGTCAATTAGTTGCTCTTTAAGTCAGTCAATCATGTAGAGTTGCTAGTCTTCCATTATGTGCGTTCTCTGATGGTATATGGGGGTAGCCCATAAATTTGATGGATATTGGCAAATTATTTAAACCAGCACGGACTATACTAGCAAATTGATAAATGAAGAAAATTATATCAAGACCTATAGTTTTCAGAATCCTCAAGAATACAAAAATGCTTTAGAGAAAACATTGTAACTCAGTAGGAGAGACAGCAACGAAATATCAACAAAAAATCAACTGCTATCTAGTAGAAAATAATTTGGCTTATAGACAAATGGCCGGAAATATAGGAGCTGAGTTACTTTAACTCTACTGGATAGACGTGCTTGGGTTTCAGATGATCCTGTTAAATTTTACTTTGATATACAGTGTAAATTAACAACCAACACTTATTTTTTCACACCGACAATAAGTCATACAAATACAAATTACACAATCATTAAATATCCACACAAGTTTTGACATGTTACAATATCTCAATAAAACAGTCAAAGAACCCTTGCTGTGGTTCAGATAAAATGACCTTTTACAAAATAAAGTGAAACCCATTTTATTCAGCATAAGACAAAAAATTATTATTTTCCTCTGTTAAGTTTCTAGGAATATTTATTGATGGTAATTTAATGTGTAACTCCCATGTTAGATACATTTCCAAGTGATTAACCAGATTATTTTTTTTTTACTTAGACACATAACGAACTGTGTACCTGAGAACTATGTAAAATCTGCATACCATACCGTTTTTCAATCTATAACCAGGTATGGTCTAGTCATATGGGACATAGCGTTAAAATTAACATCATTATATAAAAGAAGGCTATGAGGGTAACAACGGAAGCACAGCCACTGGACCATTGCATACCACTTTTTATCAAACTAGAGTTACAAACTGTTATTAATTTATATATTTATAACTGAAAATCATGAATGCTGAAAAATAACCCTTCTCTCATTTTTAGCAATTATATATATATATAATATATAAAACTATAATACTAGAAATATATAAATAATATTGTAATAGGGCGTTGTAGGCTTAGCAAAACACAACAGATTCATCTGCTAACTTCTCAAAAAATGTATAACAAATTAAAAATTAATTCAGAAATATCTAACAAAACCTTTTACAACTAAACTGTATGACTGGTTGCTCAAAAATCTATTTTATAATCTCTCAGAATTTTTCAGTATTCCATATATAAATTTATAGAGGGTTTGGTTCTGTACTTTATATTTATTGTTTTTAATGTTCTGTTTTGTAAAACAGTACATTTTACATTGGAGTGTGTTTTAACATTTTAATATTCTAAAATATATGCAAAATATGTATACATGAGAACGTTGTTTTGACTTATTTTTTATGAATACATGACTTTGTCAATGCTTCCTGTAAAATGGTTACAAAATATTAATATTAATAATATAACTACTGTGGAAATACACGCTTTTAATTTGATTTGATTTCATCGTATATCAACTAAAATGAAATTCACATTAACTGACAAATGAAGCCGAGTTTTAAAAGTGGCTGCTAAACCGTTCATTGTGTAGTCTAGAGAAGTTTGAAAGCAATTATTAATTCTGACCTTTCAGCTAACCAATTTAGTCAACATCTTGTACAAGGTATATTTTTAAATTTTAACACTAAAATAAAATTGTTAGGGTAAATTGAGACATTAATATTTTTAGGGAATATTTTAATATAGATTTATGACTTTGACTATTATTACCTCAACTGCACTGGTGTCCACACAGTCCTCTTTTGGTCCAAGACCCTCTTCTTCAAGACTTTCTATACTTAAATTAAATTCTTGACTAAGAGTTTCAAACTGTAAGGAAGTTTGGGACTGCAACAAAACCAATATTACTACTAGAAGCAACAATATACAAGTAAAGCAAATAGGAATAAAAGATTTTAAGTATATTGTAGTCTTGTTACTAGTTTACAAAACAGTTCATAGCAAGTAACAATAATTAATAGTCCGATGAGCAATGGCCAATAAACGATTTCATCAGTTTCATGTGAAGTCTGAAACACAGAGATTCAGACAGACCACTGAATCTAGCTGATAAAAAATTAAACACATATTTGCATTGTTTACTAAACACAAATCCATTAATTTAAAATTATACATAAAGTGAACCTTAGCTTAAAAAAAACAAGCTGCAATAATTAATTAAAATTTATACCTATCTACATCATTATTACAAAACACACTCACTTTCATTCCATTTGCATCCCAATACCACACCCCAATGCCGCTAACCGATATACCCCCCCAGCATGCTTCAAGACCCTGACCTCCGCCCCGAAACGAGTGCACTTATCGATGGCTCTGATATTTACCAGAAGAGCATCCCACAACCGACAGGCAAAAACTATAAACAGATGTACGGGACTGTCTCATTTCAGACTGGAACCAAACTCTGCAGACTGGGTACTAAGACTAATGCAAATTCCATGAAACTTGATAAGCATATTTTTAAACCCATTATTTACATATAGTAAAAAAAGAACTTCCCAGGTTTATCCTTATATCGGTTCTTGCTTTCTGGCACCCAAAATGAAGGAATGTCAGCGAGGAGGTGACCACTCTGTCCCTATCTACTATTTCTTGATAGGCTATATAAATAGGTAAACGCATAACTATGTATTATAAACATAAAAAATTAACGAGCGCTCACGTGGTCTGAGCTGCAATTTAGGAACTATCTCGAAGGAAGGTTTTTTTATAACGTAATAGAAGGGTGCCAGGCACCACCGAAGCCCGTACTGATGGTCAGGGGCATTTCCGATTGGTACTTTCCCGACCTCAGATCATGTAGATTGTCCGTGGTCTAATGTCAGAAAGATTGGATAATCTGGGACATGATCTGAGGTTGAGAAAGTAGCGATCAGAAATGCTCCTGGCCATCAGTGTGGGCTTCGATGATCCCGCACTTCTAGCGAAATAAGAAAAACATCACTTGAGATAATACAAAAAATTCAAGCTCAGATCACTCGAGCACTCGTAAAGGTTTTCTATAACTTTGGTACTACTAATCCAAACCTACTTACGTAGCCTAATAGACTTATATAGCTTAGTAGATAGGGACAGAGTGACCTCCTTCTCGTTGAAATAGTTTCCTTTTGGCAGGCAGAACCGATAGTCATAATGCCATGTAATTTTTACTGTAAGTAAAATAAAGTATAATTTGTCCAATAATCTAGTTTTTGTAGGTCCCCGGTAAGAAAAATTCTTTTAAAAATAGTCGCATCCAAATACCAAAGTACCGAATAATGTATAAAACAAACATTAATTTAATAAATAGGCAAAACTAATCCTATAATAACCTCGTTCTACGTACTTGATAACCACATGGTAACTTCCAATCACATTAAAAGATTGATTTTTCATTTAAAAACAACACATGATCACACAAACAAATTATACTCTTACTTTAGTGCTTGGGGATCTGTATCAGACTGCTACACACACAAAATTCTAACCCTACAAAAAAGAGCACTGAGAATTTTAGAGTCCTAGTTGGGTTGCATTGTTGTTACCGTAAATTTTTTATATTTATATACTGTAGTAACTTAATATTATACCTAACTGCAAGTCTTCTTCAAACTTGCAAATTTGTATCATTAATAAGTTAGCGTATTTATTAATTAATATTTATAGAAGTATTGTCATTTTGCTAATTTGTATTATGCATGTACTTCTTGTAATCAATTGTAATAATGGCTACTGCCATTGGAAATAAATAAATAAAAGTCACTACATCCTCAAGAACACTGCAAGCTTTTTTCATATCAAATCGGTTCCTAACTCTCCCAGCCCTCTATATCCTAGAAGCAGTAACATTTTTAAAATTAAACCCACCCAAACTTAGAAATTAAGTCCGTAAATATAACTTAAGAAACACCAAAATAAACTTTTAATATTCCACAACATAGACTAACCAAAACCAGCAAAACACCACAAATTATGGTGGCTTAATGTTTTAATACACTTCCATAAAACTTGAAATATATAAACAACACTAAAGCTTTATTGAAACAACTCAAAGAATATCTCTTAACTACTACAACATAAATGAATTTTTTAAAGACCATTCTGACTAACAAAACCAACACACATACACATGACACCATCAGTGACATCAAGAATGATTTTGACGATTCCCTAGTCTTCAATACTACAGTGAAGAGGACCAAGATAAGGTAGCCTACCATAAGAATAAACCATCATTAGTCTTGGATGAACCCAGGAAGTTATATGATTAATTGGTAGCCTAGCATGATTATGAAATACAGTGTTCCAACCTATTTAGTGTAGTCTACTATCAGTGATGTAAAATAAGTTACTGTCAAAAAAAATTAACTTGTAGGTAATTAACAGTATCAATTCAAACAACTATAGTCTTCAAGGTAAAATTATAATATTGTATACCTAGTCTACACAATTCTACCACATGATACATCAATCAGTGAAACACTTTCATTACTATTGCATTTATAATAATCTGTTAAACAAGCTAACTTACATCCTGACTGAGAGTCTCTAAGTTTTGTGATTTTTGTTCCAGAGTAAAACTATTTTCAGATTTTGGTTCAGAAATATTGGCCATCATAGGGTCTCCAGTAATGATATTGTTATACGCCATAATTTATAACAAAAAACAAACAAATATAAAGGAAAATGCAATCACAAAATTGTTAGAACCAAAACACCAGTCACTATCTGAGGCGTCCCACTAACTAAATTAAAGCCTTGAACAAGTATTTCTAAATAATATACGCCTCGTCGCCTCGTCTCGTACTAAAACCAAACACAACTATCTAAAAGTGTAAAAGCGCGGCAAACCTTCTTCTTCTCTTCTCAACTTTTTTCTCATGAACTGAATAGCCAAATTATCTCTTATGTACACGCATCAACTTCAAAGTACATATATTTATGAGCATAATTATGCAATAGGAATCCATCCCTCACTATGTTGGTTTTGAGAAAAATGCAATTAACTTTACCTTTACACAAAAAACATGTATGTTCAGAGCAAAAATTGTAGGGCTTTCTTTTAACATTAGATTATAATATTTTAAACTTAATTTAATAAGCTTTAGTACCCAAACAATCTATTTTTTAGTTTTTTTTGTAAATTTTGTGGCTTGGATCCTTATTGCAATTTTATGATATCGTCTATTGGAAATTTGAAAATAAAGACCATTGTGAGTTGAATTCCTATTACAAAACAAAACATCAATGGTTAGATACACGTTTTAGTGCAATAAACATTAATCAACATAGTGTTTGAACTTCGTTTGTTATATCGTAGGTAGGTTTTTTTTTCTTTCTGGTTAATAAAACAAACATAATTACATCAAAAACTTGTTTAGTAGCTAAAACCTCTAAAATAAGTGATTAAATCAAACACTATTGCTGTACATCGTCTACTTTATTAACTTATGACTATAATCTAAACTTTTGAAACACTTAATTAATCTATATTTTTTATAATGCACTTTTTTATCTCTTTTAAGCCTCAGCTTCTGCTATGTAGGCTGCGATGTTCACTGGTTTATTATTATTATTTTTCAAAGTACACTGTTTCGTGTCTATACATGATTGGCCCTCCCCGGGATTTGAACCCGTGATCTCTCAGTTAGAGAGCCGAGACTATAACCATTAGTCTACGGAGGAGGACAAATAATGCACTTTCTTCAGGCTGTTAATTTAAAAAATCATCTTCCTTGAAATCTAAAGTTTCCACATTATATCTATCTATGTCATCGATTATCGATTCACTACCAATTATTGTTTTGTAAAAGGCTTTAGCATCTGTAGGTATAAGATATAAGATAGACTTCAATTCATTTAATTTTGGGATGCTAATGGGTTTTCCATTAAGCCAGAATTTTTCTACATCTTGAGTAAATTGACTTATTCCCATTGACCTGCCTTTGTGTTTCTTTTGAACATCAATTTCTGTGTAGGGTGTAACAAAATCACAACTTATCTTTATATTCAAAATAAATGGGGTTTATTTGAAAATAGTTATCTGCCTCATTTTCAGCCAACTTTTAGGCTTACCTTGTATATCTTTTTTCTGGTTCATGATGCCTTTTTCTAATGTTACTGAGAAAAACATTGCATTTTCAACTTTTTATACAATTAATGGTTTCTTCTTTTTGCATTTTCTCATCAAATTTATATAATCTTCCAGACTATACATACGCTGTTGCATCTTTAGCGCTAATTCGATGAATGAAAAATCAGTGTCATTAGGAAGATAGCTGTGGCCTGGCACTAAAAATGTTAAAGATACTGATTTGAGTTGGGAGATAATCATCAAAATTCTGTATGGCATCCAAAATACCTTTATATTTCGGTTTTGACCCCCACATGAGTCAGACCATAAATTAATATGGGTTACTGTTGGGTCTAAATATTTTAAAATATATTGTTGTAAACATGAACTGATTTCTTGCGCACCGTGTCCAGCTTCCCCTTTCAACCACACAAAACAGTATCGTTGGTTAGCTTTAGCAGAATGAATTCCTAGGTTGTAGACAGAAAGCTGTCTCTTATAATGTACAACATTATTCAGAAAATTGGGCAGAGATAAAGTCTTCTCAAAATTAAAAGTGATAGTTTCTATTATAATCTCTTGTCTTTGCCTGTTGTGTCGTTTCTCAAGGCCTCCCGGCTCATTTCTTGTGCACACATGTGTTCATCTCTCTTTTCCATCAATTGGGATTTCACATGTAATTTTTTCTCAACTATCAATTCTGGCTTTCAATGAGTCGCACATATTACACGTATCTTTTCAAGGTTACACGTAACCTCTAGATGAATAATTACCATATATTATAGTTTAAGAAACCGTTAAACTGTAACACAGGAATAGTACTTGCACTCCACAATAATAAAACCACCACCTGGCTGGTAACAATACAATACACTGTTATTCTGGAAGCTTTGCTTTGCGAAATGGATCCTTACCACTTCCAATATGGTTGGACCCACTAGAGCCTAGTTTTTGTTGAGCAATAAGGATCCAGTTGATTGGATCTTTGTTACACTTGGATGACTGTGGTCAAAGAATGAATAGCAAGGATGCTACTACTGACATCCATCAAACCATCAACATCATCACAAAAGTCAGGGTGTATTTGGGCAGGTTGATTTGGTGGTAAATATGCAGTGCTAAGAAGAACTGGGGGAAATCCACAAAAGATAAAAAAGCATTAAATTCAGTTAACTGTGACATGGTGTTTCCAAGATCTCAGTTGAACTCACCAACTGGAAGTATAAATTGTCCAATATGATATTTTTAAAGACTTTGGCCAGAGCAGACTCGATAGCTTTTTACATTCACTTGATCACCTGGTTTAAATCTAGGGACGGCATAACTTTGCTTTAGAGTTGATGGCAAAATTCCAGATGCGAGAAGACACCTAAACATGAGAGCCATTTATGCTCAAGTATCGGAGCACAGTGTTTTAAGACATTAGATGGGCCACCATTTGGTATGGCACTCTTGTTTGGGGCAAATTAATCAAGTTTAAGAAGAACATCCAATACCGTATAGTGCATCTGGAAATATATTGGTTCTATCCATAATAAACAGTTGGTGTTGGAACATCAGAGCTGCTAAATATAGATGAAAAAGGTTGGGCGAAGAAATCACGCTTGCTATAAGAGCCATCCACTTCTGTTCCTTTAAGTATAATACGTGCTGGGATAGTAAAAGAGCGTTTAAGTTACTGGGACCAAAATGATTGTATATTTACAGGCCTGCTCTCTTAACCTTTGCGATATGTGACAAATAACAATCTTGGATGAGTATATCCCACTCTCCATTAATTCTACGAAAGTTATTTAGTAAGTACAGGGAAGAGAATATAATGTAAGCCTTATGAATTGATTTTTTCATAATAACTGATCGTTTAGGGTCATGAAAGAACCATGCAGGGATCTTGTTTTATGAATTTTTTTACTAGAGTGATATTTTCTACAAGAAAGGGTATAAGATCGTTAAAGAACCGTTCTGGACATTTCGTCCTTTAAAGTTGGATAGTTTAAATTTTGTATACTGCAAAAAACCACATCTACATCATACTCTCGGAAATATGCAACAATAATTTTACTTTCAAAAGTAGAAGATTGAGAAGCACTGAACTCAAACGTCAAGGCAGGGTGATGTCTATCCTTTTCAGTAAGTCCACCACATTGACTACACCAGATGTTTCAGCCAATAAAAATATGAAATCCAGGATTATTCTTTGATGATAGTTTACAGTATTTTCCCACTCAAGATTATATGTAAACATAATATCAAGGAGAAGTTGGCAAGATACATAGACATTAGGCTGACCCCAGTCTGTCAAATTTATACAGGGCAAGTTGAAATCACCCATCAATATGATCTCAGCAGGTCCATCCGGAACAGTAACAGCTTCATAAACATCATCACAAATGTCAGGGTGTATTTGGGCAGGTTGATTTGGTGGTAAACATACAGTGCTAAGAAGAACTAAGTCTGGAGGAAATCCACACAAGATAAAAACACATTAAATTCAGTTAACTGTGACACGGTGTTTCCAAGAAAAACGATAACGAACTGCTAAGAGAGTATGTCCTCCTCCTAGCTTTTTGTTTGAGAGAACTAATTTATCACATCTGAACGCACTACGACCCTCTTAACCAAGCTCACCGTCATTTATTCTAAAAGTTAGATTTGCTTCTATCATAGCTATAACATAATAAGGTGATGTAGACATTTTTGGTCATACAACTAAGTTTATTTTCAATTAATTTACATTTTGATATCATGATAATGGACTCATTGACTGCCCGAATCTCCTGTCAGTAATTGATTTTCGAATTCCGAATGTTACGAGATCCCAAGACATCTTTTGCAGGCGTGCTATGTCTTCTGTTTACGCATACCACAGCTGTATTCCAAGACTGACGAGGAAAGAAAACAAAGTGTCTGGTGGTGTTGAGTTCTTTGGGTCCTCAAGCAAATCGTTTCGGAGATCTCTGTAGGAATTTATTTAATGTGCATTGTAGATCGATATAAATTGGGCCGTTATTAAATGTTTTGATGTACCTATATATTGTGATATGAGCTTTAGTTGTTATATAATGTTGTTTCTTATTATTTATGATTAAATTATTTTGTTATTTATTTGGATGGTGGTACATTTATTATTTATTAGATGTTATTTATTAATGGTTATTTATTAGGTGGTATTTTAGTTATTTAATTATAGGTGGTAAATTAAACTTCGGCTTTTATTTAACATTTTTCATATTATTTATAATTAATTGATTTTTATATTTATTTTGATGTAGGTGTTAATTTATATGTATATTATGTTAAAATTTTGATATTTTATAGCATTGTTTTCTATTATCTACAATTAAGTGTTGGTGATATTTATTTGGATTTGTTAATGTCTGGCATGCCATCTGTTATTTATATATACATGATATGTACGAAATGGTTTACCGTTGACTCAATAAATAAATAAATTATATTGAGGTTGGAAAACTATGGAAAGTTTTACTTTTATGCATTCTTAACAATTGAAGGAGTATTGTTCTAGAGCATAATTGAGACGTTGTTCTCACCTCTAGATTTTATTCTTCTGCTATTCCTTAATCACAGATTGGAGGTACCTATACTCATGAGGAATTCGATCTCTGGCAATCTTTACAGAAGCAAAAACAGGATCTAAGACTGCAGCAAGATCATAAGAAAATTTAGCATGTACGTTACAAGCGCCTTGGTCATGTTTGAAAAACATCTTCAGGGGACTAGGTTTGTTAGTAGTTCCTTTACCACCTCGGAAACGTTATAATCTTATACAACTAAAACCAGGGTGTGAAACATTAAACAACTGAACAAGTTAATCAAGGTCATGTTTTATACGTGGACATAATAGTAGAATCGGGTAAGCCATACGCCATAACGTTTAATGCTCGTCGAGTCCGATCAAGAGTGGTGACTTTCGCAACTATTTCTTCAACTCTTGCTTAATTTGCTCTAGGAGTACTATTCATATATTTGATTAAACTCTCAATTTAGATTCATTTAACGATACACGCTATTCAAGGGAAGTAAGATTTTTGTTCAGATTGTCCATGTGATTAATGACTGGAAAATATGTTAAAATATCTGTTTAAGCAATCAAATTTTTGATATTTAGAGTCGAGTGACTATTTACGCTCCCAAGACTCCAGCGGTCAACGGTTGAGGCGTCACTACATTTTTTCCTGTACAATTTTGTTATAGTTAAGTGGAATGTGCGTCTTTCCTCGGAAAAGTAATTTGTAAGTTACTTGCTCTTAGAATTTTATTTTTTACCTAGGAAAAGGCACTGATTGCAAACCCATTTAAACCAACTTCATTATTTATTAACTGTGTTTGCTTTGCCATTGTTGTTAGTAGTTTTTTGCGGAATTGGTGGTTGGTGTGTTTGAATCGTAAGTTGGAGTTTTAATTATTTTCCTTTTCTTGTTTTATAACTATAATTAAATAATATCATCTAAAATATAATATAGAATTCAAGTTTTCTGGTAAAAAACCTAACATTTATAAATCAGAAATACTGAACATTGGAGGTTTATTTTCATTTTTATCAAGACGTAGGTAGCTTCTACGGGAATAGGCCTTAACAGCCTAAATTGACATTCATTATTTATATAATTTGACAAATTCTGTAATTCATAAACTAATTGAAATCACAAATTAAACATTGATTTAGTTTATTTCCATGTATTATAGTAACTTCCACTTTCAGGTGATGCTAAGGTTTGGATTCATAATAGTGAAGGCTCAAGACATTCCTTACTGTATTGTCTTAAAAGGTACATATGTACAGAAATAGAATGGAGTGTTACAAATCTACTAACTTAGGGTTCAGGAACAATAAAAATTAATAATAAAATTATTTTACTTATAGGAAAGATATTTTTTTCTAGAAACATTCCTTGTCTTTCAAAAGTTGAAATGGGAGACAATATTTACCAAAACCATTCTCTCCTAGACTTTGGACTAGGAATGGGCAGCCTAAATAATTTGTACCTTCTGAAATTCATCGTAGCCTACAAAACATTTTAAAATATGACAACTACAGGTACTCTATCATATGTTTTGCATTCATAACAGTACATTTTTGTAGATTGTTATTTAAAACGTTATTTTCTTGTTAATGAAATTGGCTGGAGAGGAAATTCATAAATTTAATGTTATTACCTTTTTGAATTCGTCCTCTTGAACAAAACAATATAATCCAAGGTTTAAATAGTAATGAACTTGGAGTGGTTATAGCCTAAAAGAAGAATGGTTTTGTTTATTTAGACTTGATAATAGTTCATATCAGAGTGTCACGAATGCCTCTGATCATCAGTACAAGGTGCAAGGTGTTGTCCGACACTAATGGTGACGAGCGAAAAGCATCCCTCAAAATAATTTCTATTACTAACAGATTTTAGGTCTGATCACCAATGTCTCTAGCCATTATTGTGAACTTGGAAAAACAATATAAGATAGCAAACAAATGTAAATTCAGCAAACCATAACTACTATTTTAAGTCCTAGTTACTATCGTAAATCGTACTGGTTTGCTTAAAAGTAAATTTTTAAAAAACAACGAACTTAACTAACTTTCTACAACTGAAACAAATAGTTTTGATAACATAACTATAATTTTCATTATCTTAATTTAATAAACTTCATGATCTACAGCTTCAGAATTGTATAATTATCTAAATTATGATACTAAACCTTGTCAAAACAGTTCAAAATGTTTTAGATTTCACTACACGTTTTGGAATGAAATATTTTATCATCAGGTGGTTAAAAGTGCTCCACACAATCATGATCCCGACCGCTACTGTCTTATAGTAGTGATCGTGTGGGCGTGGTAGGCCTAATTACAAATACTGTTTGAACAATCTACTTACAACTACCTGGTAACTTACGATCATACCTAAATACAGTATTGGTTTCCTGATTTTAAAACAACACATAACAATAACAAACTCACACCTTACTCTCAGGTTCAATTAAAAAATCAATAAATACATTAGTTAAAAATATTATATTGTTCTCAATCAGCACTCAAATACATATATAATTTTCCAATCTAGTTAACGGTATTAGACTTTGATTCGTGGTACTTGAGTAATGAACGTAGTACACAGGATAAAATTTGTTGCAGTGCTGACCGTGGAGTGCTCAGATGGCACTGAAAAACATAGACACACTAATAAAAAGCCCAAAACAGAAAAGTAACATAATGCACTTCAATTTTAAATAGTAAAAAATCATTTTTGATTTTCACCCCCTCAACATTAGCCCCCCTTCATAGTTTTGTTCTGGAGGACAATTAGAGTATATTATTAATGTTAAAATCATAATTGGCAACTCTGGCCAATAATTTCACTGATCTATGAAATTACAATACAGCCTTGTTTATCATATCTCTGGGTTATTTGGATCGGTTTTACGGAGTAGAGTTGCTCCAATGTTTTGTAAGAATAAACAATTTTTGTTAAATTTCCAGCAATAGTTTTCCATTAACACATATTCACATTCTGAATAACATTTATATTATAACAAATTAACAATGTTGATTAGGCCTATGAATGTTGATAATTGTAAAGTTTGAAGATGTAAATAACTTGAGACCAACAGCTTCTGTGCTACTCCTGATGTGGAAATTAAATTAGTAGCTTTTTCTTCATAGGTAATAATATTAAATATTATTTTATTTAATATCAACAGATATAAAACAACAGTTTTATATAGGCCTAATAAGGGTTTGTATTGTTTTAGACAGTTTGTTGTTTTTGTATTTTTTAACACCATAAATTGCAAATTACAATGATGGGTTAGCTAACTCACAATGTCAGTGACAGTAGGCTGACAAACTCCCATGGCAGGCAGTAGGAAGACTCGTGAAAATCTGTGTTTAAGGGTTACATTTATAAATTTACATGTATATGTAGTATCTTTACTCATGGCTCTTATCACCTTATTCCCTCGAAGTTGCCTGTCGACTAAGGATCGACCAGCAGTATTTCCATGGAACACTCACGAGACAAGCATATAGGTCAATCATATAATTTCACTGCATGTTTGATCTTTTCATATATCAATTGCTTCTCTGCACTTGATTTATTCAATTCTTTGGATTTCTCCTTGTATTAAATGAATAAGTTACTTTTGTCTTTATTCACGATGTATAAAGAACACCAATTCAGCTTACATCTGAATGTGCATTGCGTTTGTAAACATAGTTGGTCTTAGTGGAAGTTTGATTTATTATGACAAATTATGATAAGAATTGAAAAACTCTGACAATGTGTACAGTGGTTTTGCTATTCAAGATGAACAACAAATTATTGAGGAACTCCGGGACAGTAATCTCGAGGTTAAGTGGTAGAGAGGACTTTATAGTCCTAACTTTGCCTCTAATAAAGACATTTTTCATTTCATTTCATTTAATCTAGTCAGAGTAAAATTTCTTTTAAAAGTTTACTGTAGTAATAAATAATAATGGTAATCAAAAGGATGAAAGTAAAATGTTTGGATTAGAAACATTAAATAGTTTTTCTCAATAAAGAAGAAATTGAAAAAAAATATGGAAAATGTAGTAGAAATAGGACAAGACAATGTGAATAATATATGTAGGCATAGGATAAAAACTAATAACCCAAAAATCTAAACTTTGCCAGACCTGGATGTTTGAAATAAAATTGTATTTTACTTTTGTAAAGTTACATTTATAAAAATTATTGTGGTGAAATTGAGGCCTTCATTTTAATAAACAACAATAATAGCTTTTTTCTTTAAATGTTTTCTAGTATTTTCATTGAAAAACCTTTCATTTAGAGAATATTATAATGTATTATTAAGCATTATTTAAAATGGTCATATCCAAGTGTCAATTTCATTTGACGCCAAACTATTGCTCACCGATCGGTCCTGCACTTCTCTTCCACCGGTGATTGGCATTATTTGCTAAACTTGCCCGCATACAATTATGTTTTAATTTAGTCTAGTAAATAAAAGATAAAGAACCATAAATTGGCAAAAATTAGTTCTTTTCACCTATAAATCATAATTAGTTTTATGTCATATGTGACTTTTGTCTAAATCATGTACTATCAATAATACACTTGATACACTTATTATTTGAGACCAGTCCCTCTGGAATCACCTGACAGGTACTGGTCTCAAGTGATGGTTTTGGTTCATAGGGAGCAGTGTGAGTTAATTTGTTAAATGCAAACATAATCGAGTGGTTGTTGCTTTAAGAATCCTAATTTATCTGAATAATTTAGGTCTGAATATTGAAAGCCATCCTTCCCATATCTGAACAATAGTTTTTTATATATATATCTCTTTGAACACCAGCTCCTGAGACTGCTGCCAGATCCGTTCCACCATCACCCGAGAGGCCGATACTACCCAATTTGTATATTTCTACAATGCTTTACGATTCGCTCTGTACTGCCCTTAATTTTCATGTAAATTGGGTGATGTATTTGTTTCATAGCTTTTTAGAATTGCCATCTATTACCGTAAATTAAAAGTGCTTTATGTATATAACATATTTGCTATTACTATGAAAAAAGAAATTTACATAAAATTATCATTTTGGATCAAAAAATGTCAAAAAAAATTTTCCCATTGGAAATATTTTTTATTGATTAAGTGGTTATATCTTATATTTATTACGAAATTACAGAACATATTTTGAAAAATAGATTGATGAGAAATACTTAAAATAAGTGTAACATATCAAAATAAATAAAAACGAACAGCTGTGTTAAAGTCATTAGTGATATCAACTTTAAAATTAATAAAGGTACTTTTATTATAAAACCCAACCTGTCGAAACAAACTTTAAAAGTTTGTAAATAAAGTTGTAAATCAAATGTTGGTGGTTTTCACATGAACCTCAACAGTCCAATCAATTGGACATTGGGTTAACAATGTAAAACCAGTAAAAAATAAATACTCTTAAATTTATGCAAAAAAATTAACTTCTACTATTAGGCGCAATAGGAACCAAATTCTGACGTGGGCTTTTGCTCCCATAAACCCCATGTTTCCTGGGCTATGTAGTTTAATTAATTTCCATATAGCTCTCAAAATACAAAACCATATTGTTTTTCATATTTAAATATAAGGAGAATATTTCAATAAATAAATAGAGGGGATCTTTGTAAAAACTGTTGATTTTGCAACTATGAGCTGTAAATAATATTTGAGGAAAATTTTAGCTTCTTAAGTACGTGTGTGTGGTTTAAAACGCTCTAATATAATGTGTTTATTTTAATATAAATTTTAGTTATGTGTTAGGTTAGTTAATACCTGAGAAAGAGATCAGATTGCAGGTATCAAAACTTAGTGTTACTGAATTGTTTATCATTGAACAATTGCAAATGTCCAGAAAAATCCTGTTTCCTCCACAATCCTTCCATCGTCAAAAACAAACTTCAATGGCATGTAGCATGTGCATTAAAATGTATATATTGTTTTATTTTACTTTCTCTTAACTAGACATCATTAAAAAATAAAAAGACCTAAATACTGTTTCATTCATGAAATCTTTCTGCTATGAGGTTTGGAATTTGTACTTAAATCACTCTTGGGGCGTAAGTTCTTCTGTAGAAAGAATTTTTAGTAGTTTTGTATTGTAATAATGGAACTCCATTATAAACTGTGAGACTTAAGATGAAATGGAAGTTGGTGCTCTACTAATGGTTGTATTGTTCTAATCCACATCCAGCACAGCTTACTACATTTGGAAAACACATGTTTTATAGCTTATGATTTTATTAATTATATTCTCGGTAATATACTACTTTATAAATTTAAATTTATTTATAAAGATCAATGTACAATAATAAAGTTAAATGTAATAATAGGATATTTATGCTAAAATACATGTACTAACCGATATTTAGATTTTTCCAACATGTTTTTAATAAATGGATTATTTATTTACAGTGATAAGGAAATTGAACGGAAAGAAGGAACCAGACTAAAAATGGAGGTATGTCAAATAACTTTTAAAATAATTCTTTGTTAAAAGAGACTGTTTTTATTTTTACTGTTCTGAAATGGATATTTAAAGTTTTTAACAGTTTTGAGGATTGTAGAACAGACCATACCAACATATGGATGTACAGTGGAACTTGGATAATTCAAATCTCAAGGGACCAATAAAAAAATTCGAATTATCCAAAAATTCGAATTAAAAAAGTTAAGAATTAAAGGCTTAAAATAATGACACTTCACATCTTTACTGAAAACCTTTATTGAAAATAACATGAGTGGTTGTAAATGTATGTTTTTATGTACATTTATACTAAGCAAAGTATGGTAAAACAGTGCAAAATTGAATCATGAATTATCTAAAAAATACACAATTACAGTATATGTTTATCAGTAAAAGAAAATAAGTTGAATGGTGATAAGTACAATATTATTTACTTTTTCTAAAGAAGTCGGAAATCTTCAATTGTTTTCGAACGTTAAGTCTTTCAGAAGTGACAAAAGATTCTACCATATTCAATGAATTGAAAATAGACTCACTTACGTCATTTTTACTTTAAAAAAAAACGTCTAAGTTCCATGATGTGATGTGCTGCTTCGGCCGCACTCGGAACGTTTATTTCTGCCCCAACTGATGACTCACCGTCTTCGTCACTCGATGTCATGTCGCCATCTTGTTTATTGTTGAGCACTTCAGCGATGATCTCCGCGTCTGTTATCTCACCACATACTGCAACATCTTCATCCACGTTGACAAAATCTTCAAAAGAGATGGCAGGGTCAGTAATGACGTCCTCCCAGCCGTCAACTGAAGGTAACGCTTCCGCTATAATGTCGTTGGCTTTTTCGGCGTCGTCCTCCTTTTTTACAAAACCAGCTTTTTTAAAGCAATGTTTGATCGTTTCGGGTGTTACTTTGTCCCAAGCTTTCTTGCACATGCGAGAGGCTTGAAGAATGTCTAACTTGATTTTTAGGGCGTCACAATCTTCAGTCAGTACGTACTCAACCAATAAACGTCTGTAAAAATGTTTTAGATTTTTTATGATCCCCTGGTCCATAGGCTGGACAACCGAAGTCATATTGGCAGGAAAAAAAATTACTTTAACATTTTCCATTACTGGAATCGTGTTGTGCGCAGTACAGTTGTCTATAAACAAAATAACTTTTCGTTTTTCTTTTATGAACTTTTTGTCTAAGTTCAACAACCATTTCTCAAAAAGGTGACTGGTCATCCAAGCTCTTGCGCTGTTCACATACTCCACTGGTTTTGATTTGACGTTCTTGAAACAACGGGGACTAGCCGACTTGCCAATCATTAGTAAAGGCAGCTTTTCTGATCCGTCCATGTTTGCACCAACCAGGAGAGTAATTCTCTCTTTACTCAGTTTTCCTCCGTGGCATTTTTCTTCTTTAAATGCGAGTGTTTTGTCAGGGGTGCATTTAAAAAAAAGTCCCGTTTCATCAACATTGAAGATGTCCCTTTCATCCCGATCCTGAATCATCTCCTCCAAATCTGTTTTCCATTGGTTGGCTTCTTGTTGATTAACGCTTCCACTTTCATCACAAATGGATTTGAACGAAATTTTGTTGCGATATTTGAAACCGTCAAGCCACCCTGTACTAGCCTTAAAATCTTTTTTCCCCAATTCAGTAGCAAATTGTTCAGCTTTGATTCTTATGAGAGGACCACTCACTGGAATCTTCTTATCCCTAGTTTGTTTGAACCACTTTAAAACACAATTGTCCAAATCTGGATTTTCTGGCTCCCTTAATCTTTTCCGGTCTTTAATGTTCTCACTTTCACTCCCGAGAATTTTTTCTTTATTCTTTAAGTAGGTGGACAATGTGTTAGGAGGAATTCCAAAGTCCTTGGCAATCTCAGATTTTTTCTTAACCCCCTTCTCTACTTCTTTGATTGCCGCTATTTTTTGAGCCAAAGACAAAGTTTTGTATGTTCGAGGATTACGAGGCGACGACATTTTGCTCAACGAACAAAGAGTCAAACACTAACAAATCATATGTAAAATTACGGAAGACATACAGCACTGTATGTAAACAAACGACAAGCGAGAAAGTTCACACACCGGCACAGTTGTCAAGATAGACTAACCACGTGAAACTAACGGTTGAATCAATTTACAAAACAAAGAGCTGGTGGGGAGTGGAGTGGGTGGGGTGGAGTGACCTTGCAGGCAGCGGAGCTTGTGCCAGTCGCGATGAGTCACGTCTACAAAACAATAGGCGCGGAAGCATACAGCCGAGCCGACCGGCCTGGCGGGAGGGTGGCTAGATTTGTGTCCAATGGCCTTGAAGCAAGTGCCTTGCGAATAGAGAGAGTGCAGCGTCTTTTCGAGAATATTTCCACTTTAAAATCGGCATCGGGTTCGAATAAAAAGTTCGAATTATCCAAAATAAACTTCGAATTAACCACGATATTTTTACATTACTTATATAGAAAATGCTAGGGACCAATATAAATATTCGAATTAAAGAAGATTTCGAATTATAGAAGTTCGAATTAACCAGGTTCCACTGTACTAAGAATCTCTGCATTGTTTTGGATATCTTTGTAAAAAACATTAAAACATTTTTCAACCTTTTTTGAACATTTAAATTTCTTTTTATTCAGCGTGAAATAAACTAAGCTATAACAGCTGTGGAAAATAATTCATACAATAAATTAAACACAACATTATGGAGCATTATCGAGGAAACATTTGAGGAAATTGAAAATGAAGAAAAGAAACGCATTGATAAAATAGAACACTTACTTCAGCTAAATGCAGATGTTCAAGGTCAACTCACCAAAGAGAAGAACCTTCACCTAAAATTGTTTATGAGGAAGATGATTTAGAACTGAGTCAACTCATAGATGGTTATGAAAACAAAATAGCAGAGCTTGAAAAAACTATTTCCTTACTGCAAAATAAAATTGAAAACCAAACAATTAGAACAAGACTTTTAAAAGCTGTATGAAACAGACCTCCTCCAATGAAGAAATAATTAAGAACACACCACAGATCCATGCCACATCCCTGCTACTAGAATGTCTGACATCAAAATAAACTTGATCAGTTGACAGTGGCTATTAAGATCTCAACTTCAAGAGACAGTCAAACCTCCCAACACAAAGTGACAGATTGCAGCTTCTCCCCGACCTCAGGAACCGGTCAAACCTGCAATCAAACGCTGAACAGCACTTTAACAGAATGCATCAGCAAATCTCTGACCTCAGGAACCAGCCAAACCTGCAATCAAAGACTGAACAGTACTTTGACAGAATGCAGCAGAAAATCTCTGACCTCAGGAACCACCTAAACCTACAATCAAAAACTGAACTGTACGTTGATAGAATTGATCAACCCCCAGACAGACCAACACCTGAAGAAAGACAGCCAGAAGGAAAAAACTGAACCAACATCCCTTGATTAAGGTCTATGCTAAAACTCCAATTCAGCTACAAGTGATCAGCAAACAACACAAGCCAAGTCCAAAGAAGAATGTATTCAGTATTTCTTTGCAAGTCTCAAAGCATTTACATAAACAGCTAAAGTCACCTCAACACCCATTAAAGCACCCGCCCCAGTAACACCCACCTCTGTGCCATCCACTTTGACGAGAAGGCCACCCATTACTGCTACTAAACTAGGACCCTCAGAAACCTTTTGCAGAATTTTATGAAAAAAACATTAAAAAATTCAAGGCCAACTATTTTAAAAATCATCTTCCAGCTGCAGACATGCACATCTCACCTTTTTTAGAATCAGACAACAATATAACAGGCAACAGATAACACTACTCCACCAAAACATTAAGAAACTTGAAAATAAAAGAGACCACCTAGATCAAATTTTGACTGAAATAAACCTACCCTAGTAGTGCTGGCGGAACATGGTCTCTCAGAGATGGACTTAAAATCAACTGGAATATCAATGTATAACCTAGTGTCACAATTCAGCAGAGCACACCACGACTACGGAGGTGTAGCAATATACCAGAGGGAAGATGCTGACATCGATTTAGAGCTAACAACTTCAAATCACAGTGAAGAACTTATGTGTGAACTTCATGCCACCACATTTAAAATAGGCAGCTCAAAATTAACCATAATTGGAATATACAGACCTCCCTGCCACTAGAATAACCCACACTTCATGCATTTCTATCGACTGCACTGCACAAACCTACCTCAAAGTGACTGTTCTAGAAACAGGCATATCAGACCATAAAGGCCAACTTTGTACATTAAATATTGCCAAGAATAAAACCCAAAACAATACAAAATTAGGAAGGCAGAAGAAAAAAAAGAATCACTGGATCAGCTGAAAATAAATCTATCAAACCATTACTGGAGAAGGTTTTATGCTTCAGAGACAGTGGACGAGTCCTACAACTTTTTTTACACATCCTGACAATGGAACTTAACGCAGCATGCCCTGTAAAGAAAATTAAGCAAAGAGGAACAAACAGAGTGCAACAGTTCACAGACAGAAGATCAATACAGTTAAAACAAGACTATCTCAACTCTCATCATAGGCATGAGTTAACCGGGCGGACAGAGGATAAAACCATCATAGCCGAGAGGAAGAAGTGTTATGACCTCAACCTGAAGCAAGCTAAACAAGCAGAAGCAACCCAAAAAATTCTCCAATTGTACAAGTCTAAAACAGTCTGACTAATAATAAACCAAGAAACCATTTTAGCACTGATAAGCCCACACTGTCAATAAGTTGTATTATCACTTATAGGAGTACAATGCAGTTTAGCATTGAATACATGTTGAATTGTAACTACAGTTTCATTTTGTAAACTTTACAATAAAAAAACATTGTATTCATGAATTTGATTTAAACACTATATGTATTTAAAAACCTCAATGTATACTGCATTATGTATATAGACCATCTAAAATAGTGAAAAAACTTACAAATCCATGAATCAGCATTTCCTTTCAATTCAATAGGTATTCAACAGAAACATTAGATGTATTGTATTACCAAGATTGAACATTATTTTAAGACCATGCTTTAATGTTACTGTGTTAAAAGTTGATGTTACTTCAGTTTACCTTAGAAATTAAAATAATTTGAATGTGTATTTTTTTCTAGCATACCATATTATTTAAAGGACCAATGATCCATTCCGTTGAACGGGACCATGTGACTGTAATGGAAAGAGGTGCCATTATTGTCCAAAAAGGCAAGGTAAGTCTTTCATGTTTTTGTCTTATAACAAGCTTCTTTAGTGTTTTGTGTAGATAGAAATTGTTTTAGTGGAATGTTCTATGTGGATTATGTTACCATTAAGTTAACTATAATGATTTATTACTATACTATTTAACTTATTGTGTCTGGGATAAAGTGCCACATCCACCGACCTATGCCTTCTCTAGAGCAATGTCATGTCCTCTGACCACCAATACTCTATTGTATCTGAGTGACTTTCTTTTAGAGGTCGAGGTATTGTAGCCTTGAACAATATAATCCATTTTTACATTTTCTATGTTGTTGGTGTTACTTGGCATATGTTGAGTGTTTTCTCATGATAATGAAGTCCATCTGGGTACCATTCCTGAGCTTATTGACATTCCACGCTTTGAGATCTAGTGGAATGTTCACTACAGAAATTTTGATTTGTTGTATAGATTTCAGTACTACCCTTTATGTCAACGATTTCATTATTTCATTTTCTGTTCGGGTCATTCGGAAAGTAAGTTACTTTAATAAATAAAAACTTACACGTAACTTTCACATCTTTATCATTATACAGGTATATACATTTCAAAGAACTAGACTTAAAATAATTTTCAACCTATTTACCATTTAAATTTAAGCACTTATTTCATATAGGTCAAAGCTTTTCGATATTTAATATTACCTATTGAATATTATTATGCACGTAACTGATCACAGCGGTTTTTTGTGACAACGAGGTGTGACAGATACCCACTCCATTGATTGACTTTTTTTACTCTGATATAAAAACCCCATGTTTAATCACAATTTATTATTTGGTTAAGAAATATGTCATCTTTCTTCATGGTACCGGATAAGAAACTTTATAACTATCTGTTTTTAACCATTTTCTTTGTTTTGAGTTTATTATTCAAGAGTTTGGGTATCCGGGGCACTACATTTACGATATCCAAGTTTCACAGTCACAGTTTCATACTAGACACTAGAGTTCTTGTTATCTGTGGGAAATAATTTGAAAGATCTGTGACTGTGTATCTGATTTTTCCTAACCTTATGATTGATGTGTTTGATGAGGTCACCATCGCTAACGACAGACAATCAGACATTTTTTATTTTGTCATGGACATTAGTTTGTTTGTTTTCTCATTGCACTGGACTCGATGAATTTCCACTGGTTGCATTCCCTTTCTCATAAGAAATCTAGTGACGGTATGTATGTCAAAGTAGACAAGAAAGTTGATTGCGGTGGCCATTTTAAACATAAGTTTGGAACACTTAAAATGGCATAGCGACCTTCACTATGCCAGATCATTCTACTCCCCTCTCCTATTCAACAGTCAGATGCCTGAGCAACTTACTTTCCGAATGATTTTCTTAATTTCTGCTGCAAAAGTAGTGATGTCTGTGACTGAGCATGTTGAATATGTCCTGGCATTCAAAATCAAGGGTACCCTTGCCGTTCATGATGGCTATGTCCACTCTTTGTTAATATTTTTTAAATTTGGTACTCAATTGCATTCGTTATCTGGATTTTCTACTTTCTCATCTAAATTGTGTTGACTACTCTAACCGCTGTTCACACAAACAAAGCATTGCTGTAACCATAACTTTTTATTGACATGTTAATAGCAGCGATGCCTTAGTTGTCTGGGAACTACTTTGTCTTTCCCAGTTATGATATGGCTCTTTTGAATAAGAGAAAACCGATCTTGTGTTCCTGAACAAACTATTATGGTGAAATTCTCTTGGGGAACTTTTAATAATATATTTTATTGCTGCCAGACAATTACAATGATTTGTAATTGTAAAAAGTAATTCTTAATTTTCAATGAACTATTAATAAACTAAAATTTATCACTCACTCATCCAGTCAAACATACAAGAAAAAGTGCATTCATTCAGCTTCCATTCATCTCACCAGTAATTTATTTCTTTGGCACCAGGTTTTTATCTTTCTCCAAAATCATTGGTCTCCCAGTTGTTTGCCAGAAACTAGCCCACTCTATAAAAAGTCTTTGAGGCCAGAAGCTGTTTTTAGAAGTCTTAGATGCCTTGGGCGTTTCTTGGATTTTGAGTGAGTTTGGCAGATTATTAACAGTACAACACCTGCTTGCGAGGGAAAGTGCTCAAAGCCTGCCGTCCTGTGCTGGCCATTATAGAGATTATTCCTGCCTCTTGTGTGTATGTCTCGGCCATGTGTTAAGGCACATTCAGATAAGCGAAATTACACACTTTCAGGTATATAGAGGCAGGGTAAAGTCAATATCTGCATATCTTTGAATGCAGGTCTGTACTTTGTGAAGTAGACTTCTTCGAGCATGTTGACTTTCCAACATGACTTTTAGGTTATATATGATTTCCATGGATCTCAGGCAAAAATGTATGAAATTAATTTGTTCAAATTTACTTTCAGATTGATATGATTAAAATATTGCAAGTAATTCGACCACATATGAAAGAACTGAGCCACAATGTGGCACTCACTGAATAATGTGCGGTTCCAATTTTTGAAGAAGCAAACTTTGGTCTATGCAATCTTTTTTAGGGATTGTGTCAGAGAATTCCATGACCTTCTCAATGATGAGCTGTGCTAGTGCTCTCTTACCCAATATGTTTAGGTGCATAACATGTGACATGAAGTTGTCAAATACTTGGAGCGGTCCATCAACGTCACTCCTTCATGGCGATATCATAGTTCTAGTACGTATTTATTTATCAACCTGATATTCTTGTTTACAAAGCTGTTTGATGCAAAGTCGTAACAGTGTGGAATGGTAGATGTCATATATTTGTATAAAGAAGTTTTTCATTTACTTGTAGGTTACGTATCCCCTTCCGTTTGCCACATCATTTGTGCTCGCTATGAGGACGTGGCAGTGGTCTGCAGAAGGCAGACCTAAGCCAGAGGTCGACGCGATGGTCAATAGACCAGCCTCTGGCTTACACAGACTACTAATGTTTATTTGCTAGTGCAGATTTTCTCTAACCAAGCCAGAGATGTAGCGGGTATGACTGTTGCCAGCAATGGAGATAGTTTTGAACAACATTTTTATTTGATGCTTGTTATTCTTCCTGGTTTTTTTCTTCTTTGTTTTGTTTTTTGTTTCCTTCTCTTAGTTTTTTCTTTTAATTTGCGTGGGAGTGAATGGACCAGTAGGTACAACTGCATCCTCCTGTAGTATGTCAATGTGATTATAAGTAGAAATTTATTGTACTGCAGAGTAAATAAGGAGGCAAAATATTTAAATCAAAGAATGAGCTGGCTACATATATTGAAGATAATAAACTACCTTACAAAATTGACATCTTTAACTTTTCTACAAGATTGTAATGTGACCTTAGAGGATACCTTCGACAAAACCACTATTAGTACAAATATCTCAGAATCAGCACAAACTGAGACTGATAATAGTCTGAATTATAACACTCATAACTCTTCTCCTAAGTACTCCACCACATCGGCACAAACAGATGATAGTTACGACTCCATTATGACAATAAATGTACTACTTGGTAAAAACTGGTTATCAGACCATTCTTTATCAATATTTTGATATCATTAATTATACATTTCTGGAATCCTAGTTAGGACTAATCCTGAATCGTGTTTTAAGTCATGGCTTGAAATGTGTGGATGATTTTGACCATCTAATAAATCCATTACATTTAACAACATGCAAGTATTTGTTCATCCCAGTAAATGATGCAGTAACTATATGAAGAAGGAGGTTCAAACTGGAGCTTCCTACTCTTCAGTAGAGAGGACAACAATTTCTTTTACTATGACTCTTTTAAAGGGAAAAATTATCCCTCTGCTGAACCTATTGCAAATAAGCTATCTGCACATCTGAGCGGTAACCACAAACCTGTGATCAAGATGATCAATGTTCCCCAACAAACAAACTGTTATGACTGTGGTATCTTTACCTGCTATGTGATAGAATGGATGGTTTACAGTATTATTAACGATGGAACCAAAGAACAAACAAAATCAAAGAAATCATAATAAGGAGGCTGATCTTATACAAAAACGCTTCATCATGGCTTATATAATAACAAACAATGTCATAATTTAAAACAGGACACTTTGGTCAATTATTTTTAAAGTTTATGAACAGATGAAGTCATCAGTACCTCCTACTGCTCATCCCAGTTCACACACAGCATTACTACATTCAACACAGGAGAAACTGAATCGACAGACTGAAGGTAGTGTTCTAAATAAAAACAATGAGTGGACTCAAGTTAAACATAGTAAAACCACGCCTAGAAGTAAACATATCTATGATAAATACACTATTCATAGAGAGGTTGGCACGTCAAACAAATATCTTATTCTGGTTCAAAGTAATAACATTTCAAAATATTCTAAGGATGAAAATAAAACTGCAAGCAATATAAACAATGGAAAAGATAACAAATTAAATAATAGAACATCAAGAAATAGGAATATTTATACTAAAGTAAATAAACTCAAGAACAGAATAAATGCAGAATTCTACTCAGATAGTCAAGTATAATCGAAATAATTAATATTTCTAGTAAAGGAAAAATAAACTTGGATGTATTAGTTAGCCCAGGAGCCACTATAAAAACTTTTCTGAATAATACTGCATAATCTCATTGTAAGCCACTTACAATAATCGCAGGAACTAATGACATGTTGCAGAAATTTACTACAACGTTCTACTACAAACTATAAAAAGAACTACGCATTCTTGGTAAGATGAGGGCCGTGTGCATCATAACGATCCCTCAGAGCTACGATGCACATAATAATAACTCTATACATGATGACATAGCCTTGGTAAACAATTATATAAGAGAAATAACAATACGAATGAAGAATGTACACCTTAATTGATTTGGACGTGTTGAGACAATGTCATTTCACAACGCATATACTGTATTTAAATTATCGAGGGAAGAAAAAGCTGTCCTATATGATTATTGATGCACTCGAGAATATTAATGAGAGCACTTGTCACTTGGAATCCGCTGATACAACTCCTCAACCTTTTTCAAGACCTGCTGATCAACTTCCCAACAACACTTCAGTTCAACCTCAGACAGCTAGCTCTTCGGAGGGAAATATACAAATTACTGAAGACAATTTTTAAAATGTGATTCCACAGTTCTTGTCTAATGAGCAGGCTGCTTTTGCTCACTGCATTTCAGCGTATCTTGACAGTAAGAAGAATATGAGTGCAGGTGTGGCAATGATTTTTAAGGAACAGTTTGGATAACCTTTGTGCTGCCTTTCCCATCACTTATCACGTCAACAGTTACAAAATGATGCTACAATATATGGACTGATCACTAAACCTAAGTAATACAACAAACCTACTATAGAAGACTAGTTTAGCATTTCAACATTTGACAGAAGACTTCGTCAGAAGAGGATTGAAATACCTTATATTCCCACCTATGGGTTGTACTAGAGACAAAATTTCACCAAGTGTTTTTGCTGCAAACATAATAAAATTTCAACAACTTACTGGAGCTTCTATTCGAGTAATCACATATAATGAACATTCTAAACAAGAACTAAGAAACGGACTTCCATACCAAGACTCTGAACAATTGCATTCCTCATAACTTACAGAGTAAGATACCTTCTGGCATTTTTGTCCAGCCGGCCAACTTCTCATCCATGATGGAGTTTCCCCCCTTACTTCCCTTGAAGGAAATGTCTACCAGCTACAACCAGTGTGTGGAATCAAATTCAAGTGAGAGTGCCAATGTGACACTCAGATTGTCACATTGATGTGTGGTTAATCAGAGCCAGAGTGAAGTTATGCCTCATTTTTTATTCCAAACCCTTCTGCAAAGGAATCATGTATAGACTTAACAAAAACCCAAGAATTGTTTCCTTAGAGCGTTTCCACAATGCTACATGTTGTAATAACCTAAATAATGTTACTGTTACTGAGATCAATGTTAAGAGTACTCCTATTGCCTTAAAATTATTCCACCAAAACATAAATTGTTTGTCCGCATACATTGACTTGTTGAAAGTTACTCTAGATGATATAAAACCAGACATACTAATCATTACAGAACATAAAATGAAAAAAAGATGAAATTACCAGACTTAATATTCTAAATTATAGCATTAACTCCTACTATGCTAGGTGCAGTATGAATGGTGCAGGTGTAATTATTTTGGCAAAAAACACCATTAACATGAAATAAATACATATTGTTATCTGCAATAAAAAAATTATTATGTGATCAAATCTTTGAGCTATGTTTGGTTGAGATTTATTGGGGTAAATTCAAAATATTATTAGGTGGTATCTACAGGTCTCCAATCATTGTAAATGTGAATATATTCCTGGGAAATTTGAATTAGTTTTTTAGCAATCTAACCAATAGGTACAGGTATATAGTGATATGTGGAGATATTAACATCAACACCTAGAAAAATAATTCTTATGTGAAAAATTTAAAGCATCTATTAAATAAGTGTAATATGAAATACTTCATAGATTTCTCCACTAGGTCAACTAGCACTACTCAGTCAGCTATAGACAATATTATAGCCAAACTCAATCACAGATTCAAGTTGAGTGTGTGAATGCAATGTTGTCAGATCATGATGGCCTGTTAATACAATACTTGATTATGTATCTAACTCACTGGAACAACAAAATTATTTATTCAAGTATTCCAGGGTATTTTCTAATGAAATCTAGCATTAAGTTTAGAACATGGAAACAGCTTTTTAAACTTCCAGATCATTTACGAGATGACACCTTTATCCATATCCTTTTATACTACTTCAATATTTATTTTCCAATTGTAAAGATCAGAAATTACTGAGATAAAAAACCTTGGGTTAGCAAAGATCTAAAACTAGAAAAAAAGAAACTAATTACTGAAAGTAATTCTGTCTGATAAACAAAATCACAAAGAGACATTGACAACGTAAAACTTCAGTATGATAATTTTAAAAATAAAATTATTCAAGAAAAACAAAATTAATATACTAATAACATTAAAAGATCTAATAAAAATTGTCAAGAAGACACTTGGAAAATCATGAACTACAAATTCTATACCAAATGCAAAAAATATATACATCAGGCACAATAATAACATAGTATAAGATCCTAGTAAAGTTAGTGACGTTTTTAATAATTGCTATATTACTGCAATTAAGAACAAAGTAAAATTTAACACATCTAAACAAAATCTTAGTTTTAATGGTTTTCAAGATTTTTCAGATATTAATTTTCAATGCAAACTAATTAATAGAGATGATATTATTAAAATCATCAGCAGTCTGAAAAGTAGTTATAGCACTGGATATGATGACATACCAGTGCCAATATTAAAATATGCTATGGAATTTCTAACTGACCCACTGCTTTATATAGTTAATTCATCTTTCCTCTGTGGTCTATTCCCTGAAAAACTATAGATTACAAAAAAAAACTATTTAAAAAAGGCCATCAGTTCGATACAGCAAATTATCGGCCACTTGCTTTGCTCCCAGTTGTATCCAAAATATTTGAACGTGCAATGTCTAACCAGCTGTTGGACTATTTAGAAAGAAACAATTTACTTGATAGCATACTACATCGGTTTAGAAAAAATAAATCTGTGTAGCTGCCACTGATTTAATTGATTCGGTGAATGATTCTGTGGATAGAGGGGAAAAGGTAATAGGATATTTATGTATTTATGGACCACCATAAAGCATTGGACAGTGTTAGTCATACTAAGTTGCTAACTAAGTTGTCGCAGTTGGGTATCCATGGGAATGAGTACAACTGGCTAAAGTCATATATACAAAAAGACAGCAGTTTGTGGAAAATATATAATCTGAACAACAATAATAATTGAATTAGTAAATATAAATTTGCTTTAAAACAAACTTCGTATGGTGTTCCTCACGGATCCATTTTAGAGCTGCTTCTATTCCTCTGCTACCTAAAAGGAATTCCAGAGCTGGATAGATTATGCTTATACGCTGATGTGCCACTCTAACAATTAGTGCATCATCTAAAGAGGAAATAGAGGAGTTTGCTTTTTTCAGCGTATCAAAAATAAATAAGTTTTTCAAAGAAAAAAATTTAATTTTAAATCCAACAAAAACAAACTATATGGAATTTGGTACTAACCAATGCAGAAATAAAATTAATCTTTATATAGAAATAGATGAAGTGGCTATAAAGGAAGAAGAAGTAAAGTTTTTTGGGTTTAACGTTAGAGAGTTCGCTGACATGGAATAAACGTTCAGAAAAAATACCTAATTTCAAAAATTAACTCTGGTTTACATGCTCTTTGCAGAATGTCAAAATTATGCTCACAAGAAACTCTAAAAATGATATATTTTTCACATATCCATTCACATATTAAATTTATCCACAGTAATAAAACATTTAGATTCAATTTGAGTGATACAAAAAAAAGCAATTCATGTTATTTTAAAACTTAATTGGAATGAAACTATGAAGGGTTACTTTCCTCAACTGGGTATCATGATGGTTTACAGTGGACATATATATATATGAAACTCTGTCAGTGATAAATGGTGCTCATTGCTTAGGCCAAATATTATAATACGAGAAATAAAAATAATATGGCAGTAGCGCACCATAACTTACATATTATTTTCTGTAAAAAATCAATATACATAGGAGCTAAATTTGTTAATTTATTGCAAAGCAATATAAAATTAATAGAAAATGATGATTATTATAAAATGAACTTAAAAGCTACCTGACTGACCTGCCGTTATACTCCTTTTCTTAATTTTATACAATTCACAATAGATTTTACTATTGTTAAAATTATATTATTAGATTTAGTTAGATACTAATGTAAAGTATATTTAGTAAATTTAACCGTTTATTTTCTCAATCATGTGATGCCATTCATGCACGCCATGTGTAACAACTTAATAAAGATTTTTCTGATTCTGAGTAAATTACATCTTCTAAAGTGTTCCTTCTTCCTTTTTTTTGCTTTTAATTGCTCATCAATTGATGCTCATTTGGTTAATGTGTTTGCAATCAGTGCAGTCCAATTATAAAATGTATCGGTCTGGGTTTGCTATATTTTTATCTGTCACTGTGGTGACTGATGTGTTTGCAATCAGTGCAGTCCAATTATAAAATGTATCTGTCTGGGTCTGCTATATTTTTATCTGTCACTGTGGTGACTGATGTGTTTGCAATCAGTGCAGTCCAATTATAAAATGTATCTGTCTGGGTCTGCTATATTTTTATCTGTCACTGTGGTGACTGATGTGTTTGCAATCAGTGCAGTCCAATTATAAAATGTATCGGTCTGGGTCTGCTATATTTTTATCTGTCACTGTGGTGACTGATGTGTTTGCAATCAGTGCAGTCCAATTATAAAATGTATCTGTCTGGGTCTGCTATATTTTTATCTGTCACTGTGGTGGTGAGTGTTGTGTTTGCAATCAGTGCAGTCCAATTATAAAATGTATCGGTCTGGGTCTGTTGATGGGCATGGGTCATTGCTTATGGCATTCAATATACATCGCTTGATAGATACGCACCTACACCAAACATGTCATTGGTGTACTTTAGAAGGCACTGGTTTGAATCAATGGATTCAGGATAGTATTAATTTTTTTGTTTTAAGTCTTCCATTTCCTTCCTCAGCATGGTTTTTGTCAGTAAATGGTTATTATTGATAGGTTAGTTTAAGGGGACTGGTGTCGATGAGGATGGTATTATTACCGATGTTGACGGAACAGACACGGAACCTGAGTAGTAGTTGCAGCGGTAAGAAGTGGCTCATCGACAGCCGTGGTTGGCCGCGTCATCAGTGCCATGCCACCAAAAACCACGGTTGCCTGCGGTGCAGGTGTCGTACAACCCAGAACCTCTGTAACTTCTGAATTTTGTTGATGCTTTACAGACTTGCCCTAAACATCTACATGATATATCTTCAATTTTTAATGTATGACTCTGTATTTATGTTTTTAGTGGAGAATATGAGGCTTACTATTTGTTGTTCTATCTATCATCAAAACAATTTTTATAAAATATAACAATAAAAATTGCGCATAAAAAAGTAGGATTTAAATATATTGAGAATGGTAAAACAAATACAGATAGAAAAACTTAAATGCCGTGATTATGGCTTGAACCAGCATCGTGTGCCGACGTTGGGGTTATCAGTCGGGTGCCTTAACCACTAGTCCACAGCTGCCGAATAAGTTAAATAAAGTGCTGTTTCTGTTCAATTGAGGTTAGTTTTTCAATTTTTTTTATAACAAAAAGGAGAGACCGATCCCCTTTTGCACAGACATGTATGTTGTGTCATATAATCCAGTAAATTATTGTAGGATAGACATTGAATGTACTTCAGCACTTGAGAAATCTCTATTAAGCGTGGATTTTACAAGTGTTTAGTGTCAATCGTGCTGTGTATTCAATATTCAACTAATGTCAGCTGGAGTGACAAATGCAGGTTCAGTACACCAGCCCCATCTTCACACTTATATCCTTTATTGTTTTAATTGATTTATCTATAGTCTACAGGAAGATAAAACAAGCCAGGAAAGTGTATCTCTTTGTCTATAGAATTTTTGCTCATCTGTTCCGCTTTTATATCAGGATTCACCTAGTGTAGGTTTTGCTGGCTCCTTTATTCTGAAAAATTCTATTCTCTTTGAAATTGCTTTATAGTAATGTTCACTGTAAGGTGTTAATAGCAATGTTTTCATTGCACTTAATAAAAAACAAAAAACCTATTTGCTTACAAATCAAAATATTGTTTTTTTTCTGTTAAGATACTGGCAGTCGAGAATATTCACACGGAGTCTGAGATGATGGAAATAGAAGCGAAGTACAGCCCAAATGAAGTTGTGGTTTTGGAAAAAGGTCAATTTTTAATCCCAGGTAAGAAAGCTGTAGCCTGTAAACTTTTTAGTTATAAAATATTTATTAATAGAGTCATCAACATGAATTGATTATCAAGTTCAGTAATATTTTTATAGTATTTTAAATTTATACTAATCATTTAAGACATACTTTTTTGATCATAATGGTTTCAACCCTTAAAGAATCATAAACATGTTTTAAATATTTTCAAATGGTATTAAACAATTTGTTATTTCATAGTAAATGGTATGAGATTTTGAGCAGTAGTTCAGAAATGTATGTAAGTTTATTTCAGATTAACTAAATAAAACTTAAAAAGTACATATATTCTTAATTATGAAATTAAAGAATTTTAATCATCACCATATATATGGAAATAGAGTGAGAGAGCTGGTTCAAATTAGTGCACATAGTTAATAATGGTTGCAAATGAATAAATTCACTATATTAATACTCAACAAACAATGAACAATGACTCTTCACAATTTCACCACGTAGGAATTAAAAGAGTAAAGCAACTTTCAACAAAATTATTTTTGCTTTGTTTCCATGAACTTTATTGCAACGACTAGTCCATTTCAATGAAGGTTGAAATTAAAAAATGACTGACATTATTCTATTATGAAATGAATACTTAAATAACATTTAACGTTATATTTGTATGTCCTCTTTCCTTTTAAAGACAATTTATTGTTACTTAAAAATCCAGTTTGGAATTATTCATATTGACAAGTATTACACAAGTATTTATTAAGAAATCAACAAATTTTAAACTGTTAGAAACAACTAATCACTTTACACTGTATACCCTAGACAGAATGGAGTTGCCCTCTCTACTTAAGAAAGTCATTCAGAAAGAAAGTTGCAGAGGCATCTGATCAAATGGTTGGGAGTAGTGGCTATCTGAGTAGTGCTATGTTATTGCAAGTGTTTTAAATTTGTGTTCAAAATGGACAGTGACATCTCACCTACCTGGTGTTCAAACAATCATTTCACCCACCGACTGTGAAGTACATAACAACATTAAATTTGTGTTCAAAATGGACAGTGACATCTCACCTACCTGGTGTTCAAACAATCATTTCACCCACCAACTGTGAAGTACATAACAACATTAAATTTGTGTTCAAAATGGACAGTGACATCTCACCTACCTGGTGTTCAAACAATCATTTCACCCACCGACTGTGAAGTACATAACAACATTAAATTTGTGTTCAAAATGGACAGTGACATCTCACCTACCTGGTGTTCAAACAATCATTTCACCCACCGACTGTGAAGTACATAACAACATTAAATTTGTGTTCAAAATGGACAGTGACATCTCACCTACCTGGTGTTCAAACAATCATTTCACCCACCAACTGTGAAGTACATAACAACATTAAATTTGTGTTCAAAATGGACAGTGACATCTCACCTACCTGGTGTTCAAACAATCATTTCACCCACCGACTGTGAAGTACATAACAACATTAAATTTCTTTTGGTTAAAAAAAGTAACCGTTGGAAATTCGTTGTGAATTGTATTCTGTGTATAGAGAGAAGACATGAGCTATAATGCTGTTAAAAATGGTGACAATTGTTTCTCGAAGAACAAACTAACATTCACGATGAAAAGCGGAAAGGCCAATCATGTGTGGTTATCGATAACCTCTTAAAAATATATACCAAATCAATCTTGGTTTAGGGAAAAAGAATGTTTACAATCAAAACTCTTTTAAAGTATTTTCTGCAGATATCAAGAGCTCTAGTGTTTGAATGTGACTTAAGAAATTTGTATATTTTTAATGTTATACCAAAACTGATGAACTGAAGAATGGGATAAGCTCTAAACTTTCTTATCTGGTATCATGAAGAAGGTCTTACATTTCTTAGCCACTTAGTCAATAGTGATGAAACATGGGTTTCCTATGCAAATATCAAACAAAAAACAATCAGTGAAGTGGGGTTACACCTCATCGCCAAGAAATCGAATTTGATCGATCACGTGTGTAGGCGCAGAATTTAAATCAATGGGTATTAAAAAGCTGGTACCCTACATTTGATGAGTTCTTTAATGTACATGGTAACTATGATGAAAAATGGTTAAAATATAGTTGTTCTTTAAAAAGAAATCTGTAAAAGTGATGTGTAGTAAAATTCACAACTATTTACTATTTACCAAAAAAGAAAACATTTCTGAAAATTTAAATTTTTTGTTTTGCATAAACAACTTTTTTTGGGACATTTTGTAAAAAATGTATTTATATTGTTCAAAAGGCTTTACTTTTGGATATTTTTGTTGTACTTTCCTTTTTTTCACTTACAATGAAAAAAACCTAAATTGAAATAAACAAAATAATCCAGCTGCATATAAATAATCCTGGTTTCCTACTGAAAAATAAAGTTACTTTCTGATGAACCCTAGTTTGAGGTGTATTGCAGCTACAATATATGAACAATTTGCTAAAACTGTGGTAAAAACTTTTGGAGTTTTATTGAAATTGTATAAAGTTATATACAATTTCCAGATAAAATTTTATAAACTATTTCATGTAATTTTTAAACTTGATTAAACCATTTCGTCTATTTTGATCAAAATCTTATACTATTATATTCAACAATATTGATCGAACCACTCAACCAATTTTGATTAGTTTATATCACGGTTTTCCACTAAGTGGCTCATAACTTTTAAGAGTACGTGGATGGTGACCATGAGGTACTGAGCTGAGTATGTTGTTACTTTCACTTACTTGTGATTTACATGCGAAAAAATTAAATATAATTGTTTTATTTCAAAGATAATTCCAGTTTTTTTTAGGTACTAGCTTTACTTGCTCTAAATCTATACAACCATAATTGGGTGTCATACATTCTTCTGTAGTTCTGGCCTCATTAGGGACATGGTGGGATTATCAAGGAATTTGAGATTGAATACAACTCAGCAATGTTACCTTTTTATGTGATATTTACTTTATAAGAAGGTGTTTTTATGATGTGAAACAGGCTTGATTGACACACACACCCATGCACCACAGTTTCCGAACAAGGGGCTTGGCTATGATAAGACCTTATTGGAATGGTTGAATGTTTACACCTTCCCTCTGGAGAGCAAGTATGAGGATGAAAACATCGCTCTCAAGGTGTATACGGAAGTTGTGGTGAGTAGTTGTACATTTTACTTAGTAAGCGTACTGGTATTTTTCATTTTAATGCTAGTCCTATAACAAAATTATACAATTATTCTCATCAAAGCACTTAATAAAAAACAATTCAAACAAAATTGAAATCCTCTCTTACAAAGTTAACAAATTTTACAGTAGACAGTCTTTAGTGGCCACACCAAACTAATATTAATTTAAATCTTATATGGAAGATCCAAACTTAAAAATGTACTATAAGGTTGTTTAAACTACCAACAAGAATATAGGACCGTTTACTTAAAATAACTTGAGATAATGGAGCTCTCTCCACCATATTTTATAATGAGTAAAATTTGTTCCGTTTGAAGATTTTTTATTAACCGGAAAGTAAACTTAGGCTAGAAATGGTTTGAGCTAGAAAAGGTTACATATTTAAAAGGGAATGAGAATAAAATATTATTTGCTTTTTTAAATGCAGTGATTTTGAGTAAAATACTTTTAGAAAATATTAGTCCTTAAAAACAAAATAATTAAAAAGACAAATTTTAAATGAGTTTTACACAAAATTATTTAAAAAAAATTGTATTTACTGAATTCCTTTTGCATGATTGGGACATTATTTAAGCCACAGCAGGTAGAATAGGTTCCGTTTAGAAAACTTCTATATTTAATGAAATATCTTACATTCATAGATGATACAACTTTTGTTAATGTAAATAGTAGTCTACGAGTTTATGTCAAATATACTTGAGGATTCTTCTAAGAGGATTAATGCAAGTAAGACAAAAGTATCATATTTAGTCTAAAACCAGAAATTAAAGTTAATAATGGCCATGAAGCTCTAACCAGTAAATAAAAATTTCTGGATAAGTTTAGATAAGTTGATGACCACTTGACCTGGGGGCCATATGTAGAGTACTTTTCCGGGAGGCTGTCCAGAGTATTCTTTCTGTACAGGCGACTGACAGGTTGTGTTCCCTAAAAATTACTTAAGATCTGCATATTTTCAATCTGTCTTCAAATATGGTTTAATTATACAGGGCAATTGTAGCAGGATACAGGACATTCTAATTATACAAAAAAAGCAATCGGAAAAAAAGCAAGTAACTACAGTTTAATAGACACCATAACTCGGCACAAGTATCAGGTTTCAATTATCTTTTATCAGTAAAGAAAGCATTAGAAATAAAAATACTTACAGTTTTGGCATGGTCAAAGCACATTTTTAAACACAGTTTTAATTGGAGTTTTTTTTTTAAAAACAATGAAGCACTGTATGAGATGAAAAGTATAATAATGACTTTATTTTTTATCATATCCAAAGTTACAAGTGAGATATAAGTAAAAATAAAAATTGTCTTAATTAATATTTGTTTATCAATTAGTGGCTGAACAGGAAGTGAAACACTAGTCTGATTAATGTAGTAACTTGGAAACAGGAACAGGCACACTAGATTATTACCAGACAAATGTCAAACAGCTTTAACTTTCAACAGACTGCAGCTGTTATCTTGCCATCCTGAATGGCTCAATAGTCAAGGTCACTGGCAACTGTTACTGTATGCCTACTTCCCAGGATTGGGTGCAGACTGAGACTACTTTTTACCAGCAATGTTATTTGTGTAGTTCAGATAAAAACACAGTAACAACACACACACAGTGTGTTGTTCAGATTATTTACAGTCACAATATAATTGAGAAACATATATTTGCTATATGTGAATAATTGGATAATAACAGTTTATTAATTTATCTCTCCTTTAACTGTATTTATTATTAAACTATCAGAACAACTATAGAAAGTTAATTTTGATTAACCCTTAAAATCAAACAAAATTTTACCCTTCTTAATATCGACCATAAGAGCCATATTGACAGGCCATTTTATTTAAAATCCATATTTTTCAAATTAAATGAGTGTATCTCAATCAATAGGACTTATTTTATGACAATAAGAATCAGCCAAACTTAGCTTTAAAAAACTGTTACCAAAAATAAAATTTAACAATAGGAATCAGACAAACCCAGCTAAAAAAACTGTATTTTCCATTTTAACACTTTGACAATAGGAATCAGACAAACTCCTGTTGTACAATTTTGGCACGATCTCTGTTATTTCCAATGAATGAAATTTTCATTGACTAACATATCTATTGACAATCCTTACTCCCCTAGTTATTAGAACTCAGCATGCCTTCAAAATATCCATGTGGCAATTGTGACATAGGAGTAAGGTTTTCAGGAGTACAATGAACAGGCTCATGTAAAAGATGGTACCATGCTGGATGCCAAAATATTGTGGAGAAAACCCTGAAAAAATGGACTGCTCATGAAAGTGCAGAATGGCAGTGTCTCAAATGCAAGGGAAGCCAATCTCCAAAGCTAGACAAAATAAACAGTGATCCAAGCCCAACTAAAAATCCAAGCATTTTTCCCACTAATTTTGGTAAACGTTCCGACCAAAATAAAAATTTAGAAAACTCAAACTCCTTCCAAATCGACTCAAAATTAGAAGAAGTAAAGACAAAAGTTATGGACCACGGGATGCTAGGAGATCAAGACTTGGAAACGTCTTTAACCCTTTGAGTGCCACGGCATATTTTCCCAAGTCATACGCATAAATTGCCGGAGCATTTCCTTCTGTTTTGCAAGCGTGTGTGGAAAAAACTATATTAAAAAAACTATTCAACCGATTTGAATAATTTTTTTTAGTTTGTGTGTTATAAAACAAGGTATTTTTTCCATATAATATTATAATTTTATTTTTATTTACACAAAAAGAATATAGTTTATAACAAAAAACTAAAAAATGAAAAAAAATAAATTTCAAGTTTGAACTAAAATTTTATTTATACAATATTTTTTTAAAATGTTTTTTAGCTATACCATATGAAAGAGCATGAAAAACTGAACAAAAATCATGCATAATATGGTGTGTTACAGTAATATTTAACCAGATACTGCAATATATACAAATACAACAAAAAGCAATTTTTGTTCAAGTTTGTCAAAAGTTTAGAAACAATATTATAACTATCCTATTTCACTCAATGAAGTAAGACGACTGTAAAATACTAATTATATAAAAATATACACAGGCCTACAATATAACCTTACTTCACCTAAAATCAATAGTTTGATTGGAACTTGCGTTTTACTTCATCACCAATCCAACAATAAAATATACGTCACTAAACACGAAAAAAGAAGTTTATAAATGCATTGTAAGTTTTACTGAACACAATTGCAGAATAGTAATAACAACAGTTTTCAGCATCAACACACGAAACTAGCACAATGTAAACACACAACAAACGAAACTGTGTAGTTAATGGCAACAAGTAGCAGCTGACCAACTATTGCGTCATCTGTTTTTTTTTCTGATGGCAAATAACTACAAGGGGGCGGTGAACAATAAAAATCAATCACAATCGATTGTTCGAAACTTGTAGATTGCCGTGAAATAAGTTATTTGTCAAAACAAAAATGAATTATATGTGATATTAATTAAATATAAATCGTCTACTGGGTAGATGCTGGCAATTTATGCACATTTAACATCTACTATGTAGACGCTGCGGCACTCAAAGGGTTAACGTTGGCCGCTGAAGCTGGAACTATTTTGTTGCAGGAGAATATAGAACTAAAGAACAACGTCCACAATTGTAATAACCAGATATCTGTACTTGAAATTAAAACACTAGGCTTGGAGGCAAAAATCGAGGAACTCACAGAATTGGAATCCAAACATGTTCAGAAAATTGAAGCTCTCCTCAACAAACTAGAAGACCTAGAACAGCAACTCGAAAAATGTAAAAAAGATAAAATTGAACAGCAAACTATCTTTGAGGAATATGACCTAAAACAATCGAAAATACTTAATAATTACTCTAATAAAATAAATGAACAAGAAAAAATCATTTTAAAATTAAAAAGGGTAGCAGAGGCCTCCCACACCCATGACAAAATCTTTCAATAATATGGAAACACAAACAACTGGCACATACCCTATGCTTAGCAAAAACATACACTTTGACTCTACGCTTCTATTAGATATTGCTTGCATCAAAAAGAAGCAGGACCTGATGGAACAATCAATAATAAAACTGAGAAAAAAAATGAACAGCCCATCTACAACAGTTCTTGAACCTGACGTCAAGAAGAGGCAAGACAAAACAAGACTAGATTATAAGGTAGCCCATACCCAAATGAAGCTACACAAATCCTTAAACTCTAGTGCCAAATCAACCCTAAAACTAAATAAAAATCTTACACAAAAACAAGTTCAATCACCTCGGAACTTTTTCAGTGTTTCACTGCAAGTTCAAAAATTGAAAGATTCCAAAGCGACAGTAGACTCTGCTAACAAGCCGGCCATGGTAAGTGAAGAAGCTTGCCAAACTTCATTACTTCATCTGAATGATTCTCCTATGACTCAGATTCATCCTCCGACAACCGACCAGATTTTACAGAAGAGTGGGGGATCCAGACAAACCTCGTCACAAAAACTGAACGATCTTCCAGTGACACAGGGTCTCTCTACTGAAACCGACCAGACCTTACAGAAGAGTGGGGGAGTACATAAATCCATCTGACCAACCTTCTTCACCACTCACCCGTACAATAGTCATTACATAATAACACAAGCACAGGTTGATTTCCCAAACAACTATTAGCCACCAAAACAATGGAGGGATGGCCAAATACATCAAAATAAGAATTTTTTAGACCTTTACCCAAGAAAAACAAGCAAATTCAAAACCAGGATATTTGTAAACTCGACCCACCCAGCAAACAGTCTAACCTACACACAAAACAACAAGTTCGAATAAATTCAAGAAGTAAACTTACAAATCAGCTTAACTTCTTCCACCAAAATATGGACAGGATGACAAACAAAATTGAAAGACTGGAACACCTTTTGCATAGCACTAACCCGGACTTTGTAATTCTTGCAGAACATAGACTAAAAAGCAATGTAATAAACAATGCCAAGTTGGCTGATTACACACTTATCAGTGCATATGGAAGGAAAGAACATATCAAAGGAGGGGTTGTTATTTATAGGCATAACAATATAGCCAACAAAACTGAAAATTTAGAGATTGAAGAGTACAGCTTAGAAATGGTATGTGAGGTAACGGCAGTAAAAATACACATAAATAAGAAAAGAGCTTGTTCCTCCTTGGAGTGTATCGACCACCTTGTGCTGACCTTGATACATCACTACAAGTTCTGACAGATGCCCTCACAACAGCCTTCCTACTCAGAGAAATGACACACTTATCATGGGGATATTAACATTGACAGTTTAGACAAGGCCTCTAGAGAATCCGTTGCACTAAATGCGCTACTGGCTGGTTACAACATAAGAAGACTTGATCTCCCAGTCACAAGAATCTCGGAGACCTTAGTGTCCTCAATTGATATGGTGTGTTCAAATATTCATGACAGGATTAAAGTAGTGGTCTCTCACACAGGTCTATCAGACCACACAGGACAATACTGCACACTGGACTTTCCAAAAATGAAAGCAGAAACGACATACACTTCTAGAAGGAATTTTAACTACAACAATCTGCTGTTTTAAAAAATGAACTCTCCCTTGTTACCTGGGAATCTGTTTTGACAGCAAATGATGTGGAAGAGGCCTACCTTAATTTCAACCAAACGCTCCAGTTTGCACTTGACGATGCATGTCCAAAAAAAAGATCTCTGACTACACAAAAAAGAGGTGAACGACTGAGGTATGATGAAGAAATTATGACACTTAAAAAGGAGTTTTTAAAAGCGCAAGACAGATTTCTCCTAATTGGCCATCCCGATGACAAGAAGACAGCCACAGATAAAAAGAAATCCTACAACCAAAAATTAAAGAAGGCAAGGCAGGAAACATGTGCTACGTACATTGAACAAGCAGAAAACAAAGCCAAAGCCTTATGGGACACCATCAATAGTGAGAGGAAAGGGAGGAAAGAACTTGACAACAATCCTACAATAGAACTAAATGACAATGGAATAAAATTTACTGACCCTACAGATCTAGCAAATCGCTTTAATTATTATTTTGTAAACATAGCTGAGGAAACACTAAAACAGAACAAAATATATAACACACTACCAATAATTCAAAATCTTCCAGCTACCACAGACAATACTCTTACTTCTTTACGTCCAACAACACCTGACGAGATAGGCAGAACCATTGATACATTAAAGAACTCCACATCCTCAGGCATTGATGAAATATCTTCAAAAATCCTGAAAACATGTGCAGATGAGCTAATATCGCCTCTAGTGAAGATCGTCAACATGTCCATGGCAGAGGGTACTTTTCCATCCAAGTTGAAGATAGCCAAGGTATTTCCAAAACACAAGCAAGGGGACCTACAAAACATTTCTAACTACCGACCTATCTCACTGCTCTCATCTGTCTCCAAACTTATTGAGAAGATTGTTAAAGTAAGACTCCAGGAACATCTCAGTCAAAACCAATCATTGACAGACAGCCAACATGGGTTCGTTACTGGAAAATCAACCACAACTGCACTGATAGACCTTGCTGAGTATATAATTGAGAACATAGAAAATGGCAACACTATCACCAGTCTGTATCTTGACCTAAGCAAGGCTTTTGACTGCCTGGGACATGATCTTATTCTAGCTAAACTTCAAAATTTAGGAATCCAACGAACAGCACTAAAATGGTTTGCAAGTTATCTAAAAGGAAGAAGCAAAATGGTAGAACTAAAACACACAACAAGAGGATTTACAAGTCAGATCTGAATTGGTACCGACTAACAGAGGAGTTCCCCTGGGCTCTGTCCTAGGGCCAATTCTGTTTGTGCTGTTTATCAATGATTTTCCAGAACATCTAGAGGAATACAGTAAGATGGTCATGTATGCGGATGACACTGTGCTGCTTACTGCAAACAGAAACGTAGATCAACTAGAAGTGAACACTTTTATTGCCTTCAATATGAGGCACTGTATGAAAAAATGACTTAGTTCTCAATGAAAGTAAGACCAAGCAAATGTCATTTGGGAATAAAAAGTCTACAGTATCTGAAATGCCCAACCTGACAGCAGCTGACAAAATCAAACATCTAGGTGTCATACTTGATGAAAATTTATCCTGGAATAATTAAGTGGACAATCTTTGCCTAAAACTCGGGTCAGCTCTCTATGCCATAAAACGAATCAAGGCAACTAGTACCCCTGAGGCAACAAGGACTGCATACTATGCATTGTTTGAAAGCCATTTACGCTATGGTATTACTGTCTGGGGTGGATCCACTATGGGCAATCTCAACCGCGTCCTGGGTATGCAGAAAAGGGCAATCAGAGTAATAGCAGGCTTAAGTCCAAGACAAAGCTGTAGAGAGGTTTTCAAGAACCTGAACATCCTGACGGTCACTTCCATCTACATCCTAGATACTGTCCTTTACTGTGTGATCAAAGACCCCCCTAAACAAAGTGACGTGCATGAATACAACACCAGATATGCAGGAAACTATGTGCTGCCAGGTCACAGAACAGCCATGTATGAAAGGAAACCATTGTATGCAGGAGTGAAGATACTAAACAAGATGCCAGACCACTTGAAAGTTGGAGCCCCTGTGCTGATGAAGAGGAAGCTACAGAGATGGCTGGTAGACAAGGCTTTCTACACCCTAAATGAATTCTTTGCTTGGGGAGACCCCACATAACACTGAAGAAGCTTTTTCATTTCACTTTGTACCTATTATACTAATTTGGCTTAAATTTGACGCTGTAACATTTCTTGAAGAAATTGTAATAAAGGATATTGTCTATTGTCTAATCATAACAAATTCCAAACCATTCAGACATTGGTACAATCATGCAGCTACTTTTCTTTCATAATATTTAAATTTGCCATTTTTTGTTGCTGGAACTCTAGATTTGTTTCAACTCCATCTTGTGTTATTTGTTTATATGTTATATGTAATATATTCAGTCATTTAATATAAGTCAGGAATAATTTAATTAATTAGTTATAACTATTTTGACTTGGCCAATGAGCCGCATTATGACTTTGCCAATGTTTATGTCGAAAATACGATAATAAAATATTTGAATTTGTATATCTGCCTAAATGTAGTTCCTGAAACAATCTAAAGATAAAAAACCAAATGCATATGTCAAAAACCAACACCAGTGGCCAGTACAGGAACTATCCTTTCTGTAATCACAGTGCATTAAAACTATGAGAACGGATACATCCTGTTATTGATCATTTGTATCTTTAGTCCTTAATGAGGTCCCCCTGGCTCTTGAGTAGAAATGGTTAAAGACAGTAAGGAATATACAATTATGTTTTCCCTCCGACTTCCCCATATAATTACATAAACTAAATAATTGATGATCTGCCTCTAGAGCTCTTCTGACTTCTGTCTATCACTACTAACAAACAGTTGGCAGTTGAACTAGTTGATGCTAGATTTATGGCAGTCTCCTCTAATACAAAGCTGGTGCTGGTCTCTGATCCCTAAATTGTCTATGCCAATTACTTATTTGTTAATATAAATCATATAAAGTTAAAAGTTAACAATAAATAATCAGTACTTTATGATAATTGTGAATCTTAGAAACAACAATAAAATGTGAGCCTTTTTTATTAATTTTAAAACTAAAGCTTTATGGTTTATTGTTTAGATATCTACTCTGGCATGTGGGACGACAAGTGCCGTGTACTTTGCCACAACACACTACAACTCTAGCTTTAAGCTTGCAGAGATTGCTTTTAGTAAGCAACAAAGGGCATGGATTGGCAGAGTCAACATGGACAGCAACTGTCCCCCAAATCTAATTGAGGATACAGAGGTGTCAGTGATAGACACAATGTCGTTTATCGACGCTGTTCAGGCTTTAAATGTAAGTTATGTCACACAATAAAGTGATAGAAACTACTAGCATACAAGTGTATTATTCATGATTGTAAGGTGTTGTCCTATATTGTGCTTCCTGTACTTTGTTCTGTAACAGTTCATAACTTTCAGGGTCACTGTTCTTCGCACCGTGTTTTGGTGAATATTGTAATTTGTGTCTTTGACTAGAATCTAGTTGAAGAATGTTTGTTTTTACTATTTATTAAATCATAAATTTTAATTATAATCCCAAATAAGTGTTAACTGTAATTTGCTAATGAGTAAATCCATTGGAGACAGAGATTTTAACACTTTTGTGGGAACCCAGGACAGAGTTTTTTAGTTTAAAAAACTAATGGTTTTTTTCAGTTGTGGTGATATAACTTACCTGTAAAAAGTTTTTCTTGTAGAATCCATGTGTTGTATACATTTACAAATAATTAAAAATATATTTTTACTATTTACACTTGTTCTGCATTTATTTATTTACAGTGAAACACAATTTTTACAATGTGCATGCTTACTTTCAGTGTTTATTTACTATATGATACATTTCAAAACAGTTCTCCAAATGTAAAGGAACTTTACACTTTTTACATTGGTAAATTGTTTCTGATCGCCTTGTTGGAGGAATCTTTTCAACAAAATGTCCCCATTGTTTACTTTGTAACCTCATCGGTTGGTCTAGTGAAGGCCTCCCTCCTGTAGGCCTATTAAGAAGCTGAACTGTTGATAGTATCTGGTACCAACAATGTTTAGCCTAAATTCTGAAATATGATTTTTCTTTTTAGTGATCAAGTTGTGTACAATATTACACAATACAATATCAAAAAGGTAAAAAAAAATTTTTGTACCCTTTGGCACTCCTACGCATGACTGGAAAGGAGGAAAGTTTTTGGTCCTGCTTGTCTACCCCACACATATACTTGTAATCTACAACAACATTTGGCTTGAGGGTTACTACTGGGTTTTGCTTTCTACTCTCTCGCTGAGAAGTTACTTCTTGGAAATCAGGTCTCTCGTGGTATATTGAAAGCATTGTCACATCTGTCCTATCTTTCCATTTCAGACACAACGTGTTATTACTTGAGCGGAATGTTATTTCTCCTTTCTTCAGTTTTTCTAGTTTGAAGGTTAGGCCTATTGTCATTGTCGTCATCATCATCACTAGTATCACTTTCCCCGTTATTGTCATTGATTTCATCATTATCGTCATTGATATTCACTGTGTCGTCATCTAAATCATCACTATCACTTTCATTCAGTACATTATCCACATAAGCAGACAACTCTGACGAACGGAGAAACACTTCATCGCGAGATGCCATGTTGCTCGATCGATCGCTGTTTGTTTGTAAACAGTTAAGGTATTCAGTGTTTATGTTCAGTTTTTGTATTCAGTTTCTTGTATTCGGATGTTATATACCGAGTAATACAATTCAACTATCGAAAGCTTGTTGGTGAACGGAATAACCATACAAATAACCGAAAATTAAATCGAATGAAGAAACCCCAAAATCCATGACGGACACTGTCCGTCACCAGTCTTTACGCACTGTATACATGATGACGGGTAATATACGTCGCCAATGGGTTAACCATCAAAACAAGTACGTATAATTCAAAGAAATCTTGCTAGAAAATTGAAATAAAGCATAAAAGTTAATGCATGTTGGTGCTGATCACCATGTTGATACAGTATTTCAACTTTGATACAGGTAAAAATGAAAGTGTCCAACAAATGATATATCAACCAAAAGTTCAGATTCTCAGCGATAAAAGTAAATTAAACAGGAATAAAACAACCTTATTGTACTGCTTTTAACAATTTTTTGGGGGGAAAAGTAATGCCAAGAAAAAACAAAACAAATTTAGTATTTTCCTATAAAAACAAAAAATGAAAATCCCAAATTCCAACCCCACAATTGATACAACCATGTGACACCAGCATGCCTCCTCATCAGACCCAAGAAACCAATAAGCGATCAATGCTCGTGATCTCTAATAACACAAATAAAATAGACAAACTCCCTCCTATTTCTGCTAAACTCTGAGAGAAAAATGAAAGCAATGAAGATTTTTTTAATAAAAACTAATTAATGAAATAATCATATTCTACTGAAATCAGACCGGGAGAACCAGTCCGGAAACTCCTGAAAAAAAAATTGTCAACCAAAGCAAGAATAGGGAGAATGAATTAAACTCTTGAAAAAACTGTTCACTCAAGCAGTAATGGGAGAATTAGCTACACTCCGATTAAAAAAAAACTGTATAGTACTACTGAATATGACAATCATAATAGTGACTCTAGTAACATCATTGGACCATCATTTTTAGCATCATATGAACTTGTTAATGTTCATCTGCATTTTCCTGTTTTAGTACAGAATGGAAAAAAAAGGAAAAGATATAAATATCAGTGAAGCGCAGCACAGAGATTTAGGATCATCACACAGTAAAAATGAAAGAATACTCCATCAAGTACACAACACTATTCAAAAACAGGCAATACTAATAACCAAAACTCAACTGCCACAAATCTTAATTGAAAAAGTTATGCCAAAAATATTGATTCTGACAGGGCATGGTCTTAAACGAGATCAAATAGAAAACACCATCAATCACATGATATTGTCTCAAGGCCTACTTTTGTAGAACAGAACATAGAAAGGTGGGGACTTCTATTTTGACAAAAAACCTTGAGAGACACACTTAGACATTCTTTCTCTCATAACAGCAAGAGGGTACAACTCCCAGGGACTAGAATCACTCCGAATTACAACATTTTCTATCAACTGGATATGCTCTAATATGAATATTGAGAAGCTTAACACAGAGGTCCATATTGCTCAAAGATGGAGTTCAATATCTCAGTAATCCAGAGTAATCAACTCAGAATGGGTCGCTGCTTCAGAAGAAAAAAATCTTCGAGAGCGTAAATGCATGCTTGGTGAAGAGCACTAGTCAAACATTCTACAAACTGAGGATGCTTATGAAGCTTTTGATAGATTAATCTATACTATAAAACTTGCTATAGATACATGTCCACAGAGGAAATTTAAAACACACCAAAAAGTGAAACCTAAGTACTTTGGGTGACCGTGAAGCCAATAGACAAAAAAACTAATAAGTTACCATAAAACTGCCCAAATAGCTTTTGGAAGATGATCCAAATGTGTGCCATATATAACAGAGGTTACAATGAACTATGAAGTCAAGTTTTTAGACATAACTTGTGGTAAAATGTTATCCTGGACTTCTCATGTAGACAAATTCGGTAGAAAGTTGAGTTCCAGCATCTATGCAATTAAAAACATCAAAGTTTCTACTGATGAAACAAGAACAGCTTATTTTGCTTTGTTTGAGGCTCACATGAGATATGGTTTAGTAAAATGGGGTGGAACCTCAGCTGGTCAGATTCAAAGAGTTCTTAAAAAACAAAATGCATTCAGAATGCTTACAGGACTGCAACCACTTGACAGCTGTAAAGAGACCTTTAGAACACACAAGATCCTCACTAAAAATTTAAGAAACTGTGATACATCCAGTAAGAGAGGGTGTTACAAAGTGAGGTGAAACTCAACAGTAGAACCTCAGAGATACACTGACTGTCACAGTTCGATAAGAAGGCTACATACATGGTGAGGAAATCATAACTTTCTGCCAACACAGCTGAGAGACAAAGGAGAGAAGGAACTCAAAACTGCACTACATACAGGGTTTGTCCGGAAAGTAATAGGACTGATTTTCTTTTGCCGAGACTGTACTTCGGAGTGTGCGCGAACCGACTGGATTCGGTAGAGGCCGTTCCTAGCTAACGAACAAGCGGCTGGTCAGTTGTCTCCGAGCACCTGAAGAGTCAGGACAGGCATTTTCACGTGACGTGTTTCTGTGAGTGGTGCAAGCCGAAAATGCAGCGTTCGTTAGAGAAGAGGTACACGATTAGATTCAGTGTGAAACTCGGTAAATCTGCGACAGAGACATTTGATATAATCAAGCAGGCTTACACAGATGTTGCTTTAGCAAGAAGTGGTGTGTGTTTCGGTGGCACCAGGCCTTTTTGGAGGGCCGGGAAGAGATCGCTGATGAAGACCGTGCTGGAAGACCTTCGACTTCGACAAACACCGACAATGTGACTCGTGTGCGCAAAGTTTTGAACTCAGACCGTCGACTAAGTATTCGTTTGATTGCCCAAATGTTACATTTACCGAAATCTGTCGTTCATGAAATTGTGACGGAGCATTTGAACATGCGCAAAGTGTGTGTGCGAAGATGGTCCCAAAAGTGCTCACAGGCGACCAGAAATTGCGGCTCACACCGCTTTTCTTGTGAACAGCTACCTGACCAAGGCCGGCATCCCAACTCTTCCACAGCCGTCCTACAGCCCAGATGTGGCCTCCCTCAGACTTTTTTTTGTTTTCTCGCCTGAAAAGGCAAGCATTTTGAGACGACAGAGGGGATCCAAGCAGCTTGTACCGCGGCTCTCAAGGCTATTCCGGAGAATGCCTTCTGTGACGCCTTCAATACTTGGAAATCGCGCTGGCAGCGCTGCATCGATGCAGAAGGAGCCTATTTTTAAAGTTTTTAAAGAATTGTAACGATTTGCTCAATACATTTTTTTTAATCGACTCAGTCCTATTACTTTCCGGACAAACCCTGTAAGTGGCTCGTAACCGTCCCTTCTACTCCGTGGAAGAGTTCTTTCAAAGAGCATTTGACATTAGAATTTACAATGTAACCTTTGTATTATTACAACAAATTTTATTTTGTAAAACACATTTCTATATTTTATTGACATTAGTACTGTTCTCAATGAATATGTTAATAAAGAATTTTTGTATATTGTCCGCTGTCAATAAGATTGTTATATATTTATTGCCAATATATAATGTTGATAGAATAGTACGTATAGGATAAGTTTTAACATTTTTTATAAGTACATTTACAAAGATTTTCAAATGTTGTTACTCTAAAAAATTGGTTTCGTACTGTATAATGTACAATAGACAATTTACTCATCCAGTAAATTGGGATGTTATGTCAAATACTGTATTAACCGGCAAATGTAAAGGTTTATGTTGATGTAAAAAATTGTGATTATTGTATTACGAGGGCTATTCGGAAAGTAGATTACGTTTTGGAATTAAAAATTAACAAAGTATAGGAAACAATTTTTATTATATACATTTGAAAGCCACACTTAAATACTACTTTTCAACATAGTCGCCTTTCAAATTTAGGCACTTATCATATCGATGGATGAGCTTGACAATGCCTTCCTCATAAAATTCTGCCGCCTGTGTCTTCAACCAGTTTGTCACTTCTTGCTGCAGCTCTGCGTCGTCGTCAAAGCGCTGCGTTGCCAGCCACTTCTTCATTGTTGGGAACAAGTGGTAGTCACTTGGTGCAAGATCCGGGCTGTATGGTGGATGAGGAAACAACTCCCACTGGAATGATTCGAGAACTTCACGTGTGCGATTTGCCGTGTGAGGTTGAGCGTTATCGTGAATCAACAACATTTTCGAGCTCGACTTTCCCCTACGCTTGTTTTGGATCGCTCTTCTGAGGTTGTTTAACGTTTGGCAATACCTTTCTGAGTTGATTGTAGTGCCTCGTTCCAGGAAATCAACAAGAATTACACCTTTCTTGTTCCAAAAAACCGTCGCCATAACCTTTCTTGCCGACATCGTTTGCAAACATTTTCTTGGTTTGTGAGGGGAACTTGTGTGTCCCCACTCCATTGACTGCAATTTGGTCTCGCAGTTAACATGTTTCACCCATGTTTCATCGCCAGTTACGATGCGATCGAGTAGTGATTCACCCTCTTTGTCGTAAGCATCCAAAATTGTTAACGCTGCAGCCATGCACTGGTTTTTGTGGACGTCGGTTAGGATTTTCGGTACCCATCTTACACAAAACTTGTGGAAGCCAAGCTTATCAGTGACAATTTCGTATAACAAAGTTCGTGAAATTTGAGGGAAACTAAGCGAGAGTTCCGTTATGGTTAACCGTTGATTTTCTCGGACCTTTGTGTCAACTTTCTCAACAAGTTCGTCAGTCACTATGCTGGGTCTTCCACTTCGCTCTTCGTCATGAACATTTGTTCGGCCATTTTTAAACTTAATGACCCATTGTCGCACTCCACCTTCAGTGATAATGTTGTTCCCATAAACTTCACACAACTGCCGATAGATTTCTATAGGCTTACAGTTTTTGGCAGTCAAAAACCTAATTACTGCGCGCACCTACAGTTGGCGGGATTTTCAATTGCGGCAGACATTTCAAACAGGCACTGTGAGTAGACGCGTTACAACACGAACTACCCGCTAGCACGGCTGGATAGCCCCTGGCGGCCACAGCGCAGCATTGTATTGTTAATTTTATCTGTGTATGAGGTAATTTTATTTAAATTTTAACATAACCAAATTTTTTAATTCCTGCTGACTATACTTTTGAATTAAATCTAGATGTCTCCAAATGTGGAGACAAAAACTGACAAAAAATGGAGTAAAAACCGTTTAACACGTTAACTGCCACCATAATTAATTCTAGAGTTCCCTGTATTGCCTACATTTACTGTAGTCGTTTACTATGTGATATTGTTTTTGTGGTGAATATAGCGGTAAATGAAAACGATTTATGCAAATTATATGATATGGGATGTGGGGCTTAACTTTGGACCGATCGGGTCCGCAGATTTATTCAGGGTCCCCACCCGACCGTGAAAACCGTGAAACCGGGAATAAGCCGTGAATTTCGTTCACCGTGAAAAAACCTTAAATAAGCCGTGAATTTTGTTTACATACCGTGAAAATCTCTACAACTTTTGAATAAATAAAATCAACACGGGTCGTCGTCAGACGATCATATGGGAAAGTTGACCTTCGCTATTGCAAAGTAAAAAGTAGCACGCAATGTAGGGGATAGACCACGAAGTTTGACAGGTGCTGCTATCTGAGCGATTGTACTGATAATATGGTTTATAAACAAATGAGGAAAAGGAAGGGCCGGTGGGAGATGACGCTTCCGGCTCAAATCACGTGAGGCCTGTTTTTGTCAGTCGCCAGGTTCCGGGCCTTGGCTACGCTATGCGGCTGTAAACAAGGCATTCCCTGATTGAACGCGAGATTAATAACACAATTTAATTACTTGATAGATTGTCGTTTAATGTAAACACTTTTCGTAAAGGAGTTTTATTGTATCAGATATAGTCTATTATTGTTTTCATAAAATAAAAAAAGTATACAAATCCTTAATCTAATGTAAGGAATTTAAATTACATTTTAACTTAATTTCATTCTATTAAATCCCTTATTTTATTTAAATATTAATGAGAAAAATGCTATTCAGTACGATATCTATATCGTTGTGTGTAATGACTGTTAACACAATGTAATAATTATAAAAAATTTTAATTTATGGTGGACAATAAATTGAATTAATTTAGGGTCTTGCGTAAATAAATAGTATAATAATGTGACGGAGCAGAACCTACACGACACATATCAATTAACGCAGCGAGACCATAACTTTATAGGCCTATATAACTGTTTTAATTACCAGTAAGGTCGTTTGAGAAAACAATTTTATTTTTCATCTCTTTAGATATTAAACGGTAGTGATATGCGTTTTCCTTATCAATAATATTTTTTATGATTCCTAAGCTGCATGGATATTACGAGTGTACACGGTTTAAATCTTTTATGGTGAATGTGTGTTTAAATTGTATAATGTATTAGTAAAATATTACAAATAAAACGTCATGTTATAAAAACGTTAGAAAAAAAACCATTGCATTTTTTCTAACCAGGAAACAACAAACGTCAAGTAACTTTGTAGTGTTAAGCTTTATTACTACAAAACTACAAATCGAGGAAGTCGTCCAAGTATAATTTTGTCGGGTTCCATACGACTACGTTAACGCTATTAATCATTTCATGCAGATGAAAAATATATCGTACAAGGTTCATTTATTGTAATGTGGTGCAGCGATGTTATGGTAAAATAACCTTTGTTGTCTACTGTCAATGAGAGTGGAAGGGGAGGGGTATATCGTGTACTCCACTCCCCCATCCTCGGACAACAGCTGGTTTTATGTCTCAACATGAAAGATTTGTTTCCCCAGCTCGGCACTCCAATCTTATTCTTATTGTGAGAATTGATATAAAGATTTAAAGCTTTTCATTCAACTCATTCTGACACTTTCTCACGGAAATTCTTATGTTGAAAGAGGCTTCTCTGTCAACTAACAGTGTATAGTTGAAAACTTGAAGGAGGAGAGTTTAGTCGCGTTGAGAAAAGTTTGTGACGGCGTATCAGCAGCAGGAGGATTGGAGGCAATGGAAATCACTAATGAATTAGTTCATGCTGCCAAAAATTCCCACGCCCACTACTCGGAGCACTTGGCAAAACAACGAGAAGAAATGAAAGACAAAATTAATTCTGAGAAAGAGAGGAAGCAAGCTGCAATAGAAAAAAAAGAATTGGAAGCACAAAAATTCCAGGTTTTGTCCGACGCCAGGAAAAGGGCAGCTGAGTTAGACGATAAGATACAGGAACTTAGCAAAAAGTGCAAATCATAATTCACTTTTATTCTAGACATTTTCATCAATTTCTTTATTTATGTGTACAAATATAATTTTTTTTGTATAAACTGGTACCAAATAACTTTTCTTATAACAAGTTGTATATAATTTTTATACATTTAACGTCTATATGTTATTTTAATTTCAATAAAATTGCCTTTTCTTATGTACTAATTAAAATGTGAACCTGTGATTATATGAAAATTTTCCTTTGGAAGAAATTGATCGAAATAATAATAATGTGTTAAACAAGAAAATAATTTAATAATCACGCAAGTGTACTTCATGGACTCAAACGAGTTAGCCTTAACCAACGTACGAATCCTGTCACCCTGCATCTTGTCTAACCTGTGTCAACAAAGTTCTCTTCAGATTTCAACAAACTTGTAAGTTAAAGAAAATTATGAGCTATGTGCATGCTAATTATATTGAAATTTGTCTTTGTCATTGCTTTGATGACTGTTATGATGATGTTTTGTAAAAATAATATGCCTTGTTATATTCATTATGTAGCAAATCGCACATAAAATCGGGCGCTCGCCGCTCATTGCTTGCGTCGTAACCGAAGCCTATTGTTATTTCGTTCTTTTAGACGTTTCCGTCAATTCCTGCACGACCAATGACATCGTTAGTCAAATGGGAAGAAGTTTTATATTGTATTTTACCGCTCTGCCGTGTCTGTAGTGTTTACGTCTCAACTTCGCCCCTCTCCAACACGATTTTGTTTGTACCGGTAACGTTGTTTATAAAAACTTTCCGACCTTGAATTTTAATTTTTTTAACCGTGAAAACCGTGAATTAGCCGTGAATTTGAGTATTTAGATTGAGTGGGAACCCTGTTTATTTTTCATCCGAAATTGCCTGAAAAAATTTCTTGCCGACCCGATCGGGCCGACAGAAATTTTAGTACACTTTAGGATATTTAGTTTAAATGGCTGTGAAGACAGCGTGCATTCCTTTTTTATTACTCTATGGTGCGTGTGCAATGAACGGATGACTAAACAAACATTCCCAATTGCTTCACGCTTACAGCCGATACGTCGCTTAGTTCGCTAATTTATGTAACCTCATTTGCAATCGCTGCTTTCTTTGTGGTTATTTGTTAAATAGTTGTATGATTGTTTATGTTAGTCCAAGCTTTATTAATTGGATTTAAATGGGGACTTAAACCCAAAATGATATATTGGATTTACGAAACCATAGTAAGACCACTGGTCACATATGCTGCCTTAGTGTGGTGGCCGAAGGTCGAACAAACAACAGCTGCAAAAAGGCTACAGAGTCTTCAAAGGTTAGCTTGCTTAAGCATCATGGGAGCAATGAGCTCCTGCCCAACACTAGCAATGGAAGCGGTCCTGGGATACACTCCTCTTGGCCAGGAGGTGATGAGATCAGCTGCGATGAGCGCAATGAAGCTTCTAGGAACAAAGGTAATAAATGCTACCTCCCTAGAAGGCCACATGAAGATATTGGAAAATTTTCCTGAGGCTGAAATGCTAACCAAAGTATCTGATACTATGGTTAAGAAATACTCCTTTGAAAAACCATATACAGTCTCTATCGGAAGTAGGGAGGAATGGATTAAAAGGGAGGCCTACCCTAAAAAAGGAGTCCTGAAGTTTTTCACCGATGGTTCACTCCTAGACTCTAGGGCAGGATATGGAATACATGGACCTGGAGTCGACATGGCTGTGCCCCTAGGAAGACATGCCTCAGTTTTTCAGGTGGAGGTCATGGCAATAGATTCATGTTCCAGAAGACTCACACAGTTGAGGACAAAAGGATTATCATACCTAATACTCTCTGATAATCAGGCTGCACTGAAGGCACTGGATACCTGTTCGATTGATTCGAAAGCGGTCTGGGAATGCAGGAATGCTCTAGCAGAGCTAGCAACAAATAACAGAGTAACACTCGGTTGGGTGCCGGGTCATGAAGGAATTCATGGGAATGAAAAAGCGGACATCCTCGCCAAAAAGGGAGCAGAATCCACATTGGTGGGGCCTGAGCCAGGTTGTGGGATAGCCTTCTCCAACATTAAAGCTCTGGTCAAAGATTGGGAAAAGAGGACAAGATACAAGAATTGGAGTAGAGCCTCGGGCTTAAGAATATCCAAAATGTTTATCTCTCCTTATGCAAAAGGGTGGATAGCTCTCCTAGACCAGAATAAGGAGGATATAAGACTGATATTTGGAATGTTGACAGGACATGGCCCTCTAAAGGAAGCACCTTTTGAAGGTATGCCTTAGTCGGAGCAGCGAATGTAGACTCTGTGGAGAAGAGGAGGAGTCAGCGGAGCACATTTGGTTGGATTGTCCTGCCATCGTAGAGACTAGGAAAAGATACTTGGGAGCATATCTCCTCAGCCCCAAGGACATTAGAGAACAGGAGCCCTTAAATCTGATTGGTTTTTGCAAAAGCCTCGGTTTTTGAGGGCACAAATTAAAGTAACGGAGGCGCAAAGGTCCTTTTAGGACTAAGTGCGGGGACAAAGTGTCCTCTTCCCTCAGAAAGGAAAAAAAAAAAAAGCTTTATTAAATATTAGAGATGAATGGAAACCTGGATGAAAGTGATACAGAGATGTTTTTGGACGAACGTAAGTGGTGAACGCGATAGATATGGAGGTAATTACGGTGAATTGGAAAATTATAGTGGATCTGATTTTCTGATTTGGAAGATATTGTTGATGCGATGCGCTGGTACCACAAGATTGTAGAAGAACTGCTTCTTGAAACAGCTGTTGTCAATGCGTGGCTAGCGTACAAGAATGATGTATAAGTTACTGCTCAACGTAGAAGAAGTCATGTGTATTCCTTCAAAATGTTCAGAGAAAAGTTAGTGTATTCACTCTGGGATCTAGAAGACGAAATTCTGTGTGCAGTGCCATCACTACATTTCTGAGTTGTAGTGATAACAACTTTCGTTGGCGAGGGAAAAAAACAAACTGAGATCAAGGAAAAACTGCAAGATTTACTACAACAAGGCTATGCGTGAGGGAGGTCTTCAAGCATCAAAAAATCTGAAGAAAGTGATAACTTTCTGTGAGCTGTGCCCAGGAAAGCCCTACCTCTGCAAAGACTGTTTTAAGAAAGTCCACAAGTAGACCTTAATCTGTATTACAGAAGTATTAATCCTCTTTTATGTATCCAATTAAAAATAAACTTAGTTTTTATAAATATTGAACTATTAGATATTATTTTATATCCAATAATTCCAATATAAACGTTCCCAAAATAGTTTTTCTAATTTAATTCACAACGATAATGAGGTAAATGAAAGGAGAATAATTAATAAAACAATATAATCATATAATAAAATCAATTATCAAAAGTATAGAAAAAAAATATATCAACAATTGGTAAAAAAATAAATTTGCCGACCCGATCGGAAGATAAAAGTTCATAATATTCTGCAGAGTTTAAGTGAACCTAAAAAATAACGAAACCACTTCAAACATTGTTTTCTGTTCGTTCTTGTATCTATTTAGAACGTTTAGTCCACTGGTTTGCCACCAGAGCCAAACGCAATGCTTGTAGCTGCAATAAAGTAAAACTATGTTATCGTCATGGTGAGGCCCTATCGGGTCGGCAGTGCATAGTAGCAACAAAATATTCACAGACCCGATCGGGTCGGCATGGCAAATCAATTAAAAAGCTTTGCAAATTAATTGAATCAGACCTGCCAGGTCAGCAAAAAATATGGCCAGTTCTAGTTAAAGACACGAAAATTGCCTGCCCAAAAGCTTTCAAAACTCTTTCGATCAGTGTTCATTCTTATGCAACTTAATGATTTTGCAATCAAAATGATGGAAAAAAACTAATTTGGTAATGCATTCAGTTTATCTTTGCATCCTAAATCTCTAGCAGCACTGTGGAATTTACTGGAACTATTGACAGTTTCTATAAAGCTTTATACATTATACAAATGATTAAACACAATTTTGAAAGTACCATCTTTTGTATGCTGAAGCTAATAAAACCGAAATAGTAAATGTGATAAGAGTTGCAGTGAACTCTATAATATTATTTATAGATAAAAGTATATTTTAAGTTCAGTTAGTCTTTTTGTTAGATAGTTAACAAAATAATCCTTTTTCAGAGTGACCTTGTGAAGCCTATTATAACTCCACGATTTGCTATCACAAGTTCTGCATCACTCCTCAATCAGCTGGGATTCATAGCAGAACAATACAATCTGCACATCCAGGTATGATACAATGATTGTTCAAACAAACTTTATTTTTCAATTTAAATCAAATTTTAGTAAGTAAGTGATGTTAATGAATGAATGGCGTTTATTCCAGCAATTTTTACAAGTAATCTTTGAAAAGGCTAATCATAACTCCATAGACATTAATGTATTGATCATAAGTAAAATAAACCTATTTTAAGATAAAAATAAACAAAAATACTATAATATAATACAATACTGGGAGGCCTACATAGGCAAACCTGCCTGTACCTAGTTGTATCCAGCCGCCTCCATTAAAGTTGCAGAAAAGGTTGGAGAAAATTAGATAAAAGGAGTGAATAAAATAAAACCACCTGTCTTCTGCTTCTTGAAATTTGCTTTGTGAATAATTATTTGGGTTGAAGGGGTGACAACACTAAAAGTTGTAAATAGAATTGTATGGATTAAGTAAAGAATTAAAATTTTATCTTGAAATTATATATTCTCTAAAACTACTTGATGGTTTTTAATGACTATTTGGTCCTTTCAATTCAAAGCACTCCTCCTCACTTATGAGCCACTATCTTCTTTCAATGTTCTCCAAGTTCCAGAAACATTTAAAATAATTGGATCTTTTACATTCTCAACTATACATACTGATTGAATGTGGTTGATTGCCTCCATTTAAATTTTTGTTTTATTTGAAACTTGTACATTAATTGTGAAATAAATAATTAATTCATTTTGTTAAATTTCTTAGATATAATATTTATGAGTATAATATTTTATAGTATTACTGTAAAGAAACCAGAACAGCTGATGAAACCAATCTCAATTTAACTACGTTATTGATAAATAGTCTAAACTATTCTTTATTAAGGGCCTAAATTGCCTTTTTAAAGTTGTGTTGTTGTCCATTCATGTTCAATTCGATTACTCTGAATAGAAAGGTTTTGGAGACTTGAACCTTGCTAAATGATTTTGGGTCATAAGGTCTCTCTGTCTGTCAGTCTATACAATAACTAACACACTTTGTTCCTCTGTCGGGTCCTTTGATACTCCAGTATCTGTCTACTTTTTACATTCCCTTTGCTCATCACCAAAGGGTTTCCATATCGTCATGCCAATAATTATAAATGAAGAATGTAAAGAACGATAAAGTTTCTGGTAAAACTTGGTGTAAATTTATTTGATCAATGATTCCTTTAATGTCTGTTGAACATGGTACTGGTATATTACATATACAATTTAGCGCTGACATTGTGGGGTTGAGGGAAATAAAATGGTCTCTCTTCTACAGCGAATAGCAGTCTTGATCAATCACTTGCTTCAAATACAAGATTCTGGAGGTTGAATTCTTTCCGTGTATAAATTTGTCCTTTATTAATTATTCTGACAGATCACTAATAAGTGGATTTTTAACACGTTCAAGTTCAGCCCTATTTTGGAGTTTAGTACCTAAAATCACAACTCTAGTATTTAGCTTATTGTATTCATTTAGTATTATAATTATGGAATGTAATTAGTTTTATGAAAACATTTTTTTGCATAAAAGACTCTTATGCTAGTGTGGCATCATCAGTACTAATGGTTTAGACAAGATTCAAGATGTCTTTATTAGTCATTAAGCAACATAATAAGTTACAATAGACTTCGTCAAACTATTGGGCAGTAATACTTAAAAAATTAACAATTTTAGAATTGGAGACTTGTTTTAAAATTAACAGGAATGTTGTAAAAGACATAATAACTTACAAAACTAATAACTGGTATAAATAGAGAGTGGTTGTATAAAATTATTTAAGAAATAAGAAAGTATTGTAGGGTAAAATATATAAAAAACACAGACTGATCAAGAAACACAAATAACATATACAATTAAAACCCAATGAAAAATGTAACAATATAAATATTTAAAATATGTAAGTCAGGTGGTTAAAACATGAAATCTCCAAACCAGAAAACAAAAGTTAAAACTTAAAACTTGACTAGACAAAATTATAAACTTAAGGAACTAATATCACAGGCCAAATATTCATTCACAGAGTAAAATGCCTTTTCTTTAAGCCATTTGCTTACAACTTGTTAAAACCTATTTATATTTACAATCCATCCTCCTTTTGGTAATTTATTAAATAGTTTTATTTTCATATAGATATGACTACCTTTTGTTTTTTCAAGCCTGGTCCTTGGCAGCTCTAACATGTACTTTTTTCTAGTTTTATAAGTATGTATGGTTTCTATAACAGTATAATTTTGCAGATTTGCTTTCACATCCAGTAAACAATAATATGTATATATATATATATATATATATATATTATATATATATATATATATATATATATATATACAAACAGGGCAACGTCATGATATTTAAGTCCCTAAAAGCTTGCAGGTAAGATTCCCTTTCATTAAGATTTTTTATAATTCTTATTGTTTTTTTTTTCCAGACAAACACTTTATTTGAATGGCAACTATTTCCCCATAAAGTTATTCCATAGACTAAGTGGGAGTGGAAAAAGGCATAGTAGGAGGTTATTAGCATTTCTTCGGTGATGCAGAGTTTCAATTTGCGCAGTAGGAAAATTACTCTCGCCAATTTAGTACAAAGATTTTCTATATGGCTTTCCCAGCTTAGTCTACTGTCTAAAAAGATTCCTAATAGTTTAACAGGCTTAAAACATTTGTGAATTACATTGTCCATTGAAAAAAATTATATTTTCTGTTTTGTTATTGTTTACAACAGCCTGTTAGCCAGAAACCACTCAGTTGCTACCTTCATTGCATTTTCTTGTTGTTTTATCAAACCATTTCTTGTTGTTTGTACTATGGTGATTTAGAAGAGTAGTATCATCAGCAAACAAAACTGACATACAGGGTAAATTGAAAGGAAAATCATTAACTGCAACAATAAATAAAAAAGGACCTAAAACTGAGCCTTGTGGCACACCAATTTGAATTGTTTTTGAGAGACGAATTAGAACCCTGAACAACCATTTGTTTTCTATTTTTCAAATAAGATACCAACAAATTCAGCTCACTACCTTGCACACCATAGCAATAAAGTTTACTTATAAGTAACTCATGAGGTATGCTGTCGAAGACTTTAGACAAATCAATTAAGGTTGCAGATGATGTTGTTTTATACTCAAAATTATGAATAACATTACCAACTAGAGTTTCTACAGCTTTTGTAGTATTCAGTCCTAGTAAAAACCGAAACTGCTCTTTACATAAGAGACCATTTAGCATGAAAAAGTTTTGTAATTGGTTTTTGATACAATATTCAAATATTTTGCTAAAAATAGGTATTAAAGATATGGGACGATAACTGGAAGGGTTTGTTTTATCACCCTTCTTATAGATAGGAACTACTTTTGCTATTTTTAAACATTGAGGAAATGTGCGTTCAATTAACATTCGATTAAATAGATAAGTTAGTGGTTCAGTTATGACACTGATAATCTGTTTAGTAATCCTATTCGAAAAACCATAGTAATCTTCACTACCCAATAGATCTAATTCAGAAGCACACTTTAGGACATCTTCAACAACAATTACTTTCCAATATAACGTATTTCTTGGAGTACAACTATTTACATAATTATTTACTAAGTTAAGAGTTACACTAAAATCAGCAGGTACTTGAGTTTTATTCATATCTAGTGCCTCACAAGTGTCACACAGACCAAATATTAGCGTTGAAACTCTTGATATAATACACATAGGCATATATATTCAAGACATTTTTACGCTGCCACGTGCTATAGTCGCCATTTAGCGTATGCGTGCCGTGTAGCTACATCTGTTGGGAGACTACAGTAGCCATTACAGAACCATCCGATCGAATCTACATCCGTTAGCGTGATTTTTAAATGCTGCCATCTATTGAGAATCCTGCTGACTGCGAAGTATGTGCTGTAATACATTTTCTCAGTGCTAAAGGCTTTAAAGCAGCTGACATTCATCACCAAATCAGTGATGTGTTTATGGCGAAAACATATTTAGTGATGGAGTGATGCGGAAATGGGTTAGGGCCTTTAAAGATGGCTGCACAAACATTTACGATGAGGAATGAAGTGGGTGACCTTAAATCATTATCGATGACGGTTCAAAAAGTGGACTGTAAAGTGAAAGAGAACAAACGATTCATGATTTCGTACTTATCTGAAGAGCTTTCTCAAGAAGTGTTCTTTATGATATTGTGTCCAAACACTTAAATTATTTGCAATTATGTTCACGCTGAGTAAACAACCATGATGTAGTGGCTATATAATCAGGCCGCATCCTTCTTTGATAATGGAATACAAAAGCTTATCCAAAATACAATAAGTGCCTTAATATTAATGGAAATTTTATAGAAAAGTAGAGAAAAGTATATATAGTCTTTCAAGTAAATAAATTATTTAAAAAAATATTTACTTATTTGTTTATTTCAAAATGGTACTTACATTTAAAATACGTATTGTAGTAATAAAATTGCTAAATATCATTGTTGTAGATGATATGTTACTTTTTACATAAAAATATGGCATTATTAGTACTAATGGTTTTGACATGTCATAATCCCAAACTCACTCATCTGCCAAATAATAATAGAAAAGTATGTGAGAAAATAGTGGGAATCCAAACTGTATTAGTCAGTTAATAGTAATAAAAACATATAAGAGACTGGCGGAATTCAAGTCAACTAATCAGGATAGCTGACTACAAATCAGCTGACGCTCAAATTGTAAACATTAAAATCATCAATACTTTGGCAATTGATTTCCAGGAACCAGTCAATTTGGTATTCTTAAACATCTAAATAAACTTTTAATATAGTGATAATTACAATTTATTGTCAAATAGCAAAACATTTAATAGCTTAAAAATATCCCTGTGCTTGACTGTGGTGCCCTATATACTAGTGGTGTGACAAGTGCCTGATGCCACTATGGCATCCCCGGGATTGTACATGTTAATATTAACACATTCACTGCAGGTGGTAACTCTGGTTACCACAGCTACGTTGCGCTAGGAGCGGGCGGTAACTATGGTTACCACAGAGCCTTTGTTCTGAAACGAGGTCATTATGCGACCAGCTCTCGAGTTATCACAATGTCGTATTTCTCGCTCCTCAGGAGGTACTTTTCACCCATTTTTATGCGCTTTGTTTTCACATTATACTTTCTCATTATTTTTTACGATTTTTTAAGTTATAGTAGTAAGTGATTGTGCAACACAATGGATGTTCCCCTGGGGCCAAGTGGTGTATAACAACCAAGTTCTAGGCGTATTTGTAAATAATAAACGACTTTTGGGTGGGTTGGTTATGATGTATATACACATTTATCAATATTTTATTTTAGTAAACTTATCTATCTTTTTTCTTAATTTTTATAAACTTATGTACTACAATCATTTCAAGTAAACACTTAAATATATTTTGTTATTATTACTCATCACATATTTGTAAATAATAACTGAATTTGAGTGAGTTAGTGGAGATGTATATAAACTTTTTCACATTTTTATAAACTTATACATTCATTTTGGTTTACACACTTACATATAAATATTGTTTATGTTTGTCTAAAACAAATAAAATACAGTTCACTTAGCTATAATGTATTCATTTGAAATATTCCCACTTCCATAAAAGGGTCTTCCCTATTGCGAGCGGTAACTAGAGTTACCAGCTGGCAAGGAAGAGTGTCCTCAGGAGCTAGCGGTAATCACAGTTAGCGCATTCCCAAAATGGTAGAGTGATAATTTTTTTTATTAATGAGTAATTTTCATACATTTCTACTATATTTCATCCAAAAGTAAGTAAAAATATATTTTAAAAATTTCAGCATATAAGGAATATATATAGGGATATTTTAGCAGTGAATGTGTTAAATAGTGATGATTTGATTCTTATACTGAATACTTATATATCTCGATTCTTAGTGGTATTGACATCAATTCTCGATAGCGTGGCTGTTTTCAATCGATTCCGATAATAATTTTTTCAAAGTGATTTATCTAAAGTAATGAACAAAATCTACAAAAGTGCTTGGAAAGTCACGGTTTTACAATATTACATCTAGTGATGTCTCAAAGCTAAGTCTCAAATACAAATAGATTTTTTCTTGGACAACATTTGATTGGTATAATGCAAATTATAAATGCAAATTTTTTTACCACGTGTTATTGTAGTACTGTCTGTAAAAAAAGGCATAGATAGATATGTCCCGATAGATAGATAGAGCCCGGAAAGGCTCGGTTTTTATAAGCACGCTACTTGCGAAAAGGTGCAAGATAAATTTCAGTTTCAGCAGGTGAGCGAGAGTGAGGTAAAAAACATTATCAACAGTATCTCCACAGCGGCTTTTGGTATTGACGGAATTTCAATCATCATGGTCAGAGCAGTTAGTCCTTTCTGTATCGGGGCTATCACCCATATCATTAATCTCTCTCTCTCCTCTGGCCGATTCCCCTCTGGATGGAAAAAAAGCCTGGTCATCCCTCTTCCCAAAAATAGTAATCCTACTAGTGTGTCCGAGTTTAGGCCCATTTCCATTTTGCCAGTTCTGTCTAAGGTATTGGAAAGAATTGTGAAAAATCAGTTGGTTTCCTTCCTGGAGTGCAGCTTTGTTTTTCCCGATAGTCAGTCTGGTTTCAGGAAGGGTTTCAGTACGACATCTGCTCTACTAAGTTTGACAAGCCAACTGTTTTCCGCCAGGGATAAGAATTTATGTAGTAGTTTAGCTGCTCTTGATTTCTCACATGCATTCGATTCAGTGAATTTTGATATGTTTTTGGCTAAGCTGCATTACTACGGTTTTGATCAGGTTTCAACAATGTGGTTTCGCTCTTATCTGATCGACAGAACCCAGGTAACCAGGGTGAATGATCGTCTTTCAGGGATTGCTCTCAAGGAGTCAGGGGTTCCTCAGGGTAGCTGCTTAGGTCCTATTATGTTTCTATTGTATACTGCGGATCTTAATCTTGAGTTATCATTCTGTTCCCTTTACTCCTACGCTGATGACACTCAGCTTGTGTTGTCATATCCTCCATTACAGTCTCCCCTGGCAATGCAGCAGATTAATGCTGATTTGTCGAGGGTCAGGCTCTGGGCTGACGATCACGGGCTTCAGTTGAATCCAGGAAAGTGTTCACTTGTTAATTTTGACCCCTCTTCAAATGCAGTCTTTCTTGGAAATGGACCCTTGGGAGTTTCCTTGGGAGGTGTTCCTTTGCAGGTTTCGGACACAGTAAAAATCCTTGGCGTTACTTTTGACAAGCAGTTAACCTTCTTGAACCATGTTCAAAATATCAATCATTGTGTAATGAATAGGTTAAGAGTGTTGTTTAGGTTTAAGGGGTTACTCCAGGAGGAAGTGAAACTGAAGATTGTCAAAGCTGTGGTTTTCCCAGTTATTGTTTATGCTCTTCCTGTATTTGGGGGAAGATTGACCCTTGAGGGTGCGGTCCTGATTGATAGGTTACAGAACTCTGCTGTAAGATTTGTGTACGGCCTGAGAAAATTTGATCACGTTAGCCAGTATCGCCGTACAGCAAGGATCCTCCCGATAAAGTACATTTTCAAACTTCAGGTGGCTTGCCTTGTTCACAAGGTGTTGCTGACGGGAAAACCCTCTTACCTCAGGGGGATGCTACAGACCCGGGCTGAGATTAGGGACTGTCACACTCGGCAGGACGTCATGCTGGAGGTGCCCAGGGTCAGGCTGGAGATGGGTAGGAATGGATTTCGATACTTTGGCCCCCAGATATACAACAGTGTCACTCACAGTCTAAAGGCTTATGGATATTCCTCGTTTAAGGACAATCTCAGACTGGCTTTGGAGGAGGACTGTTTCACCCCTAAATAGTTGTTTAAGGTATTAGAGGTTAGATTAGTTTAATTTTGTATTTCTCGGATGATGATATAGATTTGTATGTGCCTTGATTAAAAATGTATGACTTGAGTTATTTTGAAAAACAACAATGTAATGTTGAAAATCGCTTCAAATAAAGACGTTATTATTATTATAGATCACCACACGTCTGTTGCACCTATGTGCAAACGTCCGTTCCTCACAATGGTTTTACTTGTAATTTGTGTCTTTTGTATAAATAAGTCCTCTGTAAGATTAGAAGAGTGTTTATATCTATTTAAACTACTTGCTTTCCCCCTATAAGATAGCTGTGAAATCACAACATTGCACTTCCCTGAAATCCCAGGGATTTCATCTTCTGAATTAATAAATTGTGATTCAAAAATTCAAAGGCTTTGCTGAGGTCAAGAAGACTTTTGTAATAGTTTTTTCTTTTTCAATGTTGCAAATTAAGAGGGCTGTTGAAAAAGTAGATGACGTTTACTCTGTAGCCGTTAGGGGTTTATTTATGTCACGGCCATTTTTATGTCAGGGCATCTCTCCGTTCAGTTCCCATGTTGTCTTGCACGTAAGATGTTGATGTTTAAATGATGTGTTAGCTTAACCAATACTGAATTTCAATAATTTTACAAATAGAGCTAAAGAAAATTGGCCTGTAGGTTTTCACTTTCTATTTACTTCCTTGTTTATGTAGAGGATCCATTTTTTAAGTTTTTAATTTAGATGTACAAGTTCCCTGGGACACAGATTTATTAATGATGTGAGTGAGGAGTATTATTAATATCTCTGTCGGATAGAATTGTTGTTGTATCAACTCATTCTTAATAAAAATGGTGATACTTTCTTTATAGAACTGGGTTATATTCTTATTTCTTACTAACAAATAACACAGGAATTGGAATAGAAACCACAATTTTGATATTGGAATCGAATTATTTTTGTAATTGTGTCATCAATAATATTTAACTTTTGTATTTGCTAAATATCTTACTACCATCTAAGAAATATGAACAAATATTTTTAACGAGTAAGTAATGTATTTTGTATCATATAAATCTCAATTTAAAATTTTTATTTATTTACCTTTGAATCCGCTACTTCTAATTGTATTATTTAGTGTCATTTTTGTATGTAGGCCTTGTCATTACATAGGTTATGCAAAACAATTCTTTATATTGATAAATCCCTAACATAATCAAAATCCTTCTAATGTTTGCAAATTTCCAGCTTACTAATTGTTTATAGACCAAACAAAGCTCTGAAAACCATAATATCATATTAGTTTATATGAAATGAACGTTTTACTATATCAGTGACGAAGAAGTCCTTTATTTTATATTAAGGCTGGATTTTTTTTATAGATTCATAGATAATTGAAATTGTATACCTCTCCCAAATTATATATTTATTAAGGAGATGGATACATATAAGAACAAATGTGTGAAATCTGGAAGCTTGAAGTAACTTACTTTTAATTGATTCCAAATTACAAGATTGAGACCATTACATGAGGCATTTTACTAGCAGTTTGCATTCTTATTTTTCAACTTTCTTGCACTTAAGAGGAAATTTAAAATATTAAAAGTATATTGTGCATAATTTTCTGCTTTAAAATTTGCAGTGCTGCAATGGTGACCCATAATACAATTGATCCACTTCATTTATTTTGGAGTTGATAGATTAGTGGTAAGGGGAGGGGTTATGTGTGCAAGTCTCACTCACCAGCGGAATGAGTATGCTGACAGTAGTGCATTAGAATTTTCGCATGATCACAAAAAAAGTTGATTGATTAGAGATGACCAATCGTGTCTGTTCTGGGGTTTCAGTGGTTATTCTCTCTTCTTACATCTACAATAATCACGTATCAAAGATCACTTTTGATATCATTGTAATAAGAGAAATTGTCTATTCCCATCGCTTCAATGGATTATTTTGTGTCACCGGTGGTCTAATTGTTATAAGGATGAAATGAAAACCATCCTCTCTTAACCCTTTCCACTTGGATTTTTTTCACTAGTCTGCCCCCTCAGCTCGTATTTATTTTAGCATATTTTCAGTAAAAACCCATTTTTAGCAAACTGGAAGTCAATAAAGTATATACATTATTATATTGTATAATAATTTTATTTTATTTCTAATTTATATTTTTGAGATATAAAATTTGATAATTACACTAATAAGTTTTATATTTTAGCATGGTATGGTATCGTTCAGAACACTCTGCAGGATGAAGACCAGGATTTTTTGAACAGGTTTTACAATAGTAAAGTGTTTCCCTTCTTCCTCCTGGCACCTTTCTATTGCTACAAACAGCACAGTTTTTAGTTTTTTTTTGTTGGATGAGCTGCAAGAAAGTGAGGTTGTTTGTTTAGCCTTTCTTCTTTTTCTACTGATGAAGGACGACCCCGCTTCAAACTCATAGGGTTACGGACATGGCCTACAAGTTCAGTGATAAGGATTTCTCTGAAATTCCTGTGTTGAATTGTTTTTTTTCCATGGTTTTGTTTATTCGTGTTGAACAAGAGAAAGCTATTTACTATTCCCACTTCCAACATCCAGAAAAATAGCTTTCTCCACTACTTCAGAGATTTACGGGGAAATTTGTAGGAAGCAATATAGTGGTCTGCTTGGTCCAAGCCACCCATATATTTGTTATACTGACAGATAACTGTTGGCTTTTGTATGTTTATTTGATTATCCTTGCCTTAATTAAGTAATTCAGCAATAACTTCTGAATCAGAAAGAAAAGAGGTACTTGGTAACGACATATCGAGTCACTAATGCGAACGCGTCTGAAAATTGGTTAGGAAACGTGACTACAATGACAAAGCAAAATAAATCAGCAGCCGACCAATCGTAGTTCAGCTGTAATTTATTAGTTCCTGAGAATACCGTGCGATCGCAGCACCAATCGGAAACATCGTAGGCCGGCTAAAAATAAAGAAAAGATGACGTCACTGCAATGTCGGATGGCGTCCGACATACGAGCGGAACGGCAAAATAGCAATGTCGGACGACGTCCGACATACGAGCGGAAAGGGTTAAATTTGGAAAATAACATATTCTATACAAAACAAATAAAAAATGTAATTGTGTAAATAATTGTAACAAAACTTTTGTTCCAGACTCATCTCTGTGAGACAAAGGAAGAGATTGAAGAAGTGGCGCAGATGTTTCCGAATTCCCCAACCTACACCTCTGTGTATAAGGAAGCCAAATTATTGACTAGAAAGGTTTGGTTCTCACTTAAAATGAAGTTTATTAATTTTGGAAAATTGAGTAAAGATTATACAAAGTTTCACCCCTTGGTATACACTTATTGTATTAGATTGTTGATGAGCTTGTGTAAAAGCATAACTGGTGTTATTTTTATTGATATATTTCATATATTTACTTGAGAACACTCTTCTCGACGTAGGTTTTCATCAACTGTTCACAAGCCGTTTCACTGAGGTGGCAAAAGATTGCCATTGCATAAAAATAGTATTTTGAATCCAATGATCGATATTCATTCCAATGTCATCAACTACTTCTGAATGTTTTGAACCAAGAAACTAACTTTGCTTTTTATTTATAAGTTTCAGTATCTGAAGTTTTAGTTTATGCTTCTTTTGGAAAAGGCAAAATCATCCAAGTCTCTCACCCCTTTTAATGTTTTTTTGTGAACTCTTGTCTTTTGTACATTTTCGGGATTCATACGGGTATTCTGTTTTGTTAAATTGTCTTTTTGAGAATATAGTTGTCTCTTGTTGCATATCTTGAATATTGAAGTTTACTTCCTGGTCTAGAAGTCATCAAGCCAAACTTCAGTGAATATGAATATGAATCAAGAACTGTGATTATCTTCATTTACTGGTTGACCTGATCTATCTCTCCAAATTGAATTTTTGTAAATTATTTTTATGTTGTTGAATTGTTCAGAATATAGGAACAGTGTTGACTTCCATACTTTGCATCAATTGCAGTATACGTCTTTCTTTTCACTTATCACATATGCAATTATGGACTAATGCAGTAAAATTCTATTACATGTAATATATTACATGATCTACTAAGTTATGTAGCATACAATATCACTCATACTACTAGTTGCATGGTATTCTGAAAAATGTGTAGATGCGAGGGCCAATCTGCATTGTAACATTTTATAAGTACACAACCTAGTTTTTCATAAAACTGATGAAGTAACATTCCCCCAAAAAAGGTATTAATTTTCATGTGCACTAGTTTTGGTGGGAATTGAATTGGAAGATATTGAAAGAAAAATATATCAAACATATAATTTTTTCACATCATAGTTTTTTAGCTCTACCTAATAAAGCAATCATCAAACTTGTAAATTAACCTGTTGACGAGTGCGCACGGCATTTACCGTGCCGCTATGACGGTCCATACTGAGTGCCTCATTGACCAGTGACAGTCTTGTAGGGAGTAAAATAAAAAAACCTTTTAAATGTTAATAAACTTGTTTATTATAGTCTAAATGTATATTAAAATGGCGACCTTGGAGGCGTAGCGGGTCTTGTGTCCCGCCTCCGTAAAATAGTTTTAAAAGTTATCACCAGGTGCCACCACGATACAGGACTAGCAACACTGTACAGCAACACTATTAGGAACAACTGAAAAGTTCCAAAAATCTCCGCTAGACGTCACAGTAAGTCAGTGAGAACGAACTGACAGTCATTAGTCTGCAACAGAAAATGCCGTGCTCCCTCATATGGGACCAAACGGCAAATAATGTGCGCACTCATTTGGGTATGTTTTGCGACACTCGTCAACAGGTAAAGTAAAGTCAGCGTTAGCCAACAGGATAAATAAGAAATGTTTGACTGAAAATGGTAACTTTTATTTTGGCCGATATAACAATGATTCAAGTATTTTACAGTTGTTTTTATGTGTGTAAAGCTAAAAAATATGACTTATAAACAAATTTATCGTTTTGTATTTTAACCCATACGATACTCACCCATTTCAGACTCCACTAAACTTATCACAACTGATAATCGATTTCGTTCTTAGAAGAAATTCCTCTTTCAATTTTGCAAATAACTATGTAGTGTTCTTATATAATGTAAGTTGATTTTTGGCTCCTGGACTTTAGACTGTCTCACGTCCTTGAGAAAATCAGTTGAGAACAAAGGTTTTGGGAGAGGGACAGAAGGAGTAGAGAGAGGGAGGTCACTATAAAATGATGAGGTAATATTAAAAATATTCCTTTGGTTTTTTCGATCAAGTCCTATTTACGTTTTGAAACATGACAATAGGACTTTTGTTTCTAAACTTGTTTTGTGAAATATACTTAAAACAAAATTTTTGAACTGTGAATGTTTAGTTAGCTCCATTTCACTTTCTGTTTAATGGAACACTTGACTCATAGAATCTGGAGTCTGAAGGGATCCAAAAAAAGTTGGTGTTTAAAAGAAACTCTGCATCATTTCGACATAAGGTACACATAGACTACAAATAAGTCTGACTGGTTTATCCTGCAGCCATATAATGCAATCTAGATGAAGAAGTATTCTCGTCTCAAAAGAGTCAAGTCTGTGCTAAGTGGAGGGTGAAATGAAGCTAAACTCAACATTCACATTTAGCAACTTGTTGACAAGGTATGGTAATATATATTTATCTGTGTTAAATTTTATTTTTTTACCCAGCAAATATTTGTATGTTGCATTTTAAAATTTCAAAGAATTTTAGTATTGTAGAAAATCTGCCTTGAGTTAGGTCAGAGTTGTATAAGGGGAGACTTCAGTTATAGTAAAACCTAAAATAATTAGTAAAATGAGATGAAATTAGTTTAAAATAATGGTGAAAGTTAGAGGTATGCTTAGCTGAGGGGATTAACTCAGGAGAACTACCTATGAGTGCAAAGTATACTTCTAAATAATTAAATTACGAAGATTAGCATCATATCAAGTTTTATAAGAACACAAATTGTTATTAACACTGATCAAGGTGAATATAGATTATTATTTCAGAACTCTCAGGCAGATTTAGTCAGAGTTTAATATATTAAGTGATAAATATATTAAGTATTGAAGTATATTTGTATATATGATTTTATTAACACAAAAGGTTCCATTTAATTAAATTAATTAATAAGCTGAGATTTGAAACTTTCATTTTTAAATTGGAATTAATAAAACCTTATTTGAAACAGTCCCCTTGTGTTTTAGTAGGAACTTTATAAAAATAATTTTTACATTCAATATTGATATTAACAGTTATTCTTTAAAAAGTGTACAGATTATAGATACAATTATAAACACATAAATTATTTACACTTATTTATTTATAGGACAATTTTTCAACTAGGACTGAGAAAGTTTTCTTTAAGTATGGAACAGTACTCTCTTTTACACTTCGACACATTTGTCCACAACATGTTTTCTTGTTTTCTTACTTTGACCACTTCACTCCAAGTCCCTTGAATGCCACCTCCCCTCCAGAATTTTTGGAAATGCTGTTGGCTGTTACTGCCCATACCCACTGGTATCTTCCATTGGCCATTTACTTGTTTACAGGTACGTGAGAGTTAGATTATATTTTCGGTAGTTTTAGCTTCTTCCAATTGTTGCTGTCTTTCTTCAATTTCCTGTCCTTTTAGTTGGTTCGGGGTCATGTATCTCTTTCCTATGATTGTCTGTTTGGTATGTTCAGTTGACAACATTTCAGCAATAAAATGTAGCTGTTGCTAATGTGTGAAGTTCAAGGTATCTCTTCTGTCGGAATTGACATCTGACTAGACATTTGGTCAATGAGATCCTGGAGCAATAAACCTTCTCCTTACAGGCAGAGTTATTATTTTACGAACAAGAAATTTGGTATACCAGTGATATTTATGATACAACACTACAGGTTGTGATCCTAAGCCTGCGATTCCTTTTAGCTTAGACTCATGGTTATCAACCCTCTCACAACATTTTCTAGAGTGTAACCATTGGTGGTATCTTAGTCTGGGCATAATCCATAGCAATTATTTTCTAATGCTTCCTGAGAGTTTTCTTGAAAACAGAGTAGTATGGTCATGTATTTAAAGTAAAAAACCTGTTGTGCATAAAATAGACTCAATACTTAATGGATATGTTTTTCAACAAATATTCATTTAGCTAAATGTGATAAGTTCTATTATCAAATAGAGAGATATGGCTCTAACCATGGACGTGTAATTCCTCATACACCATAGCTGTTTAATTTTGAGATAAGCATCTGATGATATTATGGATGCAGTCAAAGGTCTTTAAGAAATTTATTAAAATGCTGAGCATTGGTTTTTTTACTTTCCATTGATTTTGACAATGTTAACGAGTTGTTTGACTGCTTCAATTGTAAATCTCTCACTCATGAAACCACATTGTTCCTTATGTTGGATATCAAATTGGCCTAGTAAGAGGGGTAATCTAGAAAGGAACAGGGTGTAAAAGACTGCTTAGAATAAAAAGATTAATAGTAATAGAAGTCGGTTGGGTAATTATCCAGCAAATCTACCGATTATCTTGTAGATGATAATCTGGGTAATTATCTGAGGTTGTTTGCAGATCGGATCGCCTTTTTAAAATAAGGGATGATTATGGCCTTGCCTCAGGTAGTGAGTAAATAGCCCTGGTTCAAGTGAAAAGTTAATGATTTTGGCCATGTGTTTGGTAATTTTGTGCAAACACTGTGTAAAAGGCCAAATTGTTCTTAAATTAATTTCAGTGGAATACTTTTGTTACATGTACTAATGAACAATATCAACTCCTCCTCTAAGCCAACATTATTGATACAGCTGTTCTATGTAGTCCCTCATCATTTTTGTTAAATTAGAATGCAAATTCCCAATGTTCTAGTACATTTACGAAAAACATATTCAGTTTATTAGCAACAATGCAAGAGTCTTCCATGTTATTTCCTTCTTGTTCAAGCTAATAAGAGTGGTTGCGTTTTCATTTTATCTCTTATGATTAATTATGGTCCTGACAATTTTTGATCATTTTCCTCTCTAATGTTTTAAGTCTGTGCAGTTTCAAGGGCTATTCAGAAAGTCACTGTCATTTAGGCATAGCAGGAAGTAGTGGGGGTAGTTCATATTGGTATGTACAGTAGTTATCAATGTGGTAGCGAGGTTATTTTTCTGAGGCAACAATATAATGGAAGATCATAAATTCTTCATCTGGTTTTCACATCATGATTGTTGAAGCACATTAATGTTTAAATTGCTCACTATAAAAAAAATGATCAAGGAATATAAATTTTGTTTTAATGTCAAATAAATGAATGACTGTTTTTAGATTTTTAACAGGAGATCTATAGAAGCCAAAAATATTTTTTATTTACATTAATTGAAACAGATGTTATTTCAAAACATTTTTCAATGGAATGATATGAATTCATATTGCAAAAGAAATGTTTTTACAAACAGGTTAACACCACCACACTTTTCTTTGTGGGAATAAGAACTAAGAAGCACATAATTTTGTAGTTTGAAGAACTGAGTTGTGTTATCAGTGATATTTATAAAGTACTAATACATCAGGTTTGATTTTGTGGCACAACATATTAAAAATATTGATTTAAATTGTTGCAGTTTGAGCGCTTTGATATAACACAGCGATGTTGTTTTTTAGAGAATAACACCTTTTGTGATTAGTTTTGGAGGGAGTGACCATCGTGTGGGTGAAGGTCATTGATTTAAGACCTGATTTCGCCAGTGACAGGGCCTTTTCCCGCTGTGATGATTTTCGGCTTTAGCTGTTGCTCCCGTATTGGATTTTGGCCTGGGAATATACTTCACTGAGTCGGCATAGCTGTTAAATGGGAGTGTGGGACTCTGCTTAGATGCTATATCTGGCAGCTGAGGACCATTCCAGACATCCTTTGTTAACAACATACGGGTTCGTTAAGGTGGGTCATCTGTATTGCTTTCTTTCTATCCAATCCCTCGTGATTGTCCAGCAGTGTCAAGATCTCACTAAGAACAGATCTACCTGTGTTGCTGAAGTGTTGGATATGATACACAGACATGTGTCTATTAAATTTGCTGACATTACTCCATGCTAGTTCTTGTTTTTCCTTCTTTATTTATTATTTTTATTTCTTGGTTAACTTTAGAACTGTAGGGATCATACATACTAATATACTGCCAAGAACACAAAAACTTAGTCGCTTAAAGTAAGCAAAGCAAATAAACCTAGCATTAATTCTACTGTTACAGATAAATTACAGCACGTATTTTCATTCATTTCATAATAAATTTCAATGAGTGATTGTTCTGATAAGTACGATGTTTCAGACTATACTGGCTCATTGCGTCCACCTACAGGACAGTGAAATGGAAATGATCAAGGATGCAAGATGCAGCATTGCACATTGTCCCTCCTCTAATATCAATCTGCGCAGTGGAGTATGCAATGTTAGAAGACTTTTGGATAAGGGTATCAACGTATGTCTAGGCACAGGTGAGTAGCTAAAGTTTGAAGCAGATTGAAATTGTATTTCAGTGCTTTATTTGATAAAATGTAATGTAAGATGTTGATTGAAGAAGAATTTCCTAGAATCCTTACCTATATTCAAGAAGGGATTTGCTAAATAAAAAATTCCTCTTTATGTAGTTAGTAACATAGCTGATGAAAGTGTCGAGCTCTTTGTTGTTTCCTTCTATTACTCCTGTAAAAATATGCAGATGGTCTAAATATCTGTGTTTGGCACGTTTAAAGTGCCATGGCAAAGGGATTGGTGCTTATACCAGCAGTGCAAGCAATCGCAGGAAGAGTATTTTCTCCTTAAGTGAATTGCTGCTTGAATGTAGATAACAATCCAGAGATTTTTTTTTATTAATTTTTATTTCTACTTTTGGTGCTAATCTATGGGATTGGTCTGCTTGTGTGAGTTTGCCACTTATCCAGCGTATTTATCTTCGTACTTTGCTATAACAAAGCAACAGAGGTCTGTGATGCAGTAAGGATGATATGTTTCAGGTTTGATCCTCAGTCAATAGAATGGTACAAAGGAGTTTATTTTTTTTATTCCAATGTGTTAATGGAATGGTTCTAAAAAATGTGTATTCCAGTTCCGATTTCTAAATTATGGCTTCAATTATAAATTCTGTGTTTGTTTCTTTATTTGTACATGATATTTATTAAAAAAAAATAATATAAAATAGTATATAAATAAACTAAGAAATATGTCATACTTAAAATTAACAGCAGCCTGATAGACTTCCATCCTGGTCTCAGAGGACGTCACTTTTGAATGAGTTAATTCTATTTTTCCAGAATTGTTTGGTACTTTTTATTTTGTTAACAACTGATTGTTACATTCAATATTTCTAACAATGGGGTGTTAAGGTCAGATAGTTAATTTATGACACCTGCAACATGTTCTTTTTAATAATGTTTTCAATAGCAGACTCTGTGTCCTCTGTAACCCTAGGCAGAAAGTCCAAAAAATAAAATACCTCGTATGAAATGATACTAAAATATTTACAAGCTTATGAGATCAATTGTTACGATTGAAAACATTTATATTAATATCACCAACTAGTAGAATATTTTTTAATTTTCTAGATATTATACACAATAACAATTCAAAAATGTAAAAAGACTTATTATCACATTAAGGCTTTCTGTAAATGCAAAATCATAAATTTTATAGTGGTCTATCTGTACACAGATAAAAATGTTGCATGCCAAAAATATGCAACTTTCAAATTCTTTTTCAAATAACAATCACTGTATTAATGGTATTTCTAATTTTGTACTAACAACATTTTTTTGACAATCATTAAACTTCATTCTGAGATGATCCTTCGAGTATAACAATAAGAACACACATTGTAACATTCTAAATTTTTTTAAATTATTTTCGTCCGTTCATCTTGTCCTCACGTAAGGCAACTGTGTTAGGATCTTTTAATTCAGAAAATGTTATTTGCTGACTGTCTGAACGTAATAATAAGGCATGGATTGGCCATTCTTTGATATAAAATACTGAGATTCACAAACAACAATCCTATGAATTCTACCTATGTGTAACTGCATTTTTGATGTTACTGTGTTTGGTATCTGAACATGATCAGGAAACAATATGCAGGATGGAGTCAAGCTAGCAACATGGGAGGGGACTTATCTGAGATTAAGGGTGTAACATTGTTTCTGGATTAATGTTGGGCCTGGATCTGCTACATGCAATTTTACAGGATCACAAAATCATTAATAGTAGCTGGTGGAAGTTAGGAATGAATCAGTTAACTGTGTTACAGGATTATTTATATTATTGTTTATGATCATGAGTGCGTGATCTGCTTTGAAGACTGTTTCACTATAAAATCTGTAATTTTTTATGCAATAAAGTGTTTACCTGCCATATTCAGATGTAGCCCATGTGTGATGTAAAACCTGTAATCATATGTAACCTGTATACTCCGTATTATATAATGTTTGACTACAAAGCCTATTTACCATACAAAACCACTTTCTTCAAAAATCACATGGATACATTAATCCACGAGAACATCAAAATATTAAAACAAATTAAGACAGAAAGCACAGAAGGTACAAAACAATTATTACGTCCACAACAAATAACCCTTAACATTACACCTTGGGATGAGGTCGAGTGAAGTTCCAAAAGTACCACACTAAACCTTATAGTAAGTTTAAAATCCCTTTTTAACACATTCGCTGCGGGTGAGTTACACTGCACTAGGAGCGGGTGGTAACTATGGTTACCCCAGAGCCTTTGTTCTGAAATGAGGCCAGTGTGCAGTCAGCACTCGAGCTATCACAACACTGTATTTCTTGCTCCTCGTGAGTTACTTTTCCCACATTTTTATGCACTTCGTTTTCACATTAGACTTTTTCATTATTTTTAATGATTTAAGTTTTTTTAATAGCAAGTGATTGTGCAACACAGTGGATCTTCCCCTGGGACCAAGTGGTGTACAACAACCAAGTTCTAGGCGTATTTGTAAATAATAGATGACTTTTGGGTGGGTTGGTTAGGATGTATTTTTACATTTGTATCAATATTGTATTTTAGTAAACTTATTTCTTCTTTTTTTGTCTTACATTTTTATAAACTTAAGTACTACTATATTGTTTGTAAACTACAATCATTTCTAGTAAACATTTAAATACATTTTGTTATAATTACTCATCACATATTTGTAAATAATAACTGAATTTGAGTGAGTTAGCAGAGATGTATATAAACCTTTATTCACATTTTTATAAACATTTACATTCATTTTGGTTTACACATTTATGTATAAATATTGTTTATGTTTGTCTAAAACGAATAAAATACATTTCACTTAGCTACAATGTATTCATTTGGATTATTCCCACTGCCATAAAAGGGCGTTCCCTAGTGCGAGTGGTAACTAGAGTTACCACCTGGCAAGGAAAACTTTCCTCAGGAGCTAGGGGTAACTACACTTAACGCATTCCTAAAATGGTAGAGATTGATAATTTTTGTAACTAATGAATAATTTTCATATATTTCTTTCATATTTCACCAAAAGTAAGTAAAAATATATTTTAAAAATTTCAGCATATACGGAACTCTGTATAGGGATTTTTAGCAGTGAACGTGTTAAGGGACCTTTGATGTAAAACATAAAATTAACAAGGCAACGTAAGCAATATAGGGGCAAACTAATAAAACAACCAGTTCACGTTGTTTCGAAAAAATTAATGTTCAAGAGACAGTACTTTATGCACTATGTACTTTATGATTAGGGAAAAAACACCATTCTCAGTAACACTTTATATGGCAAGAAGTGTCTCAAAAATATAATGTTAGTTACATATGATGTGGTGTAATAACTACATAAAGGCATGGAGTAGGGTTTGTCTACATATATCATACAACAGACAGTATAGCATTTCTGATATGTATAGGTTAAAAAGCTCAATATATAGTAGAAAAATCAGTCACACCAATAGAATATATACAATATGACAGTTTATTTCATAGTGTAACACACAATCATTCCAAACCAAGGGAAACTGCACTGTACCTAAAATAAATCTCCAATTTTCTGTAATATCTACATCCTCCGATAATATTCCTCCTACCTTCCTCCCCAGTATAAATCACTACTTTAAGTATGATCATAATTTTTTTTTTTTTTTCAAAAAAAGGAGAGGCCAATCCACTTTTGAGCCTTATTCTGCTCAAATGGGCCACTGGCCTGTGCGAGGATCTTATCAAACAGAATAAGGAGGAGAGTCGATACAGTACAAGATGGTACTGATAAAAAGTGCAACGGTCACAGACAGGATTTGATCCTGCATTATCTCTAACTCAGGCCGAAAGTCCAACGTCTTAGACCACTCGGCCATCGGCACTCCCAACCGATATTATTATTGTTTACTTTTCAATAATAATATATCAGTGTTTGCCTGCTCTGCCCACAGATGTAGCGGGAGGAAACAGTTCATCTATCCTGGACGAAATGCGAGCAGCCTTGAATACCTCCATTACTTTGTCATTTCAGCATGAAGACTACATACCTCTCTCATACCATGAGGTCTTCTATATGGCAACTATGGGAGGAGCCATCGGTATGTACCATAATATTTTTACAAAATTTATTATATCAATTTTGTATCTTTTGTCAACTAGTTAGGAAAGAAAAAGTTGGCGCCAGGTTTCTTGCTGGTTCAAGGAGTGCTCCAAGGCGTTGGAAGGAGAAAGTATCTTAAATCCTTTAATAGACTTCCCACGGAAGAAAATATTTTTGAGTCGATGCCAATCATGGTTGAATAATATGAACCAAATAAAAAGAACCACTGCTAAATCCATGTATTGTATATCCTACTTGTAGAAAATATTGCGTTCAGTATGCAACAGACTTCCTTCTCCTTCCATTGATCTGAAACACAGTGAAGATGTAGTGACTGATCCATTAAAAGTTTCAAATTTATTAACAGCACACTTTGCCAACATCTCAAATACATATATTTCATAAAAATTTTCTGTATTATATATTCAAATACATATAAGAAGACTTACTGCCAAATTGCCACCTGGTTATTACTCTTCTTCAAACCTTCTGTTTACGATCATTCAGGTGAGTTTCGGTAATATACGTTCCAACCCTTTCACTTTACTGAGTGGCCACCCAAGCAGGAAATCCAGTAATTTTAACGTACCAGAAGCTTCCTGTAGAGCCAGGAAAATCTCAAAAACAATTGTTCTGTCTCTTAAGAGCTCGTGAAATCAAGAAATAATTTGACAGCTCTTTGAATCTGGATCCAATCATTTTCAAAACAACTTATTTTAACCCTTTGTTGCCCAAATATAGTAAAGAAGTTTTAAAATGTGATTCAGTGTTATTTTTCTATTTACCACTCATCAAAGGTAAATAATATATATATTTTTTTTATTTCATTCATGGCTAAATACATATTTTGTATATGGTACTGGTAAGTACCGTTGGGCTATGAGACAAGTAGGCTTAATTTTGTATATGGTACTGGTAAGTACCGTTGGGCTATGAGACAAGTAGGCTTACAAACAAACTTACAATGTCAAAGACTAAGATCTTTATTAGGTAAATACAATTTAATTAGTCATGAAAACATAAGGAAAATGTACTTTACTGTCTTTATATTCAGTACTTTATATTCAGTTTAGGTTACAAATGTAACCCATGATATTCAGAGAAGCAGTTTTTTTTGTCGTTGCAACATAAATAAACGCCACAATGACTGCACTTTGAATAAGGACGAGATTGGATTTTTTTCAAAGCACACATTTCACATCTTCCTCTAACTCCTTCAGTGAATGTTGGCCAGTGCACTCCTAAGTTACCTAATCTCACATCGTTGGACACAGATGGCTCCTTGCCCCGTCGCTTGTTTGATGGTTGTTGAGGTGATTTGCTGGTGCGCTTCAAACTTCCCTTCTTACAGTTTACTTCACATTTGGACATAAGGCCCAGAGCGACATTTCGCCGAAAATCAAGTAATGGAGGCTTCTCACCCGAGATGCGACAATAGACCACAAAGCTATTCACAAAAGCTATGTCCAAGATACCCCAAAAAATCCTATGCCACCATTTCTTGGATCGCCGATGAACACCATAACTTGCTCGTAGTTGGTCAGCATGGTCTACACCCCCCATGAACTGGTTATAATCCTTGATTACTGTTGGAGCAGTTATTTTGTGAGTTTTCCCTTTATCATCCTTTCTATCTACCAATGTCATTTCACTTCCGTGGTAATTTGATGCTAAGAAAACACTCTTTGTGTCCCGCCATTTGAAGAATGTGATACCATTACATGAAGTTCTATGGTCCATGTCTCCTCTTTTGAGCTTCTTATCCTCAAGGATGTTTTCAGGCAGTCCTTTTCTATTGGAGCGTATAGTCCCACAGGCCAGTGTTTTCTCAGATTTCAACTTTTCCAACAATGGTAAACTGTTGAAGTAGTTATCGAAAAACAACATCTTGAACTTTCCTCGTTCGTCCTCTGTCAGTGCTAATACTACTCGCTCACCAAGACTGCAATTCTCATATTTTGCTTCCCAAGTTTCATTCTTCCCTTGGTAAATGCTAAATTGTTTTATATAACCAAATTGGTCAGCTAAACACCATAGCTTGTAGCCTCGTTTGATCGGTTTTAGTGGGTTATACTGCTTCATATTACTTCGCCCTTTGAACAAAATCATTGATTCGTCAATAGACAGTTGTCGTGTTCCATGGTAGGATTCCTTGAATTTTGTATTCAAAGACTCAATTAGTGGTTTCAGTTTGTATAATTTATCTTTGTTATTTGCAGAGATTTGATGGTTATCGTTTACATGTAAACAAGATAGTATGAAATCAAAACGGTTTCGTGACATTGATCTCTGAACAATTTTCACTCCTAAATCCTCTGACATGTTCCAGTAATGCTTCCAACTAGGCAACTTATGGTAGCCCATCATGAAATTGATTCCAATAAAAACTAAGAGCTCGTGTTCTTTTAGGTTCAGAGTTTTTCCTTTTTGTGTACCATATAAATTAGACTGATAGACTACTCCTCTCAAAGCACTTGATACGAATTTCAAAAAATAATCTGTGTGAGTCTGGCAGTCATCAAAAATACCCTCTACCACTCCTTCATCTAAATGGAATTCAGGAATTTGAGTTGTTACATCTACCTTTTTCCACTTCCTGTTTGGTAAAGGTAATTTTGTTTTTACAGTACGCATATTGGTCCCACTAGTACTAGGTATTGAATTTGTAAGGCAATCATTACTTACGTTAACAATGTCTTGAACATTAGGCCTACTTTCTTCTTCTAAGCAAATTACAGTATCATTATTTGATTCCTCTTCAACACTTCCTTCTTCAATCAAATTTTGTAAATTTGCTTCAAAAACGTCGTCAAATAAGTTACCAGTAGCCTTACGGTGTTCATCAAGTTCTAAAACCTCAGAAACATCCTCATCATCCGATTCCAGATCTGTGTCTTGATTATTGTCCAAAGGCAAAAGTTCCTCCAACACAGTAATTATTTCTCTGTCACTGAGCAAATATTCAGCCATTGCGTTATTAGTATTTTAGTTTTTAATAGTCTAGTAGTAACATTACAGTAAAATAATACAACACATAAAACTGTCAATTACCACAATAAACATTAGCACAGTACATATTATCAAACATAACCTCAAATTAATGTAAGCAACAAGAGCGTTGGACAGCCCAACGGTACTTACGAGTACCACTCACTATTTTGCATATAGCAATCTGTTCAATTAACAAAACTGTGAAATGAACGTTTTTACATCATTATAAATACATTATCAATCACTAAAACATGAAATAACTGAGAAAAGTAAACAAATAAAGGCCTGGGATGGATAAAGAAATTAGGTTGCTAAGTACTGGTCAAAACACATGCACGAGTCACTTTGTTTCAATGTCAGTCAGGTTAGCCACAACATATATTGCCTGGAAACCAAATTCCCTGCTCTTTAGAAGGTACTTGTGAGTACCAATGGGCTGCTGAACGTACAAACCCATTAATAACATTCACACATTGAGAAAAAAATACTGGTACTTGCAAGTACCGTCGGTCAACAAAGGGTTAAGTGACCAACGTGGTCCGTGAAACTGAGAATGTAGATTGAAAAATGTTCGTGAACCACATTTGACTCTGGTTGATCCAAGGTTGCCTCCTCTGGTGTTGTGGAGTTTATCTCAATCCATTGGACAATTAAAGTCCGCCGACTGATCGTCTCAGGCCTCGGCCACTATATGGGCAGTATGCTGTAATCGGTAAAGTGGCACAATGGCGAAGTGGTAGTGGCTGCGATACAAGCAGTGTTTTTAATTTTCAGTCACCAAAACAGGGTCTCCAGACGAAATTGTCCAACTTTTATTCGTCAGTGACAATAGAATTTTGAAAACACGTATAATACATTGTTCAGGGCAAAATTTGGTACAGTGTTCATCCTATAAACAGACTTAGAGTTTGGTTATTAATTGTTTGGCGGTTTGAAAAGAGATGCAATCTGATATTTTAAGTACACCAGGAGGGATAAACATTTTAGATTTTCTTATTCCAGAGGCCCTTCTCCAGGTTAAGGATCTAATCCTCTTTTCCCAATCTTTTACTAGAGCTTTGCTGTAGGAGAAGGGCACTCCACAGCCTGGCTCTGGCCCTACCATACGGGTTTCTGTACCTGTTTTGGCATTTTGGATACAATTGATGTACAATATGCTAGGTTAAGTAAAACTCAACAAAACTATGCAATAACCGGAGCTAGGCTATTCAATAAGTTACCTTTAAGTGTTGGTCGTTTAAGAATGTTGTTGCAGAGTGGCTCAAGAGAAAAATGTTTTATTCTATAGATGAGATTTTTAATGCTAATTTTAGTGACTTACAATTAAACTTTTAACATAGATATAGATTGTATTTATTTTAGACTCTGTAGGCCTACATAGTGATATTTTTAATATCATATTTGACTTTGTCAATACAATTTTGTAATTGTTGGACGACAGTTAAGTGATTCTGATTCTGAAAGGTATCCTGGAAGCTTCGTTGGCCGGAACGGGTGACGTCATGTCCATACCGTGTCTCCTCGTCATTCACACCGGGTGCCGGTCCCCGTGTTGTATGTGCTCGCAGCGCACTAGGTTTTGGCACAAACACTAGTGAATTACATGTATATAGTACATGAATGACACGTAGATAGTACATCAATTACACGTATTGGGGTGGGGTGGCCCACTGGGGTTGGGGGACGCTGCCTTCACCGTCCCTAGAACTGTTCGAATTCGTCTCATTCTCTTCATCAGATGAAAAATTATCGTCAATAACATTATCGTCTTCCTCCATTATGAGTACATACACTTACACAGTCAACAGACACTATAATCCACTCACACAATATTGCAAAGCATACACAACAAACGAAAATGGCGAACCGGCGACGAATCGCACCAACTGACTTACCGAAACAGGCACACCTCGCTATGAGTGTTACAGCCTTCCCGGGCAACTGCTCAGCTCACACTGAAGCAATATGAAAGCAGCTGCTGTATGCCGAGCTCGCTCGTCCACCGCCCGGTGCGCCATTTTCGCATGACGAGCATGCTCGTCACCCGCAGTGAATGTGTTAATAGGGTAAGCCTCTTTATTACTTCAATTATCTCTATCTTCAATAAAGACTATGAATTTTCAAAGGAGTAATTCTTAACCATATTCTTTGATATATAGGTTATCATTTCAGCCTCAGGAAATTCCAGCGATACTTTGATGTGTCCTTCTGAGGAAGTAGGCTTAGTCACTTTTTAATTCAGAAGCTTCATTACACTTAATGTGGCTGTCCTCTTCTCCTCCTGACCCAGAGGAGTGTATCCCAGAACCGCTTCAAGTGCCAAAGCTAGACAGGAGTTCATTGCCGCAGTGATGCTTGCGCAAGCTTGAAGACTCTGTAGCCTCTTGGCAGCTGTTTTTTGTTTTAATTTCGGCCACTATACATACTAGAGCAGCATATGTGACCATTGGTTTTATTAGATTCAGATTCAGAAATTCATTATTTACAAAAAAAATGCCAGAATGCACAATAAATAAAGTGACATCAAGAACATTATAGTTAATGAAAAATTATCTAATATCAACTTATAAAATATTCTAAACTATGGTAATAAATAGTTGTCGTATACATAAATAATAATAATTTATTTTCCATTCGTTAATTTACATGAATATAACATAAAATGTCCTTGGAAATAACTGACCACATTTACAAGTGTTGTCAGTGTGAATTATTAAATATAAACAAATTTACAACATCCTTAAACTAATATAAATACATAGTAAAAAGAATTATAAATGAGTCCAGTCTCGATACATCCAAAGACACTCTATGCGGCGCTTGGTTTACTTAAAAAATAATTAAAATATAATATATATATATATACAGATTATATTCCTATAATAGGTGGTACTGCAGTTCAACTTAACATTCTCACATAATATACGTACTTACATTTACAATTTTTAGAAGAACAATAAAACAACAGAAAGTCTACATCTTGTCTTAAAAATAACCACTCTTTTAATTTTCCAGAAAATATTTTTAAGTTTATACAACCTTTTACCTCATATGGTAATTTATTGAAGTACTTAGTCCCTATATATTGGAAAGATTGTTTAAAAATACTTTATGTAACTTTTGGGAGTTTGAATATTCTATTTGACCCACTTCTTGTATTGTGCATTAAATTTGTTGTTCCAGTATTTCCACTTTTAAGATATAATATTCTTAAAACTTTGTAAATAAATAGATGTTGAATAGGAAGTATCTTTAATGTGCAGTATAGTGGAAATGAACTATCTCTCTTTTTTACATGTAATTATTCTGATAAGGTAATTTGGGGATTTTCTTACAGTATTCTCAAAATATAAGTCTTGTAAGTACCTCCCCAACAATGTATAGCATACTGAATTCTTGATTGTACCAGCGCAAATAAAGCATTTTTAAGGTTGTTTTGTTGCAAAAATTTCTTAAGTAGTAAAATGTCCTTATCATTGATTTAATTTTACTATGAACAGTTATTGAGTGTCTTTCCCAATTTAATTGTTCGTCCAGTACAACTCCTAGATATTTAAAATATTTTACCTTTTCTATGGTTTGATACTTTTGGTTTTGAGTACAATTATCTATGTTGTATACAATATCAGAAGGAAAATCAAAATTTGTATGACTGAAATTTACGTACTTAGTTTTACTGACATTTACTTGCATTTTGTTTTTCACACACCAATCTTTTAAAGCGTTAAGGTCTTCTGTAATAAGTTGCCAGGCGATAGCGGCGTCTGTGAATGAATAAAAGAACGCGATATTGTCAGCAAAAGCACATATTTGTTCTTGAAAAGGAAGTTTTAACAGGTCATTTATAAAAATTAGAAATAGGATTGAAGACATATACACAGACACATACATACATAAATACATATAGACATGTTGAGTTAAACCAATCAATTATCCCTTTCAAAATATTCTTGGAATGAATAAGAGGTTTATTTAGTAGAGACTCTTTAAGTTTAGTTTGAAATTATTAGTGTTGTAGTGAGTTTTCAGTATGGCTGTGTATATCCAATAAATCATTTTCAGTCCCCATTTAAATTCAAAGAGTCTTTTACAGGCACCAAGGGCCTTAGTCGCTTTGGATAATATGTTTTCGATATGTGGATTCCGTGTCAGCAATTCATCTAGAACTATTCCTAGATACTTTACGACATCGGAATGTTTTATTCTAGTACCTTCCAGAACAGGTTGTGCAAGCTGGAATTTTCTTTTTATACTTGTTGTTGATGGATTATTCCTTAGACCTTCCCTATAACACCAGTTGCTTATAAAGTTTAGGGCTTCTTGGGTGAGGCATTCCAGCATGCCTTTATTTCCTCTCCTCCCACAAAAGGGGGGAGACAGTACTCATAAGGGCATCTTTCCGGGCTGTGATTGTGGCTGATTCATCTCTGAACTTTTATCTTACTTGTCGACTTTTTAGGAGGGCTACTATCCACTTGACAGCATCCGGAGGAACATTAAACCTTTCCAATACTGCCGCCATGGATTCTTATGGTACTTAGAAAATCGTCATCTTGCCGGTCATACCACTCTAGGAATGTTAGAGAAATGGCTAATCGTATCCTTTTGAGACTTTCAGTCAGTATTTTCAGAACCCAGCATAAGCATAATTTTCTTGCTGGTCATACCACTCTAGGAATGTTAGAGAAATGGCTAATCGTATCCTTTTGAGACTTTCAGTCAGTATTTTCAGAACCCAGCATAAGCATAATTTTCTTGCTGGTCATACCACTCTAGGAATGTTAGAGAAATGGCTAATCGTATCCTTTTGAGACTTTCAGTCAGTATTTTCAGAACCCAGCATAAGCATAATTTTCTTGCTGGTCATACCACTCTAGGAATGTTAGAGAAATGGCTAATCGTATCCTTTTGAGACTTTCAGTCAGTATTTTCAGAACCCAGCATAAGCATAATTTTCTTGCTGGTCATACCACTCTAGGAATGTTAGAGAAATGGCTAATCGTATCCTTTTGAGACTTTCAGTCAGTATTTTCAGAACCCAGCATAAGCATAATTTTCAATACTTCAATCTTTCAACATTCATTCTGTCACAATTTCATAAATCACACTTCTTAACATTTGAGGAAACTCACAAAATAACAATTAAATTATAAAGCATTTGTTTTCTTTAACTTTTTGCAACAAGTCATCAGTAATGAGTAAAGGCCATGCACATTCCTACAGACATCTTTAAAAGCACACTTTTTTCAGCACACTTCTCAGATCTGACAATGAATGTCAGCTGCTTTTTCACCCCTGTAGTCTTAAAAAAAGTTTCACACCACAAATCTTACAGTTGGCAGCATTTTTGATTCGGAGAGCCATTTTAATGACTCACAGACAGGCTTAAAAACCACTGAGATCCATAATGGTGGCTGTGGCTTGCCAACAGATAGCAGTACACAGCCGAATTCCAAAATGGTTTTAAAAACATGCCTAGTTTGTTGAGGGTGGGAAAGTATGTAGTAAAATTACTTCCATTTATATTTGGTAAACCACCGTTTAAAGTAATAATAAGAAAAAAGAAAACAATACTTGAACGTAAAAACATTTTTAATAGGAAAATTTTTCCAATTTCATAGTGTGTAGCTCCTATGGCATAAGGCTAAAATAAAATTAAGATGTGTTCACCATTTAATTAAGAAAACAATTTAAAAAATACATATGTGTGATTAAATCGAATATAAAACAATTCAGATGAATGTAGCATTAGCAGAAAACACTGCAAACCATCTACAAATAGACTTAAATTTATGGCATGGCCATTTTGGATAGTGTATTACATTGTTATTAAGTTTAAAGTGAAGGAATATTTATGTTTCAGCTCTTGACATGGAGGACAAGCTGGGTAACTTTGTAGTTGGAAAGTCCTTTGACGCGTTAATAGTCAACTCTGATGTGGAAACTTTTGGCTTTAACTTGGACATTTCTGAACTGTTTCAAAAGTTTATCTATTCTGGCAGCAAAAAATCCATTGCCAGGGTGTATGTTGATGGTAATGTAGTCATGTAAACCAGTATGTTGTGTTGAAAATTAATTCTTAAAAGTGCCTTATCATTAAAAATATGTGATATTAGAATTTTATGTAATTAAGAGTAGTCATTGAAGGTTTGGCTTTTAACTGTTGTATGTGATATCATTATCATACCATAAATATTATTTTAATAATGTTAGACATTGTGGAGAGTTGTGCCTTAATTATGAATCCTGAAATATCTGAAGGAATGATATATCTTCTCATAAGAATTCAAAATTAATGGTTATGCTAAGAACAATCATTATTTTTAAGTCAGGTAAATACTAATGCACATTGTTTTTAACTACTATTTTATATTAAGATGTGTTGCAGCAACTAAATATTAGGTATCATCACTGCATTTGTTTATTTGTTTAGATAATAGTAACCATTGTAAGAATAGTGGTTGTCCTTAAACAATGGAAAATTTTACTCATTAATTCTCATGCCCCAAAAATTGTCATGTTTTAGATTAAGATGTGTTCAAACAACTTAGTATTAGGCACTATCATATGATTAGTTTGTTAATTTGAATGTGTTTTAACCACTGTTTAGTTACTTGTTAACCCTTTTACTGCCGACGTCCGACATATCGGACGTCGGCATTTTTGCCGAAAACGCCAACGTCCGATATGTCGGACGTCTGTTTTTTTTATCGTTACTGGCTACTGTTATGTTCAAATGCCAAAATATTCGGTATTTTGGTTGTTTAGGAGCAAAGGATAATGAAAGAAGCCATTTGAAAAACTTTGGATTTCTATTTTTGTCGTCTTTGACTAGAATTGACGAACTACCTAGACAGCTGTCAAAACCAGATGATCGGATTATGTTACTGAAATTTTCGTTCATTGTTGTTGTTTACAATGTTATCGAAAGTTTTTTGAAGTGTTACTTTTGTTGATCAAGGATAAAATGAGTAAAAGAGTTACATCTAACTCTCCTGTGAGTGAGGGAACAATAAGTAAGTGCAAGACGAACTAAGTGGCGATTTCCTTCAGAATTTGTCAGATTCAGATGCCGAGAACGAATCTGATATTATTGTTAGGGCTATTGATGACAATCAAAGTGATGTGGATGACACTGATGACGATCCTGACTGTATCTTACCATCAGATAATGAGGAGTTATTAGATAGTGAGGGGGATGTGGCACAGATAAGTTTACCTTCAAATTCCACTGGTAGGCCTAGAGGAGGCCTACCAGTTTTGGGAAAATCCTCATAGTGCAGTTATGTTTCAAGGTAGCACCTTCAAATTTGGTATATGTTCTAAGCAATTGCTCTAGTTTATAATGATATCATGCTCATAATTTTAGTATAATTTTAAAAATAAATTATCAGATGCCAAACACAATTTTTATTTTTTTATTTATTTTTTATTTATATAATTTTTAAAAATAAATAATGTGTTTGTTTCAAATTAAAATGTCTTTTTATTATTTAAAAAACAGCATTTAAATACGAGTAAATAAAATAAAAATTCATGCAAATCTAATGAAAAATAAAAAAGATACAGCATTTTTTGTAAATGAATGCACAACAGTGATTTTCCTCCTTGGCAATTTTGACTGGTACAATAAAAAAATGGCCGGCAGTAAAAGGGTTAAATATGTGTGTTTGTTTGTTTAGTTCATTGTAACCATTGTAAGAGAAATGGTTGTCCTTAAACAATGAAAAGTTGTACACATTCCTAAGTACTAGGATACCTTGAGGATATCCTTCAATGTTCATTAGTTTTATTCATGTTTTGTTTGTGAAAATATCTAATAAAATTGTAAAATAATTGTTTAATTTTATAATAAATATTTATTAAACCCTGAAATTTATCATGTATTACTGGTTGTTTCTTAGGTGACACTGACTGATTAATTAAAACAACTATCCTCGGTTTGAAATAATGTTTTTGCTCAGCTATAACATTGCAATCTAAAGCTAAATCCGTTTACGTTTACATCAACCAATTAAATATTTAATAAAATTTATGTTTTTCAAGAGTATGTCCAAAATCGAGTGAATGTCTGCTGTGAAAATATAAATAAAATATTTTATATGTAAAAAAAAAAATAAATTAAATACTTTATAGATTTTTGCAACAAATCACATGAAAATATGCAGTATGAGGAAGCTTTATCATCTTTTGTCATGTAAGTGTCTATTATAAGTAAGTTTGAAATAGAGCTTAACTCAATTTTTTATTGGAAATGTTAAACTTTGGCCAAGTAAAAACAAAAATAAAATCTATACATCATAAATGTGTTGAGGAGTCAAATGCTGACAGATTAATATTAATTATTAAGCTTTATAGTAATTCACACAATTACAAAGCTATGAGGGTCGTTGAATAAGTCTTTAGAAAATCCAAGATATGGTGATCGTAGTATCGAAAATAAATGTTTGCCATTAAGTAGCACTCCTAACTAGTCAGCTGTTAGAGTTTCAGCTGTATCCATCACATTGTTGTTATTGATTGAAGTAAGCAACTTTAATTTGTCTATAAAAATGAATAAAAGTGAGTTTCGAGCAGTGAATAAACACATATTTGAAAGTACACTGAAAGAAACCAAAGTTGGGTTAGACAAAGTGTAACTACTCCTGTGTTTGCAACTGTTTACAATTGGATGAATGAGATTAAACGTGGTCGTACATCCATAAAAGATTAATGCAGATCCAGATGTCCTGTGTAAGTTTTTACCCCCAAAATGATTGACAGAAGTCACGATATGATTTTAAGTGATTGACGAATTAAAGTGCACAAAATAGTTGAGGCCACATGCTTATTGCAAGGTACAGTAGCTACAATTTTGCACACAAAATTGGTTGTAAAAAAATCTGCAAGATAGGTATCGCGTTTACTCACAGTGGAGAATAAACGCAATCGTATGGTCGACTCTGAGGCTCTTATGGTGTTTTTCTGTTGCAATTCTGATGAGTTTCTCTGTCGATATATAACCATTGAATCATGGATACATTGCTACATTCCAGAGAGAAAAGTCAGTCAAAACAGTGGATCTATACATCATAAATGTGTTGAGGAGTCAAATGCTGACAGATTAATATTAATTATTAAGCTTTATAGTAATTCACACAATTACAAAGCTATGAGGGTCGTTGAATAAGTCTTTAGAAAATCCAAGATATGGTGATCGTAGTATCGAAAATAAATGTTTGCCATTAAGTAGCACTCCTAACTAGTCAGCTGTTAGAGTTTCAGCTGTATCCATCACATTGTTGTTATTGATTGAAGTAAGCAACTTTAATTTGTCTATAAAAATGAATAAAAGTGAGTTTCGAGCAGTGAATAAACACATATTTGAAAGTACACTGAAAGAAACCAAAGTTGGGTTAGACAAAGTGTAACTACTCCTGTGTTTGCAACTGTTTACAATTGGATGAATGAGATTAAACGTGGTCGTACATCCATAAAAGATTAATGCAGATCCAGATGTCCTGTGTAAGTTTTTACCCCCAAAATGATTGACAGAAGTCACGATATGATTTTAAGTGATTGACGAATTAAAGTGCACAAAATAGTTGAGGCCACATGCTTATTGCAAGGTACAGTAGCTACAATTTTGCACACAAAATTGGTTGTAAAAAAATCTGCAAGATAGGTATCGCGTTTACTCACAGTGGAGAATAAACGCAATCGTATGGTCGACTCTGAGGCTCTTATGGTGTTTTTCTGTTGCAATTCTGATGAGTTTCTCTGTCGATATATAACCATTGAATCATGGATACATTGCTACATTCCAGAGAGAAAAGTCAGTCAAAACAGTGGATTTTGGAAGGCAAACGGGCTCCGAAGAAGACAAAGAAGGTCAAGTCGGCCTGTAAGGTTATGGCCATAGTCTTTTAAAATGCTCTCGGAATCATCTATGTTGATTATTTGAATAAGGGAACGATAACAGGAGAGTATAATACGTCATTATTGGGTCGGCTGAGCAAAGAAATGAAGGAAAAACATTCTCATCTCATCAAGGAAAAAGAATAAGATTCTGTTTTATGAAGACAATGCATGGGTGCACACCTGCGCAGTTGCAATGACCAAAATTAAACAATTAAAGTTCCAGTTATTACAACATCATTTTCATCAAATTTAGTTCCCAGTGACTATTTCCTCGCTTGAAGAAATGGCTTGGCAGTCAAAGGTTTACGTCTAACAAGGAAGTAATCGCCCAAACAAATGTCTAGTTTGAGGAGCTTCCAAAATAATATTTTATAGATGACTTGAAAAAATTTGATAAACACATTGACAAATGTATAGAGTTGAAAGGAGATTATGTACAAAAATAAAAAAAGAGTTGCCCAATGTTGGCAATGCAGGAACAGAAAGAATTATGGAGAGCCTATTGATTTATATTTTATGCCTTTTAAAGCTCTCGAGAAATAAACAAAACAACTACATAGTAATGCCAGTCAATGCTCAAATAAATTACATCTTAACATCTGTTGACAAAAACATCTTAAATGTCATGATCAAGACTTTACAACAGATTAAGCCCATAAGTATCCATAAATATGTTTCTTTTCATTTTATGGATCTCCAGAATTTAGGTTTTTGAGAGTGTCCTTAGTCCACAATTTGATGTGGTCATCATCACTTGATATACTGTACAGTTCTAATCTGTCTCTCAGAAGTAAGCAAGCTGTCACAAAACCTTGATGGTCTCTAAGTTCATTCAATTTTGCACCTGTTTTTACTTCATAGGTATAAATTTTGTTAAAAGAAGGTACTATACACACATTGGTAATTCCATACCCGAATACTTCAAATTTCAGGGCTCTGTATATACAATTGAAGATGTAGCCATATTTGACTTAGGTTGGTCTCTGTTGGTGAAAGTCCCAGCAACGGTGTTTAAAGTCTGATCCAGTAGCCATTACAAAATCTCCATCAGAAGAGAAAGCCTTTAACAGAAGGTTTTATTTTATTGAAAGGGTTTTCCATAATTTGACGTTCGAAATCGACTTCTAACTCCAGGACACCCAGGGGTTTCTTGGTAGAATGTCTTCGTTGCCAGTTACCAAGCAATATGATTTGTCAGGATGCCAGGCACAACAAATTACTGAGTCTTTATGATCATTCAGCTCTTTAACGATCTGTGCTCCTTTCTTCATGTCTATCAGGTAAACACAATGCAATTCCGAACAAACTAAAACAAAAATAAATAATGAGTTAGTTCAATTGTCTGAATATAATTTCTAGATTGTAAGAATTTTGCTCACTTTAAACAAGAGTCTACAGAGGACAACAACAGATCCTGCCTCAAGAATAATATATACAACTTTACTTTTAAGTATCTACACACAGCTGATTCTAGTTGCATGTTCTTAGAGTAAGGTATAATTGTGGAATAAAAATGAAAAATATGAAAATACTATTTTTATATCATATTTATTTTAAATAAATGGCAATGACTAGACAACATTGTTTCATGCACAATTTAAAGTGTACATATGAAATATTTCTTGACATATCTTACAAAGTGATACATTCACACTTTTATTCATTGAATTATTTTTCATATAAGTGTTTAAATAATAAAATTCTACACACCCAGACACTATAAATTGAGTTTGTTTACGAATTTATTTATTCTGTTATTTTCTTGTTGCCATCATGGTTACCCATAAGATATTTTCGTTTATCGATCTACCGTTTTATGACAAGTGTCAGAATAAAATATACGCTAAAACTATTCAAAACAATGATTAATAGAGGCACCAGAAAATGTTATGTATTTCTCATTAGTAACTCATGTTTTTTTTCACATACCACTGCTTTGTTTTCAGTAAAATTCAAACAGAATATACCACATGATAGAAGATGAAATAAATGCTGGAGATGATACTAACACATATGTTATACATGAGAATAACCTTTGCACTGATAGTGAATTACAGGACTCAGAGGATGGCCCTGTGGTTATACCAGTTGAAGAGGAAGTAAAAGTAAACCACCTTAGTGGTGATCACACAAATAAAAGAATTAATAATTTAGTTTATGAAGGAATGACCAATGAGTTGTATAATGCAAATGATGGCACTGTATTGTGAAATGTTCGTATCCAGCGTAAACACTGCAAGGCACTGTCAGTGTGATAAACATCACCACCTACTTGCGGTTTAACTAGATGCAAAAATTGCTAATTCTCCAATTGATGCTCTCAAATTATGTTTTACAGATGAAATTCTTCTTTGTTAAATGTACAAATATTTATATCAGTTCAGACAGAGAAAATTTCTCTAGACCAAGAGATACAGTTGACACAAATTTTGATTGGTTAAGGGCATGTTTATCTTTATTTTTTATTGGAGGGAGGGGGGTCAAGAAAGTATCTCGTACTAATCTTGAAGATTTATGGATGACTGACTGACAGCACTGGGATAGAATTATTTAGGTTGACAATGAGCTTAAAAACACAAAAGTACTAAATTGTTTGGGGTTTAACGATATTAGAACCCAAAATTAGAGAGTTCACAGATAAACTAGCAGCTGTGGAACATTTCCTTGACAGCTTCAACAACAATTGTAAACAACATTAAAGCCTATCTGAGATGGTTACCATTGATGAGATGTTAGATGGCTTTAGAGGTAGATGTGGGTTTTTACTTACTGATGCCAAAATGTTTTGCTCAAAAAGTGTAGATATATTGTAACAAGCAGAAACCAGGCCAATATCATCTACAACTTACACAACCAACTTCTAACTGTGGACATAACTAGATGTGTGATAATTTGTATAAATCTCTTAGCTTGTTATTTACTGCATAATGATAAATCCATGTTGGTAGGTACATTAACAAAAAACAAAACTGTACTGACTCTTTAAATTATGCATCCAGAATCAGTTGATGCTGAGTATGATAAACAATGTGATATAAATAAACCAGAAATGATTTTATATTACAACTGTAACAAATCAGATGATGATAAGGTTGATGAGGTATAGTGTGTGTATAATATGACCATAGAAGACGAATAATGGCAGTATTTTTTAAAATTTCTAAATATAACAGGTATCAATGGATATGTTTTACAAAGCAATCACTGGTTTGATTATGTAGAGGAAATATTTTCTTAAAATATTAACTAAACAGCTTTTAAACAATTGGTTGGTCAAAGAGTTCAAATGCATTGTTTGTCTAAAATAATCAAACTTAGGCTTTAAGAACTCTAAGGAATTGAGAGAAACCATCAAGAACCAGTGGGACCTGATCTTTAGGAAGGAGATAGAGGAAAATGCAGCTTTTGGAAAGGAAAAAAGAATAGGCCTACTAGATTTCAGTGTAATGAATGCAACAAACATGTTTGTATAGAGCATATATATTCTTAACTGTGTTATGCAGTGTATCCATCAAGAGGAGAATGTAAACAATAGGAATAAGAGTAAGTGAAAATATAATTTTCAATGTTTGTTTACTATAATCACTGTATAATGTTATGTTTGATCTCAACGTAGCTTTTTGTATAGTTTCCATTGAAATTCTGTTATAATATTCAATGGAAATTTGTTATATATTTATTATTAACAATTCATGTAGATTTTTATCAAATGTTAAAAACACAAGATCATTCTTATTTCTTACAAATAAAATATATCACGGATATTTACTATTTGTTTTACATCTGACCTATCGATTTTAAATTGCGCATGAAGGTTTATTTCTATTTGAGAAATATTGAGTTCAATGATGGAGCATTTCATTACATGATTTGGCTGAGTGTTAGCGAATAGTTTTACATTGGTCTTATTGGTAACCATGACGACAACAAGAAAATAGCCGAATAAATCAATTTTTAAACAAACAAATTACAATGAATAAAAATGTGGACGTATCATTTGGTAAGATATCTCAAAAAAGATTTCATCTATAGACTTGAAATTTGCATCAAACTTCATTTCTACATAGACAAGAATTAATTTAATGGTGGTGAATGTCCAACTATTGAATTTGGATGAGCATTGTGCCAGCATCCACTTGACAGTTTATCAAAACATCAGCTGTTTGAAATTGACAAACATTACAATCTAGTGGGAACAGAACTATTCAAAATGGCAAGTTACTAACAGCACAGCAGTATCAATGGTAGGGGTTTACTTTGACACAGTTATAACTGTAGACAATCAGCTGTTATCGAAGTAGAGTAACTATTTTTATGGTTACTTATAGGTAGCTATGAAGTAGCACTACCATGCATTGTAGTGTTTGTTTACATTTTGTATCAAGGTTAATTGCTATAAACAAACCTACTTTTTAACATGGGTATTAATTAGCCTCTTCTATTATCTGTGTATTTTAATAACTTTTAAAGATGTTTAAGATGAAAGTTTATTTTAAAGCTCTGAAGATTACTTTAATCCACCATCCCAAAGTAGTGAATGTTCCACTGACAGGGGGACACGAAGGGATTTGTACCTCCCCAAGAGCATTTAATTTTTAAATAGTCGATCGCCTAGTAGTCTATTTTTGACTAAAAATACAATGTATGTTGCAACTTTGATATCAGTCATAATTTAATATATGAATTTAAACTTATAACTATTTTAATTTAAGAAATACCCGGCACTGCACATTTATATGCATTTATTTAATTATTATATTAAATTTACCGTTATTGTAGCTCTATTTCTTAACTTTTTGATCTGAGAGTAGACATAAAGATTTGACATTCCTCTTTATTTGTGATTTAAACTTAACTATTTTATTCAATATTTTGGTAAAAAAGTAAAAAATAAATTATTTCAAAAGCTAAAAATATGTGAATAATTACTTATAATAAATTTGTAAACATTACAATTTGTACATTGGAATTGTTTATACAATCATTCTCTTAATATATTCCATGTATATCGTAGTCCTAACATTAATGAAGTGTGGTATGTTCCGGGACGCGACAGTATTCGGACGGAAGTAGTCAGCCGATACTTTCAAGTCCCAGAAGCCCAGAGCTATCGTTTGAAGTTTCCGAGCCCGCCGGCGCCGTCAGGCCAGGTTGCCGCACCACTCCCCCACTGTACTCTGAAACGTATGAGTCTAAATCAGTACATTTTGTTCTCGGTTACTGAAAGTACCGGGTACAGGTAAAAACCACAAGAAATAGTAAGAACTAATCTCACTTTCGTAGTTGCTGCGTGACGGCGAAATTAAAACATTTAGCGTTTTAAACAAAATGTAATATAATAATTAAATAAATGCATATAAATGTGCAATGCCGGGTATTTCGTAAATTAAAATAGTCTTAAGTTTAAATTTATATATTAAATAATGACTGATATCAAAGTTTATAAAAAACTCAATTAACACCCAAGAAGAACGTAAAGAACTCTCCAGGTCCTTCTCGTCTATCAGTGTTTGACATTCCACCTAAAGTGCACAAGTATAAACACAATATTTCACAATTTTAGAAAAAAGTATATCAAGGATGCATTTCCATTTATGCCCTTGCAGGACAGGGACTATTATAAAGTAATACTTCATATTTAAAAAAAGCCTAGCCCTGTTGCTCTGTAAATCAACTATAAGGCCAACTGGTTTTGTTTGTAAAATATCAACATTGTATTTTCAATAAATTGTGTTTTATAGCTTAAAATGCAGTTACAACCTTTTTAAACCCAAAGTCAATAGAAAATTTAACAGTATTTTGGTTTGACAAGATTAAATGTGCAATTACAACTTTGTCACTCTCAAATGACCCTGTTTCAGTGTCACAAGGTTCTAACTGCAAAATGGCATATCTCATATACTCGTATAATCAAACATAATAGAGAAATGTGTTAAGAGCAGTAAATTATAATAGGCTTGAAAACACACGCGCGCGCGCGCGTGTACACACACACACACAAATTATATATATATATATATATATATAATATATACATATAAATAGCAGTTACCCGCGGTTTGCCACGAAATTTCGTAGTTTTGAACCTGTATGAACACTTCTGGCTCCAGCGAATTTTATTTCCGACGCTAATGTTGAGTTTGCCTTGTTCAAGAAACTTATTATATACAATAATAAGTTATATACAATATTATATACAATCAAGAAAATACGTTAAAAAGTTTATATTTATGGCCATTCTAATTGACTTTGATAACACATTGTCTTTTATATTTAATACTTAATATTTGATAAAAATGTACAGCTAAAAGCACAGTGACAATGATACTACGCGATTTTTATTTCTATTCTTCTATATTATTTATATATTCTTTATTATGTTATATTATTTCTATATTCACTACGCGGTATATATAATTTCAAAAATATGTTAACAAACCTAGGCTAATCTAAACTTAAAGTTAATTTTTCACATAACTAGGGTGGATCAGTTAAAACCTTGTCAAGCCAACGGTGCGAGATAGTAAACATGCAATACCAAAAATTCAACTTTTATCTGGCCATGAAGAAGCAAAACGTAACCACGTTTTTAATATCTTAAAAATTACTTAAACAACAATGAATTTATATTGATTAAAACACATTTTTTAGGTTCAATTTTCGGAAAAGAAAAGCTGAAATAAGCAAATTGACCAAATAGACTACTACAGATTAATGAGGTTACTTTAATTAATTACTAATTATTAATACTATTAAAGATCTATATACTTATAATTTAGAAGCACAGTAAACTACCAATTTAGAATCACACATTTATGTATATAAACAACAAAGTAATAATATGTACAGAGCAACTCATAATACCAAATACATTTGTTTTGGATTGAGCTAGATACAACTTTGAAACTCTTTTATAGAATGTTCTATAATCAAAGATATAATTATGTTAGAGGAATAAGAAATTGCCCTTTACTATTAACATTTCTTTTTAGGAAGCCAACTACAAAAAAACTGCAACCACACACAGCCACATTTTGTATTATAAAGAAAAGAAAGAAGAAACTCAGTGTTTTAATACATAAAACAGCAGAATACAAATGGAAGTTTAACAGAGAACTTTAATTGATCAAACACCAAATTGTAATGGTCAATTTAACGACTACTGGACTGGTAATTCTGAAATAAAAACATATAGTAAATATTTGTTTACAAATTGATACTTTGGTTGAGATTTGTTTGTATAGTATTATCCTAATAATTATATTTTCTTTTCTGGTGTATGCCATTTTTGTAAAATACATTACATAAATAAACATATATGTATAATAAATACGTAAATTGTATATTTATTATGTGAGCACCAACTCAAAATCGAGGCCTTTAAACATAACTCAAAACATATGAGGCCTGTATATGTTTATACAGGAGTGCTAAAATGTCTTGAAATGGCTATTATCTTCTGTACTTGTAAACGGACAAACATGCAACCTTGTACAGACATAAGGCATAAAATTGAACCTTTTGATGCAATCAGTAGCTCTTCGCCACCTCAGAGGGATGTCCCGTAAGGAGTCGGTGGAAAATCTTAAATGTAAGCATAGGTCGATGTGCATACAATTTTAAAGGTCTTAATTAGTAGAACATCATGTTGCAAATTAGACCTCAAAAGGTTATTCCTAAACAAAATGGTGGCACTCGAAAGTTTCAATACTGATTGTAGCATATGTGCAAGTTTAATAATGGCTTAATGTTATTGTAACTATATCAGATGAAGCTACAAAACTTCAAACATGTTTACTGTACACAAACACCTACTTTAAGATGTATTCAGTGTCCTGCTATTCTTCTATAGGAACGGTCTATGTCAGTAGAAAACTTTTAATGTATACATTTCATTTTAAAGGGCTACACAAGCAAAGAAGTATGCCGCAAACCGCACTTTAAAAGCTTACATCATTACATAATTGAAAATAATTTCATTTGATTCTGTGAGATTGAATTATTGGGAAATGAGAAAGAAAAAGTTAAAGTCAGTGTGACAGCTGTTCATACCGCACATGTGATCTGCTTCAACCTTGTTAATCCTCGTGAGCAAATAATATTCAAACAATTTATAATTTAGCAGTATGTTGTTCTTCCTAGATTGTACTTGAGCTAACTCGTGTTGCCATAAAATAATTGGAAATTTAATTACTGCTTAGTAAAGGGCGATTCAAAAAGAGCACCGGTTTTGATATATCAAATCAAGTTATTAATTTTAATAAAAAACTAAAAATAAATACATCTGCACCTTCATAAAATCTTCCGATTACACGTATGCAAAATGTCATGCAATTAGCCTCATCTACTATATTTTAACACAGAGATGCTCTGTAGTTACCTCTCCATAGGCTAAGTCGACAAAATAGCTATCGTAATTTTTGGGGGAAACTATATAATAAGCTTCTTATGGGATTGAAAAAGCATAGGAAGTATTAATAATTTTAAAAAATAAGATGGAAAAACTTCTTACTTTTGTTTTTGGATTCAGAGAAATAGCGCGATCCTGTGACCATTCACGGAGCAACACAATTGTTTCACGGGCAGGTGGCTCCATCCTGCCGAAACCACAACTCGTCAATGGCTATTCTATCCAAATGAGGCCACAAAACACTCTCTAATTACCGTACGGTATCGGTTTTTACATTTTACTGTCATGGCCTATCTTCAAAAAAATAAGGGCCGATGACGCCACCCGACCAAAAGGTACACCAAGCTGTTACTCGCTGTAGATACCCCTTTCTTTCATCATGCGAAGTTTTTCTGAACCCCAGATACGGCAGTTCTGCTTATTATTAATCCATTTAAGCACTTCATCACTGACGATGACTTTGTGAGGCTATCCTTCTCCTGCCTTTTTCGATACCCAGTCAACAAAATGTCGTCTCTTTTGGTGATCAACTGATTTTTATAGGGGTGATTTAAGAATTCTCCGTACAGAACATCTTAAACCCAGTCGTTAAGAACTGCGACGCGTTGATTTCACTGTGATAACAATTACACTGTCACGAACCAACGCAACGTTCAGCTTAGTGCGGCTAGAACGACAACGACCAGAACTTTTAAGGTCGAATGTTGAGCCTGTCTCAAAGAAATGTTTCATGAGTCTACGAATTGTTGATCCATTCGGTGCTTCATTACGCCCTAGAGTAACGCTAGTCGCCTGACAATAGTCGCATAACTCTCTGCACTCTGATAAGACGTTTGGACTATTAACACTCATTGCACACGAGTAAACTTCTCCAAGGTTAACACAGAAAGCAAGAACGAGGGAAATACCACTTATGTCAACAATCATAAATAGAAACAAGGTCAAACATTGTTGCCAATCTATAAACAAAATTTACCAGCCGTTTAAAACCGGCGCTCTTTTTGAATCACCATATGGTAAAGTCACATTTTTCGGTCATTACTTGTTATATAAGTAATATTAAATTTTCAGCCATTCTTTTTAAAAATATACTTTACAATATGAATTTTTACCCTCACAAAACAGTATAAAACATTTAAACTCACCAAAATAAACTTATTGAGGTCATGATTCTTTCCGGTTTCTTATATTTTATAGTTTACAGGTTAGAACGTGGCTCATCGTTGCTTGTTGCTAAGCAAGGGTTTGTGTTCTTCAAACATGTTATTTTGCTAATTGTTAGTTTCCTTCGAGTAAATTAATATTATTTTATTTTATTTTATTTCCTTTCAACGGTCAAAGACCACTTAACATATAACAATAAACATAGTGCAAGGTAGGTAGGGCATTATGTTCAAGAAGTTTGAAGATTTCTGTTGTTAAATTATATAGATCATAAGACTGAGTAAGTTTTTAAGCAACTACTTAGTGTCGCGTTAGTAATAAAAACATCCCAAAGTTTCAATGACAATGTTTTGAATTTGAGACTTTGCTAAAGAAAGAATAAATACATTTAAACTATTACGTGATTTAACTGACAGCATGGCTGAGCAACTACAGCCTTAGTGAAGTGACTCAAGGAAGCTGTGTATAAGTGGTATTCAACAAATATTGTTTAACTTGTGAATACACTTACGTGGAGAAACTGTAATTCCACTCACAAATAATCTTTTATCAAGAAATTAATTTTGTATGGCATAATTTAATTAGTAAAATATTCCAGAACTATGACTTAAGAGGTGATGTAACTGAAAACTGCAATGTTTTACCAGCATTTACAACTCAAGAAATAACCATGTAAAGGCTTCTTATAACATGCTTATAAATTATTCTTTTTCCTAGTAAATAATAATACTTAGATAAAGTTCCGTCAAGTACTAAATAAGGCACGGAATTTGTTCTAAAGCAGTACACAGTCACTGGAGGAGTACCTCAAGGCTCTGTTCTGGGTCGCTTATTGTGGAACATCATATACGACGGGCTTCTGAAGCTGGAGTTAACAGAGGAAGTAAGACCCGTTGCATATACTGATGACATGACGTGGCCATAATAATAACCGTAAAGCACTTTGTACATAAAAACTATGCTTTCGACACAACATTTGATGAAATAAGTCGGTGGATGGACAATATTAGACTTAAATTGGCCGAACGAAGACAGAAGTGGTGCTTATCACTAGCAGAGAGAAGCTAGCTTAATCATACTGAAAGCGCATGAAATCATATCTCAATCGTTTCTTCGATACTTAGGAGTGATGATTGTGCCCGACTTAACTTCAAGCAGCAGGAGCAGTAACATGTAGTAGACAATGCGTCGGCTGACAGAACGACCTTATCTCTGCTGATGCCTAACATAGGAGGTCCAAAATAAAAGAGAAGAATATTACTTTCCTCCATAGTTACATCATTTCTCTCCCTGTTGTTTAGAAGCAGTTTAGGCCGATATGTTAAAAAATCAGGAAGTGGAAAGAAAAGTCAAATCAGTATATCGGATAAATGCCATAAGAGTCGCATCAGTAAATCGGATGAGTGCCACAAGAGTTGCATCAGTAAATCGGACGAGTGCCATAAGAGTCGCATCAGTAAATTGAATGAGTGCCATAAGAGTCGCAAGTGCCTTCCACATGGTATCTGGGGTCGCAGTCTGCGTTATTGCCGGAATGCTGCCTATCAGAGTACTTGCAGTAGAACAAAAAGACCCTTTTCCAACGAAAAGTAACTACTTCGTTGAGCTCAGGACCGAAGAACGACAAAAAACAAGCAGGGATGGCAAAGGGTGTGGGACAACGCTACAAACGCAAGATGGACACACCGACTTATCCCACACTTGAGTATTTGGTTGAACCACACTCACGATGAAATAACCTACTACTAGGTGCAAATGATCCTAGGACAAGGATACTTCTGGGTGTACCTACATCGATTTAAGAACGAGGATTCTCCGGAATATCTGTCCTGCCCTGGAGTCAATGAAGATTTGGATCATGTATTTTTTTTAGTGCCCCCGCTTCGACCCATCACACAATGCTTGGGATCTGCCGTCCATCAACAAGTCAGGCCAGATTATCTATGAAGACCATGATCTCATCGAAGTCAGCTTAAGGGGCAACAAATGCTTTTTCAACGGAGGTCCACCAATAGCTCCGTCGCATAGAACGAATCCGAGCAAATAATGAAAACAACTGAAGAGGGTGGTAACTTCAATAACACAGTATAAAAGCAGTAGCTATATCCTCCAAGGAGATGGAAGAAGAGAGTACCAGTATACCTAAACTTACCGCTAATAACTAGGAAAGGTTATAGGGGAACAGGAAGGCTATGAGGATGAAATAGAGATAACCATGGCTAATGCCTGCTCCTCAAAGTACATAAAGTACTTGCTCCGCCGGGACTCGAACCCGGATCTCTCACTTGCCGGGTGAATTTGTTACCATTACACCACAGAGCCCTTACTTTTTACGATTCAATTATTTTGTATTTAGCCGTATCTGTCACATATACGCATAAACTTTTCGTAGATGTATATATATATATATATATATATATATATATACACACACACACATACATATAAGATAAGTTTACTATTACTAAACTGCACCGAACCCCACCATGCATTATATATCATTAATTGCTATTGTATTCGGTTTAAAGATTTCTCCACACTGGCCTAAAATAGTTCAAATGTTACTGAAATCGTCGGAGCAATACAATTAATTTTCTTGGAACGTTGGAGGGAAATTTGAATCTTATAACAATTTTATTGTTTCACACTAAGACTTCAGGGTTCCAAAACTCTGTTCTTTAAACTTAAAACTAAAATAAATCAGGATATCGCAATAGCTTTGAGTGTCTAGTAATGATCAAATGAGTGTTTAGAATGTCAAAAAAGAATACGAAAATATAGTGCCCTGTTTTTCAACAGAAAGTTGCGTGCGGAGCCGCGGGTAACTGCTAGTATTGTGTATAGTTGTGGACATTTTACAATTATTTAAATATGTTATAGAAGTACATATTGAATTTAACTCACAAAGAAGTCCCAGAGAAAATTATTAAACACTGCATTAATTAGAAAAGTCTGAAGAATGCCGCAATTTACATTTAACTAACTTACATGTTTCCAGTGTGAAATGTCTCATTTGATTGTATTAAAAAAATCTTCTGTCTAATTTTGCACCATACTGATAAAAAATCATACAAAGAATGTTAAAGACATACTACATAGTTAAAAAAGATGATACAAACTAAAAAATGTCAGTGATACAGTGTGAAAAGAAATGTATTTATTATACAATCTCAATCACCAATTTGTCATTATTAATTAGTTGCTTAGTCGTAATTGGGCATATTGGTATAATTGTATTCCCTCAATAATGCAGATAAAATAAAATCTGTTGTATTGCTGTGACAATAATTACATCGTATGGCAAACGTCAATTAATAAGGATATCCTAAAATTTATGTCATTCATACTACAATACACATACATACATACAATCTTTACAATTACATTTCTTTCATTCATCGCCAATGCAAACCCACTTCTAATTGGGCGGCCTCCCAGTTGAAAGCTAAAAACCCACCTGCGCTATAAAATTCCTGAGACACTAAGAAGCGTTTTAGACGAGTTGCATTTTAACATTGTTGTGATGCAGCAGCAGAGTAATATTTCCACTATTGCGTACTACGTGGCCGTCTGCCTACCGCCGCGCAGCTCAAAGACAACCACAAGCAGCACAAGGAGGTCATGGCTGAAGCTAGGATTTATTAAAAAAGTGAAATAACTACCATTTTTAACATAACAGAATACATTTTCATCTTTTCAAAAGTCCTATTGACTCCGATAGAACGAGTAAAATAACACCAGCATTATATTGAGCAATATATTTCATAACTGTAATATTAGTTTCTGTTTCGAGTATATTATTAACGACAAGGTTCATTCTTACAAAGCCTAATAAACACGTTTTATGTGTATAAGCACTTACAAATAAAAAGTTCTGCATCAAATTATTTTGTCATCCAACAGATGGAGGAATTAAAGATCATCCCGAGAATTTTGACTAGACGTATGAAAGACAGGACATCTCAACAGAGTAATTTTTGAACTACTGTTGTAAAAATATAAATATATTGTAACAATAAAAGAAATTAACTACCCAATTAAAAGATTTTTCAGATAGTATGTAAAATCTGAATATTGTTGTTATCAGTAATTTCAATGAAACGTATTATGTGGTGTCGATTCTTCAGCATCTCCGCAAGTGGACACAAGATCATTAATCCATTCTTTTCCTAAATTATTTTAGGAAGCTGTTGTAACTGATCTGTGCTCCATGAGGGCATTAAACATCTGAGTAACCCAAACTAGTATAAATTTCAGCTAAAATACCTCATAAAATAAGACATTTCACTCTGACTAACGGTTTTAGTGGGACGTTCAAATGGAAATCTGATTAATCATCATAACAAATTCCCAGTTATGACATAGGACACTAAGATTTTGCATCAACTTAGTTACAACTTAATTAGTATTTTGTGTAATGGTACTTTATTGATGTACGCCGTGCAACTGTGTGACTGTGGTATACAAGTACAGCCTAAGAGAATATTACTGTAATGTAGCGTTTTTAAAGCTACATTGATTTATTTTTTTAATTAAAACTTAAATTAAATGAAAATTTTGGGATCGAAATATTGGGACTTAATTTTAGATTAGATTGTGAAAATTCAGGGTAAAAACGAACATGTAATCCTTTGGCAAGTTAGTACTGATAGTTTTAAATTGTTAGGAAGGCAGGTTGACTGCCTTGAATTGATTAGAACTTATCTTGTTGTGACTATTGTTCTCCTCGTTTGATACAGCTGGACCAATGAGAGAACACCGCGGATGTCCTGCAAAGTTGATTGGAAAGGGAAATATTTAAGCGCCCACTTATAATTTTCGCCCTTCTTTTGGTTATTTTCGTGAGTCAAGTTAATTACAGTGCACCGTGTTTCTTAAATTTTTTCCGCGAGGGATTTTGAGGAAAAAATTAAATTCATAGAAACTACAGAGCAATCTGAATAACTTATTCTCGAGGAACAATAGAGCATAATAGAATCATACAAGTTACATTTGGTTCATGCTTGCAAGAAAAGTGAATTAAAATTGAACTTTGTTAATAACTTTAATTGAGATTTGGAAAAGTAGTAATTTATTAATATTTAACTGAAACTGTTTTATTGTGAATTATTAATTGGAAATTAATTGAACATTAATAATTGTTTGAGAGAGTTGTAATCTGAATTGCAGAGACTTGAAAGTTAAGGTTCAACTAGTGGAAAGAGAAGTTTAAATTTTTATTTTGAATTTTGAGTGAACTTAGAAGTGAACATTTTTATTTTAGTTATTTCCAAGTGGTATTTGATTTTTATTTTACAACTTTATTATTTTATTTTAGAAGAGAGCTCTGATTTTTAGTTTGATATAGGTACTTGATTAATATTTTTTATTTCTTGCCAAAGGAACTTTTAAATTTACTAAACGGTTTGTCAATTCTTTGTGGAAAATAGAGTAATGAAAATTCTGAAACGTTGAACTTATTAATTTGCCAGTTAGTAAATCCATTATTTTTATTTAGAACTGTGATTTTTATTTTAGACAAACCAGATAATATTTAATAGTTAACCAATTTAGTAATAAATTGTACTGAATATTCACTAGGAGCTTACTAATCAAAAAATATTTTATATCGTCTTGGATGTCTCATTGATAATTTAAATATTAATACTCTGGAATATTAATATCAACAATCCAAGTCGTTATATGTAACTACTTGAGAATATAGGCATCGTATCGTAGTTATTCTTTATTACTTCAAGTAAGTTAATAATACTACTCCGTAATTATTATTAAGTTCAATTTTATACAAGTGTGTATCTCACGGTTTACAATGGGTAGCTGAGGCCTGTAGCTGAGGTGTGATTATAGTTCTGATAATGGCCACCAGGTAGCACGCTCATGCTAGTTCCATGCTTTGACACTAGTGTCGCACGGATACTGAGTAAAAATAATTTAACATTTATTTAATAATTTAAACAAATATTCTGCATCGCTTAAAAGTGAGTAGTAAAAATAATTTGACATTTATTTTATAATTACAAAAATATTCTACGTCGCTTAAATGTGAGAAAATGTTGGTAATAAATAAATGAAAAGATGTTTGCAAATAAAATATAAACAAAAATAGATTTTTGTGTTATATTTATGGTCTTAAACATACCTATACCTCGCGATTTTAAAACAACGTTTTCCTACTCTTATAAAATTCCTTTTTGCAGTTTAGTACTTTTGGCTAGTAGATGCTCTTCAGTAGCAGGTATAACTTCTGCTTCTGGTACTTTTAAATAACTCTGCTACTCCCCGATTTCACCATTTGACTTGTAAGATCTTCTATATGAGGTATTGAAGTGAAAAATGAATACAAATTCCTACACCACTCTCTTATTGAAGGAGCACAACAAGTCTTGAGTAGATTTCCATTCATTTGGTTGGAAAATGTTTAACACAAAGAGTTGATGGATCCCAAAATTCACATCAGACATACATTTTCCACATTTAAGCAAATACAGCCACACTGACTTCAGATTCAACAATTTCAGTCATATAATCGTTTTAATTATCCCAGCGACGCATCATGAATTCCTCGATAGAGTAAACCGCCTTCGACACCAATAGTCGTTTAAGACGAGCTTTGAATTGTTTTTGGTTGTTGAAATTTTTGTATTATTATTATTAGTATTACACACACAAGCGCGCGCACGCGCGCGCTTCTGAGGTGTTTGTTTTCTATTCTGATCTGACCCATATTGCAAAAGCTTTTAAAAACCTTAATATATCATAATGAATATATTATGTTATACTGCGTTTAATATATTTATCTGATAAACTCATGTTGCGCGTATGTTGCAAATTAATGCTGTACGAACACTAAATTAATGTTATTATCAAATGATACGAAGTTCAAAATATATGAATCAAATGGGGTGGTAGCTCCTAGAACAATTGGTCAAAATTGAGGTAGGAATAATCAAATTTCTTCTGTAATAGATGGGTTATTATAGTATTATTATGAATAGTAACAAAAGATCACATATAATATAATTTAAATTTTAAAACTGATATTCAACATTTGTAACATCTATAAAATATGTTACTGTATTACTCTAGTTTTTGTGTTCCTCAAAGCAATATGAACTAATTTTAGGGTTTTAATTTTCTATTCTGTCTCTAAAGTAATTAAGTGAGAAAATATTTGTTAAAATCCTTAATATCAGGGTGTAAGCGCATCTGAAGATGTTCGCCAAGTCTGTTGTACAAGGTCTCCGTTTGGCCAACAAAACAAAGTCTTAGTTAATTTGGGCTTTTGCCACCAGGTGAACGAATTACTCGTAGTTCGCGCTGTATCCACAAGGTTTGTTGTCAACTGTTTCTAAAAATTAAATAACTATTTATTAATTTCAATTTATTGTTTACCTACCACATAAATAGCTCTTCTCATGTCAACTGCATCCCATGACTGTTGCTGCGTCTCCATCTTATATTTGGAAACCAGTTTTCCTTATAAAATTAAACAGGTAATTGCAGTTCTTCTTTAGATAAGATTTGCGATTTATACATTTAAAATGTTGTTAATAATTATTTAACACTGTTAAATACTCTGCATAATAGATTTATTCTTATATTTTATTTTTCTTTAATTATACAAGAATAATCAGTTGTTAGGCAAAGCGACCACTTTTTGACGCTATTGCTTGACTTTCATTTCAGCATGCCAGTTTATGACTTAAATGTTATGTTGAGGTTTGTGACTTGCTAAATACTGAAAATATAATGTTTAAATAGCGGTAGTAAGTAATACATAACACTTGCCTTAGATGAGGAGGATCTAAAACATAAAAATACTGTATAACTTTTTCCAAAACAATCCGGTCAGAGCAATATTCTTCCACTCTCTCTGAATTGAACGAGTTGATACTTTTGCCACTAGGTTACAGCACCACGCAAGAGAGGAACTCCCGCCATTGTGCCCACACTTACCCCTAAATTGTTTTCTTTTTATTGCCGATTGATACACATTTTACAAATATACTCGTATTTTGCACCTATGGTCATTGTTACATAATTAATTAAACTTTACTTACATTGTAATATTATAATGAATTAATGCAGAACCGAGAGAATATGTTGATATCAATAATCAATACACAATAATTGTTAATGTATCTTTAAAAGGCAAACGCGAAGCTAAGATGATTATATAAGATGATTCAGCAATATTTTGGCGTGATAATTGATATAACATATACAAAAAACAAATATAAATGAGAATATTTCATCGCACAATTCAGAATTTCCAAATCAGAATAATTAGTCATGATAATAATTATGTAGCCTAATGGTCGTTTTTGATATCACAAACTGAAAAACTTGAAATAAAGCATATTATATTGTAACAAATACTTGTACTTTGTGCAATAACACGTTTAAAAGCTGAAAAGGGAAAAGTATTGCCTATAATACTAATTACAAGTAGATTTAGTTTATTAACGGATGTTTTACATTTTATTTTAAATTATGATGTCTTAATAATTTTATGTTGTTTGTGGTCAATTATTGCTAATTTTACTTACTGATATGAGGTTGAGTGATAGAGAGGGTTTGATAGACCTATTTCCACTTCTTTAATAATTTTTGCCCCAATAAATATAAACATTTTAATTTAAAACTAGAAGTCTGTTAATATTTTACTGTTGCAATATACATTTAAACTAATAATATCTAATCAACTGAAACAGGAAACGGTCAGTTTGTTAGATTATAGACGATAGAAATGTTTATTTAAATATTTAAGAAAGAAGTAAAAAAGAAATAAAGCTACCATAAAAACCAAATAACAATTAATAAATAACATTAATTAAATTTAATGTACTATTAACTAAACATTAGATTATAAAGATAAAGTATAAGTAACTTTTATTCTGCTACATAAATACCTAATTATACTTATTATGTACAAACATAGATTAACAGACTTGTAGAATGTTAGATGTCAGATTCAGCCAATTCAGTCTATTATTAGAATAATATTGCTTATTATCTTACACTGTATCCTTTTTAATCGACTTCCAAAAAGAGGAACTTATACAATTCAACGTGTTTCTATTTTTTAGTATGTCACCGATTTTTTCAGAAATGTTTCGTTAAAAGAGGGGTGCCCCAGAGTAGTCCAATTAAACATTTTAAGGATCACTTTGGAAGTTTTCCATATACAACCTATCCTGAAGCTATACAAATTATATTGTGGGATGAGGTTTTCAGACAATAATGACGTTTTAGACTATAGCTCAGAAATTCCAGGTTACATCTCTTATCTTGTTTGGATTCGAAATAACGCCACTATTTGAGGAATATAAAATATCCGTCCTGGAGCAACAGTACAGGATTGAGTGTGGAGATTGGTTCTTCCAACTACCATAACTAACATCATAGATGCTAGGGAACATATCGTTGTTCGTACTTCGTAGTAAAAACTGCCCAAGTGAAGTCTCTGTTGGAAGCAATATTGAATTCTTGTTAGAGCAATTGTCCCAGTTATCTTTCAAACAACCTTCAATTTATGTCTGAAATAAGTGAACGAAGTACAAGGAGGGGTACATCCTTATTATCTACTGTTGTTATTATTACTATCAGGTAGTTGTTGACTGTAACTTCCTGACTAGATTCTACCTGTTTAACCCGGTCTGCAGAACCTACAGGCTTTCTATGATTCTTTTTTTAATCAGACCGAGGGACATGCGTAAACCACGTAAATTAATATCCAAGGTGTAAACGTATAATTATCATATAGTTATAGGCACTATTCATGTATTGTATGCCCAATCTTCCCGTATTTGGATGACGAGCTATGTAACAAAATAGCGGTGATTAATACTCGTATATTAGTTTCCAAACTGGAGAAAACTACTATGGTTATTTACTTGTACGAATATGTGATGCTTGATTAATTTATCGAATTATTTTTACCTTGCAAATTATATGAACAAAGAATAACATTGGTCTCTGCGTTTTATATTTTACACTTAAGACGAAAGTTGTTTAGAAACATACAATTTATTGGAATTATAAGGAACTGTAGGTTTTAGTGGACAGAAAATTACGAATAAGCGAGTAAAAATGTCTTTAAAATTCCATCTAAGTTGACAAAGCCACATTTAAGACTAATGTTTGAACAGAGCCAAAGGACGATCAGATGAGACAAAAATACATTTATTTCTGTAAAAATGAATAACACTGCTATGTTATGAATAAATAATTTATAGTTCAAATAAATAAGCGATAGTAAAATATCTGGGTTACAATGATTTACTGTTTCTGGTATTCTACCCGTATCTACATATAGTATCGTATAGTAAGGAATGGTCCAGCCATAAATAGGCTTATTCAGAGCATAGCGTACTCTGCTTTCTACAAAATGGCTTTGTAACAATATGCTGCATTAATATATTTTCGTTGAAACTTGATTTTAACTTAGAACGTCGTTAAAACCAATGCTAAATAACGGCATCAGCCTGAAATATCCGAGGAAAGTTGCACACTTCTATTGTGTTTCTCTTGTATCGTTTAATGACTAGGTAATGACGAGTAAAGTGATTGTTAGCGATTGTGTCGATTCTGTTCTGTCTTTAGCTGACGCGCTTAGAGCGACATCTTTGACAAATCTAGAAACTAATTGCCGGCAATGTAGTTCCTTCAAACTATAATCTCAAGAGAGAAAAAGATTATTGCCTTTATATATTTCAGTTAATACAAGATTAAATTATTGAATTTTTAACACATAATTCATTAACATAAATATCTCCTTGAAAACTTGCATCAGTTTTGCGTGAGAACCAATGTAAATCAGACCTTCCCAGTGTGATGAAAGATTGTGTTGTCAGGATATATACACTGGCCGTAGGTAGCTCTATCGGGTGGACCGATGCTTCTAGGTGTCAAACGTGGCAACACAAACAAACTTCGTAAATATGTGCATATTAATAGTGTACATATTTACGACCTACGATCATTAATTTCTCGATCATTAAGAAATCATTTATGTAATCATCATTGTTTAGATCGCGATCGGTAAGATCGCACCCTTACACCTCAGGAGCGGACTTTGTTCACCTTTTGTTTCTTTTTGTTTGTATTAATTGTGTTAATGTATTGTACCAGGCATCGTGTTTTATGAAGTAAATTTGTTCTGTCACGGATTAAGAGATGTTTAAATTACATACATATTGTTTATTGTACAGATGTTTATCTATTGTATTATTCAGTGAATCGAATATATTATTTCATATTACTGAAATGTGGTTAAAAACCTGTATTAAATATAGAAATAAATATTGTACAGTAAAATGCAAATTTATCTCAATAAATTACACATTAATATATTAAATTAGTTGTTCATATTATACTAACATGTTGTAACAGCTGTTGTAGTAATTTTGGATAATTGAATATACAGTATTTTAGTTGGTCATCATATTGATAATTTTTTTATGCAACTAGGACTTGGCTTTGGGTGAGGATGAATCTGATTGTATAGCAAATCATACAGGGGGTTACAGAATGAATCTAAAGTAAACAAATTGTATGGGCCTAATTCAAACTAAAACAGTTAACACCTGTTTTAAAGAATTTTTTAAATAATTTAATTTAAATTTATTTATTTTGTAAAAAATAGTGTATTATTATAGATATTTATTTTTTAAATATTGTTATGCTATTGTTTTATTTTTTAACTGTTGTTATGTTATTGCTATAAAATTATTTATTATTAAGTTAAACATTTGCTAATTATTTATTGCTGTTATTGGTATTTATATTATTTATTTTATATTGTTGTTATTATATTATTTATTATTATATTGTTGTTATATATTATTTATTTCTAATATGTTGTTGATATTATTTTTACGTCGTCTGCATTTAAATTATTATTACTATGCTATTAATTCAAATTATTCTTGTACTATAATCATAATTATTTTGAACTTCTTTACTATTGATTATTCTATTCAGCTTTTTCTACCAATTTGTGTAATCTTTGTATGTAATGGGTTTACCTTGAATAAATAAATAAATAAATACATTTGCATTGCTATTTTATATATGAAGATACTAGAAGCCAAGAGGTAAGAAAGTGCATTTTCCTTATTTTTAGAGATAAATGCACAAAGTTGGTCCCCATTTCACACAATATATTCCCATTATTGATTATTTTGGTTGAAACAAATTTCTAGGTAATGATTTTATCGTCCAATAGCAGGTCAGATTTTCATCCTGAAACAGTGATTTATGGTGTAAGCAACACTAAAAAATTTACTTATTTTCTATTCTAGAAAAATATTTTTTTCAATATGGGTAATCTTTTTTGCAAAATAATTTATTTTAAATTTAAATACTGAAATAAAAAATGTCAAATTGACAGTATGTTTTGCTTAGCATTGCAAAAATAATGTTTCATTGTAGGTCTATGTGTACAGGACATTTTTACATAAAATTAGATTAAATTTTAGGTTAAATATAAAACTTTTTTATTAAGTCTTGTGATGTGTTGTTGCAGAAGAGAGTCCTGAGCATGGCCATACAAAGAGCACTTAAAACACCTCGGGAAAAATTGTCGACGAGAAAGCTGGGCAAGAGAAAGAAAAAAAATAAAAAACAAGAAACAAGGGCCAGTCTTACACTGATCGAAAGGGTGTAGTTTAATAAGAAAAGTCTCTGCGACAGCACAATCACGCCTGCAGGTATAAGTGCAATCAATATAAACATTCCAGAATACAAACATAAGTTTAGTTTCAATGGTTTCTGAAAACTAGGAAATTAGGACCTTCAGACCTCATTTTTATTTTCTTCTGTACAACTAGAAGATCCCCTGAGAAATAACCTAATGCAAACTATCAGAAAAGAATTAGTTATACATGCATGTTGGAAAGACACAGGGTTTGCAAGAATTCTTTTTCTAAAAACGCTAGATATTAGTCCAAATGTTACTAACAAAAAAGTACTAAGTACAGTCTCAGTTACTCATAAAGACAGGAAAGGGACAAAGTTCTGTCTAATAAAATAAGCAATATGATATTGTCATTAAATCTTTCTTAAAGTCACTTCCAAAGTACAGTAGCCACAGTACAGGAGCTAAGACTCAAGTATTTGAGTACTGATCTGACCTTAAAAACCCTCTACAATATGTATTTAGAGATGTGTACAGAACAAAATCTAAATTCCATGAAAGAAAGCTGCTACAGACATATATTCCATACTCATGTCAATGTCATACAAAAGACCACAAACTGACAATGCTATAAATGTGACACACTTCAAAACATTGAAAATCTATCCACAGTAGGTGTGATATATCACTGCTGTGGTCAGTCACTATGCTAATGCTTTATTTAAAAGTGTGTAGTGTCTATTAAAAATTAATATTATTTGTTATTGGAAAATCACTAAATTTACTTATGTAGCATAAAATAGAAATAATACCTTTAAAAATAAAATTAAGTACTCAGAAGTATTTTATTGTAGCCATGACAAAAAATTGTATTACGTCTGTGAACAAGTTTATAAAAATGCCATTAGAGAGCTCTGGTCTACATTTTTAAGTATTTTCCTTTAATTGGAGCTGCCTCATTGATAGGAATGTTGTTTGAACTGTCCAATGCGTTCAGTAAAGAAAGTTATTTGTGTTTTAAAATCTGAAAAGTTGCTTCATCAGGCTACTGCCATCACTTCAGCTACCCGCAGTAATGTTAATGAAGGTAAGCATCATTAGGTTTATTAAGTTATGTGATCTCATAATTAACTTTTTGTTTAGTCACTCAATTGTAACAAAACGTTGAATCTGTCATCTTCAGGAAATTTTCAATTAAATTATTGGGGGGAGATTCATCACTTTTGAAGACAAGTGTTATTCATGAAAAGGGCACCTCTCCACAGAAATAATAATTGTAAACTACGTGACCATCTTTAGAGTAAAGTGTCAAATAAAAAATAATGTTTAAACATGTGAGTGGTGTATCATTTCTATTACTTCACATATTATTAAACACCTTTGAAAGCTATATTTCTAAAACTGTAAACTTATAACAATAATATTTAAGCAGCATTATGTTGCAGCGAAAACCAATTTTTTAAAGAATTAAGCCAAATGCATTTCATAACTATTTATTCTTTAAATAGACTGTTGTTTTCTACATCAGTTTATCTTTGTTACTTTACAGATGATTCTTTTGCCAATCATCTTTCTCAAGATTCATGAAGTTGCCTATCTGGGTATTTACTAAAAGCAAAAGAGTGGGATAAACTTTGTTGGAATGATCGAGCAGATGCCTAACCATGGAAATGCTTTGCAAGGAAAGTTTAAAATAAAAGAATCCACATATTTAATTACCAATAAAATGAAAACATTGACATAAATAGCAAATTATGGATAAAGTAAAGTGTTTGACAGACTATTGTGTAAGAACAAGAGGAAAAGTGATTTTTTTAAAGGCTTAGCTTATAAATATTAATTAATTAGAGTATTTAGAGTATTAATTCATTTTAATTATGAACACATTTCATTTCCTATTTTGTAAAGTTCAGTGTTTGTTCCTATAGTAATGCATTCTGTAATTTTTCTAATTAGAATGTAAACCAAGTTTCTAATCGCATCAACCCATGAAGTTTTAAAAAATATGTCAAATTTCAGGAGAGAAGTGCTACTCATTGTTGCTTGCTTCAGGTAAAATCAAAATATTCCTGACTTAGTATATAAAAAATGTTTTAGTACTTTGGCTATCAAGTGACATAGATTATGATGTTGGGAATTACGTACCAAACTCACATAACATCTGGTAATGAATATATTAAGAGTTCCACTATTGTTGGGTATAAATCATGGCAGCCCAATGGGTGGTGAAGTGGTGACAGTTTTTATGGGGCTTGGCACAAAGGAGGGTCAGGAACAAGAGCTATAAAAATATTTATAGCTAATACCTCTTGTTCTGAGGTTTGTGTGTTATAAGGAAACTAATTGAGCATAAAATACAGTTTTTTTACTATTTGAGTTTAAAAAAGCAGAAGAAATTAAAAAACCATAATGCAAAAGTTAAATACTGTATTTGTGAAATAGACCTTAAGGATTGTCATAGTCAGAAATTAGACATATACTTGAATATGCCTGGTGAGTTTAGGGTGTATAGGCAAGAAACAAACCATTTATTCCAGTTGCATTATATTCACCATCTGCTGGGACGCTTACATTTTGTGCTTGAGCTTGATAACCATTCAAGAACTTAGCAAAACTTGTATATTATAAGCTTTGGCTTCTTTCAGCTGTGTCAACCAATTGTATACTTTTTAGCTACAGCCAGAGAGATGGGTACACTCCATGGAGTGTACTTTTAAATTAAATAAAATGGTCAATACACAGAGCTTTTGATTACAGATGGAGTTTTAGAGCAGAAGTAGCTCCCATTACACAAAATTCAACCCAAATTATTTCAGCTATACAAACGGTTTTAGAAATTGTAACGAGAAAGGAGGTAAAAGCTGATAGAGAGGGCGTCATAAGTGATTTTTCTACATTTGATACCAATACTTTGGTATTATAATATGAATAATTTAACTAGTCTCAGGACATTGCACTAGAAATGGAAAAAGACACCATCCGAGATCAATCGAGGAAATAATACATAGAAGAGATACGTGGCCTTTATATTTAGAAAGCGCTCAAGAGATAAGAGTTTCTTGTTATAGATGTTGAAGCAATACACTTTAAAAACTCTGCTGAAGGAGAATTTAATGATGAATATTTTAAATCATACTGTATATGAAGTAATAAAGCAGGTATACTTCAGTTTTAAATAAGTGAATAAAATTTGAGATTTATTTAAATCTGTTTATGGAAAGAAAACTGCAAAAACACTCTCAATCCATTTTTTTTTTATGGGAGTAACTTTATGACCATATGTACTTATTAAACAATTACTATACCTATGGTTTTGGAATGTTCACCAAGTTTTTTATAATATATGTAGAAGGTAGTGTAGCAAAATTTTAAAAGTTTAGGGTTAGTACATGTTTAAAAAAGTTGTAATTTTATTCAATCAATTGTTTAAATCGATTTGTTATTTAAAAAAAACACACCTTTTTTATATGGACTATATTAATATATCTGGTATAAATAGTGACCTAGACTACAGCTGCCGGCTCCCAGGACTACCTGGAACAAAAAAAAGGAATATTTGTCTTTAAAAAGTGCTTTTTGGGAAATCGCAGCTGAAGGAAAGAGAACAATCGTGGTGTAAATGATTTCTTTTAGATCTGATCTGGGCTATAGTTATCTCCTTTTTTGTTTCCTTTCCCTGCTTTCCTTTTCTGTTGCCTCCTTTTGATTCTTCCTACCCTTATAAAGCCTTCAGTTGCTTTTTTGGACTTCCATACTCTTGCTTTGTCGCTCTTAATTAGACCTTTTTGAATATTGTTTTCAATATTGATACTGTTTTATAACATCTCTGCATTAAATTAAATTAGTGTATCCATGTCAACGTTGTTTTATAGCAAAAAAGGTTTATTTTGGGACGTTTAGCTCGTGTATCGAGTATGGTCATGAAGGAATTTTTTAAGCAGGTATTATCTTCTCCAAAGAAATGTAAGGAGTTGTTTTATAAGAAAGAGAAAGCAAAGAGCAGGTAAGACATAGGATAATATGAAATATTACATATGGCATACATTTCATGTTATTATTTCCGCATTATCCCCTGGCGTTGAGGTCAGCACTTAAATTCACTGTAGGCGTATTTAAAAATAAAAGCTAAACCATGAAATAAACTATTATATTATGGTTATTTGTTTTTAGGAAAAAATGGAGATTTTTCTACATAAAAAATAAAAAAATCAAATTTTGAAATGTTTTGGTACCAGCTTAGTTCCCTTAATATCGTAACAAAAACACTTCACAATCAAGATCAAGACACAGAGAAAGAACATGAGAGACAGGCAATATTGAAGTATCCTGATGAATTGATAGGAATCTAGTTTGATTTAAATTACTGAAATAATGTTTCCAATCCACATTTATAACGTTATTAACTCATCATTTTCAACTTAAGTGTTTTATTTAGGTACCAAGAGATTATTAAACGTTCTTTAGAGAAAAACTGTTTAATGTTCACAAAATAATGGCAAGAGAAACTAAATCATGTTACTTTGTTATCAATAAAAAATTAAAAGAGGAGTAACTCAATGTACAACATTAGTTTTTTTCAACTAATGCAAAGAAGGAGGATACTGTTGTCATTAAACTAGGATTTTTTTAAAATGTCCCTTTGATTAGTGTAATATTGATGGCAAGTTTTAAGTTATTCCTATTATCTGTATTTCAGATGTGATTTTATATTCGAAAAACGCACTAAACAAAGCGAAATAGAATATATGTTCGTATGAACTTTTTTGCTTGTTTTTGTGTCTACTACAACTCTCTGAAATTGTGCAAACTCTCACGATATACCCATACAATTATTATACATTTTATATAGTAATAACTATAAAATACGAGATGGGTTTGAATAAGAAGACATTATCAAGTGAAGTGGTTCAGGGTACTGATTTCAATCCACTCATAATTTCATTACATATTAATAAATACAATTTGTACTAAATTTTTTCGTTAATTACTGCTACTCTAATAATTATTATAATTTTGTATTCTTTTATTAATTAAACATAAAATTATAATGAGAACATTATACAGATTTGTTTTTAACCTTAAAACAGTATAACATTTCTCACCAGCATGTATCAATTAGTAGATGCAAAATTACAGATTGCTGTAAAAGCATGGAAGACTCACTACCATGAAAATTTGTTGTTAGTTAGAGATTTGATGTTCCTGTAGAACTTTTAAGGAAGGGGCACGGATCCAAACAGTGTGGTGAGTATGGGCAAGGGTGTGGGAGGCCCTGTTATAAATAACCAATTAAAGTTTTCCATCTTTGTAGGGGATGGTGTGGGATAGGAAGTAAATTGTTGTTTATCTCTGTGCTAGTTTAGAACTAACTGTAAACTCTAAAGAAAAATGTCAAAAAATTTGTAGAAGTCATTGAACACTTTATCTAGAATAAAGAATTGGATTTTATAATCCCGATGTATTGTATTGTATTGTGTGTATTTTTATGCTGTATTGGGAAGTGTATATTGAAAAAAATAGCTATTTATTTTGTTTTTGCAAAACGAATATACAAGCAGGGTATGATAATTGGTTAAACAATTGCTGTAATGAAATCTTTTAGATCTGCTGTAAAAGATGTGAACATACAAATCTGAACTTATATATTGTAAAGTCAAAACCTGCTTGATAAAGATTATGAAGAGCTGGTGAGTTATCTGGGCTAAATGTGATTACTATATAAGTCCTACAGTGCTGATTGTATCTGCAGCATATAGTTTTTGGAACTTATATATATATTTAGGAGTATAATCCCAACCAATCATGGGCAATGAATAAGAGGTTGAGCCCAGTGTTGGCAACCATTCTAAGTCCATACAGTATGTTTGTCACCGGGGAGGATCCTATTAACCAACAGGCAACAAGTAAGTTGGAGTATGTTAGTACCGACTGCATACTTTTGGAGAAAAACAGCTAAGTGCCATTGGTCTAAACTTGAGACTCTGGTGGTAGTTACGAGACCTTGCAACCAGGCGGAGACTGTTGGATAGTCAAACCTTTGATATGAAACTTAGCTCTCAAGCTATGTCAAGTTTTGACAGACCATGGCTATCAGAAACAATGGAAACAGAAATAATTTTTATGGGACCAGTGGTGTTTATAGCATTACATTTTGGGAGAGGCCCTTCCTCCATGGGTTTGGGATTATGAAAAATTCACAGTATAGGGAAAGTTCTATGTGCTTAAAAAAATAGTGTTTAAAAATTAACTTCTTTTATTAAAACAATTTAAATACTGCCTTCTGCTGTGGATTTACAAACAACATTAGTATTCATTCATTAAACTGTCATACATTTACAATACTAAAAATGTATAATTATTCTGATCAAGGCATGAAAAATGTATATAGCCTTCTTCTATCACACCATGATGTTTGGTTAAAAAATCTAAGATAGTTTTGATAGGTTTAGCAATGTGTCTTGTAATACTTGTATCAGAATATATTCATCAATTCCATTGCTCAGTCTGAACTGCATTTGTTGCTATTACAAATGAATAAATTAACATACACCTCTGTAGAAATAAAACATGTATTAACTTAAACCCCAGATACAGGAACCCTGGATTTGTAAGGTATGAGGCTCTCCATGACAGGGGTTCAACTTGATAGTGCCTATGTCCATAATGCCAGAGCATGTATTGATGTAAGCAATAAGGTGAACATCATTTCTGTTCTGAAATTTTGCTCTAAGGATATGGAACAAAAGGATGGAATATAAAATATCTCATAGTCTAGTAATTGCACAAGTGGGTAATGCTCCTACATTACACAGACTGACATGAAGGGACACAGTCGTATCTAGGATTATTGTAATGTTAGATACAACCATCACCAGCAATTAAGAATGGACGTGATTGAAATAAACTAGGCAAATAAAATAGAAAATAAAATAATTTTAAAGGTCAAACTAATCCACATACATCATTGTTGATTTTAGACTTATAGATTACATCAAATAAATCTAATATGTAACTAAAATTTAAAATACAGTTACCGTGTTAAAATTAGATGGTGCCAACTTTAAACTTTTAAGCTTTATAAATAGTAAATAGAAATAAGGAGCAGATATTAAGGATCATACTAAGTTAGCAACTTAGCTTAGGTAGAATACAAATCAATTTTATCTGTATTAGTTTATTAAAGTCATTATTTTTATTGCTTTCAAATTGCACACTTGAAAATTGGTGTTTGTAAGACTAACACTATTGGCTGATGTGTGAGAAAATGTCTCAGAGAATGATTGATCATCTAATATAAGTAGCTCTAACCATTAAATTTAAAAAAATAGTGCCGATATTAAAATGTTAAATGCTTCTTCTTTTGTTTGATAGCAGCGGCTGGATTAAATGCTTATTATTAACTTAACTAGCTCATAAAGAATAAATTATTTTTTTTTAACACAAACAGGAATATAAATTCTTAGAGTGTAAAATTTGGACTAGATTGATTAAGTTTTTAGTTGAAAGGCAAATTTTACACGAAAAAGAAAGTAAAATTTACTGAAGTTAAATCTTACTGTCAACTTAAAAAAAGAATTTACTCAGATCATTAAAACAGCCCTGGATCATGGAACTCTTGAAAAACTATGCTTTACAAAAATGTTGGAGTATGTCAGATAGCAGGTGCATAGGCGTATCTAGTACGATCCAAAGGGGGGTGTGGTTACTACTAGAAATTTTCCATACCTTTCAGGCAAGCTGGGGTACTGGAGCCCCCCCCCAAACCCGAAATATTTTAAATGCTAATAATATTAAAAATAGTTTTTAATGTTTAAAAGTTTGACAGCCATTTGAGAGCATTACTATTGTTCTTATTTTATGCTCTACAAGAACGGCTATAAGCGAAAATGTACCCTTTTGGAGACTGCCCGAACACAAAAAGGAATTTCAAGAACATGATGATGTATTAATAAGAAAAAGAAAGGCTCAAGAAAATAGCTATATCTTAAAAACTAAAAGACACATTCTCCACCTTTTACCTAGAATTTATACATACAAATATGGGCTTTAAAGATACTTATATATATATATATATATATATATATATATATATATATATATATATATACATATATATATATATATACATATTACATAGATTTTACTTGAAAATATTGAAGTGTATTTGTATTTCTTAAATAATATGTTTAGACATTTAAATTTTAAACCATGTCATCCCTAATAAAAAATATTGTGATGTAAATTATCATGTATTTTTATAGAGGATATATAAAAGAAATTGCGAGGAATGTCCTAAATCCCTGTTGGCATACAGACCTCTCTGTACGCTCGCCAGGGCAGGGAAGTTGCTCGAGCGGCTGCGGAAGCCGAGGCTCGTCGAAGCGATCGAGGTGGGTGACGGCCTTTCTGACTGTCAGCACGGTTTTTGGGCAGGCCGTTCCACAAAATTAGGCCGGAGCAGTGACGCAGGCTTTAGAGGCCTTCGTGGAGGCTCAGCGTGTGAACCATCGCTCGTGCCGGCTGGTCGTATTGGCCACACTGGACGTACGAAACGCGTCCTGCTCAGCTGTGGGCCGATATGCTAACCGCTCTGTGGAACACCTACGGCCCGGAACACACTTCGCGTTTTTTTCCCATCGGATTTTTTACTGCCGTCGCTCTAAAGTAATTAGGCGTTTAATCACTGGGCAGTAAAATAACCGCAGGTGTCCATATGCTCCTGGACACGAGCACTGGCCATCGTGCAAGTAAACCGACTCGATTTAATTGTGGTTTTAATATTATAACAAGTGATCTGTAGCGTGAATAGAGAACAAGTTATTGCATTTTTTTTATATCCTCGTCGATTGAAAAGGAAGCGAAAAAATAGACTTATTTGGGTACATCCGATTAATCGAAGCAGAGAAGAAGTTGGAGCCTTTTAAACTTTGTTTCCTGATTTAAGAAACATTAAAGAAAAGGTTTTCAATTATTTTTGGATGTCAATCTCGTCATTCAATGAACTGCACAACCTACTGATAAATCATATACAAAGGAAGAGTACTAGACTAAGGAATTGTATTCAGTCGGTGGAAATGCTGGCAATAACTTAAGTTAACTAAAGCGATAAGTAAGGTAACTAAATGTTCGAAATGTATTCAATACACAATTATTAAATTATATAAATGTTTTCTTTTGTGCAGAATAAGGTACATAATTTTATTACACGTTTAATAATATTTGATCATTACGAATTAAAATTCAGCAAAACCAATGGTGGTTGTTGAAGATAATGAATTTTATAAAGGGTTGTGAGATTCATCATTATTATTCCCGATCAATCGAGAATAATTTGTGTAATGCTGAACAGGAGAATTTTTCTGCTACGCTACGCCTGAAACTGTCTGGAACTTTGCAAATGTAGAGCAGGTGTTTTTTGTCCTGGAACTGGGGTACTTGTAAACTGCGGAATATATATGTTAATTTTAAATTATTTTTCATGCATCTGGAGAAACTAAAAGGTTGTACATTTGATGGTTGATTAAACTACTGGATCTAGAAGTTTATTGGTTGTATATTTGGTATGAGGTATGGAGGAGAATTTATTTTTAATTTTCGAAATACCTCGAAGAAATTTCATTTGACAATGAAGCCACTGATTGTCATCAAACATTTCTACATGAGGCAACAAACTTTCAAAAAATTCCAGTTTATTGTTTTTTTTATATCAGTTTTCTTTTTTATCTAATGCGTGTAAAATTTTCAAGTCAACTTCATAAATGTTTTATGTTTCGTTGTATTTGTTTAAGCTTTTGAAACAACTTTATTGTCTATTTCTTCAACCTTAGTCGCTGTTGGAACCTTAGACACTGCTTAACTAGTTAAGCACTTAGTTCTTCAATATCGTTGTTATCATCTTCGTTGCTATAACATTATTCTGTTTCTCTTCCCTTGTATATTTTTCGCAGAAATTTCAGTTCATCGTTGAATATGTACTTTTTGCTTGGATGCCTGTGAACCACTTGCTTTTGATTCTTTGTATTTATTTTCTGATTTTACAAAAGCATCACGTAAGTGTTTTCACCTTTTCATGACTTCTCTCCCCAGGAAGAAAATATTTGTTACCGTATGCGGAATCACACAAGTACGGTACGATTCGTATGTTTCAACCCTTTCAAGAGTCCATCATCATACCATTTCACAACTGTTTCATGGAGATTAAATTTCACAAAAATCTCCTAGAGTTTACTAAATACAACACTGGGTCTGGTGCTTCGTTCACAGACAACTGCTCGGCTCACCTAGCCGACATCAGACTATCAAAAAGCAAGTTCAATGAAAAGATTCACAACCTAGAATTTTTTTATTTCCAGTACAGGTTTTAAAAGTTACTTTACTGTAATGTAACTATAAGAATGATTTTGTTGCATTCAAACTAAAATATTTTTATTTTTAGGCATTCGGCCAGTGGATGTACATTTACCGCCCTTCATTATTCATTCAGAATTATAATATCTACAGTAAGATTGATTGTTAAAGAGGTTTGTCAAGCTCTGTGACAAGTTTTGCAAAGTGAGTGCATACCACCACCCATTAAGGCCACCTGGGAGGAATCAGTAAAGGGATTTTTATACACAGCAAATTTCCCTCATTGTGTAGGTAAATCCCATCCGTCTCGTGTGTCCAGCGGAAAGTGGTTCTATGTTTCCTCAATTATAATGATAATTACTCAATTGTATTAACGGCTATTGCAGACAGTTGACTATGTATCTTCTATATTCAAAGAAAATAAGCTGTGGAAATCAATTGGAAGAAGGATTGATAATCTACCGGAAGAGATGTTCCCACCAGGAACCTTATTTGTTCGTTGCTGACGCTGCATTTGGGTTACATAAACATTTTTTGAGATCTTGCAGTGGTGCTGATTAGACTGTTGAAAAGAGGGTATTTAACTACAGGTTGTGTAGAGCAAGAAGGTGCATAGAGTCCGCTATCGCAATACTCAGTAACAAATGACGAATCTTTCAACGTCCCATGAATGTAAAACCTGATTTTGCGACTGACATTCTTAAGGCCTGTATTGTACTTCATTTGTGTTAGAGCTAGAGATGGATACGTAGTTGCGGATACTACGTCAGTTACAGACCTTTCTTGTACAAAATGAATTAATAATAATTAATTATCAATTACGATGAATTCGATCATATTCTCAAATCATACACAACAGCAGGTGGCGGCAGAATGGTCGATGAGTGTGTAACCACCTATTTAGTCATGTACACCACCATTTAGGCGGAGGCAGTAAAAAATCCGTCACTTGTGGGGGCAGTGGGACGACTGCATTGTTGCCGTCGGCGTTAAATAATTTCACGGTCCATTTATGCCTAATGTGCACGTCGCAATACCATCCTACTGGTAGGGCGGCAACAGTAAAAACATCGATTAAAAAACGCCTTGTGTGTTCCCGTTTAACAGCCATCTCAGACATATGTAGTGACTTATACGAGCGCCGACGGAACGTGCTGGAAGGAGATTTAGGCGGGAGCGCACGGCTCGGCCCTGTGACCGGACCCGTGGAACACCGCCTACGACGCGATTCTCTGATTGGAAATGTTTTATGGGAGTTTCCTCATACGTGCACGAAATTCCGCGGTCATTACTGCGAGTACTTGACCAAGCACAGTGGCTTGTCGACCAAGTCATGCTGTGACAGCTGGGCTGACTGGTGAATAGAGTAAGGCCGAGATCGTACTTCTTCTCTCCAGACTGTAGGAAAAGAACCCGTTTAAACTCCTTAGTTTTTCCTTCTGAAACTTAGACTTTAGTGTCTCAATGCCGCTGAACTGTTAAAAATAATATTTAATATGGAATTTCTAAATGGCTAATCTATACTACATATGCACTATTTACAGTTAGCCCAAACAGATAATAGAATTTTTACCGATTGGTTAGAATCGGTTAGGTTTCTTAACTGAATAATTTATGAATTTGAAACGAGTTTCTATTTATAATGAAGTTTTAAACTTTATTCCCGTATGAAAATCGAAGCCCGAGATGCGCGTCCTGCAGAAAACCAGCACAGGTGAACTTTGGAATTGCACATGAGAGGGAGGGGTTATTACGGATGTGTATCGGAGAGTTAAAACAAAAGATTAAGAGGACCCAGTAAACCTCGAGGATCGTAGGTTTAATCCCACGTATAATATGTTTAACTTTATCTCATACATCCAGTAGGTCTACAGTTTAAAAATCTGTATAACAAAACGCAAATGGCTAACCGACACATAGAATGTCAGTAGGACATCTCTAGTCTACATAGGAAGTGTTCAGGTTTAAAACTGCAATTTTTAAAAACTTATATTATAGTATAGTATAAAGTTCCATGGCATGTTTTGTTTTCTGAAATATGAAATAAAAAGCATATAAATTAATTTTCTTTTTCGTAATCTGTATTTTATATAATTACTTTCTTTCTGTACCCTTTAACAATTAATACTGAGCCTTCTCCAACATTAGTTTATTTGAATCCAGTAACCCATTTAAGTTTGTGTTTACTGAGACATTTTCAATGTGTATAGGTTTTCTTTATATAATTATGAGTCTCCAAACTCTTAAAATATAAAGGTTCATTTCTGGTCGGTAATAATATACATTTAACTTAATAACTCTCTCGAAGTTGTTTTATATATGCTTTTTCCCTTCTAAATTAATTATAATCTCTCATTTTTGGGCTCCAGTGGCCAATTTTTAACGCTATCTTCAGTCAGCTCTTGTAAAGTAACCTAGTCCATGGATTCACTAACAACAGTGACTGTAAATTCACGAACAGCTATCATCAGTGTGTTCACCAACATCACAGTTTCACTTTCTGTATTGAACACAGCCACTTTGATCACTATGTTCAGGAGATAGATATGTTCAGTCCTCTCAGAAGGTCTTTTGAAAACTCTCACCTGACCTGGAAACATGAACTATCTCCTCAGGATGTTCTGAGAGGAAAACCGGTTATGTATGTGCAGTTAAGATTGCATCAATTAAGTATTTGGTACTTTCTTTAGGTGTTTAAAATTATACCTGGACGGAAATTGTCCTCTCCAAATGATAAAGCCTCAAAGAAATCCTTGGAGAAGAAAAGAATTTCTCAACGGAAATACAAATACTATTTTTACTATTTATCTCATTATTGGACAAAAAATAGAATTTGCAGTCTTTTTTCCAAGTTATAAACTAACTTACAGAAAACCATTAGAAAGTGTTAAGCCAAAAACTTCTTAATAGCTCTAAAAATATCAGAAAATGTTTTTGAAATCTTTTTGGTTTATTGTTTTAAAATCTTAAAATATACAACATTACAAAAAACAAAAGTTGATGGAAATTGAAATTCATAATTTAGTAAAAATAGCCCTAGAGTGTAATAAGTATGTTCCCTATTTGCCTACTTCTAATGAGAATTCTCAAATCTACAGCGGTTCTTCCGGATCCCTTCGGGGGTCCAATTACAAAGGACTGAGTTTCACCACCTTTGATTTCATGCTTGTCATGTTACAAAGCTCATATAATTTTTAATCCACAGTCATTTCTGAAATGGGTTGAAAATCAATTGCTTCGGTTCAGAATACTCTGATTATGACTGTGGAGAATAACGGCTTACTAAGTATATTTTACTTAACAGTAAGTTTAATCTTTAAATCCAAACCACTTTTAAATATTAGCACTAGAAAAATCTCCTGACAACCGGATAACATGTACAACTGGTTTCAGGAAACAATACAGTAATAAATATACTATTAATAGCTTTTGGATGACATTTTTAAATGATAACAGTCTTAAAAATCAAGCTCAACTTGCTTGAGGTATTAACATGCAGAACTGTAATTTAAACTCAATGATTCAGATTCTGTGTTATAATAAATCATAATTGAGAATGGATAAAATATTAACTGAATTTGTTTCAAATGGACAAAATTAATTTATAGATAAGACTATATTTTTTACAGTTATGGGAAATTATGTTATTATATTATTTGATATGTAGCTTGACCACAGCTTAAAATTCATACGCTCTAGGAATGTTCATCATATTGAAACTAAAAAGGATAAAAAGAGGCTATTAAGATCTGAAATCTCTGTAAAATTATATCCTCCTGTATGGCTTTGTTAAAAAAAATGTAAAGCCGTCCTTTTTTCTGTTTGTTATTTAGAAATAAACAATTCTAAATAAATAGTCTGGAGGTAAAAATTTACTAATGGTGCAAAATTGTTTGGATGCGATTTGTTGATGTGGAATGTTGTACATTATGTAAGTAAACTGTAAGTAACTAATATATTTGTTGTTTTCGGACTAATTTCGTATCAAGCGTTCGTGCGTTAAAGAAATTTGGCTGCACATTCCAAAATAATATTATTCTTGTCAAATCCAGTTTGTTGCATCGTGTTCTACCTTAGGGCAAAGGTAGAACACATTGTTGTTGGTTCTATTTAAAACAACTGTTTTATGTACAATTGTTTTATGCTCTTGTTTGGGATTTTTTCACTCATTCGGAAGGCTCTCACTCTCAGGCTGTTTACTATAGGGAATAAAAATATACTATAATGGCTTTTTAGTGCAGGTTTTTTAGCTTAGGTTCAATGTGCCCTCATTTATTTTGCTGTAACGATTAAAAAATGTTAAACGGCTCGATACTTTTTGAAGACGCGCCGTGTCTAAACACAATTGGAATATTGGTAGATAATGTGAGAGCTGGAGCAAGATGATAAGACAAAATTATATAGGATGCAGATTTGATATATATATATATATATTTTATATAGCTCCAGCTCTCACATCATCTACCAATATTCCAATTGTGTTTAGACACGGCGCGTCTTCAAAAAGTATCGGGCCGTTAAACAATTTTTAACCATATATATACTGGTTTATATACATTGACTCTTAGTATCTGGTGCCTAGTTTAGGCGAAGACCTATTCAACTAGGTTGTACTTACTGATTTTGCAGTCTAGGTGTTTCTGATGTCAAAACGATGCATAGAGTTCATTTTGAGCATATTTGTCACCGTCGTTTTTGGTTATCTTCAGACGTAAGTTGACTCCAGATTCCAGGAGTCATGTCTGTGACAGCGGCAGTTTTTTGACACTGCATTAAGCAGAAGGAGGAAAGGAAATGAATTTAATATTTGCAAAAAAGTTAGTGTTTCATTGAGATTTTTTCTATTGAATATATAAGGAAGAAATAAATGCATGATAAACATTAAAGTCGGTAAAAAACGATATAGCGATACAATTTTAAAATATCTGACTCTAGTACCTTGAAACAATCTAATCAAGTAGCACTGCTTCTGAATCAAGGCGATATTTTCATCTTCCTTTTTGGTTAATGGAAGCAAGAACACTTTTATAGGATCGAAATTTTATAGGAGTGAACGTTTTTGGACATCTGAGTGTTATGGATTGCTTAAATCGGTAATAGTCGAAATCCAATTGTGAAAGATAGAGACAATATATGAGTACCTCAATCAATGAAAATAATATTAAATAACAATTGATACACAATAAAAGTTATAGCTACACATAAATACTTATGACAGGACCTTTATCGAATGAATTCTGTCTTGCGTTTTCAAAAACAATTGTAATAAGATAACATTGTAGGTGGATAAATTGGTAAAATTATCTTAATATTGGCTATTTCAAATCAAGTCCTTCATAGTAGTATAACTCGTCCTTGTGCAGTGCTAGGCTATCAGCCCTAGTGAATACATTTGCTTTCAATATGATCAATAGCAAATATATCATGTTATCATATACCTTGTGGTGTTACTTTGACATAAAATCATTGACATAGGAGTGTGTACATGTGGAGCTCGATTATGAGTGCGTGATTGTGAATGTTGCCTACCAGCCAACCATCTTATGTTGAGCTCAAACAAGTCCTGTTTGATGCAAAACTTTAAATAAAAGTCCTGGAATTGTTTCTTTAGATGAATTTGAAATTTAGACGGTTAGGCGCTTAGAATTCGCGGTCTCTTTTATATTGTGATGTTTTACTCATGTTTTATGGATGTTTTTCCTCTGTCATGGATTTGAAGTGTGGGTTGGATCTCAACAGGTCTCAAGAGTAATTTAGGTACTAAAATAAGCTGTCTTAAGCACGTCTGTTATATTCGTGAAGGGGGGATTCCCCGCTCTCTCAACATTCTTACCTTGCCATCATTTTTCAGTTTCAGGGTAATAATGTGGACCATCAATAGCTTAAAGAATCCTCCATCAGTCGGGGAATGTCACAGATATCCAACAAGGCACGGCGATAACTTACGCACTCCCAGGCATCGCTTAACACTCTCTGAACGTGACAGGACCAATAAAACAGTGCAATGATGTCCTATAGGCTTTAAGAAAAGTCCTTAAACTATCCTGGTAGAAAAGGAGTTTAATAATTTAATTTGATTAGAATTAATGATTAAAGATATGTATAACGATAAGGTTGACCGTTATCGAGTTTTAATAGTAAGTATATTGACGACTGAGAATATATATTTGAACCAGAAATAAACAATGTCTATGTCTATATCTTTCATAAGCGTCGTGCTGGGTGGCGATGTGTGATTAGTTTTACCAGTTGTTTTACTTCTGTTAACAGGCTTATAGAAACAACATCCTTAAAGAAAATATAACACAGTCCAAAATACTATTCGTGTTGATCAAGGCACTAGCAAATATTTTAAAATAATGTCTAAAAGTGTAATGTGTAGTTTCTATGAAACTACTGCCAAAATTGTTCAGTGGATGTGGTGTACATGAGTTTAACCAACTGCATGATTTACAAGATCCTTTTAAAAACTACAGCGTTCACGTGGGCAATGAACCGGTGCCGCATGGTTCCCTTATGCTTAGTTGGTAGAGTTTTGTTTCTTGGGCCTAATATACATAACGAATTTTTTGAGCATGTTAACATGGAGGTGAATACTGTTACGATTAAAATAGACTCGATTGTATTTCAAACCGTAGTAATTGGGTTAATATATGTATAATTAGGCTATCACTTGTTTTAATATTTGTATTAGTTTTATGACAGTTTGTCCATGTTAACTTTAAATATTTAGTTCAAGTTATAAGCATATTGGAATTTAAGTTAGTCAATATATTTTCGTTGCCTTGAAAAATCAGTCCTAAATAAAGACGTTTTTTATTGATTTAATTAACGTAATTATATACATATTTACGTGTTTACAAAGTAACTCCTGATGATCTTGTCATTTTTCTACTACTTACTCCATTTATATAGTGTGAGGACTTGAGACACTTGAGGATGTGCTAAGTACAAATTAGAAAGAGTACTTAGTTTTAAGAGTAGGCTAGCGCTGCATCAGTGAATGGAAATGATCTTATCATTAGTGTATGTCTTGTAATTGGCTATGTACTCCTGGTAAGTGTTCTTAGGTACATGGTCGCGACGTCAACCAATACGGAACAAAGGGCTAGAATAACTTCATATACAGAACAGGATAGCGGCATTTGGCTCTATGCCGTCTTCAGGTTGACTTCGAGATGATTAAGTCCTTGATTGTATCAAACAAACACAAACCTCAAGTCAATTTTGAGCTTAATTGGAAGCACATTTTTTTCAAAACACTCTACTAGATTACGAGTTCATTATAAATGTGCCATCAATAAAAACAAAAGTGAGTGATAATTGACTGTCCATCTAAATTAATATGAGTGATCAGATTACATTTTTAGTTTATAGAGGAATATACACTACATAAACTATACTACTATCGGAAACACAAAATAAATGCTTTTGGAAAAAGATAAAATTAGTGCAATTAATTAATGAAATAGAATGCAGTCAATTATTTCACTATTATGATTAATAATTAATTACATAATCTCGTTGATTATTAAATATTAAACATACATTAGGTAAATGTTTAAGTATCCAAAGGAATCATTTATGGCATGAGTAATGTAGGTTCATAGAATGAAATCATACTTAAACTGTGTTGTAAACAAACTCTAGTGTTGTGTAACTTCCTCTTTAATATAAAATTTTACGCGTTATTGAAACAATTTGAGTTCTATGTAACGGCAATATATTTGGCTTAAGCAAGGACTCTTTTATCTGACCCGTGTCTAGAGGTAGTACGTAACCTTACCGTAACTCGAGTTACAGAATAACAGATTGTAGATACACGTCATGAAGTGTTTAATGGTGTTCTCGGCATAATAGAGGGACTGCCGTGAAGTTTTCATTCTTACTCGTGGTAAAAAATGGTAGATTAGCTCTCAAAACTAAAGTTCCAAATCAATCTAGATATGAACTTAATATAAATAGGCCAATAACAACTGATATTGGCTTATTAATTAACAAATGCATTTGCAGCAAACCTAGCATCGAGTGTTCCACACCTCAGTAAGCCTGGAGTGGTCATTTCCTCCAGACTGGCTAACAGCGTGTTTATTAGCGAGGTGTCCGTCTCGGAAGAGTGGGATATGGTAAAGAGACTGAGGAATACACGTTCTACTGGAACGGATGGCATATGTGTTGGTGCCATAAAAATATTTCTCATCCATCTACAAAAATAAGCAAAATAATTCCTTTCTTCCTATCAGGCTCAAAACCTCACATATATAATTACAGACCAACTAGTATTTTGTTGGTGTTTTCGGAAATAATAAAAACACTAATACGTAACAAACTTGTTCATTTTCTCCAACATAATAATATTTTCAGTTCTCATCAACACCTGTTCTTAAAGGCAAATTCATACATCAGCTATATTTCTTTTAAAATTCTACAGTCACATTTATTCACGATAAAAGTTATTCAATTAGCATCATCTGTGATCTCACTAAGGCGTTTGACTGTGTCAAACATGACGTCTTATTGAATAAAGTCTAAGTTTATGACATCCGATTCATTCTACTTCTTATCTAAAAATAGAACACGAATAGCTGAAATTTATTGAGATTCTGATCCTTGTAATTCTGACGAAGAGCTCACATAGTGCGGCGTACGGCAGGGGTCTGTTTTGGGGCCAATCTTTTTTGTCACTTACAGAAAGGATGTTCCTCAAAGCATAGATCACAATAAAGTTATGATGTACATCGGTGACTGCACTGTACATATAACTAAGCTCACCGCATTAGCTGCTGTAAAATCTGCAAACGATGGTCTTGAGCAAGCCTCTCACTTGGGATGTTCATGTAGAATATGATGTAACAGAGTTCGATCTCTTTAGCCGCCTTGCTCAGCTCTACAGCCTTCGAGGGTTTGTCACTTTATGTCTAACATGTGGAGTCTATTTTAAGATATGGGTTAATATTTTGGAAGCTTTCCAGCAATCAAAATCTTTGTAGGGTTTTGAAAATTCAAAAATGTTGCATTAGAGCAATGTTTAAATATATCGAAGAGAATCTGTTGATAAAAAACGTCGCACTATTTTCTAAATTCAAAATAATGACATTGGCTAGTCTTACGACGGATGGGCAGCGGCTGGCTGTGCAGCTAAATTCAACTACAAACTTTCTGAAAGGGGCCACAGTACATAATATGCACTTCGATATGTAACTAACTACCACAAAACATAAACATGACAGAGTAGAACATGCAAAATCAAACGTGGCTACTGCTTAGATGGGTGACAGCTGAGCAATCCTCTGTCCTTGCAAGCAGTCCAAGGTGCCCAGCCATTGTTGGTGGGTGGTTCGTAAGTCACCTTTAAGCCGTTTATTATACAATGTTTTTACAGTAGAGCCTTTGTACAAGTTACGTAGTATCGCATTAGAAAATGTCTTGTAACATTTATGTGTTCACCTTATTTTTTAATTGAGAGAATAAAATGATTATTATTTATAAGCACGTGACCAGATAAGCCGTTACCAAATAAGATACAGATATACAAGATAAGCTCTTATCATGTTTAAGCCGGAGATATTACGTTATGTAGATATAATAGTACCAGATAGTCGTATATATGCACGTGACCAGACATACCAGTTACCAAATCAGATACAGCGATACAAGATAAGCTTTTATCGACTTGTAGCCGGAGATATTGGGCCAGATATCGGTGTAGGAAGGACAAAGGTCCGAAGAGGAGTCGTGACCGGGACTCACGCGGATTGAGACATCCCTTCCCAAACCCGTCATCAGCGACGCCCAACGCTCAATTACTTTTATTTACTGATGTCCCGGTACGGAGCACGGGCAGGGTGTGCCGCCCGACAACTTATCGCGCCCGGCCACGGCCTGCGGTGACCCCATAAAGCCTCCACGAAGCCGTACGCCCCCATTCACCTCCTTTATAAAACCGCTCCGCTCAGGAATTCATATTTTTACATCTTGTTTCGGGGGGCGTGAATTTTCGATGTCGCGTGGGTCTGCTTTTTATAATGTCATAGGATTAATGGTCGAGAGGCGCTATCTCCTCCGCTCCGACGACACTTGGCGGCAGAACACAGTAAGTGACGGCGAGAATGAGAGCATAAACAATTACGGGACAAAACCGTTTCAACATCTGTGTCAGTAATTTAGGTTAGGAAAGTACACCTTGTAAGAATTTTATTGGACAATTTGAATTACACGCGATTCAGAATAAGATTACAGAGAGGCGGAGCCATTCCACTGTGTCGTTAGTAAGGGTCTAAATCAGGTGCTACATTATTTATTATTGCATTATTAAATTTAGTGAAGGATGTATTGTTTCAGCTCTGATTATAATCTCAAATGGTAATATTGAGAGCGGCTTTCAGATGGATGGCATAGAGAACCACAACTCCTCCCGAGACTAGAAAGTAGAACGTTCATCAGTTATGGTTATTAAACAACTCGTTTAAACTCAAAATTCGAAAAACGGATGAGACAGACTTGAAGAACGTTATAGATTCATGAAATAAATGGTCAGTGACTAGATACGTATTAGTATTATCAGAATTGAAAAAAGTTTCCTCTAGACAATTGTTTTTCGCACCCTAGATAGAAAGTTAAATTTATAATAATAAGTAAAGGAATGGTATCCACAAAGCAAGGTTAAGATAAGGGATATTTAAGAAATTGATTTCAACACTGCATTAGGAAGGACGGTCATATTGTCTTCGTACAGAAACAATTCTTGTGGCTGTACGCAGAGGTTCTACTATAGACTCGTGCCCTCTGGACGGTGTTTCTTCTGTTGGGTCTACGGAAAAAATAAAAAGCTCATTCACTCATCAAAATGCTTTCGTGGATTAGTAATGCATCCGAATAGCACTCGGTATTGTTATATTTTAATTACATAAATTATGTAATATAGCATTTTTATCCCAGACATTTAACACGCATTTTAAAGTTGCTGTATTTTCAAGTAACCGTGGAATAAACTGTTTCTAATACACAAACTCAAAGGATCTGTCAACTATATTTTACCTGCCTTAAAGCCATTCGTAACATTACCGCGCGATTAGTCAAGTCAGTTTTTGTTACAATCTACGCATATATTATTTAAATCTAAATACGCGTGTTAAATTAAATTCAGTTATTTGTCATTGTTTTAATTAACGTTTAAAACGTTATGTTACAATATGTTAATTAATACGATAAAAGTAATAATACATAGTTATAGTTTGAAACCCCACCAACACAGTTAACACCCTCGATCTATTCTAGGAACTGCCTTGAATAGATACTTTCGTGTGATTGTGTGTATGTGTGTGTTTATGTGTGATTTGTTTAATCAATAGATTTACTAAAAATAACCGCGCCATTATTTTTCTGTAGTTAATATGCCGCAAATATTCTGTCGGTGCCTCAAGTAGGTCAGTGTGTATATATATATATATATATATATATATATATATATATATATATATATATATATATATATACTGTGTGTGTGTGTGTGTGTGCAATTTTTTTAGTACACTTTCTTTGTTGCGCTGATCAACCCAAAACAGTACGAGCAATTTTCCTTTCAACACTTTGCTCAAGACTTGTATTATGTTTACTCGTAGATCGCAGATATCCTGAATTCAAAAAGGGGCTACTTGATGTGGGTTTACATTAGAAACTTTTAGTTGCCACCAAAGAAAGGAAATTTTGGGGAGAGGGGAGAAATTTAAGTTAATAAAATTGCAGTTTCATACAGTACATTAAATGAATGTCGTGAGTTTTGTTTTTAGGTGCAGCGCCTCACATGTTGATGAGAGGTAGGTACAATTTTGTATGGTCCCATATAAAACGAATATACTCATTCTCATGAGTTAAAAGAGCATTTAACCCTGAATTTAAAAAAGAGGTCACTCGGTGGGAGTTTACGTTGTAAACTTTAAGTTGTTCTCAAGGAAGGGATATTTTAGGGAGAGGGGAGAACTTTAAATGAACAAAACATTCCAGTTTCATACTGTACAATAAATGAATGTCGTTAGTTCTGTTTTTTAGGTGCAGCGATTCACATGTATATGAGAGGTAGCTAAACATTTTTATCGTCACATATAAAACGGATATACTCAGTTTCAAGAGTTAAAAAAGGGAAATCATCTCAGGATGAAGGTTTCCTTCCAGTAAGTCAGTAATCCCAGTTTAGTATTTATTTTTTTAATTGAATAACATTTTTTTAGTGAAAGCAGATGGTTACAGTGTACCTTAAGATCTAGATTGATTTGGTACTTAAAAGCAAAGGACTTTGATAATCTGGTAAAATTCCAGAGTTTGATAAAGGCGGTTTCGAGACTCCCGGTTACAGGTAGCAACGCAACATGATTAACAAGTCTAGGTCTTAGACGTTGATATTTTATATCTTTAATTACGTAGAGATTATTGTTATGATAATCAATATCTTAAAATGGTGTGAACACTAAAAGATATTTTACTACCACTACCAATAAAGGATCTTTAAAGCTAAAATATTTCATATATTTTTTAAGAAATTTAATAAGGTATATTCATGTAGCGTAGCTGTTGAAACTTCAGATTATTACAATAATCAATATCCTCAAATAAATAAACTGTAGACTAGAGAGTACTTTACAAGCATGTTCAATAAGAGGTTTTTACAGTTAAAATATTACAAACAATAGTTTAACAAATTTAACTACTATCCATATACAACAATAATAATATAAACTTTGCTTATTTACAATTCCAAGTTGAATTTGGAAAATGGTTTGTTTTTAATGTTCGAAAACATGCATTGTTTAGGTTGTTCTGTATTACTATTTTTTATTGATATACAAATTATTAAAATTAATAAAGAATTTAATTATGTACAGTGATAATTGTGCGTTCTGTTCTTCTTTACAACACATTATGTACATCTTAAAAGATACACGTATCGTACTCTATCTACTTAAGAGAAACATTTAAAGCAGTTGATCACTTATCAGGTACGGCCAATTAAATAGATAGGCTCTGCCTTAAAACATATCTGTAGAACTAAAGTGAAATACAAAAAATAAATTAATCGTTCCATAATTTGTTTGTTTCCAACTTTTTCTATAAAGGATTTTTCGTAATTTAGGCCTATGTTCGAATTAATGTATAGATTACATCGATGATAATTCAATACATTTAAGAACAAGTGGCTATAGCATTTATTGACAATTACACAATTTTTTAGTTATTGCGTTGTCTTTTAATACTAAGAAAAGTATCTTAAGAAACGTATTCTCATAATAATGCATTTATCTAAGACGATTAAATTGTGAGTTAGTGAAATCGGTGTAGTTGCTAAGTTTGAAATAAACTGCATGACTGTAAACAGCTTTACGAATTCAACTTGTTTTGTACATATATGGCACAACAAAAATGTTTTCACACCATGTTCATTGCATATAACCAAGGGAAAAGAAACGAAGCGTGATTAAAATTATTACCTAGAAGATATATTGTGACCTACTAACAAGGAAATATTAGTAAAGAGAATTCAATTTGAATTCAAATGTTTTTACTCAGATTAGCAATCAAGGAAAAATTATAAAAATTGATTTTACTTATATAGAATATTTAAATAAAATGTTTGAACGTCTTATAAAATGAAATTCTTTAGGAAAGTCTTGTATGGGAGTTTCGTAATGACAGCTTACTTCAAGTGTATAGATTCAATATCACATGTGTAATTTTATAATTAACTAATTAATGTAATACAAAAATATTCTTGTTCGGTGATACATACGATTTTAGTAACTAAAATAGCTAAAGCCTTGCAACACAAATATCTTAAATAATCTAATGCTGTTTATAATATAAACTTTTATTTAGCTAGTATTGTGAGCTGTAACAAAGAAAATTTATTACGTATTAATGGCAATAAAACTCAGCCTTTATTAAGAGGTAAAACAGGAATAATAAAACAAATCAAACCATATGGATAATCTTCCACTTATTAATGTTCCTTACTGTGCAACTGCAAACATTTAGAAATAACTTTCAATAACACTTTCACATAGACTGAACAAGTATTACAAACATGTAATATGCTGCTATACATATACTTAAAACTTCACTTGTACTGTCAAAGACAATGTTTGTAAAATTATTAACAGTTCTTATATTTACTTGCTTTGAATGTTGCTCCTATATACAATGATTGCTGAAGTTTCCGAGAAACTTACGGCGTTAGGTTTATTATGGATTTACGAAGAGATAATCATATCAGTGGGCTAAATGAGAAAATTATTTTGCTTAATACAAATAGGAAACCAAAAATATTAATGTTCGAGCATAGAGCTGTTTGAACAGGAACTTCGTACTTTCAGTTTTCAAAGACTGCTTTTCTTAACAATGTTAGTGATCTTAACAATCGAGCTGTATCATCACTACTGAGATTTTCCTCAGAGGGATCACTTCTTGCTGATTTATACCTTTCAGTTGAACCTACCACTGGGCACAGTAAAAACCGACGTGTCACTAAAATCTGGGCAACCTTATGATGTTCAAGAGTGGCACATCACTAACCGCAAATGTCGAGATTCTGGGGCGAAAGAGTTAAGTCTAGTCTACTGCGGGAGATGACTGTTAGAGTTGGTAGTGTTCGTCCCCTAAGAGTCAAAAGTTCTTGCCAGCCTAGACATAGGAGTGTGCCACCCCCTGCCTGCTTTGAGTGGAGAGGCTAGTTCAGAGCTGCTTTCCTTTCTTCCGAGGGTACCATGACTAATAATAATAATATTTCTTGTCATATTAAGTTTTGCACTCATCGACAAAGTCACTTTACAGCCAGTAGCCAAGTCAATAAATAAATACATGTTTACATACTAAAATATAAGTGATATGTAAACACATCCAAGAAACATAAACAATTATCATTATTTAGCTTTAGATATAATTATAAATTAATATGGGATACAGCAAAAAATTCATCTACAGAATAAAAAGGATTGTTTAGAAGCCAATTATAAAATTTATTGCAAAAAACTTTTTTAGGGTATATATTTATTAAATTACGTAATTTGTTGTAAATTTTTAGTGAAACAACCTGGTGACTATTAATGGTTTTATTTAGTCTGCAGAAATTGATTGTAGTAAGCCTACTTGCCTTACTCCTAGTATTGTAGCTATGATCAGCATACTTAATATATATTGTTAGGGTATTGAAAAGTATACAAAACTAAGTCATATATGTATAAGTTGAAAATAGTTTGAATTTTTAAGTTTATAAATAAAGGTTTACAATGTTCTAAAAAACTAACACCACACATGATCCTGATTGCTCTTTTTTGTAAAATTAATATTTCATCTATCCTGCTGCAGTTTCCATAAAATATTAAACCATATCTAAAAATTGATTGGAAATAAGAAAAATAAGCGGATCTAATATAATTTGTTTCAATACAATTAGTAAGCTTTTTAATTAGAAAAATAACCCTAGATAATTTTGAGCTAATGTAATCAATATGAGAACCCCATGTTAAATGTTTATCAAAACAAACTCCTAGAAATTTTACTTGATTTGAATATTTATCTAAATTATTATCAATACCAATAGCTCTTAAAGTAAAAATTATGTTTTGGGTTTTATCTTCATTTAAAAGAAAACCGTTTGCTTTAAACCAATCCGATGCCTTATCCAGAGCACTTTGTGCCAAGATATTAAGCTCATCAATGTTTGAATTAATGTTGAGGAAAGTGGTATCATCTGCATACAATATTGATTTCCAGTCAATAAAAGCAGGGAGGTCATTTATACTAATTAAAAAGAGAAGAGGACCTAAAACCGATCCCTGGGGGACACCATATTTAATTGTAACTACCTGTGACCAATCACTATTCACTAGAACCTTTTGCTTCCGCTCAAAAAGATAAGATTTAAAAAATTCAAGTTGCAAATTTTGAATACCATAGTATTTAAGTTTTAACAATAATTCCGAGTGATTTACACAATCAGGCTTTGCTCAGGTCACAAAAGGTAGCCTGAGCAAAAACCTTATTTTCAAACGCTAGTAGCACTTCGTGCACCAGCTTATCTATTACATCTACTGTGGATTTACCTTTTCTAAATCCAAATTGAGAAATACTTAAAAGATTATTTTTCTCAAAATAGGCACTTAGCTGATCAAAAACTAAAAGCTCAAATTAGTGCCCTAAATATTCCCTCGTGAGTTTCGAAAGGAGGCAGTCCCTACCCCTAACCTTACCCTTCCAGAATATCACTTCAGAAGCAGCTCATAGGTCCTAATAGGAATAGGTGCAATTTTCTAACCATCTTTTTGTAAGAGAAAAAAAGAAAAAGAAAAAACCTATTGCTGTGTAACTGGTTGCATACAGTGGAATAGCCTTCTGTAGTCAATTACAAACGAGCAAAGTTTTATTGCATTTCATGGTAAAAATTTGATTATTGATAAATGTAAAATTTACGTTTGAAGAACAATATTGCTATATTGATAAAATGAGTATTCTTAATATCAAGTTTGGTGTTAAGTTATTTTCAAAATTCTTGTATTTCCTAACATAGAAAATTTGTCGTTTGAGTTTTGATTTTATTTATTAAAAATAATTAATATGTAAGATAAGAAAGAGCTTAATAGCTCTGGTTAAAAACTTTAAACATCAGATAATTTTATCACACTTGTCTGCCTCAAAATTAGGTTTCCGAAGTACGCCTGGTTTGTCATATTCTCGTCAATCATATGAGGCCAAAGTGTTTTTCATTACGGGCACATCCATTCCGTATACTTATAGCAAATAAAATAAGTATTACAAAACTAGTAAGCTAGTGGATTTTTCCAAAGCCAATCAATAAAATGTTAGGTTAAAAAGTTTTACTAGCCGAAGTTTGGGGTAAGAAACCCTGTAACACTTACACGATTGACCATCGTTATAAAGATGATCTTCAATCAACGGTCAATTATGATTCTAACTTTGAAGTTTTGGTCGGATCGTCAAATATAGTGGTTTTGACATTCATAAAATTTAAGTGGAACGAATGTTAAAACCTCTATTTTAGACGAAACGGCCGATCCATCCAAATTAGATTTAATTGACACATAAAAGCGTTGACGACATCATAACATTCAAAATATGCTGACTATTTAAATAATATTGGCCATATATACACACACATATCGAAAACAATATTGAAAGTTTGCACATGTGCAAGAAAAGTCACCTATTGGCAAATTCGGAACATTTAGGAATTTACAGAAGTGCCATAAGTAATCCTGAAATATTTGATATACAGTACTTTTAAACAATACAAATTAATCACATGTTAACTACACATAAATTAATCAAACATTAGCCACTAAGGTAGTTAAAATACATGTTAATTTAGTTAATTTAACTTTTTGTATTATTTTTTTGCTTAAGCTAGTACCTGAAGATGTACTCTGAATCCGAAGTGTACGTAGTACGAATAAAAACAATAAAAGTATTATAGGTGGTTTATACTTCTAACTTGCATTGAACACTTTTGGGCTATACTAATAATAATGTTCGTTGTTATTTTGTTATCTTAACAAATTATTACACTGCAATTTTTAAACAGTGAAATTTGAAATTGTTTGAAATGAATTTGAAAATGATCCATCCTTACTATAGTATTTTGTAATATCATATGGTGCGTGCTACACGGTTATGAAGTGCAATAAAGAGATATTCACTTACTTACTTAGATGAACTTATATTATACAAAAGTTTCAGAACCACGAGTAAATTTCAGAGTTGTCTTAAGTTACAGGTGTTAAAAGAATAATATTAAATACAACTGGGGATAGATTTAGTCTGGCTATGAATGTTTTCGTTGACTTCAAGTATTTGCCTTTAATTATTGGCTTCTATGTTTGTTAGTAGAACTACGGTTACTCTGAAACATATATTCACTGGTTTAAACATGGGCCTGTTTATGACTTTTATGTTGTAAAAGACAGATTATCAGGTAGGTACAAAATGTAAGACAATGAGGATACGTTTTCACCTAATTTACATTACATTTTTATTTTATGTAGTCTAGGTGTCTGTTGTCGAAACTATGTAAACAGTTCGTTTTGAGCTTCTTCGTCACCGAAGTTTTTTATCTCTTAAGATTCTGGTGGAAATATTAAACATTTTCCCCTGTTTTCAGAAATGGTACATTAAAGGACTGTGACAAAAATTTTATTAAAAAACACATTATTCCAACTGTAAACCATTTGATTTACCTTTAATAAGACTTAAGTTCTGGAAGGGTGGCAGTATGAAGTTTTGATCATGAACACGAACAAAATTTTACAATCGGGAAGCACGAATAAAGACAAAAATGGTTTGCATTAAATTGTTATTATTTTTCTTTTTGCAATTTTATCAACTTTCCAACAAAGTTTTATGTTCAACTGTTGGAGTTTAGCTCCATTTCACCTTCCGCTTAAACCCATCGTCTAAAATCTGACGTACACCGTAGCTATGTTATGAGTAGAAAACTGTGTTGCTCCGCCGTGGTTGAGATCGTGTCTAACACATCGTAGTGCACGCAATTGTGCGCCTGATGAGACAATAAGATCTCTTCTTGTAAATTACAATTAATTTTGTAGCCTAGATGTTTTTGATGTAGAAATGACGCCAATAGTTTGTTTTGAGCTTTTTCGCTGCTGATTTTGTTATGCTCTCTTCAGACGGACAGTCCACGTCCAGATTCCAGGAGTCAAGTCTGTGACAGGAAAAATGGTAATAATAATAATAATAATAATAATAATAATAATATTCTTTATTGCAGGAAACAATTAACAATAATTGTATTGCAAGCGTCATATAGAAATAAAAGTCCTAATCTAATAACTAACACAATAAATTTTAATTCTGAGTAAAAATAATAGATAAGTAAATTTAAAATAAAAATTACTTTTTGGTTATGTGCCACCTGCCGCCGTTTTCTCGATAGTGGCCAAATTTTCTTGGATATCAGAAGGGGAGTGGAATTTTTTTTAATGTTAGTGAAGACTATCCCAGCGACCCATGGCAAACTCGTCAACTGAGTAAAATGCTTTGGACACTAAGAAGTGTTTTAGTCGTGATTTAAATTGTTTGTGGTTATTGACGCGTTTGATCTATTCAAGGTAAGCGAAAGGTAAAATGGAGCTTAACTTAGAAATTCAATTCCCCTTTCCACAATAGCTAAGCTTTCATGAATGGTAAGGCGTGTTCTAGTTTGAAACTGTTGAGTTGGGTGGTGTGTCTTTTGGTTTCTTGAGCTTCTTCGTCGCCGACTTTTTTGGATCTCTTCAGACGAACATGATATCAGCTTCCGGGAGTCTAGTGTTGGGGAAGGCTTTAGCTACGTCATGTGTAAAATATAGTTATAAACGTAAGTGTTTTGGATTAATATAACTAACGCGGTTATCACTGGTGTTCACTTCTTAGTTTTATTTTGGGATCCCAAACAAGTTCTAACACAGAGCTATATACTACATAAATGTAATTTTTAAGAGTTAATACTGCCTTTTCTTGATTACTTGAACACTATTTTGTAAAACCAAATTTAATATATGTTTGATCTTCTAACTTGATACTGTCAAGTATAATTTATTCACTATAAAAAGGAAATTTTATTACATAAGCGATGGTTAGCCTACTGGATACAAATTTAAAAAATCTATGTTTTTACAAAATGACACTAAATGATAAGAGGAACAAACTATAATAACATTAACGTCAGTTGGACTGTTCTTACATGATTGTACTTAAATTACGTACAATCATGTAAACTAAATGTTACAATTTAGTAACAATTGTAACTAAATTAAGTACAAATTTAGGGTTCTCCAAGTTCTTAATTCGATATAAATTGTCGTAATATTATGTGAACATTTAAAAAATGCAATTTTCTTTTGAGATACATAATTATAACAAAAAGTTTAGAGTTTTGCTATGAACTCAAACTCATTATATTTTTATTAGATTTTAGAATATTCAAGATTGAACATTAAGGTAACAAAATAAAAACAAGTCTTATTTGAAAAATCGGAAAGGCAAACTATAAAATATTTAAACATATTTAACGCTTTAAAATTAATTTATTTTTAAACAATGATTGGTTGGTTTGCAAACACGTTCAATATAAAACTTTAGGTATTCCACCAGACATAAAATTGCTGCGATGAACATAATTCATTTCACTGTTTTTCTTCTTCTTATTGTACAGACAAAACAATAAATAAATAGTAATTATAATATTTAAAATAATACATAAATGAATACAAAACTGCGAGCACTTAATTATAGAAACTGTTATAAAGTATATATCTTCTTCATCAATATGCGCTAACAATGACCATAAAACGAAAATCAATCAAAAAGTTCATACAAAGAGCTCGCTCACTTGAAGTTTTGTAAACAGTAGATTATCCGCTATGTTAATACAATAATTAACATTTGACATTTCGTCTTGGTATCTAAAGGTAAATTAATAGTAATGGTGAGATTCAATAATGTTTGTAGTATAATTGTTATGTAGCTATATAAATGATACATTGTAATAGAAATATGAGCTAAATAATTGTTTAAATATGAATTTATTGTTTATAAATAAATTGCTTCCTTCAAACAATAGATATAAATATTGAAATAAATAACCAACTCACAGTGGTGAACCAAGAATCGATTGTAGCTCCTGTAACAGCTTATTTAGGCAATTTGACTACTGAAGTGTGTTACAGGTATTGCATACGCTGCGCCTTCTTCATTGCAAAGGCGCGTCGCACGGTAGTCTGCATTATATCAATATCATAGCATGAATAATAGTCTGTAAATTGCATAGTAAATCATAATTATTGTTGTGGTTGGTCGTTATAACCCATTTAATGCCCAACGCTCATAAATACACAAAGAGAAGAATGTTTTACATTGTTCAATCAGTATCCTATAATATGGAATTGGGATTTAAAGCTCATTTTTGTTGCTTGTTAAGATTACACTGTTGCAAAGCTTTATATATAAGCTATATATATATATATATATATATATATATATATATATATATATATATATATATACCGGCAGCCATCTTTATTTTAGCCTCGTAAGAAAAATGGTATTCTTGTACGTCTTTATTTTAGCAGTAATATTATGGGATATATTTCTATTTTTAGACACAATTAAAACAAATCTAAAAGCCTCTCAGTTTTTAAACATTTGTATTGATTATTCATTCAAAATTGCAACATTTTTCACTTCATTGTTTGAATATTCCAAAAGTATTAATTTTACAAGAAAAACTCTAAAGAGTTTGGACGCCTATTACATATTTGCAAATATGTATCTTTTAAATGATACATCAAAAAAGCGTGGCTTTATTCCACGCTTAATAGAATTACTGAGGTATTGTCTAAGATGCCTATAATAGTTTTTGAATTGTAAATTCAAACGCTGTTTTCTTATTGCTTTACTTATTTTATCTCTAGACCGTATCAATCTGATTAGCGCCGTAGACATCCAAGATTTAAATTTTTTTAATCTGGTATTTATATTATAAATGTCTTTTTTCATACAGACACTGAATTGAAAACTAAACCTATAAATTCCTTAAAACAAGAAACTGACGTCTGCGCAACACAGGACGGGGGCCCAGTCGACGCGAGCGAGGTTGTAATAAGTACGAGGTGTGACGTCAGAGTCAGAATTAGAAATTTCATATGAGAAAAATAGTCAGGCCGTTACTGTAATGACATGTTATGTCAGTGTGGACCACAGCTGTTCTCACATAATTCATGTAAAAATGTGTTACAAAAATTTGGTTGAGCAAGAAAATATGGTGGTCAGTTACTCTAGTAGGTTTGTCTATCCTTATGTTCTGTGGTTCTAGATAAGTTCAAATTATGTCGCCTACAAATGCATGATTTAAAAGGTTGTTCTATCGTAAAGGTGTTCCAATCCGTCTATAAACAAACTCAAGTCGCTATCAAAGGTTATGTATACAATAAGAATATTATATTGTTTACTCAATAGAGTAATGTTCAACCTGAATAAACGTCGCATAAAGTTATTTGAGTGATAGTTAACGATTGCCAACTAGGTTAATGAGGCCGTCGTTTTGAATCCGTCTTTATTCAGTAGCGATAAGTTCAAATATAAAATGAACTGGTCAAATTCGCTGGAAATCTTTCCAAGATTTTGAAGCTGTTGATGCCACTATTTAAAAAATTAAAACACTCCTAGAAAGAATTTAACGGAAAAAGGGATTTTTAAAAGACGTCATTGTTATTAGCGCCTTCTAAAGAAGCCTTCAAAACCAAGCCCACACAACAGCCTGCCCGCCTAGTCGGAAAAAAATAAATACAAACTTAACAAAGTTATGTTTACTGAATACAATTTTGTTGCGTATCGGAATTAACATTGATATGACAAAGGAGATACTATTTAAAAAAAATAGTAATTTGTATGTTTGAAAAAAAAAATATGTTGATAATAATTGTAACTATTAGTGTAAAACATTAATGTAAAATTAGTGGGAAATACTAATTTGATATTACTTGCAGTTTCAATATTGAATTAGATCTTTTGGTTTTATGTACAGTAAATATGTATATTTGAAATGGAAACAAATGAAATAATCGATGTGACCTCAATAAAGCAATATTCAGAACGAATGGAGCGTATTAGTGGATTTAAAGGAGTAACAGTTCCATAAACTTATTATTATTTTGGAATCAAGAATATTTCACAGAAAACCCAACTTAAATAAATTATACAATAGCGTAAGAGGTGCATTGAGGAATTGCCCTCATCACAATAATGTATAAGTTCCCGACCATCCTGCTAATACAAAATCAATCGTAATACCTTTATGACAAATATATATATATATATTATTGAATCTCTGATATATCAGTAAAAGCTAATTTAAGCTTACAAAAATGAAATTGTAGGTTTGCCCATCTTTCAAAACAGCCAAATCAATGTTAAGAAAAATGCATACATTACGTACGTTTTAAAACTCAAAACTAAGCGAATATGTTTGTATAGAACAGTAGTTAGCCATTTACTGCATACAAATTTTCCGAATACAAACTCCTATTACTGGTCAACAGTGAATGGTGTAATAAACACAACACCACATTAATTAACATAATACACGTCCCTGTTATCAGTACACAACAATAAATTACCCTTATTCAGATCGTGCAATAAAATTATTGAATTGCAACAATGTCTGTTATACACTACCTTAACAAGCAGTAGTTAATAGCTGGTGTCGAGGAAAATGTTTTCTTCTGAGTAACTATAAAATTCGCTCTGCTGTTTAATTTGTAATCTGTTTACTGATTAAATTTCCTAAGTAAAAGTGGAAGCCTCTTCCTGGGGTAATTTCATTCAACATTGCAACAGCAATTTGTAATTCAGGTTATATTTGTTCAAAATCGTCTGAGCTAAGTCTCAAATCTCCCCTGATTTGTTTTTGAGTGCAAGAGATGAATTTTATAATTCAACTCATATCGTTTCCTGATAGAGATGCGATAAAGTTGAGTTCAGTAGTGTGAATTCATGGGAAGGCGAAAGAAGTATTACAAAGGGTTTAGAAGTAGAAGGGTTATGGATTGTCAACGGATGTCCTTGTAACAAATCATTCTTTGGCTCTTTGTGAGATTTAGCGTTGGAGGCCAGTCTTTGTATGCTTAACTAGAACCGCTTTATCACATTAGTTCAGTCTAAACAGCGTTATGCTGGAGATATGAAAGGAATCTTTATCCTTATCCTTAGTGGCTCAAAGCCCAATATGATATATTCGACTGTTTCTCATTTTGGCCACATAGTTACTATATTGAATTTTTATAAGAGAGGCCCATCGTTTAAAACCGTTTCAGTAAGTGGCCATGGCCGTTAGTTAATCTAGCTTCCCTCCAGTTGTTCCTTGCTGGGTGAATAGAGGAGTTTAGATAGTGTAACAAGGACTTTGATAAGAGCTTTCTAGCAGATGTCAGATTAGAGTTTTCAGACCTTACGATGTTCTGTCCTTACAAAATATTCGTCTGTGATCCTTATCACAAAACGAGTTATAGCAAAGGGTGGTACAAGTTTTCCTTTATAGTTCAATGAGAACAAGCTCGAGAGAGCTGGTCGGTCGAAAACATCTTCGGACCAACTACGAGTTTAACTATTCAATGGAGCGAATACAGCGTCTGATGGCACCTTCCCTTGACTTCTTCTCTAGTACAACACTTTATTAAAGGGCTATTACTGAGAATCTACTCTGCTGCCATTGATGAATAGTAGCTCCCATTGTGATGATTTGGAGTCCTTAGATCCATCATTGTCATTATCTTCAATGTTTGTTTGCGTTTTTTAAATTAATATATCGTTTTGCTTATTATGTTTGTAATATAATTCTCAGTACTGTCATTGTTACTTGTTGTTGTTTACTTAATTAATTACTTCTTTGTTAGCTTGTTCTAACTCAAATTACGACTTTTATTATTAATGAGTCATTGTAAGAGCTTGATCATCGGTATATCATTGAGTTATGTTATTATATTACAGTATTATTGAACTACCAAACTTATTGTTACTACAATTTATTTCTTGAGGAAATCTGTACAAATTATTTATTGCTATTGCACTATAGTTTATTCCTAATTCTTTAATGTTTTATTGCTTTTTTGTTCATCATTTAATCTAAATGAAAACTTTTGTAGTAATGTTGTAGATGGAGCTTATATTGGTACTGATAACTTACTTACATTAAAACATTAAACCAATATTTAACACTTATTATTTTGTGAGGCCTTTCGATATCAAAGATATCTTCTTCAGACACATCACAAATAAATATTGGTTTAATGTTTTAATGTAAGTTTTGTAGTAATGACTACTAAATTATAGCTAGAATTGTAAAAATGATTGTCCGTTGAAGTAAATAATTTAATACATTAATTATAATATCTTGTACACTCTTCTTGGTCCGTGTTTCTGCTATCTGATTCCCTAAGATAGCTCAATGACTTGAGGCCTCTCTGAGTTGTATTTAGATGGTTGTGCAATGCTTGTTTGCGCAGGGGTTGCATTGACTCCCGTGTAAGTTTGGGGGACATCTGGCAGGAGTACACCGTTCACGGATTGCACGTCTGAAGAAGAAGTCAAGCACGGATTGACTGTAACAATAAAAATATGCGCTTACCTTCAATGAGCTACATCTCTATTCCAAGGGGAGCACTTTCTGAAAGTGATGCCAAATTTCCAAGGCTCTGTTACGTACTTATTAGAGTAATTTAACGTGATTTTAGGTATACGAGTATGTAACCATTATAGTATATACATATTTGGCATTTCTTGTTACACTCCAGATGTGCCTTTTTGAATAAGCAGTACATCTGACTTTAGGACCCTTGCACGCGGGCTTCCAATGTTAATTTTATGGTACAGTTTTTTCAGTTAAAAAAGTTGATTACTAAAACACAGGTGGTGATAAAACAGTTATTCCCAATCCACTAATCAACATCGACTTGGTTCTAACAGCCACATAATATCGCTTTTTTTCTATATGATGGTTTACACTCATATGTTGTCTTCTAATGAGGTAATACGCCACTGCGGAACTCAAAAAAGTCGAAGAATCGAAGATTACACGAACGCCCGCGAAATAGGAATAGGACATACGAGTATCAATCTCGAAAAAAGATTCAAGGCATCAGATGTGTACATGATACTGAATTGTTCACATGACCTAACAGAAATCGTTAGTCACTAAATTTCATTCTTCGTGATCAGTTGAATAATTAATTTGAAATTACTGGAAAAGAGAAGAATGTGTATTAGATGATGTAACCAAACAATACAATGGTTATAAAAAGCATATTTTCGTTTAAATAATGAGCAGCCCTCTTCCAAAACACAGCTAATGTGTACAATGTTCTTGAAATGATTTGGATTTCTAACAGAACAGATAGGAACTGTGTAGATGGAAAAAGTGACAAGGATGACTAAGCTTCTCGTTACAGGATTTGTGGTGGAAGACGTGGTGAGTGAAGACCGGGATGTGGTTCGTGTTTTAAGTAGGGAAATAGCTGAGCGGTGAGAAACCAGAGGTACGACTGAAGAAAAATGTCTGGGAGAGCGAGCCTGACGACGCCGTGTACCCGGGGCCCGCGCGGTAGGTGACACGTTGATGAAGACATTGGCGCGCTTGTCGTAATCTAAATGTGAGCCGGACCCAGCTCGACTCGGCAACGGACCGCGCATTAAATCAACAGGCGAGCTTAATGCGAGTCTCCGGTTGGCCGGAGGGAAGCCAATCACGACGGGGGGCGGAGCCGCGGCACCACGACCATGTCAGTAGGCGAGGAGCGACCGGCGAGCCGACGGCACCGATGGATCATCACAAGGCTTCCAAACATCAGGAAATTGCAATTAGACAGCATTTCGATAGAGGGTCTCCTGGAAGCGGCCGCCTCCCCCTGCGTTAAACTGCTAATCGCGGAATAAGGTCATTTGTAAATGTCCTTCTTGTAAAGTTATACTTCATCCTTTGTTCTGACTCACTGAAATAATGAAGAAGCAGGAATGGAATTTTAATCAGATAAAGCATTTTTTTGCTATGAGAAGAAAACTATATTGATGTACATGAATTGTGTAAATCGTACACCAGCCTGTACAGGTGTGTTGACTGTCACGAGAGACTGGGTCTCTCCCGAACAGTTCAAGAATACTGTAAAATAATCTGGGAAGGTCAATAATTTATCGTGAAATAAAATTGTAAATTTCTTATGCATTCAATTTTTAAAACTCGAATTAAAAATTGTTTTATGAGGTTGTCACTGGTAACTTTTATCCACTGCGACAGGACGCTGAAACCCTGTGAGATAGCTGCAGTCGGTTCAGAGCTATGACAGGCGAGCCTCCTTTATTTTGACTACAAACATGTCATTAGGAGTGCCATGGAATTCTGAAGAACTTAAGATAAAAATAAATGTAAGCAACGAATAGAAATAACAGTGGAGAAGTTTTATGAGTAGCATACTGCAGCTTATTCGTTTAAAGTTACTTATTGGTGATGAAAGGTTTGGAAGGATAATATGATTTCGGATATATACTATCATTATATGTTACAAACGTTATAACACAACGTTTCGAGGATTTAAATTCATCCTCTTCGTCAGGTGAGAAGACAGTTAGTACATAAAAGTTAGAAAGTGTGAATGGACTGCTACTAAGAAAAGAAAGAAAAGAAGAAGAGAAAGAAAAGATCAAAACACACGAAAAGTGCTTGGAGTCCAGATAGGCTTGGATAAACCCAGGTATTGTCACTGCACAGGATGCAAGTCACGATCACAATACTGTAGTCGAGGTCACGAAGAGTCACAAGACACAATTGTGTATACAACACAACCCAGAGTACAATGCTTAAATATAGGTTACTAGCGTGCATGCATATAATATAAATACTGGTGGTATATGTAAATGCTATAAGAATGCATTTATATTCTATAAACCCAAAAATTCATGTACATGCTATACAAACAAGGAAATATGTGTATATTATACAATCAAGCGTGCATGTACATACTATACAAGCCAAGGTATATGTAACCTACATAATATACAACCAATGACGAATATACTATACTACCATGAATGCATGTACATATTAAACAAAATAGAGTAACGAAATTATTATAAAACCAAGATTACATGTACATACTTCACAACTAAGAGTGCATGTATGTACAATGCAACTAAGGGTACATACACATACTATATATCCAAGGGTTCATATATATGCTGTAAAACGAATTTTACAAGCATATAATACACAGCTAAAGGTGTATGAACATCCTGTACGACCAATGTTACTCATTCATACTTTATAACCAAGGGTCCATGTACATACTGTACACCAAGGTTACGTATTCATGTTATACAGGCAATGAAGTATACACATACAATGCAGCTAAGGGTCTATGAATATACTATACACCATACACAGAATATAATATGTATAAAAAACCAAAAAGTTTATTATACATTCAAACACATTAGAATAAAAATGACAAAAAGCTGCTACAAAAGATTTTACAGATTACAAAAGCACACTGTTGAAAATTACAATAATTTTTTTAATCCAATTTATCTGCAAGGTTCTCTGAATTAATGATTGAAATTAAAACCCACAAAGATACAATTCTTTAACTTTCAAATCAAAATGTTCAAAATGTTCAGTTGCATTGAATATAAGATAGTATCAACAAGCAGGGGATTCTGCTGTTTTTAAGTTTTATTTCAATATCTGTGTATTTGTTTAAAAACTACTTTTGGTTTTTTCTAATCCTATCCTGAAGAATCTGGGCGTGGAAATTTATTTTAAATTGAAACAGTCAAATGAAGTTTCGTTTTTTTAGTAAAAAGTGCAATATACAACAGTACAGTCAGTGAACAAATACACACATGATTTACATAATATAACGATAGAGTGATGACCTTCAGATGCTACTAAAACAATGTATGTTTCTTAATTGTAATCATATAAGAATAAGGAATTAAATCGGTTCTAATTGTAAAACATATTTTAATAACTAATTAGTGCACTAATTAGTTAATAATTACAGAGTATTGTGTGGAAAAAGCAATAAAATAGGATTATTTCTCATCACCTCCATAATTTGTTTTTAGTTTTAGTACTTCATTTTACATCATTTTACTATATGGGATATCACTAAAATATATATATAGTCTACGGTAAGTTTGCAAGAATTTGGAATTTAGCTTTTCTTTAGTATTTGAAATATGGTGTAGGACGATATAGATCCTCGGGCACTTCTTACGTACTATGAGTAACGTCATGACCGGGGCACCCTAGGTGCTAGCTACAGCCCTGGTATCGTGATAGCGGCATCGGACTCAAGTGGCTGGCCGAACCTCGATTGATACGGCACATAGTACAAAGAGAGAGAGTAGTGATCCTGGGTGGGGGGAGGGAGGGGGCGTGTCATTGTCGAACAACTGTTAGTTACTGTGTGTGATTTTGTGCCGCTTTGAGTGTGCGTGCTCGAGTGCGTACGCGTGTGTTAGTGAATGCGCGAGTTTATTATTCACAAGTTCTGGTAAGTTAATGTTTACGGCCAATCTAGGAATTATAACAAATTGCGAAAGTACCATTCTAGTACGAATGGTTTTCAAATTCAAATACCATTCCCTGTATTGAGGTTTTTGGAAGGTAATTCGATATTTTGTTTTCGTTTCTGATGAAATATGTTATTGATTCTTTACAGGATGATAAATTGTAGTCTAATACACGATTTTTTCACTGAGAAATTAAAATGGGTTAAAAACTTAATTTTCCCACAAAAGTACTAGCTAGCCTCTTATTATTACAGCGGTTCAGTTATATCCACAGATTGCTAATTAGAAGGATAATAATGTATAACAAATAACATCCCGAATCTTACCAAACTCAACTGTATGGCACTAAATAGCACAGTTGAAATGGTATGCAATTTCGGGCACACTTAATTAATAAGTGGCTCATTCTAGATTTGTAGTAATTTTAGAAAATTACTGAAATTAAATCATGCTTATTTGATTAGCTCAATAAAACTGAAATAGATTGTGTTTCTGATCAATCCATATAAAAACAAAAATTTACACAAATCCTTAAATTTTAGAGCCTCCAGAATAGCATTTTTTTTAAATTAAAATGAGATATAAAAGATATAAAAAAATTGCGTTGCACAAAATAGTTTTAATCCTAAATTACGTATTTGGACAAATAGTTATATGTCATGTATATAATGTAAATGATAATATCCTGTATTCACATTGCAAACTTCAACAACATTTAAAGCTATGGCAAATTACAGATCAGCGATTTTCTAGGCTCAGAATTAGATATTCCACAACCTATTTATCAATCTATTCTTTCTTAGACCGAACATGAAAGTTGTTTACACTAGTTTGCCGGATGACACGTTCCTTAGTACTGTATAACATTACTACTCGCAAGGTGAATTATAAATAATCGAATGTAAGGGTGTGATTTTCCTATTCGTACTTTCCTAACAGCATTTCTTCATCCTATGTCCTATTGTTTCTTACCGTTTTTTTCCTAGAAAAACTTGCTCACAAAGTCACAAAGTTAACTAAGTTCTAAATGGTAAGGTTGAAAATTGTGCGCAGTTTCCAATTAAATGGAACTTATAATTTGTAAAATAATAAATAGATAATTTGATGTTTAATTCAGATCAATAACGTTAAAGGGAGATGTACACTTATTTGGCTAATTATATTGCACATTGTCTAATCTTTTCTTAAAATTCATTCTCTTCAACCCTGCCTAAACGACTTCCCAGAGAATCATGCCAAAACTACATCGGAAATAGACTGTTCTGAAGTAGCTTTCTGTAGGCTTGTATTTAGACCTTTTAATGGACAAACCTTAATATTGAAGATGTAGAAATTACATGGTATAAATGTGACACTCAATGTGGAATAAATGTTATATTTGTATGATAAAAATTTCAAACATTGTACTAGTATTGTACTAAATCGCCAAACACAAACTTAAACTTTACTTTGCTCTTATTTCGTAGAAACGTACATTTATTCTTATCCAACTGTACTAAGAAACGCATTGCGGTCCTTTAGACACAATGGCAATGTGCGTAACAACTTTTTATCTGAATTTTAACTATGAATATGCTTATAGTGATAATTTGTTCATACATTTATTTAATCACAAAACCAGTATAAGCCAGTTATTTATTATACGTAATAAGGGATAAACCATTGTTTACTATCAAGGGAGTTTTTCAAAAAAGAAAATACATTTATCCAGACATTTTACAATGTTTTTTTGAGACCTAAAAGATTATTTTATTTTATCTTAAAAATATTAGAATCAATAACACGATGGATTAGAGGATGACTTACGTATAAGCTGGAAAAAAACGAGTATCACACCTATGGGCCCTAAGCTTGGGATACATCTGCACTTTAAATTCCATTTTGGTAATTTCAGAAGATATTTCAATGTAGATTTATTAGTTTACCTCTTGAAACAATCTGCCATCTATGTTCTTCGCTCTCTCTATGTAGCTTTACACACTGAAACATAACGTTGGGAAATTTCTTGTCATTTTTTTGACGATGGGAGGATTTTGAAGGTGACAACATTTGTCATCGATTAGTGATACAAAAATTCAATAATACTCATAATATTTTTAATCATGTTAATTTTTATACCACTGTACGGTTGCAAATGTTCAGAAAACCTTATAACCTTCACGTTGGACAAATTTAAATCCGTGTATCCCTCTTTTCTTGATTCAGTTCGACGATGGCTGGGGTACCGAAATATCTGCCTATTCTTTTTACAGCGATGACGGAGAACTAGGTGTATCATCACTAGCGTTCACCATCCTTGATTTGATGACTGGAAGATTGCAATGCTTGTAAAAGTCATAGCGTACAGTTCTTAGAGCAGTTTTCTATTCCAAGTGGGTAGAAAAGGGATTTGGTCGGAGTCAATATGCCTTTTCTCTTGAAAAGCAGGAATATAATACTATTTGCCAAGAACCAGCGGCATGGGAAGTGGTAGGCCAGAGCACCTCTTTTCTGTTTCGGACTCTAAGAGAATCCAATTATCAACAGCCTCAACGGCTTGGCGTTTCTTTGTTTCCAGTTTGTTTTTGACGATGGAAGGATTGTGAATAAACAGGATTTTTCCGGATATTTGCCATCGTTCAATGACACACAAAAATCGGTAACTCTACGTTTCGATATCTGCAATCTGATATCTTATGAAATAACAGACCTGCCACATTACAACTGGTGCTCGCATAAAGCGTCATATATGCGAAAGGGAGGTGTATGTGATGATAGCTGGAGCGTGTGCTGTTAACTCTTGCGCAATGTCCCAGCGTTCAGTAATTTGCACGCCACGAAGGTGGTCCAGTATCGAGACCATCTGAGGCTGGCTCTTCTCTAGAAGAGCAATAGTGACGCTAACAACATACCAGCGTGCCATCTGCTTGTCTGACAGAGTGCAGTTACTGATACAGTATGTTCGGTTAATGTCTCATGTTTCGGTTACTTAGAGATTTCCACCACCAGCGTGCCATCTGCTTGTCTGACAGAGTGCAGTTATTGATACAGTATGTTCGGTTAATGTCTCATGTTTCGGTTACTTAGAGATTTCCACCACCAGCGTGCCATCTGCTTGTCTGACAGAGTGCAGTTATTGATACAGTATGTTCGGTTAATGTCTCATGTTTCGGTTACTTAGAGATTTCCACCACCAGCGTGCCATCTGCTTGTCTGACAGAGTGCAGTTATTGATACAGTATGTTCGGTTAATGTCTCATGTTTCGGTTACTTAGAGATTTCCACCACCAGAGTGTCAGCTAGTTTGTACAAAATAACCACCAGAACTGTGTGTGTACGCGGAGTCAGGCTCTTCGTCCTTTCGTCCCGCAAAGAGTATCAACTCCCTTCCTGCGATTTATTTTTCTCCCTAACTACTACTATTTTCTCAGTATGTTTCCGTATATGATAATTTTAATCTTACAAAAAGTTCTGAATCACTCCGAATAGTCAACCATGTGGCTGGCCAGACAGTTATTACGATTGCCTTGGTGTATTTATGTTTTTTACATTTATATGAGACTTTATTTTAAAATAAAGTGGAAAAAATTAGATATTTCAAAATTGGCTCAAAATTATCAAATTTTAAATTTATATCCCCTTTCTCAGATTCGCCTGTATACAATACATCAAGTTGATTATAGAAAAGTCCAATTAGTATAACTAATTTTAGGTCTTGCATTTTTAAATGACGCTTCCAATACAGTTATTGTATATTGTTTCCTTCAATAAAACATCATCATTATTATTATCATCACCATTTCGAGGGTAATAACTTATTTCTTATCTTAACTTATGTGTTGCTGTAGTTCCAGTATTGGGCAGGAGGAAACTACAGTAAGTAGTCGGCGGCGTCTTGAGTTTATATGGGTTAATATAATAAAAGTAATAAATTACTTAAATATGGAAGAATATTTTCTAAGCGCTTTATAAGATTTATATTTTTGTAATAATTGCAAATGACAGAAGTCCTATCATCCTTTGAAATCATTGTTACAAATACAATAAAGAGGCATAAAATATATTAGTAAATGTATGGCGTTACAGAAATAAGACATGGTCAAAAAGTTTAAAAAAAATCAAAGCCAAGTAAATCCATTATTTTTGTTTGAACTATAACGTATATGTTGGTACTGGTATGCAACTAACATGTACTTACTGTGTATTGAAATGTATCTCTTCTAAATCAAACCCCCTAACGGTTACAAGACAATATTCTAGAGACTTCAGCTATAATGATGATATCAAAAATGTATAACCTAACCACCCGTCCAGCAACCAAGTTAACGGCAACAGCCTTGTCTTGTCTCTTTGTTTTCTCCAAAGTTAATCGAGCTGAAACCAGGTGATAGTCCTGCGCCCTCCCCTCTCGCAACCCTTGGAATCATAGAGCGGAACGCTGTATGATACGGCCATTCGGAGTCATCTGAGCAGAAGAGATCCTCAGTGGTTGTAGAACTACTTATGGGTGCGCGTGTGCACGTTTACACGCTCTTGTGCTGCGTGTCCAGACAGCTCTTCATTATTGTGTCATCATTGTAAGTTAAGGTCAGCACGAAACGAGACTATAACATCTGTTATACACGACATCTTATAGTAAAAACTATGAATGGGGATTCCAAGAAAAGTGTTAAAGGAGCGAACCTTAAATTTTATATTCTCAAATAGGTTTTTCTTAATATGAGTGTAGTACTAACAACGAAATACAATACCAATGAGGTGACAAGAACATGTGTTTTTAAGCGAGATGAAGAATCATATCACTTACAATCCTTGTACCAAAATCCACCGTAATCTATAAATGTTCTGCTCATTTTAATCTAAACCTACCTACTGTTAACTTTTCTCACCTAACTTAACTGCACCAAACGATTCCACGGGATATAATGGACAACTTCGTTGTATGCTTGAACGCTAATTTTTCAGCGGAGTGTGATGCGAAAACTGAACAGAAAATTTTTTATTGAATTCCTTCCCAATGCATTCAGTCAGCCTCCTGGTTCTGATGTGGTAGTTGACTGCCTATACAGTCCTCTTGAAATCTTAATCGATTTCCAAATGTTCTGCCATACACATAGGTAACCTTGTACTGTAGATCCGAGAATGGCGTAATATACTTCTAGCCTTGCTTGAATCGTAGGTAGGTACAAAACCAGCTTTGCCACTGTATAAATTTTCATCGACCGATTTGCGTTTATTGTTCGTATCACAATCATAAGTATTATGGCGAATTTGGTTTAATCGATACTTTAATATTTCGATGGTGAGTGAAATAATCCGTAACCGAAAACTACAGAAACTATCATGAAATAATACATGACTTAATCTTATATTTATTTATAAGCTTATTTATTTGTTTATATGCTATCTGTTAGACCTGTCTTACTGTGGTAAAACATGTTGTGATCGTATATTTTTTCCAGTTTTAAGTTCCGCAAAGGTTTAAATTGTTTGTAGTTTCTGCAGTCTTGTTCTTAAAATGAAACATAAATTAAGTCTACTTATATATCAAAAAGGAAAATTCAACTAACCAGCTAGCTGTATCCACTTCGGTGCGCTCTACAAATATGAGAACATGGTATATAAATATTGTGATCTCACAGATTCTAAGGAACTATTTTCCTAATATCGACGTACCAGGGAACATCACAAAACCTGCAAGAAATCTCCATAACTCTCAAGACTGATTCATCCACATTCCATCTGTGCCACCGTGGAATTCAGACTATGGGGGACATTCCGAGTTCCAAAATGGCAAAAAACTGGAAATATGTATCCCCTCAATATTAAAGTAAATCTATTTATAATGCTATTAAAGACAGTGAATTTGTAAAATTACTTAACTCTAAAAAAGCAATAAAATATCCCATCACTTATGTTCCTTATGTAATAAAATCAAAACCATTGTATTGTATATTTAAGATGTTAAAAAAAGTTCAAAAAAGAATCACAACTAATAGTTCACCGTTTGATTGATAAGACAGAGTTATTTCGATTGCTTTGGTTTAGTTATGTTTATCACATTTAAACGAAATTCTATTTTTAAATAAAGCAAGAAATATAATTTGTAGTCTGTGAAAATTAGCTAAAGTTCAATACTTATATTCATGAGAGTGAAATATTCCTTTAAATACGGCAAATATTTCATATTTTACGCGATTAAGTGGTTTTTGAAACGTACTAGTATAAAAATAAATATTTGTAAGAATAAAATTGTTTTGGACTGTTAATTTTTAATTGCTGCTATAAACTGTTTAATATCCTTGAATCACATTAAATAATTAAAATTAACTACTGTTATACACGCAGGATGTCATAATAGACTTAGAAATATGTTATTGTGGTACTTGATGTTGTATTTGCAATTGTAAGCAGGCATGTGCAGTGGTGTTGTGAGTAACTCTCTACAATAATAACATTGCAAATATATATACCATTGTAAATAATAGAGAGTGGTTTTATAATTTAACCATATATTTACCTAACGTAACTTAAGACCATAATTGCAATATATTCAGTTTGAAAACTAGCATATCGGTGTTAATTTATCAGTCAGTCATTCACTGTCCGCGGTCAGTTGTCCCAATTCTACTCTCGAACAGCTATTTCTCAGTCATTAATTTAAGCGGGAATGGAAATGTAAACAGCTGGAGATCGTCTGCTTGCGATAATAAACATTAGAAAAGAGAAACATTACAAGAGGTTTTAACGGTGTAAAGACAGTAACGGGATATAGCAGGTCAATGATATCTGAAATGAAACTGGTACTAAAATCCAAGGTGATATTTAGGATAGCGAAAAAAACTCAGACAAATTTCTACTGCAAGTATTTTAAGAAGTTTCCTCCAAACACAGTGATAACAATTAAGAGACTACCTAAATGAGTCGACAGTTGATTACTTTAATTATTCTGAAAACACTAAAATACAACTCATGTTACTATGTTTTTGGTCCAAGCCTTAACATCAATAGTCGACAGTGTAAGCAATGCTGCTTGCTGTTAACCTCGAATTCACTCGTACAACAGATATCTCACAAATTTTGTGTTCCTTATTTGATATTTATTCCATAAAAACAATAAATTGATTCACGCGAAACAAAGTCGAAAGTATTGAAACAAACAACGAAGTCTTATTTTATTCATTAAACCTTTTCCAAAGCCAGTACTTTGCTCGTTGCAAAAGAAAAGTTGTACTTCAGTCCCCATACACCAAAAATAAAAGCCATAATACCAACGCCTACCATCATCATTAAAAGAAACCAGGTTTCCATAAATTAAAAAAAAGTAGTATAAAATATTGTCCTAATATTTTAACTTATTTCTATTTTTAGTTGTAGTATCAAAATTTTGTTTGAATGGTAAAAAAAGATATTGTATAATACACTTTTATAATATTACATAGCTTTTAATCATTACTCAGTATCCATTTATCTGGGTTTCATTCGTATAATTACAGTCGGTAAAGTAATTTCATTATCAGAATTCCTTTTGTTATAAGGTATGATTTTTTCTAATTCCTGCGATACCGGCAATTATATTACCGGACAAACAAAAAATTACCTTATCTATTTACATTTGATTTTGATTTTTTATCTTCATTGTGGATAAAAAAGTATAGATTAGCTCAACATTACATAAAAACAAATACCAATCCCAAATTACTGACTTTGCAAATCTAATTTCTGAAATTTTTAAATTACATTAGATTTTGCAATACTGATAATATATAGCATTTAAGTTGTGTGCAGTAATTAGAGTGAACAATGGCACATTGTGTGTTTAATATTGTAATAAAACAAAAGGTGAAATTCAGCTCAGCTACATTACATTGGAAGCCAGTCCGCGAAAAGGATGACCCCTAGTATTTTAGTTAGAATAATATGTCTTTACTGAAATCGCATTGCTAGGCAAAATATAAAACATATTTTCATCCTTTTAATTCTGTTAGTAAATATTCTATCAGCTGATCCCGATATTTCTAGAGATTGGATTCATTTGTAAGAAATTCTCCGTATCCTGTCTGTGTGTTGGATGATTACTGCAGAATAAATTAAACAGAGTAAACTACACTGCTGCCAATGGCCCAGTGTAGCGGGCACAACGGTTATCGCAAGATAACCAGATCGAGCAACGTCGAGTGTGGCTGCTGCTTGGATGGGTGACCGCTAAGCGATTCTGTCCTTTCAAGCAGACCGCTTGTCAGGCCATTGGTGGTGGCTCGGGTCACCTTTAAGCCGTTGGTCCCTGGGTTAAGTGTGCTTCTTAGCCCTACCTTCACCTGGTAAAATAGGGCATCTTTACTTTACTTTAAAACATGTTTTAATCGTGCTCTTGCGAATAACAGTAATTTTAGTGTGACGTAGCTACTCTAGAAATGTATTGCATGAATTCATGCATAATTAATGTAGCAATTAAACCGTCATGTGCATTTTATTATGATTTCTTGGCTTGGTAATGACATCACATTTTTTAATTTTACTGTCTGCACAGTAATGTTTTATTTATGATAAATTACGGTTTTGGGGAGACGATTTAAAAATTTCTGGATCTCTTAAGCGATGAAATAACAACTTGCTCCCTCCGATGCTCAGAAGATGAACACACATAAACTTTGTATTGGTAAATTTATTTATAACTAATTGAGCACAATCCTTAATTATAGGGAGGTTCTAAACTGTTCATTTCATCGTTGGACACCTTTTTTGTGTTTCGAATCTCTTAACATTTGTATTAGTAATTGTATTAGTTTTTCAATTCCACCAGCACTCATATACTCCTTGCTTTGAACACAATAAAAAATCCTTTGAAGCAAAAAACGTCTCTGGCTGATAGCTTTTTCCAAAACGGACACTAGCTTACGTAAATGTTTTTAATTGTATATCCGCAGTAGTTAAGTATGCATAGTTAAGAGAAAAAGTAAAATTAGAAAGAAATCACTTCATAATCGAAGATTTTTGACATTAAAGACATTTTGTTGCTTGAAAATTATAAGATCTGAACATTTTCCGTACTTTCCGGCGTTTCCGTACTTCTCAGGAATTCAGAATTCGCACTGAGGTACATCATATTGCAGCGTACTTGTTCTTCCTTATCTTTCTTACAAAGTCTCAGTCTGGAAGCCTGAATGAACTAGCTCTCGACATAATTTTGTTCCTTGGAAAAAAAGAAAAACAACTACTGTTATACTAATGTTATCCCTACTGGGATAATAACTGGTTTTTGACAAAGACAGTCTTGTAAATATATTTTCAAGAAATTAAATCTACTAACCTTTCCTTGCATTTATATTATTCCAGCGTAAATAGTTCTTAAACAAAACCGTAAAACGTAGCGTTCTCCTATCCGAATTTCAAAGTATAACATTAGTAATAACCTCAAACGCATACATCCAACCATAACACTTCCTTTTTTTAAAACATACTTATTATAATGCTACGTCATTATTTTTTGCCCTTCCATGTAAATAAATGAAAAAGATTTCAATACTTTAAAAAAATCCCATGATTCTTTTTTAATTCTGAAATCTGTTCTATAAAATTCGCCTTAATGGCAATAAACTTTGATGCTTTATAACTTAAGCTAATGAGTATCTTATATTAAATATATACACATGTATCCACAGTTACATACTATTTTAACGCAGTCCCATGGGTGTAATATGCCTAATGGGGATTATGTGAATTTAAATCTGGATAGCTTTCCCACGATCACATTACCTGCTTGGAACTAAAGAAATGATTCTCTACAATGGTACCAGACGAGAAAGGAGTGCTCGGCGTCTGCATTGGTTGACGTTGACACTGGGAGCGGCCCGTGGTGTGTTAATGGGTGTTTATGACAACCTATGGCGGGTAGTCGCCAATGGTGGCATTCTATGGTAATTCTGGCTGACAAAATGGCGGCTGGTTGTTTGTGTCTTCTACTTTATTGCTGAGACTTTCCATACAATCTGTTATGTGACTCAGGAGGCGAGAATTCGTTTTGAGTTGACTGATGTTACGTTAATGCGCGCTAATAAATATTGTACAATGAATTTTGGTCCATATGTCGGTATATGAGGCAATACATAATGTTTTCACTGTTTTGGCCTGGGTTCATGCCAAGCCGACTTTCCCGCTGGTCAAATATAAGTGATCAAGAAACTCTTGGAAATGACCAGTTAGTTACTATGCCCTTCTAAACAATATTTATTTGCAGTGTTACTTACACGTAATGGTGACTTTGGTTATGAAATTGTTTATTTATATTGTATTGTGTATTTAGGGATACGTTTTGCATATCTTATTCATTAATTTGTTTGTGTCACCGAATGTTTTCATATTTTTCTATATGTTTTATATGTTCCTTAACATAATATTGTGTTGAACATGGTTATAATATGTTTATGCTATGTTAAAGTTTGCTGTAGGTTTGTAATATTTTTCTGGTTTATATTTATTTGATCTGTCCTTGTATAATTTATTTCTCTGATTACTACACCATAAATTTATTTGATTTTCATCCTAGTTTTTATCATATTTATTAAGCGTGCTCGTTTGTATAATCTTTAGTTTGACTTTAATAATGGAAAACGACATTGTAGATAAACACGTCAATTTAAAGCGAGTGTTGGATGTAACTGGATAGGAACAGCTAAAAACGTGAAATGGTATATAACGTGTTTTATATTAAATAAATAACAGTCACCAGGTCAGTAAATGGTCAGTGATTTAGTCAGTCAGAATGTTCAGTCAACCAGTCATAAAATGCTTTTCTCGCACCTTTAGTATTTTTAAAAATTCTTCGAAAATATGCAGCATTCACTCGAACAAAATATATACTCTAAAACTTTAGATTTATGTTGTTCTCTAAACTAAAATGTTGCAGTTATGCCAATAATGTATGAAGGAACTAAAATCCAGTTGCAGGTCTCTGAACTAGTGTAGGTGAAAGTGCCCCACGCACTTCTACTTCATAACCATCGAAACCTTCTAATATTTTCACGTATGGTTGAATTGAACAGTTCATAATCAAACTGCAAACTTAATTTTAAAAATAAAGTAATTTATTTTGTTATTATTATTATTAAATCAAATCTTTTGTCCGTTATGGAATCGTTATAGATTTAGGATCAAGAAGCATTATCGTGTATGACTTTGTTGCCTTTCTCATTTATCTCATAGAATTACTAATATTTCTTGATGACTCGCTGTAAAGATGGATCCCGGGAAATCTTGATATTATTGGATGTATGTTGTGTGAATATCCGAAAATGAAACAGCTCTTAAAAAGGAATTGTTGTGGTATGCAATAGCTCCAATGACACTATTTATCGAAATTACTGTTTTATTATAACATTAAAATATATATTAAATCGTTGCAAGTGACGTAAAAGAAACCTTAACACATATTATGTGTGAAATGATTCAACAGAGTTACGAAGTTTCGAGTATTTGCAATGCTGAGCGCTTCCATAAACTGGTTTTGTTGCGTAACACCTGCACTTCCTCTATTGGAGGCTGACCCGATTCGAGAAATACGAGGCCATCCCAATATGAACACTGGGCAAAAACCTGCCAGTAAAATACCTAACTAGGAATCCTCTCAGAAATACAAGGGCTTAGCAATAAAAGGAAAAAGTCTTATTGTCAAGCAGTATTAGCAATGGTTTACTCCCAGACAAAACCTCGGTTCAATAAACAAATCTCGAAATACATAGTAATCAGATTTGTTATCCACAATGCTTGTTTATCCTTAGACTCTTCTTCAAGTTCTGATGGAATCCCGAAGTGTTTCTCAGAGGATATTTTGTCCTAGTTGGGCAGTCTACTTTACTGTTTGGCATCATACTGGTTGACAAGCTTATTGGGAAATTTGAATATTGAGTTTACCTCCAATTCACCTTCATGTTAGCGCAGCGTCTTCAATCTGACCCTGTAAAAGACTTGATACCTGGAGCTATGATCGTCATAAGAGATTCGAAAGAAGTCAATAACGAAGAAGCTCAAAATGAACTCTTTACATCAGATACTCCTAAACCACCAATTTAGTGAATCAAGGTGAAGAGGTATTCTCATTGTCATAAGGTACACAACTTAATCTTCATTTAGATTACAATATGTTTCGTAGTCTAGGAGTCTCCGATGTCGAAACGATATATAGTTCATTTTGAGCTTATTCGTCGCAGACTTTTTAGGATCTCTTCAGACTCCACATTCCAAGATATATTGACTCCAGATTTCAAGAGCAAGTTTTTGACAGAGTCATATTCCAGGTGCTGCACCAAGAGGAAGGTCAATACAACATTCACATTGAATCAACCATTCCCACCATAGCTTCGAAATGGGGAATATTTATCGATTGTCTGGAATCGGCCACCATAAACATCTTCCTAATAACATATCCCCGTCCTCTTGAACAGATACAGACTCAATCGCTTACAGCTCGATTCAATTCTCTACTCAGTGCCTTATGCATCTAACACATTCTGTCTTCGATAATCTCATGATAATCTCTAATGAACACGTAATACATTATAATTATTGTATTGATATAATTGATTATGTAATATATGAATTAATTAATTATAATTAATGTAATAGAGTGATCGCGAGCAGCACTGAAATAGTAATTCCCAGCACTGATGTAAGAGTCCATTTAGGGGTAAATTGGATAAGTATAAGTATGCTGTAGTAATAACAAGCACATTTTTGTTTTTATGATTTTTTCTTATTTGAACAGTTGGTGGAACTGTAGGATTCATGTGTTTCAACCATAACTAGCGTGACACTTCTTTGTACAGGATTACCATTATTTTTAAAATAATTACATTAATATTATAATGAGCTGTAATATAGCGATCAAGAGCAGATCTCAAATAGTGTTTATCACACTGATGTAAGAATCCATGTGGAGGTTAAAGGAGATCCAGTAATAAAAAAGTGGAGTCGCATTTTTATATTGTTTCTTTTTTATTGTTGATTGAAATTAAAGGATGCGTGTGGGCCTATGTGTGACTTTTTTATACAGGATTCATTTTGAAATTTCTACATATAAATTTCATAAAAGGTTTGAAATAGAACTTTTTTGTTAAACATCTAGGTCTGTAGAGGAACTGAAAACAAATTGTTTTAGGATCCAAATCCCTCTCCCCCTGTACCTCCACCGTGTTTCCTCCATAGAATATATCAAAACTTCTCGTTATGCTCTGTGATATCTCATTTTAAAGCTCGAAACCCCGTGAAGTATGGTGAAAACAAATTAAAATTAGAATATATATTCGCTCCCTGCGATAAGAAATAAACTTTATAAGGGATTATAAAAATAATTTGTGACTTTTTTGGTTTAAAGATTTGCCATTTTTAATTTCTGACAATTTGTTCAGCTTTGGATGACCGTACAAAATAGGTATATTATTAACTTTTCAAACATACTTTCATTACTAGTTCATTATTTCAAGCAGTGTTCAATTGTTTAAAAAGTTTTTATTAATATAATGTAACTACATTCTTATTTATAGTTTGTAAACGTAAAGTATGATTAAAATTTTATATAATAAAAATATATTCAATTACAGTTATTAGAGTAAAATTATTCATGGATCTGTTGTACTCGAATAAGTAATTTTTATTCATATATGTATTTTTTGTTAGTAGAATATATTGTTTGGAGACTTCTAATTTATGTAAAATATTATTTCCAGTGTGTTTTTAATGATATACACACCTTTAGAGTAATAAACTACATCGTTATCATATTAATTAATCGTTAGGCAATTTAAAATTACTATGAAATACATTTTTGTTAAAGGACCTTAGTGATCTACAGTTTGTTTAGACAATGACACAATACAAAATACTTTCTAACAGTTTAATATGTAATATCTCCCAAAATCTGAACAAATTTGAATTATAAACAAATAAGGGTTACTGTAAAATAATGAAAAGTAATTGTGTAGTACAAAATAATCGCACATTTTGGAAACCCAACAAACAATGTACCCAATATCTGAACGGATAGAGCAAGGAAGATTAAAAATGGCTTTCTTTTCAAAATCATATTTTGATTTGATTTTAACATTTATATAAGTTTTAAAGTGGCCATATACCACGAAAGCCGTGATTAGCATTCATAGCAGGCCCGACAGCCGGCCACAGAATGACAGAGTGTTGAATCACAGAATGTTTCTAGAATTACCGCAAACTTTTCATGGTTCTATACTAATTTCCTGACTATCGACCTTGTGGTTGCATGAGTCTGTAGTCCTCCACCAATTAGGCGTTATCCTGGAACATATTTCCTCTATTCATGCACCTGGATTTGTAAATTCTGAGTGTGGCTAACAACTGCATAAAGTCTCTGTGTCTTACAAATTATTATCCCTCATTGTTCCCTTATAGTTCTTATAAAGTATAGTCTCCCACATGTAATATAAAGAAAGTTTTGCACTTAATAATATTTTACAATTTTAAATTTACTTCAAATTGTTTTTTATTTTGTTAAATCTCTATTTAGTAACAAAAGATGACTGGTTTTCTTAAACATGGTGATCAAACACAACATTGAAATTCGTCATTTAATAACTTTCTGGAACTATTTTGATATCTAGCTCTTGTATTGGTCGAGTAGAGTTTTAAAAATAGTTGTATAAAGAATGACTGTGCACGTATATATAAACAGCTGCTAGGCATTGAGCGATTAAACAACATACACAACTTAGTAAAAATAATATTTCTTAACGAATTTCTTTCAGGTCGCCTTTGCAGTTATTCATTTATCAGCTTTTTACGATAGTTTATTCATTTGTTTTGTATCAGTACGACTGTTAAAAAATGCGTTTGGATTAAGAACATCGAGTTTTCTTTTACGTATTTTGTGTGTGTGTGTGTGTGTGTGTGTGTGTGTGTGTGTGTGTGTGTGTGTGTGTGTGTGTGTGTGTGTGTGTGTGCGTGTGTGTGTGTGTTTTGATATATGTTTATTTACAGTTATCAAGATTCAATTCAAAATAAGTTAATGAACGTAAAATTTAAATTTGATTAAACTTAATGAAATAGAATAATTATTTAGTTTACACACTAGTTTAATTATCAGCGAATGGTTAACAGGATGGTTAGTAATGATTACAAATTTAATATTTAAAAGTTCTAAATTTGAACGTACTCGCTTCCAAGAGGAGTGGCCGCTTATTTTAGAACGTTTTATACTACCATAAACAATGATATAGTATATGAAAACAAATCTATGGTTACAGTATTCGTTTTAAATATGAAAAATATAAATAAGTTTCCAATAAGGGGTTGAACCTACAGAAAATCGTAACGCGATTAGATTTTTTGGTTATTGTTTTACTTACGTCACTGGTAAAGGCAACCAATCTCATCTGTCAATCTGAAAAGTGGTCCATAACACGGTGGTTCAGGTTATAAACATACAAAAAAGTTCTAAGACCATAGAAAACAACCTACATTTGAAAAAAATACATGTACCTATGTATATTTAAAACCTATTGAAAACTATGGAGAAATAGTGATTTACTATTACTGATTACAGAAAACACATGAACTCGTATTATTAATTACACTAACGAACACTCACAGAAGAGTTAGTAACGAGTTCACGTCCATTTGGAACTGCACCTACCAAAACTCATATTGCTTGTTACCTGAAATGTCAATATACATAATAAAACTTAATATATAAATAATAAAAAAACACATAATAAAATAATAACACAAATATTTGTTAATACGAGTATATTAACTTGGAAAAAAATTAACTACTTTACTGTACCTAAAAGTCCAAGTAAGACCAAAATATTTGCATTTGTATCTTATTAAAAACTGTATTAATTAGTAAATAAGATTATTTTGTTTAATTGAATTTTTCAAAAATTCTACTATAAAAATACTAATAAGATTTTCCTAAAATCAATGAAACTTATTTGTCTTTATTGATTTAATATTTATTCCCCTTAATTGTAATGTTTATTTACAGTAGTTTTAAACATCAGTGAGCAACATGAAACAACATGAAAAAAATATAGTCGTTTACTAATTATCTACATGTCTTTGTAGAGCAATTTTTGCATGCGCTGAGTTGAGCTACATACGCAGACATACACATAGACAGTTATGTTGTTTTACACATTGAGGAAGTATTGCTATACCCCGTTCATAAACTTGGGTAATGTACAAAGAATATACTTCCGGCATGCATCTAAAATACATGATGTAAGTGTTACATAATATACTATTGCTGCACACGACATGAATTCAATATAACGAGATGCGAGTTTTACCTCCATTCTTGATTAGCTATAAAATGGAACCACTTAAGTTATTTGGACGAAGTCTAATCTAGATGAGTACGAGTCAAGGTGTCTAAACCATCGATCAATTCTGGTTTTATATTTACAGTGTAAAAAAAGATTTCTTTGGCGCCGATCTTGTGGTTAAATCGCATCCTGTAATAATGTGAAGTGTTCGCAATTCATACAAAACTGGCTCCCTGGTTTATCGATTGCCATTTGACCTGCCAAACCACGCTTCCTCTCTCTCACTCTTGTTTTGGGAACATTGGCTTAGTCAATAGAGCTAATTTTCCAGCAAGTCTTTTTTTATGTTTGTCGTGAACATCGCCTTAATCAGCCTTTACATAATACTATTTAAATCTCGGGAAAATGTCCATTATAGATTAAAGAGCAATCAAATGTCGTGTACCAACGCCTTTCAATCTACCATATGCAGCTGATTTTAAAGCGACTTAGTTCTTCTAAATCAACTTTGCAGTAATATTTTCTGCAATCCCTATATATATATATATATATATATATATATATATATATATATATATATATATATATATATATATAGATTAGTACTAATAGTACTTCGCTTTTCGTATTGATATTAATTAAATATTTAGTAGTTATTCAGCTTTTCTGAACTTTTTCATTATTAAAACCGCAGATCTAGTGTTAATCCACTTCAACTCTTAACTTATTGGTGTGTTTTCTATCATGTCTGATGGTAAATATCCAGTTCTCCATAATTCACAATGAGGTTTAAACATAAACTATAATTAATAATTCATGCAAATAAGAATGTATTTTAATGGAATAAAGTCAATTTCTGTTGGACAAATTGTGTTTTCCATATAAAGAGGTTTCACATTTATTTAATAACCAAACGTTGAGTTAAATATGGATTTCACGAAAGCAAGCATGGTAGATTAGTGAAATAAAAACGTATCTGCAACCAATTTCAAATTTAAAGAAGGGTTAAGGAATAGAGAATTAATTGCATCTGTTTCTATTAGGGTAGTTTTTCAAACAACAAACTAATATTTACTAAAGCATACAGTATTTACTTCCTTACCTGATTTTAAATTCAAAACTTGACAAATTACCTCTTTATTTTGAGCATTTTATGAGAAAGTAAGTTTTAAAAAAATCAGTTTATAATTTGTTTTGTAGCCTAATAAGTTATTTTGGTTAACTACTTTACGTCGCGTACTACAAAGTTGTAATAAATCGTCAAAAGCGTGTCCATAAAATATGATATTATTTATAACACTAAAATAACTCCAATATACTTTTACCCACATACACTATTTTTTATGTATTGTCATTGTATTACTGTGCTACTATAATTACCATTTTTATGTTTTTGAAATTGTGAAGAATTTTTAGCGATTCGTCGAGGTAAGTATATGGAATGTAATTTCAAACCGGTTTAGCGTCAAGCATTGTAGTAATAGAGTAATAACATGTGTTCAAAATATGTAACGTTTTCTGAATATAAAACTCTTTTTTATAGGAACCGACAAGTATAATTAATATCATATGGAAGTCATTTCCTCCAAGCCAGAGCTCTGAATAATAAAATCATTAATCTAAAAATAATTTACTTCTCTTAACCCCAAACAGCTGCATTCTGATAATTAAAATCATTACACCTTTCTTTGCCCGGACTCTTCAGAACTGGCCTCGCACCGCTCTAGTCGACACCCAACCCCACCCCTTTGGAACTATAACAGATGTAACACAAGGTTAGCTATTATACAGAATTCTGGTATCAACCAGAATCAGTTGGTTATATAGTATTCATATTCCGATTACGTTCTCTTGTCTTCCAAGAATAGATATCGATATTTAGTTTTTCTCTCTATACAGTAGAACGTCAAAAATTCGGACGTCAAAAATCCGGACCGTCTATAATCCTGATTCAATTCTGGCTGAAAAATATTTTGTTTATATATGTACAGATTTAAAAAAATCTTCATGTATTTCGTAATTTCCTAATCACAGTTATACATAGTTACTGTATTTTAGTTTTATATAGCCTAGATATACTTTATAGGAAATACGACTACTGTATTTTTTCTGTAAGTTAAACAATTAAAGCTTTTATTAATAACGTAATGAGTAATTTTAATTACCCGCTCCACGTAAACATCATCGTGATTTATGCACGATTGCATATACTTTTCACAACCACCTTGTCATTACCTCTTTTTTGATTCATTTCGAAAATGCGGACATTTCAAAAATCCGGACAGGGTCGGGTCCCAATTGATCCGGATTATTGACGCTCTACTGCATTTGTGCATTATTTACTATAACATGCATAAACAGTAAACATTACAACATCATAATAACATTGGAAAGGTATCGGTGGAATAAAAATAAAAACTAGGAAATATGACTACTGTATTTTTTCTGTAAGTTAGACAATTAAAGCTTTTATTAATAACGTAATGAGTAATTGTAATTACCCGCTCCACGTAAACAACATCGTGATTTATGCACGATTGCACATACTTTTCACAACCACCTTGTCATTACCTCTTTTTTTGATTCATTTCGAAAATGCGGACATTTCAAAAATCCGGACAGGGTCGGGTCCCAATTGATCCGGATTATTGACGCTCTACTGCATTTGTGCATTATTTACTATAACATGCATAAACATTAAACATTACAACATCATAATAACATTGGAAAGGTATCGGTGGAATAAAAATAAAAACTAGGAAATATGACTACTGTATTTTTTCTGTAAGTTAGACAATTAAAGCTTTTATTAATAACGTAATGAGTAATTGTAATTACCCGCTCCACGTAAACAACATCGTGATTTATGCACGATTGCACATACTTTTCACAACCACCTTGTCATTACCTCTTTTTTGATTCATTTCGAAAATGCGGACATTTCAAAAATCCGGACAGGGTCGGGTCCCAATTGATCCGGATTATTGACGCTCTACTGCATTTGTGCATTATTTACTATAACATGCATAAACAGTAAACGTTACAACATCATAATAACATTGGAAAGGTATCGGTGGAATAAAAATAAAAACTAGGAAATATGACTACTGTATTTTTTCTGTAAGTTAAACGATTAAAGCTTTTATTAATAACGCAATGAGTAATTGTAATTACCCGCTCCACGTAAACAACATCGTGATTTATGCACGATTGCACATAACTTTTCATAACCACCTCGTCATTACCTCTTTTTTGGTTCATTTCGAAAATGCGGACATTTCAAAAATCCGGACAGGGTTAGGTCGCGATTGATTATTGACGCTCTACAGTATTTGTGCATTATTTACTTCAAACATGCATAAACAGTAAACATTACAACATCATAATAACATTGGAAAGGTATCGGTGGAATAAAAAGAAAATCTATTACTCCTTTGAAAATATGGTAGGGGTTAGAAAAAAATGATTTGAAAGTGAAAAACACAATTATAGGCAACTATTTTTTCATTTTGAGTCCGAAAATAGAGTCAAGACTTTCAGTCCGTACACAAAAGCGTATTACTCTCTTAAGCGTGCATTGTGGTTATTTTTAGATTGAGGCATATTATAATTATAATTCTGTAGTTAATAGTATGTGTTGTGATTCTGAGTATACAGAGTTTTATGGAAAACAGCAATATTTCATTTTAATCAAAAAGAATCAGATGACAATCTAAATCCGTACAATTACAGATGTATATCATTCCTGTCCACGGTTCAAAACAGGTTTGAAAAATGTCCACCTGGCGAGCGTTCAGCCATCTGTCGTGACTTGCCGGGTCATTTTTGTGAAAAATCGTCCACAGCTCGCACCTACACTCAACTAGCCGTCAGAATCGCTGACGACAGGCCAACTAACAGTGACGGCCGACCGGATTAACCGTACGATAACTGATGTAGCCTAAAATACCGGTGCCACTACCGTAGTTAGCATTTTCAATTCTCCGGTCAATTTAATAGTAAAAAAGTAACTCATTTTTACAGTTAATATCCTGGTGTGAGTGGATAATCTGTGGAGTAATTTTCAACAGAAAATCTGTAACAAATTTTATGTGAACCCTTAATTGTGAACGCTTAGCCGATTTCTCTACAGAGTGTTTTGTTATTGTATTTCCTGCAAGAGATGTTTAATTTCGATTCTTTCAAATAACTAGTACAAGTTAACTTCACATCTAAGCACATGCTTTAGAAACACTTATCTATATTTCGAGCAGATGAAAAGCACTATAAAGCCTTCAAAGGAATGGCGATGTTTACATAACTGTGCTTCGCAACAGGAATCGGCCTCAACAATCAGGGTTTGGTCAATTCTTGACTTGGTGCAATGTCTTACACTGCCTAAAAAATTCACATCCTAGTTTTCTTAAAATTGATAGGTGACTTTCCTAAATAAATCGATGTCCAGTGGATCTAGTTTTGGTAGGGAATTAAATTAATGTTTCGAAAGAAACATACTGATTATTGCTTTACTCATAACATTGTGTACTACAGATAATAATAATAATTCATTTATATTTCACAATAACAGTACATAATAAATAGATGAACACATCAGTTTTAAGTCTCCCGAGTATTAAACAAAGTTCGTCAACTGTGGGAGTATGAATGTTCACTATATTTTCACGCACATGCTGCAATACACAACGAATCATCATGCACGAGAAAAGAAGTGTACAATTTTTATAATAGTACCTAAACATATGTATAAAAATGAAACTTAAAATACCTAGAAAACAGAGTTGAGAAAAACACTAATTAAAACATACAATCATATTAATAGCAATAAAATAATAGTTTTAGAGAATTATTGCGTACAAGATAAAAAATACTCCTACGGGTATGCAGATTAAATAAAATAGATAATTTTATTATATTTACTTTTACGTATTTATTTAGCTCTACCACCAGCCAGCCTCAGATATTTTAATAATTGTGTATTAGCGCCATCCAGCGAGTTGCGGAAACCAAAAGTTGTCATTTCCAGCCAAATAGTCTGTGTTTATCTCGTTGGCGGACGATGTTCTGACTTTTGTTTACTTTCTAACGTTTGGTTTTATAAGGTCAAACTAAAGAAACATAACCTATGACTATTATTTCATTTTATTTTTCGATCCCCACCAAAATAAACCTTCGGCCTTTTCTTTCTTACTGGCATTTTTACTATACATCTCACGAAACACTAGATTGTAACAATATCTAGTGTTTCTCTAGATCAAAATCTGGGTCTAATGACCCAGGTTTTATGCTCCTGGGTCATTAAAGTAATAATCTCAACACAGTTTCTAAACAGTAAACAAAGCTGCTGGGGTTTCTGTACTTACTACGGACGGTAAATGAAACTGAATAATATGATGAAGTAATAATATTCATATAGTAATTAGTTTATTATGAATGCAATAAACTTTAAAATACGTGTGGGTTTCAGTTGACTGTGTAAATTAGTTAATGTTTATGTAATACATAAGTAGCAGCATACTTACTTTTTTACGTCACCCGTACGCGTTTTACGGTTCCCCGTTGCCATGTTTTACTTCTTCTGATCCCAAATTCCCATACTCAATGACAAGGAACTCAAAACAAGAACTTTAACAAACTTGACAGGTCTTGAAACAAGAACATAATGTGATAAAATGGTACCGCGAATCGTAGCACTGCCGACAGCGATGTATGCATTTTATTTTAAGAGTAAATGCTATACTGCTATATGATTGCTTTGCAGTTAATATAAAATATGAAAATGTTATCAATTGTTATAGCGATAATAAGTCGATATATTTAATGTCCGTGACATCCGCAATAATACAAGATCAAAATCACACTGTTCAAATAGTTATTGGAGTAGGAAAATATGATATCCATGTTTATGCTATAAAAATAGCGTGTGGTTCAAACACAAATATTTAAAAAAAACTGAGTGCAACAAAACTTAAGTACCGCAACCGGATCTTCTGAAGTACAAATGAATAAAATATGTGTAATTAGTCCAATAATACAGTGGGTTTGGGTCGCAGGATACAGGACTGATGTAACGACTACCCATAAAGGTCAGATTCCATTAAATAACCACATGTTATTCGGGTTTCCCATTATTTCCGATCCATAAACATTTGAGTGGTCATGAAGAAACAAACTGTAGCGAAGAATGATTGGTTGGAAACAGCGAGCCACCGTCCTAAATCACGTACGATGTTGCGTGTCCCCTCTGTGTGTAATACTCTGTAATACTCGCCCGCATGTTGTGGGACTGCTGAGTACGAGATTTATTAACTTCTACTACGGTACAATTTGTGGTATATTAGTTAAGTACATTTAGTTTCTATACAGTGTGTTATGTACAAGGTGTCTAGAATCGATTATGGGAGAACACATTGTCGTACAATAACGGGTTTTCACAATTCAACCCTGTAGATCAGTTTCCTAATGTATTCGTATATTTTTATGTACTATATGTGCCAAAATCGGTAGGTCTGAAGATTGATTCCCTTGTCATACAATAACGGGTTTTCACAATTCAACCCTGTAGATCAGTTTCCTAATGTATTCGTATATTTTTATGTACTATATGTACCAAAATCGGTAGGTCTGAAGATAGATTCCCTTGTCGTACAATAACGGGTTTTCACAATTCAACCCTGTAGATCAGTTTCCTAATGTATTCGTATATTTTTATGTACTATATGTGCCAAAATCGGTAGGTCTGAAGATTGATTCCCTTGTCGTACAATAACGGGTTTTCACAATTCAACCCTGTAGATCAGTTTCCTAATGTATTCGTATATTTTTATGTACTATATGTGCCAAAATCGGTAGGTCTGAAGATTGATTCCCTTGTCGTACAATAACGGGTTTTCACAATTCAACCCTGTAGATCAGTTTCCTAATGTATTCGTATATTTTTATGTACTTTATGTACCAAAATCGGTAGGTCTGAAGATAGATTCCCCTTGTCGTACAATAACGGGTTTTCACAATTCAACCCTGTAGATCAGTTTCCTAATGTATTCATGTATATTTTTATGTACTATATGTGCCAAAATCGGTAGGTCTGAAGATTGATTCCCTTGTCGTACAATAACGGGTTTTTCACAATTCAACCCTGTAGATCAGTTTCCTAATGTATTCGTATATTTTTATGTACTTTATGTACCAAAATCGGTAGGTCTGAAGATAGATTCCCTTGTCGTACAATAACGGGTTTTCACAATTCAACCCCTGTAGATCAGTTTCTAATGTATTCGTATATTTTTTATGTACTATATGTGCCAAAATCGGGTAGGTCTGAAGATTGATTCCCTTGTCGTACAATAACGGGTTTTTCACAATTCAACCCTGTAGATCAGTTTCCTAATGTATTCGTATATTTTTATGTACTATTTTATGTACCAAAATCGGTAGGTCTGAAGATAGATTCCCTTGTCGTACAATAACGGGTTTTCACAATTCAAACCCTGTAGATCAGTTTCCTAATGTATTCGTATATTTTTATGTACTACTATATGTACCAAAATCGGTAGGTCTGAAGATTGATTCCCTTGTCGTACAATAACGGGTTTTTCACAATTCAACCCTGTAGATCAGTTTCCTAATGTATTCGTATATTTTTTATGTACTATATGTACCAAAATCGTAGGTCTGAAGATAGATTCCCTTGTCGTACAATAACGGGTTTTCACAAATTCAACCCTGTAGATCAGTTTCCTAATGTATTCGTAATTTTTATGTACTATATGTACCAAAATCGGTAGGTCTGAAGATAGATTCCCTTGTCGTACAATAAACGGGTTTTCACAATTCAACCCTGTAGATCAGTTTCCTAATGTATTCGTATATTTTTATGTACTATATGTGCCAAAATCGGTAGGTCTGAAGATAGATTCCCTTGTCGTACAATAACGGGTTTTCACAATTCAACCCTGTAGATCAGTTTCCTAAATGTATTTCGTATATTTTTATGTACTATATGTGCCAAAATCGGTAGGTCTGAAGATTGATTCCCTTGTCGTACAATAACGGGTTTTCACAATTCAACCCTGTAGATCAGTTTCCTAATGTATTCGTATATTTTTATGTACTTTATGTACCAAAATCGGTAGGTCTGAAGATAGATTCCCTTGTCGTACAATAACGGGTTTTCACAATTCAACCCTGTAGATCAGTTTCCTAATGTATTCGTATATTTTTATGTACTATATGTGCCAAAATCGGTAGGTCTGAAGATTGATTCCCTTGTCGTACAATAACGGGTTTTCACAATTCAACCCTGTAGATCAGTTTCCTAATGTATTCGTATATTTTTATGTACTTTATGTACCAAAATCGGTAGGTCTGAAGATAGATTCCCTTGTCGTACAATAACGGGTTTTCACAATTCAACCCTGTAGATCAGTTTCCTAATGTATTCGTATATTTTTATGTACTATATGTGCCAAAATCGGTAGGTCTGAAGATTGATTTCCCTTGTCGTACAATAACGGGTTTTCACAATTCAACCCTGTAGATCAGTTTCCTAATGTATTCGTATATTTTTATGTACTTTATGTACCAAAATCGGTAGGTCTGAAGATAGATTCCCTTGTCGTACAATAACGGGTTTTTCACAATTCAACCCTGTAGATCTGTTTCCTAATGTATTCGTAAATTTTTATGTACTACTATATGTACCAAAATCGGTAGGTCTGAAGATAGATTCCCTTGTCGTACAATAACGGGTTTTCACAATTCAACCTGTAGATCAGTTTCCTAATGTATTCGTATATTTTTATGTACTATATGTACCAAAATCGGTAGGTCTGAAGATAGATTCCCTTGTCGTACAATAACGGGTTTTCACAATTCAACCTGTAGATCAGTTTTCCTAATGTATTTCGTATATATTTTTATGTACTATATGTACCAAAATCGGTAGGTCTGAAGATAGATTCCCTTGTCGTACAATAACGGGTTTTTCACAATTCAACCCTGTAGATCAGTTTCCTAATGTATTCGTATATTTTTATGTACTATATGTACCAAAATCGGTAGGTCTGAAGATTGATTCCCTTGTCGTACAATAACGGGTTTTCACAATTCAACCCTGTAGATCAGTTTCCTAATGTATTCGTATATTTTTATGTACTATATGTACCAAAATCGGTAGGTCTGAAGATAGATTCCCTTGTCGTACAATAACGGGTTTTCACAATTCAACCCTGTAGATCAGTTTCCTAATGTATTCGTATATTTTTATGTACTATATGTGCCAAAATCGGTAGGTCTGAAGATTGATTCCCTTGTCGTACAATAACGGGTTTTCACAATTCAACCCTGTAGATCAGTTTCCTAATGTATTCGTATATTTTTATGTACTATATGTGCCAAAATCGGTAGGTCTGAAGATAGATTCCCTTGTCGTACAATAACGGGTTTTCACAATTCAACCCTGTAGATCAGTTTCCTAATGTATTCGTATATTTTTATGTACTATATGTGCCAAAATCGGTACGTCTGAAGATAGATTCCTGAGTTTATAAACGGTCTTCTTAAGCCAAATACTCAATAACTATATAAAATGCCATTTATTTTAAATAACCATTATGTTGATTTTGATTCAATGCAATATACCGAAATGTAACTTTCTTAATATTTTATTTTGAAATGAAAAACAGTTTTCAATGATGTTAACAAACACATTTAATTTCTAGTATTGGTATTTATTATGTTAGTATTTTAAAATTTAATTATTTTGAATATCTCAAAATTGGGGGTAAAACTGGAAGAAGAAAACGAGGGAAAGTAATAATATTACATTCCGAAATAATACTTAAATAAATGATTTTATTTTAAATAAATATGAGATTACAGATTTCTTCACAATTGCTTTCAATATGACGTAATACGTAAAGTCTTACATTTTACAGTTTTGGGCGCCATCTTTTACATTTTAGTATTTTACATTTTACAATTAACTAAAAAGAAAATTAATTCTACGCTTGACTTTCAAATATTTAAAATGATGTATAACATTACATTTGTTGAAATTTAACAAACACAGGAATCGACCTTTTGGATTTTTCCATGAAGAGTGGACTTGATCGTGAACATATTTTCAAAGTCTTTTGAGCGGTTTGTTTTTGTTGGAAAACCCGTCCGGTTCTCTATTGTACAATAATATGTTCTATTCCAACCAATTTGAGACAAGTTATAAGATGTCTCAAATGAAACATAGTATATTAATTTCCATATATGAAACGCCGTGTATTGCAACTTGAGCAATTTGTAATGTAACGGAAAATTACAAAATTAAAATGCTGACTAGCGATAACCAGATGAAGTCATGGTAGTTTTTTAAATGTAACGCTAGTTCCATTAACATTAACATTGACCATTAACAGTAAGTGTTCAACAATGAGGCTGAACAAGGACATTCTAGGAACTACAAAGGACATGAAAGTTACTTGTATACAAGGAGTAGACAGAACATAAATATTGTCCAGCACTAACTATCGCAGTATGTAAATATGACAACAGACTCTTGCACTAGTATAGCAATTTAAATTTATGTGATAATAAAACAGCATATAACGAGCACGCAAACGATAAATGACGTAATTATAAGTTTATTTATAGGTTCCTAAGCAAAACAATTTGCTACATATTGTTGATACCACCGTTTTTTTTGTATAAACTTTATAACCTTCTGTGCTGTTTGTATTTATTTGAGTGTTAATTTAGAAATTGGTTTATTTTTATGAATCAGAAAATTATTTTTGACAGGACAATAAATAATATTTTAATTTATGATAAGATCGATTTAACAATCCAGCATATCACTCGTCTTTTTAGGAAATGTGGTAAGTGTTCGATACGGTGGCTAAGTAAAATCCATGTTTTGAACTAAAATACTTCACTGATATTAAGCATGTTCCTTATTTTTCTGCATATGAAAAATAAATATTTAACAACCCTCCAACATTCCATTACTATATTAAACTAGAGATTTTTAAGGTTTTAATCTAACATCAGTATTGGAGTAGTATAATATCTTTATCAATGTACTATACTTTTGTTTATAACATTTATAGTAATGGTTCATAACAAAAATTTGACTTGTCCTTTTTCTAAATTGGTACAATTTTGATACAATTACAAATCTGTATTTCCCTGGTTACAATCATATCATCATTGAGTTTACAAAACTTCTTCACTTGTACCAAAAAAAAAACATCCAAATGAAGAAATTAAGAATCTTACCGATAAAAAAATTAAAAACACAAAATTTAAAATTGTTTGTAGCATATACTCAATTACATACTCTAATTTTCGTAGTATTATTTTTAAAAAATTAAGAATTTAATTTCAAAATAATATAGTTTATTACGTATATATATTATGGTACCGACCCTATATATTTCTTGTCTTCTGCAATTTTATGTTGGTATTTCATTGCAAATAGCTTGGTACATTTTCTTTAATTGGGTTTTCAGAAACTTTAAAGTCGTAGGTGGTTGGTCGGTGAATGCAGATCTATTGTGACCTGAAGTTCTGTTTTAAATATTAGTGTTGTGTCTAATTTTTTATTAAGTGCATGATTTAGAGTTATTGAAGTTGACACACAGCATGGTGGATGTGATTCCTGACACGCGTGTCACAACGCTCTGGTATGATTTGTTAATTTTCACTTAGTTTGTAATTATGTGTTAGGTTAATTACTTACCTGGAGAAGGGATCAGATTACAGATCTCGAGACATAATTTTTGATTTTTGATGATCACTGAACAATGGTAAATGTATGGTAAATCCTGTTTCCTTCACAATCCTTCCATTGTCGAAAACAAACTTCAAATAATTTTTACGGATTGTTGACTATTTGTGAAAAATAAGACAGGACAAAGAAGGGCAATCGTAAAATGTAACATTTATATAGTTAAATTATAATTTTTATATTAGCGATAATAAAATATTAAGAATGTACCTGAAACTTTAAGTATGGAGGAAATATAAGTATATTATGAATTTAGACAAACACAAAAAACACATCTAAACGTTTGGAATAATTTGCATGGTATGTAGGGGGATCGCATTTCTTTTCTAATTCTATAGAAAACTAACTGTATTCCGTTAATATAAAATAGAAGAATTATTAGAGCTATATATTTAAAGTATATTTATATAGTAGATAGAATTCTCTGATGACAGAATATTTTACTTGCTCAAAAATCGCACTTACTTCAGGTTTTTCCCTCCAGTAATCCTTGTCTTAAAGAATTAAGACCTATAAGTTAACGTAGTGTAATGCGTTTTGGGTGTAATTCTGACCTTTACATATACTTTAATAAACGTTCTGTGAGGCTAGAAAACTACCAAAATAGACCCAATTACAACATTTCTTTGTTCAAGAAGTTTATAAATAATAGTTATGATATGTATTGAAAGAACGCTTCTTTCATATATTCATTCGTAAAGTACTTGGTAAACAGTATACTATACGAAATGACATGTTGCAGTATGTTTATAGTTATAAAGTGGTCTTTGACCGTTGGAAGGAAATAAAATAAACAAAAGTAACTAGAATTAACAAGATGTACATGTGTATAGAATAAGCACAAGTCAGTATGATATCATATACTAAAAAGAAACATAATCCAATAATAACAATGATAATATTGGCAATAAATTGGTAGTGCAAAACACCACATAGTCTTCATAATTAAGTAATAACAATAAGGACAAAAAATCGTTGAGACATTACCAATAATACATAGATAGACGCAGCAACAAATACACATGTGGAAAATATGGCAGTATATATATATATATATATATATATATATATATATATATATATTATATATATATATATATATACATTTTTCATATATATATATATATATATAATGTAGAAATGACTATAAATAAATATTACGTATGAGAATATAAATAATTGATTGGGATTATATATTACCGTACTCTAAAGTTATTATTATCATAGTATTCTTTTATTACGAACATGAGTGACTAGCACCTTAAGAATAATAATTACAAAGAAATTAAGGTATTCCAAGTTAAACAATAGTGGAAGATCATAAATTTAACAATAGACACGCACGATTTTGGCCGTAATTCACTTTTAGCGTAGTCACAGTTTGCTTGTAGGCGTAACGTAGTTTCTAAACACGAAAAGTTCAAATGGGACAGTGATTTTTCAACCCTTGTTTTGGAAATGTGATTTGTGAAATTTATCAAATATTTTATACGCATGGCACAAGGTACAAGTTACCACAATAAAAGGAGGTATTGACAGATGGGCGTGTTCTTGTATATATGAACATTTAGTAGGGCGACTTTTGCACTATAATGAAGTAAAACAAAACAAACACATTCGTTTATACGCCGTAAAATTGTGGGACCCCTACTTTCCAAGGCTCGCTACGACACTGGTCTTCACACTCCCGGAACAGCTAGAAGGGGCGCTCGGGGGACTTAATTAGACACAATCCTGTGTTTCATTCATTGTTTCACGCGGCTGGTCAAAGCTTTCATGTCGCACCTGCCCTGCTGCTCCTATTTGTGGCGGCTACTTAATGAAATCGCTCCGGGACCGGCACCTTTAACACACAATTTGTCCATGGAAGGGTCTCAAGGTGGGGGCTAATTTCGTCTCACGCGAGCTACAGATACCGTCGAGAAAAACGCCAGTTCAGTTATTTCAGTTCCGAGGTAGACCGGCGGCAGAATCTTTCAGTTGGTGGGTAATTGGATGTATGATGGAATTGTAGGCGAAGCAATTTTCAAACAATAATTCTTTATTACAGTAGGACAGGATATTGCAAGCGTTATTGTAAAATGTTTAATATATAATATATCTGTTTTCAGAGTATAAACCAAATCAATCCCTATCATATTCAAACATACGTAATAGTTGAAGACTCTTGGAGCATTTGGAAAAAAACTTGTGATTGCTACTAAATGTAAATAATACAATACTTATCCATTTTTTTGACGAAGGCTTTCGAAACCAAAGGTTTCATCATCAGACGACTCCACCAAAAAAGTGTGTGGAAAAAATAAAAAAATGAAAAAGTATTGTATTATTTACATTTAGTAGTAATTATACATAACAGTACCATTCATATACTCATTCATTCATTGTTATGCCAGTGTGATGGAAACTCATCAACAGAATAAATCACACCTGACATCAAAAGAAAAACTTTAAACTGACTAAAATGTAAAATTTTTAAACAGAATTAAGAGTTTAATTGTGTACATTAAATGATTGTATCAATGAGTATTATATTAAATATTATAATTAGCATAGTCAAATTTTAAGAATTAACTATGTTAATTAATAGTGTTTCGATATAATACTCATTGATACAATCATTTAATGTGCACAATTAAACTCTTACTTCTGTACTACTGTATACTAAAGAAATATACTACTATATGCTAATGGATGGAAAAATGTTCAGTGTAAAATTAAGTAAATGACAGGGATTTTTCTGTTTGTTTATAAAACCAAATGACAAACCGAAGACAGCAAAACCGTTACGTTTCCTAGCACCAGAAGCGAAGTATAGCCACGTTTCCGGGGCGGTCGGCCTCAGGGGGGCTTTGTACTCACAGAACCCCGACAGTCCCGTTAATAAAATCGTCTGGTCCGCCACCTTCGCCGTGGCCGAGCGCCAAAGGGTTGAGAGCGACCGAGCGTGAACACGTCGTCGCTGATTCGATTATTCTGTTTGGGGCTGTCAATCTCTGATTGTTTACGGCGAAAACAAAACCGCTGATTTTCACGATTGGATGGACACGCACAATCCTGGGCGGCACGAGCTGTTTCTAAAACAACTGATTTGGCGCACGCTGTTTTGGTTCCGTTCGTTAAGGCCACTCGAGTCTTTGTTTTTATTGTGCGTTTCGGGCCGGTTCAGCCCACCTTTGTCCGGTCCTTTTATTTTGGGTCAACAGTGGTTTGCATATTAAAGTCACTGTCAATAGAGCAGTTGTGAGTTGTCGATGTCGTACGTCATTTCGAGTGCTTTCGTAATCCCCACTCAGATATGGGCTTGGGCGGCTGATGTTGATCCATTCATTTAGCCGCTTCTGTTGGTAGTAATCCATAAAATTGTGGATTTCTTTTCAAAAGACTACCGAAAAGATGATTCCTTTACGAATATCTTCACTTATGAACGTTTGAACTAATATACTCGTGCTCATTCATAGCAGAACGTGTAGCCAGGATGAAACAATTTATAAAGGCAAGATTTTTAATGAGTATGAAACACATAATCAATTGATCCATCGTTTAATTATATCGTCCAAAAAATACTCATTTGTAGGGTTTTATTAGCCCTATTGTTGACCTGTTCATGGTATGGAAAGCATAAAACCATAATCTAAGAGAAGAACCGAGTAGAAATACCGTTTGGAGTTACAAACGCTTTATGTGTGATGGAGGGCTATTTTGGTATTCCCTTATATAACCTAATGCATAAGGTCAGGGATAAATACTATATGACTTATACTTGAACTGTACTTAATTATTTTCTTAGAAATGTTAATTAAACTTTTCCCGGTAAAATAATATTTCTTGTTTTAAAGATATATGAATATGTACCAATACCGAATTGTGAACTTAATCGATATAAATATTATTTCTGTAATGAAATTCACTTACTAAAACCATGGATAGTACTATGTCTCATGGATAATATTCTAGAGAGCGTGAAAAATGGATGTTTACCGGCGGAGGAACCCTAGCTGACTCGCGTCTACCCACGATTGGGCGCGGTGTCGCCTGCTCGGTTAGGCGCTTCTGCAGACAATACCGTCATTACTTAACAGCTGCTGAATGAATATTTGATGATTGTCACTTCGCCTTCCAGCTGATGTTTATGCCGCCATCTTGACTTGTTAACCGGTCCAATCCCGTACCACAAAATGGCGTCCACAACTTACACCTGAAAGCTAAATTCATGGGTTATACACAGATCCGAACAACGGTGTCCCTGGACTAAATCTATCGACTATGGAACGCTTACACTACGATTTATTCCTGCTTACAATTTCTGCATATGGAGACGATTAGTTCAATCACAAAAAGAAATATAGTGTAATTACAAAACTAAGATTAAAAAAGAAATGTTACGTTTTTATTAGTAACTAAACATTAACTATCTGACGTTTATACCTTCACGAATGGTCTATACTGAGTGTTTCGTTATTTATTTATGACGTAGTTATTTACCGACGCCCAGTGCTGAAACATTTTATATATTTTAGTACTGCTCTGACAATGAAGTAACATCAAAACGCAAAGTGGAATATTGTTTTTTGGTTGCTGACTAAAGGTGTTAAAAAACCTATTTCAATACTACTTATTGCAATCCAGGGGCTGAAACATGAATGTTCAAGAAGTCTGTCAGTCACGTTTAGCCACGTAGACAAAAATAAAAACGAAAGATCGAAACACAGTGCACAGTGTACATTACAACAAAGACTGATTAAAAAATGACGTAACGCCTGACTCTGTTGAAATGAAAATAAATCTTGGAAACCCAAAGAACTAATGTATTGCTCTGAAAATTTTGATAAGGAACGAAATACAGTTTTTATATTGATAAAATAATTTATTGAACTAGTAAATTATTTGAAATATCTGGAATTGGCCAATTTTGTGCATCGCCCAGTTCCATTGCGCGTCTCAAGTTATTAATTACGTATGATTATTTAGGAACAAAAATTCATGGTTAATACTGCAATGTGTAATGTTAACTTTTACCCCAGCACTACATATAAAACAAACATTGCATTGATTTAGAGTCGATGAAACTTTAACAGTGGGCAAAGGCATAACGTACAATCCCTTACAAGGTTAGGAAGAAAATACATATTAAACTATTTGATAAATGCCGAATGCGCCATTAAATCCATTCCATATGAGAACTTTACTGTCAGATTGGATCCAGAGTAGAAATTACTAGAAAACATACATACCTCCCTATAAACCGAAACCAAATTATGAGTTCTTAGCTTTAAAACATGAATGCCGATGATTATCAGCCGAACTGTTATTTTGGGTAATGCCAGTCAAAATTAAACCAAGGGTCTGGAAAATAGGCGAGCACTGGCGGCTTTCTTGATTTTTTCATAATAACGACGATGATACATCTGTGTGTTCCCTTTTTTATTGTTTAAGTTTATGAGATGTATCATCTGAATGGTACTACTTCCAGTTCTATTTCTTTTTCACGATATTATTACTCGTTATTTAACGAAAAAGCAGACGGATCTTACAAAAACTCCAGAGTTATTTTGACGCATACAGTTAGTACGTTAAACTGGAACTAGGTAAAGGTATTTTGATAGAATACGACAGGAAGCAGTTTAAAGTAACCCAAGAACCTCGCCTAGTCGTGACAACATGGCCACACCACCGCCGCGCCGCTGCCGTCGTCTGCAGGTTAGCTAATGACTCTATCCCTAACAAGGGATTGTTTGGTGTTTGGGGAGGTTCAGTTCTCACCCTCATTATATCCTCCGCCCTGTCATCATGCTGCCACCATCCATCAGTGGAGAGCCGGCTCCGGCCCACGCCGACTCTTAGTACCGCGCAAGCTACCAGAGAGCAGAAACTTCGACCTCCTTGAAGGTGAACACACTATTTCAAAATGAAACTACGGAATAGTTTCTTGCAGCATATTACACACAATAGAATTATCAAACTGGCCTCATCGACTACTAGACGTGTTTATGAGGTTCTATTAAATATATAGGAACTAGCAAAGAATAGATTGTTTTACTAACAAATATAACTTATTTGAATAATCTTTCTTACTCAGCCGATGTCGTGAGTAAAAAAAGATTCAATAAGGTTATGTAAAAATGGGTTTTAGAATCCAGTTTTTATGATGTTAATGAGCTTTGAAATACTTTATTTGTAAAACGTACTTTGAATTTTTAAATGTTTGATTTTAACGTGTATTTGAAACTACGGTTTTTAATTTATAAATTTAATTGGGATTATTTAATTAATTTTATTCTTTGGATGTGACACTTTATATTCCATTGTATGTTTAATGAAAATAAAGAAAATTGAATTTGAAATAATACATATCTGTATTGATTTACAACAGACTACTTTTTGAAATATGCAATGTAAACATTATGCACAGAGTGGTGAAAACACATCAATACTATGAATTACTGGATTATAAACAAACAAAAAGACAATACAAAATAATATACTTAGTGGAATTCAGCTCTAAAACATATATGTGTTTTTTACAAGGGAACCTTGTAGTAAAAAAGCTCCTTAAATATTCTTAAATTCTGTATTTGCTTACGAAAATGTTATCTTATACATAAAACATTAAATTTATTATATATTTCCATTATTTCATAGTGCTCTGCCAATTTAGTTTTCTTTTACTATGATCATAGTTTTATGGCACTTTACATAATCATATATAATGATTCTGTGAATTATTGTCCCTATCTTTACTCTTTGTAGTTTTATCTTTCTCTAATCCAGCTATCTTTTTTATCACAACTGACAAACAAATGGTATTGATTTTATGAATTTGGTGTTAACCTCAAATTATGAGTAGTGTTTGTGAGATGATGTTGTTTGAAGTCTTGGCATAATGTCTAGAACTAAACAATTTGACAAGAATAAGTTTGAAGGAACCCAATTTCACAAGAGGCTACTGATAATAGATAAGAAATGTTGTTCTAGAGCTGAAGATAATTGTTTAGTTGGACTAAAATCCGACCAAAATAGTGTTTTAGATGCCAACAAAATAGATTTAGAAGGTTTTAACAATAAAATAAAACATACAATAAATGTTAAAGGATAAAGGCAAGATAAGGAAGATGAAACAACTGCTGAGAATGTTGCTGGACTATTTTAGTGTAACAAGAACTTTTTAACTGTTTTTTTGTGCCTACGAAAGCTTCATATTTTTGACACTACGATACACTTTCTTTTACTAAACCTTTTAGCCTGTTATTCTGAAACCTTTTATTATGTTTATTTATACATAAGTTACAGTTGCTTCAGAAGATTGTACATGACAATAAATAGTGTACATTTGTAAACATAATGGATTTTATTCTAAGTGGACCTAGAAATTCATTTTGTCTAGATGAAGCGGTGTTCTCATTATCTCATCAGGTACACGATTGAGTGCACTACGAAAACATCTGCTGGGTAACTTAGATGGTTCTCTTTTGTATTCTAGTTGTCTCTGATGCCTTCGGTTCGTTTTAAATGTCTTTATCGCCTATTTTTTACCTTTTAAGACGGAAGTGGACTCTAGATTCCAGGAGTCAAGTTTTTGACAGTGTCTGATATCAGACTTTGCGCCAAAGATAAGACGTAATGCAGTAAACCCAATATTCACATTTCATCAACCTTTTCAGAATAGCTACTTTATGTGTGTTATAATCTTTATATTAAATATTTCCTTTTAATTAAATAGTAGAGATATTCTAATGAAACCTAATAATATTATAAATATAAATTCAGTCAATTTTAAGAATTTAAAAAATTGAATAATATTGATGAACTATTTTAAAGTGTGTTTATATGAACGATTCTATTTATTTAAAATAATAAAACGACAGCGAAAATAAACTTTATACAAAGATATTTCATGACATACAAATTTCAGAATATCTAAGCAGATAAAATAAGGAAATATTTTAAAATATTGAAAGTCTGGTTGTACAACGTTTGTACAAAACAAAATATTCCTGCTAAAGTTAGAGTTTGCTAATTTAAATAATGAATAATGTTAAGTATTATATGAAAACCATGCAAAGCAAACATGTGCAAAAACTAATACTTTTATACGTTACATAGTATATTGGGGTTTTCTGGACACAAGGCCCACCCGACAAACTAACCACAAATATCAGAAACGTTTCAAAAAGAAGTAAATTCTTGTAACGTAATTTGAAAAATATCACTATAAATGTAAATATTTAACTATACACAACTAATTACTTTTATATTTAGATATATTTCTTCAATAAAAGACCAACCGGTTAAAAATAACTAATGTATTTTTACTGCGGCCTATTATTTTAAAACGTGAAGGGACATTCCTCGTTTGAGTAATATCCTCTTGACTTCCTTTTAAAGAAATACGACAGAATATCATATCTTCTCTTATTATTAAACGTTACGAATCAAGAAACATCAGTGTGAATTTATTAAGGTACATATTAAGTAATTATGTTTCCATAAAAAAGAATTTTCAACTCATTGCAGTAAAATGTCATGTAGATTACGGGCTGTCATGGACATACGCCATCAATATTGTAACTGTAAGATACTCAAAAAGAGGAGGTGTAGTAGGAGGTTAGGTGTACAGGGAGGTCGTGCACCAATGAATAAATCTTAGCCTTCAGAACTGACTATTATCATTTATTGTAACACTATCACTGACATTTTGGTACTAACACATCTATGGGACGAATCTTTTACTTATTTTCCGTACTTGGATAGCCTTTATATGTATATATAAATAGAGATCTGAGCCCTAAACACTTCCTTTAAGACAACTCAAAGTTCCAAAATAACTTTCTAAATAAAAATACTTCCTTATAAGAATTAATGTTGACCACGAAATGGTGCAGCCTTGCACTCCTTGACCACGAACTCACCTAAAACAACCCCAATTAGCTTTAAGCAGAGATATTATTTAACACAATAAAAACTCCTTCAACCACAAGGGTTTCAAGCACGTACAACTTTGTTATACGCTTTAAAAATCAAAACAAAAAAGAAAAAACTTAATTACTTTTATTTTTTATCGTACAATACGTTAATATTGATAATTACTATACAACGCAAAATTAATACTTACGGACACATCTTACCGTCTGACAGATACCACCCATTAGTACCGGAAGTGGATGTTTAACTGAGCCACGTTTAAAGGACATCGGAGTTGTTCAGTTGTGATCGTTTTACCGTAATATCCTATATATCCCGGTACAAGTGTCGACGGTGAAGCGGGTAAGCGGACAGTGGATGCTGCCTACTCAGGTCCCGGTGTACGCCCGGGGTGGTTTGCCCGTGTTTGCCCGGAATGACTCAATCTGTCCACTACATCCTCGGGCATCTCGGTAACTGCAACACTTTACATCTTAATACCGAGCCCTACCGCTCACAAATTACACGTGTGTTAGATATGCTAATTCAGCAGCCTTATTACAGGACGGTCCTGCCACAAGCGGCTGGACACAACACTGCGGCCGTGGCCGTCCACTCGATGCTCTCAGGTCATAGCAGGGCAGTACCCCGACACACAGAAACACATTTGTCATACCGAAAGAAAAGTATTTAATTTCATCAACGGAAATTTGTAAAATGTTTGATATGAATTGCAAAATAAGATATGGCGCTAAATTAAATAATTGGAGCACTTAGAGTAATAATGTTATAAACGAGCCAGTTTTTACTGGACCAACAACAACGTCTTCTTATGATAGCAATCAACCAAACATGTCACATAATTTTAATATTAACGTTAATTACTACTTTGTTTATTCATTTCAATATTTACGTTAAATTCTAATTTTGCTATGGACCATTTTGTTTCTTGGGTGTGTGTAGGTAAAATGCTCTTCGCTGTTTGATCCTTGAAATTCTTATTCCCGTATTCCTCCGAAGACCGGATTCCAAGGGTTGTTCCGCCCTGTGAACTCAGATCCCTCGCCAGTGACACAAATCCAGATATCCCGCGGTGAGTAAATCGCGTCACCCTTGCGGCGCCGCTGGGGCGGAAACCCGGTAATCTGCTTGTGGCACAGTAATGAGTGTGAGGATGGGGACCGCGGTGGTAGGGTGCCGCTGCCGGCTGGTGGCAACTAAGCGGATTAAGGGATGCTGGCGGCCTCGGTGTGCCGCACACGGGTTAGGTTTTTTTCAGAAAAGTTCTTAATGTACAGTCTTGACATGTCTAAACTTCGTCCAAAAAAAAAGAACAATCCGGATTTTGCCTAATAGTCTGGAAGCCGCAAGTTAATTTTGTGTTGTATCAGCACACAATCCAGTGTTCGTGAGATCGATCTTGGGATTCCCTTAAGAAAGAAACCATCAGTACAGATTGTCAGGGCCGCTACTATGATGAAGGTCGGAATTGGAGGTGTCGAAGGGAAGAGTTACAAAATATAAAACTATAAATCTAACAGTTCAATTCTTGTTAGCTTCCTTCAATTAAACCTAAACATAGGCGCAATAACATATTTAAATCAGCATCAGCCAACTTTATAAAGGCCGACGCTTGGCTGAAATGTAAGAACATTTTTATCTCATCGAATGACCTAAACTTAATTCTAACATTTAACAAATAATAGTAATAGTAGTAACTTCATACTAAAAAAATAATAGTTAAATATAATAGTAGAGTTTAGTCCCCTACACTAGCTAGGATGGTACTCGAAGAGAGAGCGTTCTTAATCTTCAGATGAGCACGGTGTAATATAGTAACATCTGAAATTTGCTGGCTGTATGTGCCTGGATAGATGAAAGAACATCGAAACAGCTTCAACAGGCGATTTACTTTTTGCTCAACGCAAGGTTGCTCAAGGGAGCCAACCAAGGTTGCATACCAAAGCGGGTGCTACACACACTGTGTTTTAGCAGCCAACTAATGGTAAACGGGGTATAGTTTTCGAAGAGAACAATCCATTTTAACTCTGTTTAGTTTATCTAAACTCAGATTACGGAAAAAATCCTCTCTAGTGAACAAGAGAACCGCTGAAGCATAACCAGGGAAGGAACTCGAGTTTTAAAGCTCTAAAAATATCTGAATTGAAAAGGACAAAAATAGATTTCAGAACAGTTTGAGTTACGTTAAATTAAATTAAATGTGATTTCTATTAGAGTAGCAACACAACATGTAATTAAACTTAACGTTTATAAAAAAAAACAAGCATGCTAGAAACCCTCACCTGGTTGGGCTCTAATTCTTTTTCTCACGTACATTATATAATTTTGCATCGTTTACACTTATTTTACACATCGTATACATAACCCCAAACAATTAAATATAGTAAAGTAATAAGTAAATATATACAAAAAAACAATTAAATTGAATGTGCAGGTACAGCAATAGCTACATGTTATATGGTTAATTGGTCAAACAGGATGATAGTTAATTATGATAGTCTAAAAATATAAAATTTTCAAACTTGTCCCATGTAAAATATATAAATATATCAAATAAAATTTAATAACCATTCAGTTTAACCTTCTATGGTATAGACGTGATTAATTTAGTTATTAAATTAGTGGATTAAGGGCCACGAGTATTTCTTGGACACACACGACTACAGCGAAGACTATAAACTCATTGATGAACATTGAAAGTTTTTATAAATACGCACAAATAACTATTACTTAATTTTAAAATATAAAAGAACTGTTTGTGACTCAAACACAAAGGAGTTATTTCACTGTCAAGTTTTATGACAAATAGTATGTACATTGTACTCGTATATTAATACTCTGATCACGACAATCTGTGTTAAATTTAATTCAAAGTACATAAACGCACAGTTGTGCTGACTAAAAAGGAAGCAGCAGTATAACGTTGTTGCAACATACGAGTAGAAGACAATCTAGTGTTCCAGCACAGGTTTCATCTCCACCGGGCTAACCAATAGCTACATTAACGCGGCTAAGTCAAGCTATTAGTCACGATACTATGATCTACGCCGCGTACTCAATCATGTGCTATTATATGCAAATAGACCTGCCTTCATGTCGCGAAACGGGTTAATTATATAATAACTCAATCGTTATGGCATGGTCGTGGCCAAACACGTTCTGTCTCATCGACCTCACCGTTGGAATCATGTTGGGTCGGTCTTCGGTGATTCTGACCCAATAGCATCGCAGATAGAAGACGGTCTGTGGATACTTGTACATTCCTTACTTTGGATGATTTATATCCATTAATTTTTCAAACTCTAGGTTTTTGTTACGATCCAGAATGACGAAAATGGGCACTGGAACATACCGTTAAGTGCCCACTAGTTAATACACCAAGCATACATCGAAGAACATCAGAACACCTATGAACCCTCAAAGTTGCCTTACCAGACCATGACCTGAAGCATTCAACACATTCCAATGCCTCTTTGTTGGAATTCTGGAATATCTGGAATTCAATTCCGTTGCCTTCCACCCCTTCTAGTCACCTCAAATCAAATCAAAATCACATTTATTTCCACACACAAAAAGAAATGAGATACAAAATAAATCTTTACATTGAAATGATAACAAATGTAGCATTTGTATATTATCTAATTCATATGAACATACAAAAGTATTCTAATAATACAACTCAAAAACTAAAATTAAATAATTAACGTTAAATAATATAAAAAAGACTTATGTTACATAAATAAATTAATATAATGAATAAATAGATGAAATATACATACATATACATATACATGTATATACACATACATATACATACATATCCACATCCATAGACGCATACCTAGTAAAAACAGCATTAAATTTGCTACATAATTTCTGGATAAATTCAAATAATGGGAAAAGAGCCTATATGGGCCTTAATGGCCTGTGCGTAGACTCGAGTTGAAATTGTTGAGATTCGAATTTTATCTCGAGCAGAGTGTAGATTAATTTTATAAAATTTGATAATTGAAAGAAGACATCTAATGCAGAATAAACGACGGATATGACCTCGAATTCCGATAATCAGCAATATAGTGGAGAAAGTAGACAAAAACAAATAAAAATATTGAGTGAACAAAAATTACAAAAAATAGGCTAATTACTTAAGTGAATGGATTTTATTATCTATAATTTGAAGGGGAGACCTCTCGGCCTGTCTTTTCTCTCTGGTTTCTAGTTACGTTTTCATCGTTTTCCTTTATATAAAATGGCTTTAAGAGTGTCCAGCACTAAAGGCGCATCTCAGTACCGCCATGCTTGTCTCGGATTTACAAGATGGACACAATTTTCCTTTTTATCAACAAATATATAGTAATGAAAGAATCGTATTACTGCACAGTTCTGGTATATTTAGTCAGTGCTCCCTTTGATCAAACAATCTGATTGTACAGCTTAATCATGTTAGACTACTCATAGCCTTTCATTCAGTCACGTCATGCCCTTGTTCGTTGAGATACGGTTTTATGGTTATATGTGAGTTAATCATTTTGGTACAACGATACCTGGAAGTCATAAGCTCGCTATGAATATTGGAAATAACATTTTTCATCAAGCAAAGGTGCCTCATTGAAACTGCCTGACGATGTGTTGTTTGGTGGAGTAATCGGTTTTTGTTTGATTGATTTATGAAACATTTCAGTCATATTCCCTAAAGACAGGTGAAAGAAGTATTTTGTTATGCCATGACGAATTGTAGACAATTAAAGTGCTAATTTGGGTTACCTTGAAATCAGGTTCACTGAAAAAAAGTGTTGAAGACAAGGATATGATTTTACTTAAAAAAATATTTCATATCTGTGACATATTATAAGAGGAATAGCATGCCTTTCATATAAAGTTATGTAATTTCATTCAGTTCAATTTTATTGTTTTAAACATGTCATTCTCTAAAGTCATAATTCTCCTATCCCTCTCTTTAACCAATGTTTCCGTGGGTCTGGTAACACCCCTCGTAAAGTTTAAAAAAAGTTTTTATTTTCTATATTTTCAGGAAAGGCTGTTTTGACTGAATGGCTGTGGCTATGAAATTAAGAATAGTAATAAACCGTTCGCACTACTATAGCTCATATGTATGCACATACAATACATTCAGCTATGTCAAGTTGTAGATCGTTTTTTTTTTCACGATCTCTATCTAAACAAGTTATTGCCAAGCGGGGTCCTTCAAAATCAGGTTTACACAATTTTTAGTTGGTCTAATGCGAGTTTATAAAAACTAAGAATTTCAAACTGTGGTGATAATTTGCGTTTTCTCTTAAATATGTTTTCCCACATGTAATCTTATGTGAGTTTATCATAACAAAATAGAGGCAAGAACAACACTTTCAAACCAACAAATATATTAAATTAATTAACCGAGAGAATAAATTATAGCAATTACTGCTATAAAATATAAGAGCAGTCAGTAAAGAAAGTAAAACATTATAAAATATTTTGAAATATATACTACAGCAAAAAGACCATACACAAATAAATAAGTCTAGAAATGTATAACTATCTTATCAGACAGACCATAATTTTATAACTATAGCCCCAACAATTACAAATCACAGTAAGTTATAAAATAGTAAGACTAGAGGAGTTTAAATTTTGCTGAATAGAGTAAAATACATGGAATTATGTTAAGCCTTAAATAAAAAAAAGTATGACCTATTCTAAAACATATATCCACAGTATTCGTATAGTGCTAGTCTATGTAAGCAAGTTATTTGTTCAAAGATATACTAATATTAAATTATCATTACGTAGACTTAAACATAATGTGATATGCTGAGATAACACCTGAAACATGAAAAGGGGCTTACAATAAAAACATAACCAAACTATGCTAGAACACAGAGAAGATATACACAATGGAAATAGCTATGGTGTAATCATAGCTAAATGGCAATAATGATAAAAATATCCCTTAAAATTAAGAAACTTCACAATTTTCCAATGTAAATTAAAATTTTTGGATAGAAAGATACAAAATTATGGTCCAGGGGAATTATTTCAGTTTATTCTGTGGTGCGGCGTTAGGGCTGCACAGTCCAAGCGCTCATTTTTTCTGTGGTAGTCAGTGCTTACTATCATAAATTTTATTTAAATATGGGAAAACACAAGAGTGATACTTGTAACTAAAATGCTCTCTTATTTTCGTACCCGCGAACTATTTGGTGAACTATAAAGTAAGAGGGCAGCATACGTCACAAAATTGATTTCTATATTGCTAGATATAAGGATATAATGGTATAATGCAGACAGAACCGGTTATATAAATTATATGATTTATTATTACATTATTTAGTAGTGTGCGTGAAATGTTACTTCAGTTCTAATTAGAATTTAATATATTAATTTTCAAAAGGACTTCAACGCTACTCACACATAATATGGCACATGGGCTACAATTCTCCTGAAAATGGAAAATAAAAAATTTTGTGCCTGAAAATTAATCAAATTTAGCTTGAATCCAGGGTTGAAATTTTTTGTAGACACATAATTTGAAAGAATTTGTTTGGAATAGAGGGAATGAAATTTTAGGAATTAAGGCGACACCTAAACGTTCTTCGTAAAGTCCTAAACTTTAAACACGTGCAGCTGCTCCGTATATATGTAACTATTGGATTTAAGCTACAATACAGGCGTCTATTTTGACTCATTAGTGCTGATTTACCCAAATAGAGTCTACAATGAAACTTTCGAGTTGATCGTCTGTCTGTATGAAGGTGTCGGTAAAGAAGTAAGAATGGTTAGCGTTATTTCCATTATACCCACCCATGAATGTTTTATGACATCCATTTCTTATGTCACATAAAATATATACAAATAAATATGGTATGGAAACAAAGTAGGCCTAATGTTTTTCTGGAAAAATTCTTTAGACCTGACGTTCACTATCCCTTTTTGACTATTTATAGTTATATTAAAACAAGCTGTAAATTATTTTCATCTTGAGTTTGATGGGGCTGAACAAATACTAGCTGGGCACCAGTTGTAGTATAAGCTCCATACCGATTAACGAAGCAGTAATGTTATATGAATATCCAGCCTAGATTATCTGGAAATCCCTGAAAGTACACGGAAAGATAAAAGGAAGTCCTGAAATGATCTAGACAGGAGAAGGAGGTCTAAACAAAACTATGAAAAGGAATGAGTTTTGATTTCGTTTCGACTCGTTTTGTTTCGGCGAGTCCTCAGAACACTTGAGTGAGTAGGCACACAACATATAGTTACGGTGTCAGGAGATGTTCCTGGTCTGATGAGAAACATTGCTCCAGCACAGATTGCCTCCCATCACAAAGGATCCTGTAGACCACGGGCCGAGTGCGCCCGACTGTACCCGTAAAGCGGCGACTGTACACGATTGAGTCGTCGCCGGATTAGCAATGCTAATACTCTCCCCGGTTTTTGCCAACCATTGTGTTGTGTTCGCGTTACGCGGTAAGCGGCGAGCGGCGCTGCTCTCTCTCTGCCCCTTTATTGGTGGCGATTCTTGGAATTTCTCGCCGGGTTCCGTAGCTGATATTGTTATGTGCTTGGTGGCCGCGAACACCGACACACGCACACAAACAATCTTAGAGGCACGCCTCCGACGAGCAGCCTCCAAGGCGTCAGACGATGCCGATGGGTGCGATAACTACAAACCTATGGCGTTCATACAGGCAAATTCAAAAATTCCTGAAATGCCAGTCTTACAATAGTTTTATTCTGTATCTTATCCTCTTATTACATTTCTTGTCTACATCTGATTAGATGTATCATTTTGTAACAAAATTCATAATTAATTATGAACACCGTAATGATGTACTTTTTTCGTTGATCCTAATCGAATACACTTACTACTAGTTTGTTATGTTATATTATGTGTATTATATCTAAGAAATAAGAAGATTAAACATTCTAAACAAGATATTTTTTACTTAATCGAAAAGTGTCTATTTTTATTTAAGACCTCTTGAAATGAACTAGGTGCTTCCTTTACTATTTGTAACAGTTGTTTACAACATTACAAGGCTTGAGCATTAAATACGTTATTCGCTCGCGCATATTGTTTATGTTGGGACACGTCATATTTCTACTACCTGCTACTCTAAGTTACAGTTAATTATTCTAATTTCGACTTACCTCATCACCTTATAATATTAAATAGTGCTAGGGATTAGGGATTTTAAAGCGAAAGTTGTTTAATTGTCATTGCCGAAAAGCATCATACGTTCAATTAAACAATAAAAACTCTAGCTTTTCATCCAAAAACATAGAAGCACTCTTATGTGTTTTGTTCAAAAATGTAAAAACATTCAACATTCCCTCTACATTTTGGAATACATTTTTTAATTAATAAATATTCTGTAAAAGCCATTTTGAATATCTTCTAAGTGTTGAATGGATATTCGCTGGGCCTTTCTCAAAATAAACGCCTGAGTACGAAGTGAGAAACGTCTGATACTCATTTGTTTGTAACCGACAATATTTTCAAACCCAATAAATAGGGTTGACAATATTTTTCTGATACAAAACAGTAATGTAGTTATAGAATGTTAAGCAGTTTATATAGTCTAGGAGCTCGTCTAGCCACATGAACAGCTCTAAATAACAAATAATTTACACACAAAGTTTTAGTCAGTCAGTCAAGAACATAGTCTACTTTGGTCCAACACTGCTGAAAAAGAGATTAAAGTTAGCTGAAATTGAATTGGTTAGATGGAAAATTGAACTAAATTTCCAAGAAAACTCTCGACCCGGTTTCCAAATCCACAGGCAGAACAAAACTTATCGCCGCAGGAAGAAACTATTCACGGCCTCACAACAAAATTAGGCCTCTAACGATCATCTGCGGTCCAATTAATTTGGGCTTGTTATTTGGGAGCCGCGTAGCGTAGCCACGGGTCCACTTCAAAGCGAGAGTAAGAAATAGGGCAGTCCCACGTTGTAACATTCACACCTGTATCTCTCTGTTGGCAACACGTTTTGATGAATGACGCACACGGCACGGCATGTGTTTACAAATTAATCGCAAAATTACTCGTTTATATTTGGAACCTAAAAGAAGAAAGCTTAAAATTATTTTCACGATATCCTAATAGGATAAATTAATGCACTGGACTTTTTAGTAAGTCATATTCTCACCAATTGAATGATGGTGTTAATGAAGATCAAGGATATACTGCAGTCTTGGCTATAGTAGTTCATTTTTATTTTTCACTACACTTCATGAAATATATCTTGTAGAATGCTTCGAAACATCAACTAAACTGAAACTGAGAGTAAAGTAAAGCCACGTAAAGCAGACTTTGAGTAGCTAATGGTGTAAACAAATATCGTATTGCTGGAACATCTGGCGTACACTTTCTTTTTATTGCAATAATTTACAACCAGCTAGTGTATATTGTAAAAATACGGTATCACATGAGTAAACATGTAAGTTATGTATTCACCGAGATTGAGTATTGTAAGTTGCAGCATTAAAAGAATAAGCAAGACAATTTTGACATGTTTAAAACACGTTTTTTTTAAATTGGTAAAATTACTGACAATGTATATTGTACTTATACTGTATAGTTTATTGTAGTAAACATGTAAACATGCTGTTTATATAATTACCAACTTATACATTAACTTATGCATAAAACAAAATTTAATAATTTAAGATTGGGTGTTGTAAAATTACAGAAATTCTAAAATAAATGTTTATTGTATGATTACGAACGGTCATGACATATTATACATTTTATTTCACAATTACAGTATCATACGAATATACGTGTCATTTATGTATTCTCTAACGTGACAATAAAGATTGTATAACCTGTTAATGCAATTTCAGTTTTAAATCATAGTTTGAAACATTGTTAGCGAATTCCCTTGAGAAACTATGACGGTGATACCATCCTTATAAACTAGGGGGTTTTTAAAGTGAAGCACAGGCTGGAATGTGAATTCTACGTTGTATAAAAATTGCTATTTAAATATATAATATTAATAGCTGTCAGCTGTGAGAATATGTTTCTAAAACATATTAACAAAAAAAAAAAAAAAACATCGTATACATATATCTGAGAGGAGTTACTGTTATTTAAAAACATTCTTTTCGGAACTATTTACAAGTTAGAACGTTATCTCTTGTGAAAATGTAAACTATAGAGTAGAGGTAAAATTGGGCGGAGATGGGGAGATAGAAACATTTTCTTGCCAAACAACTAAGATTTACAGGGTAACATGTATTTCTATACAAAATCCTGCTTTACTTTAGTTGAGCTGTCACGATATTTTAGTAGTTTATATTGTCGCTTTCATATGCAGTAGGATAGAGATCTGTGGTCTGATAGTGAACAAGTTTTTAGTACGCTTTTATGAGGCAACATTCCGTGATATTAGTCCTGTTGCTTTCTGGCATTATATTATAAATTCGTATGTAGACCGATATTGAATATTTACTTTTTTTTTATATCGCACCATATCGTGGTGACAATTTGAGTGGCTTTGGGAACAACTTGAGTGCGAAAGTGTCAATACTCTTTTGACTACAATACTACTTGTGACTCAAGGCTACCAACATACGGAATTAAAATCCTCAAGATAAATATTTACGGAATTTTGTAATAAGTGAAATTAATTGTGAAAAAGACGGTGGAAGCCTAGTGCCAATTTATACTGTTTTCACTTTAAAATGTATTATGGTAGTTAAATTTATCATGGGTAGGTATACGAGTACGTATAAACCAAGGTACGAAAATATGATGATGAGTACCACGTAATAATACGTGTATAATATAACGATTTTCCATGAGTTCTCGTGATTGGTTATGGAAACGTAAATCGTCATGATAATATCTTGCGAATTCCATATCTCATAGAGATAATAAACTTTAGCCCGTGTTTTAGAGAACTATACTATGATAAGTGACAGTATCTTTGACCAAATTAGTAAAATTAGTAGTGTTTTAAAAATAATAGGAAACATTTTTCTACAGCAGCTAAAGCTCATTTATATTATAAATTCTGTAGATAATGAAAATTTATGATAAAATTGTTAAGGACTACTCCATACTCCACAGCAATCTTTACCATAACATAGACTATTAAAAACGGAAAATTTAACTGCATTAGTTAAAATTCAAAGCTTTGAAACATTTATCTTACGAAATATTCTGCGAAAAGAATCAATCGACACCTTGAGTAAGAGTATTGTCATCGGCCCAATACCACTGACCCTGCATGTTACATTGGGCTGCCATCGGCTTACACCACCAAATGATAATAGTCTGCCATTAGTCTGATAATGCTAGATTATAGCGGGTTGCCATCGGCCGTTCTGCCAGATTATAGCGGATGAGCACTGGTTCGGCACCGCCAGATTATAGTAATCTGCTGATAACCTGATACTATCAGATTATAGCGGGTTGCCATCCGCAGCAGCACTATCAGTTTATAGTGGTCTGCAATTAAGCACAGCATTAACAGATAATAGTGGGTTGCCATTCGTAGCAGCACTATCAGTTTGTAGTGGTCTGCAATTAAGCGCAGCATTAACAGATAATAGTGGGTTGCCATTCGTAGCAGCACTATCAATTTGTAGTGGTCTGCAATTAAGCGCAGCATTAACAGAATATAGCGGGTTGCCATTCGTAGCAGCACTATCAGTTTATAGTGGTCTGCCATTAAGCGCAGCATTAGCAGATTATATCGGTTTGGTATCAGCACAGCAATACCAGATTATAGCGAGTTGCCTATAATCAATAAGTTTCCAACTAATTATGAGATTATTTTAAATTAATACACTTTAATTGCCCATATTCTGTATTGATATAGTGCCTAAAAATTCCGGGACATACGGCTTTTAAAATGTGAAAATTATAAATTCTTACAGATGCTTTATATACAGAGAGGCATAAATATACAATCATATAACAGAGACTGCCACTGCATCTCGGCCTTGACGTATACTGTATGAGAATTAAGGACAATATGTCCTGTCATCCATCTTTCTTTTAAAATTAATCCAAAAATTGATAAATATTATTACGAAAATATTGAGCCTTATAAACTTAACTGAAAAGTTTGAAACTATCAAATGGATTTTGATTGTTTTAGTCTTACTTGTTAGATAATCGCTAAGAAAGTCTATTCTGACGTTTTCAGATTTTACAATGACAAATAAATCTAACTATTGGGAGCTGAGGCTTAAAACTTTGAACTTTGGTCACCGCGTGGATATCCGTGAAAACTCCGTGAAACTTACTTAACAGGTTATCCCAGAAACTAGGAAACTAAGTGTATGGAATTTTGGATACGGATTTACATTGAATCATGGTTTCTCAATAAAAATCTGTTTTTATTTTACTCACCGATCTCAGGTCTGAAAATGCCATAAACCTGACTCAAAATAGACTTTTAGACTTTGCGCAGATATTCTTGTTAACTCATTGGCAAATTGCTGTGTGAACTAACAACTATAACACTTATAACAAGATTGTATGTATGCTTCAATAACTCCTATTTTAAAAACCCGGACATTTTGAAGTGACAGTGAGAGAGTACCATTACTGTTCTGAAAATGTTTGGAGATAACTTGCTGTGCAAGCAAGGGTAACCGATGTATCTTGGAGGTCACGTATTTGCGGATTTGATTGGAGTGATAACGGGAAAGGTGTGGAAATTTGAATTTCTCCCAATGCCTATCACTGATCTCAGAGATATTGGTGGAGATCTTTCCATCCATCTGATGACGCCCCTTGATATTCATGTAGTAGCTTCGTGGGCAAGGAAGAGTCACTGTGATAGCTTATGATATAAAAAGAAAATAGCAAATATTCCATATCGGTCTACATACGAATTTACAGTATAATTCCGGAAGGTAACATAATTAATACCACGGAATGTTACCTCATAAATCTCCAAGAATACGAAAAATAATAAATATAAAATGTAAGTATCGTATACCATGTAACAGTGCATAGTCATCGTTCAAAACGTTTATAAACTACATTTCTCCATGATTTTTAGTACTATACAGTTTATTAAGTTTTTATGACAATAGTATTTATATATATAAAGAGTCACATCCGTTAATCTACCATTTTACTTGCTTGTAGCAAATATCAGTGAGCACAGAGCCAAGACTATATAATATAGTCTAGACGTTCTCAAGGGTCGTGTTTAGGACCCTTATTGTTTCTCACTCCAAGGCGAGAAGAACCACCGAGGTCTCGACCAAGACACCTGCCGGGAGAGAAACCCTAATCACTTAGCAAATTACGACCCGGCCTTATCTCAGTAGAGATGGCACCGGCACCGGCTCTGAGTTCGAGGCTGTTGCTGGGACTGGGCCCTCATTAGTCTGCAACGTTAGTGTGGATATAACAAACACTTTAACATCCTGGACGCTAGTTAGCCGTGCTGGCGGTGCCCATAAATTTCCGACATTCACGGGTCAGCTTACCTCTAGCTCTGGTCGTGAGTCTAAGGACATTCATCAGAGGATGTGGTCCGATGAACACGTGGCGCTGATGGATGGAAGTCCTGAAGAGGATGTGGGAAGAGTAGTCACGAGAAGTGTGGCTGTCATCGCAGTGAATGCGGTTTCCAGAATTGGGCTTAGGTCTTGAAGACTGGAATGTCAAATTTCAAATAGCCTAAATGACAAGGTTTTTGAGTTAATAAAATATCAAAATTTTCTTTAAAAAAATCTTCATGCCAAGTTAAAAATTAATATGTTAAATGATATAAAGAATAGCTCATAATTTATTTTATTTTATCTTAAGTTGAAAACTGTGATCAATGTTTAGCTATTTTTAAAGAGAACCCATGAAACATTTCTTGTTGAGAAATTATTATTGTTTAATTCAGGTTTCTTACTGTATTTTTACTTGGATACTTAGTTATCGATTTCAACTATAACATCTGTATCCTGTTTTTAGTCAATAAAACGTATTTCAGTTGGATTTTTCCACGCATGAAGGAGTGTAGTATATTTTCAGGGCTCATTAAATAATATTATGCATAACTTTAATTTCGTGTTTTAATGAAGATAATCAAGATCAAGCTAATTTATATGACGTCCAGGACGCGGTAACGCGGTATCGTAGCGCAGGATGCCTTGCCTTGCCTTAATGACTTGTTGGGTAAACGATTCAATTAGTCGACGTCGTGCTCGGCCTCGTGTGACGCCGCACTGTACCGCCAAACCTGAGCAGTACACCTCTCGAAACAGCTGTTTTATTGGCCTAAACGAGCCCCATTATTACGATACTATCTCCCTGGACTAGTTAACATTTCATGGTAATTCCACTCCTTATGTAGATCATTATTGTTATAATTAGTCTGTTGAAGCAGCCTATTGTCCGCAGAGTCGTTATACACCTTGCTTCTCTTATCTGGAAGCTACTGTTGGCCGATTTACATTTCGTTATGGCCGAGTCTCCACAGGAATGTTTTTTACACGAAGGAGTTGAGTACTCATATTATTTTTTTGTATAACTCTTACAGACAAAACATTTCTTAATTGCTAATCCAGCTACGTTACGTGAGAATTTGTTCTTTGAACGTTGTATCATTATTTAAAAAATGTAATCAATCAGAATATATTTCATTTTTGGCCAGTAAAACTGGTAAACCACATTAAATAACAGTGAAATAATTTGTAAAGTTGTAGTAAAACAACGGTCTATTACCTTGCATGTTTTGATTATATATTTTTTGTGAACAGTTTGTAGTATTTATAAATATTTCATACATTTTGAATATGTCCTCTTTATGCAATTCCATAAAAAAGCGTAATTGACAAAAAATTAAATTAATCAAAGGAAGAAAGAATTTGAGGTTCAAGAACTTCTTTGGAATGTACAACAAGGTAGGAAGGTACAACAAGGGACAAAAAAAACAGATACATGGATGATAAGAAGAAAATAATTTAAATATTTTACAGAGTGGAACCAGAATGTTTGAATGTGCAAACGGGGTTTATTACAGGTTTTGCCTAAAAAAAAATCAAATTTTTGATGCAAGAATACAAAATCTCCTTTTGTGTCCCTAGCTATAAGATGGTCTTTCTTAGTATAAATAAATAAATATATATATATAACCAATATCGTAATAAATTCCGAAACCATTTGTCATTTGTCATATACGAGTATATTAATTTTTGGGTGGACCTACTTGAAAAATATTGGTTATCTTATAAAAAGTATAAAATAATATAAAAAAACCGATTAAAGAATTTTATTTGTTATAAGACTTATATGTAACTGTTCTAAACTTTCTCATAGCCTAGTTGTACTTGGGGAGAAATATTTTATTGATTTTGTTATTCACTTATGAGAAAAAGCTGGGGAAACCTCCCCGAGTGATAGGATGTTCACAACACAGCTATAAAACAGGGATGAATAATATAATAGCAATAAAAATATATACATTTACAGTGTATTATTATTTTTACTAGGCTACCCGCAGCCTCGCACACAATTTCTTCTTGAAAATCAGGGCTACCTTGAGCATATTTATGGTCATTGTAATTTACTCCGGTCTAAGATATTTCATTCAAGTGCCACGATTGTTTCTTTATTGTATTGACCAATAAGATATATAAATGAGCTGGTCTGAGAAACCTACTTCTGTCAAAAGACAACTAAGATGGGTTTTACAGCAGTCCTTAAATGTATAGTAAATATTAGGTAGTAACTTTGTTTTTGATATTTGCACTTCAGTACTGACCAAGCAGTGCATCCTTAATAATTTTTAAAACGTACAGTTAATAGTATATTTTTCCTAAAACATATAGTTTTCTTATTTAGATAAACTCTGTGCTCAACGATTCCAGAAAAAAATGAAATAATAGTTTTGTTACCATCAAGCTTACTCTTTCATTTATAGACTACAATGTAAATAAATCTGTATTAATAGTTAAAATGATTAAAGATATGATTGTGATATCATAGGAAATTATTTACGCAAGAAGAATACTGTTACGTTAGAAGAGTCGAAAGATGTCACTGCTTTAAAATGTTGAAAATTTGAACTTTACTAAATTTGTATTTGTTACAAAAGAAAATTAAAATTATTTTTTTACGTGGTTATGTTAAACTATATGTTTAATAAAAGTATCTGCTGTAGTTTTTATGTATCAGAAATAAAGTAAACATTTCTGGAAGAAGTTGACGATGCTATTTAATAGTGGTGTTTTGCATTGTTCAATTTTAGAGTTAATTACAAATCTACACGTTTTTTTACTATTCAAGAACTTGTGGTTTAACATTCTACTGTAATTTAATAGATCACTGATAGGTAGCCATACTTAGTTGTCGGAGGTCTTTATACCCTTATGCGAGACAAAGGTAAATAATACGTTGTAAATGTAAATAATGACAAGACACCAATCGAGGAATGAAGCGGTCGAGCTTTAGTAATGGCCCAAAACTGGACCTTGAACAGGCCAGACTGTGAAATCCCATAATTGCTGGCTGTAAAGATAATGGACCTAAACTGAGTCCGAGGAATGCCACGCAGACAACTGTAAAGGACCAGGTGTTCCCTCGCAATAAACTTTGCGACCTTGGCAGTCATTAAAAGTGGATGACAAATTCTTGCTTCTCTCCACAAAATTATGCTATTCTAAACAATATTTATATTCGAAGCTAAAAACTCATCAGCGTTATGCGTAGTGTACTGTGACCTAGAGTAATTTTATCATTTGCATTGTACTCACAATGGCAGCAGCTAATTTGAAAATTGTTTTACCGAACCGATTTCCACCGAAGTAAAGAAAGATCCTTCTCTAATAGCAGTCCATCAGTTTATAAATAAATACCTTTTATACAATCCAATGTATATATATCAATTTATAAATACGACTACAAGTCATGTCTATTATTATGTGCTCTAGATTTAAAAAAATAAATACACGAATTAAATGAATAGAAAGCTCACATATTCAACTTTTAAAGAATACCTTGATTCATTGAAATCCTTGGAATATTGTTCCTATGGACATGGGTGAAGTAGCTCATACATCAATGGATTGCATTTATGAATGAGATAGTCTATACATCCAGCTTAATAGGGACATTAACAGCAAATAACTTATCTCTTCTTAAAGAAATTTTCGTTTGATTATGAAAGATATGGACTGATGTTACATAAGATTTTTCGTTACTAAACCGGAGCCAAATGAGTAGCTACTGGCCAATCTCAATTCTACCGTTTAGAAAAACTTTGACATTCCGGGTCCATTAATTTGTGTACGTTCCAAGTAAATTTCTGGATCTATCTAAAACTTTTGACTGAGTGCATAATGAATTTAATCCACTACTTGGAGAAGTGTAGCTATCTAATGCTATCTATCTTAAACGCACTTTTGACAAATTAATCCATGAACTCTAACAATGAGCATTATTCATAGTAATTATTCCTTTTTTACATATACTGTTTCAGTTCATTAATACGCAGTGAATGTGACGTAACACATGTATAATGCATTCCTTTGCATTAATTATTGAATTTTCTGGAGCCAACTTAATAATAACTAGTAGGATATATACGTACTATTTTCAGTCTTTGCATTTGGTAATAAAAAAAATCAAGCTAACATATAGGTTTTGCGGAAGATACTCTTACTAAATTCAGACTTACATATGACCTTGAGAACGTTGAGAATGTAATCTCGACGTCATGTAGGTGTCTGTCTTACATAGGCTCCCGAGGTATGGCACGTGAGAAATGCCTTATTATGTCTTTATTTGTCACCATTTACATAATTCTCGTAGCCCCCTTGAAGCAGATTTGTCAAAGACTGTTTACTGAGGCTACTAAATATAGTGCAACATTATAAATCCATAAATTATTTCAAAGCTCTTTTTAAATGCCTAGAAACATCAAATATATCTTATTCCCTAATTATTTTAAAGAATCTACTAAAATAGTTAAATTAAAAAATGTGCAGTATTTCTACCCTGAGTTAAACATATACTCCTCCGTGTTAAAATCTGAAATGTGCATGGAGTCTCTATTGCTAAGAAACTTTTTGAGTTTCAATTAGTAATATCACTTTCACGTTCATTGCCGTCGTTAAGTATGACAATAAACCGAAACGCTAGATGGCTAGACCTGCAATGTGGTGCAAGTTACTCAAATGGATAAATAGCGGTACTAAATTTTATTTTTCGTGAGATCAATAGAATAAATTCTGCTAAGAAAAAAAATCGATCGTCAGTCACATTCGGTAGATTCGGCAGATCAGAGTTGGAGGATATCTAAAGGGTTAAATAAACCAAACGATACAATTTTTCACATGATATATTTTTTAGCTTGACACCAACAGTAATATGTAAAAAAGTAAATACATAAGTAACATCCAAAGAATTAAAGGGAATAAAATTACTGACTATCATGTTACTTCTGTCGGTGTAATGAACTAATTGGCGTAATTGCAATGTAGAGGAAGTTGTGCAGGCCAGCTTTGAAAGTGTGCAACTGTTTACTCTGTCAATCTCTAAATTCTGAGAACAGAGTTTACAGATTTTACATACATATTGTATGTAAAAATGTTTCTGGACCAATAGACGAGACGTACACTCGTATCAGACTGAGAAAGAGAGTACTACCGGCATAGAGACAGTGATTCTCAATTCAAAACAGATTGCCAGTTGATATAAAAATGCCTCAAACGCTCAAGGCGTTTAAAACTCGTTTAAAATGCTCTATATAGCATCCTAAAAATTTTATAATGTGGACGATGTTTTGGCAATAAAATGGGAGACAACAAGTTATTACTATGATCCGGAATGAATGAAGTTGGAGTATTTGGGGATGGGTGAATGGAAATTAACAAAATGAATTGTGGCAAGGAAGTCAAAATTTTAGTTTAAGCGACTGTACTTTTGCTACACAATTATAATGTCGATGCAATAAAAACTTGACTATACATTCTGTGTTAAATAAATATACAAAAATGATATATGTGATGTATATTTATCAGTATTAAGATAACAGAGTAAATATGAATTTATATTATGTTAACGAAAACTATTTTATATCTAAGTTTGGTGTTCAAACATGTATTTTAAGATCTGCCCTGATAATATCTAGGTTTTAAAATGTCCTGCTCTGTCGACTTGCTCAACCGTTTTTTCACGATATCCCCGATCATGCACGTTCAAGGAATCATAGGGTATGTCCGAATCGACTCCTTACCTACCAAAATATTTGTAAAACAAACAAACAAAAAAAACAATTAAAAGCACAAGTGTAATAATACAGATAAGGTGATATGATCCCTCACCTCCTTTATACCAAGCATAACAGAAAAGATAACAACTTACTTTTCCCATTCCCTAAGAATTGATGTTCCCGTCGAAATTACTAAGTTTTTAACGTAGGGATTACTACCAAAATAATACTAGCGTGTTATGGACTTATTTAACAGAGCAAGATGGACAAATGTTATAGTATATAAGGTACCGTAAAACGCATATTAAATGTGCTCTATAAAATAAAAGTTCATAGTATTATGTCCTACTTGTTTCGTTTATAGTCGTCTGTATTTTGTGTTTCCTCTTTCAAAAATCGTAAAGATTTTAATTACAGAGCTGAAGCGTTGCATGAACAGTATTTTGTACTATCAATCGTAATGACAAAATTAAAAAGAAAGTTTTAAGTATTTAGCTTTTAAAAAAGTTTTATATGACACACCACGGAGAAATTGTAAAAAGCAATAAACCTCAAGAAGCATAAAAATATACAGAACAGGACAAATTTACGTTTATTGGGAGAAAATGAAAAAAGATTGGAAAATGAATTTTCATTTTTGTAAATAAACTAAATTTAAGTAGGGATTTTGGAATTGAGCGTTTTCTTTAAATAAGTATTATTACAAATAAAACCGCTGTGTAACCTAGAATTACGATTTTCAAAGAAAAAACACAACGATAAACAAATCAAAGAAAGGGCATATGTTAAGAGGAACTATTTTTTTATTTTGGTGGAAGGAACACGCACATGAAGATAATCGGTTCAATTCAGAAATACGGTATATTTATTCTATACACCCAAACATTAAGCATCCTGCTACAGATATATATCGGTAAATATCTATGTAAAATCAAATGTGATTGATTTTAAAAAAACATCGCTGTAAACGTCCAGGAGAGTATCACAAGTATCTCCATAGCGAGTTGTCAAGCGTGTATAACAATGTATGATTTAAATGGACATTGAGCTTGACTCTTTTTGGATTCATGATAAAACTCAAGCCCATAAAATGGCAGTCAGAAAAACTCAAAATTTGACAGAAGGCCAAATCGACTGTCTTTTGTTCAACACAAAGCTAATGCTCACATCCATTTTTGTGGGTCCAAATGCTATCATGAGGGATATACTTATGGGGTCCACAGGTGTTTTACAAGTGGACGAGATCTTGGCACGCAACGTAAATCAGTCGGATAGTCCGACCGTTATCTGGACCTGCAGGAGTAAATTACTATACGTGAGTGCACATGTCGCTTAGTCATCAGTTAGCCAAATTCAATCAAAGATACGGCTTTACTTAAGGCACTCGACTGAATCAGTGTAGAACGTGACAGGTGTTTTACAAGTGGACGAGATCTTGGCACGCAACGTAATCAGTCTCTCAGTGTTCTCGTACTTTTAAATTACATTACAATTTTGAATATAAGATGGGGCAAAAATATAAATTTCAAATTATTCCGGTAGTTATTTCTCATCGGGATCACTTTAAGGATTAAGATAGTGAGTAAGACATGAGTTCTCATATAGGGTTATTCTATACATTTATTTCATAACATATTCTTCAATGATTAAGAAAGTAATAGGTATGCATAAGCAATTCCAGTTCCAAGTAAAGTTTATAGAAATCACTTCTCCTTATGAATTAATGTAATTGGTCTACATGTGCAGATCACACAAGATCCCTCTTCCTTCCATAATCAAGATTTTCTATGTGGAGTATGATCCCTGGTGATGGATCCTGGAAACAAATTTATACAATGAACTTTACAAAACCAATATTCTTTAATATTAAAAATACATTTTTACATCGTATTACTGAACAAACCATTTTGTTATATTTCTCATCGGATAAAAACGAAGATATTATTTATCATGGACGGTTCAAGGGGAAAGAAAGACATATATGACTTTCTTACTTAGTTTTGTTATAAGTACTTTAACGACCTCTCGACTGTACATAACAAAGCATTTCGAGAACTGAAATCTACCCTATTCTTCAGATGTCAAAAATTTAGGTTAATCATACAAAACAACTCTACAAATTGTGATGTAAAGTTGCAAATAAAAAAAGTAAATAATATACATGAAAGTTAAAAACATAAAAAATGCAAGGCTGTTGTGAAATTATATAGAAGTACCTTCACCCCTAAATGTAAATATTAAAATAAAATTAAAGACATTCTATTTGTTTATTACAATATAACTAATAAATTAACTGCCAAAGGTGCATTCGTTTTATTATAAAAATATTACAAATGGCAATTATAAACCACACTAGCATTAAATATTTTATGCCTTTATGTATATAAAAGCATTATCAAAAGGTCTGGAGAAAATAGCCACTTGTTAACTCACGAGTTATCTAGAGGGAATTCTGCCAAAATTGCAATCCGGGTCCAGATAGAACCATACCCATGCACAGCTTTTTTGAACTTGTTACAACTTGAACTATTAAATAGTTTTCAACAATTAGAACTTGGTACCAACACATACAGTGTTCTGCTATTTGTAAATCGTAAGCGAATTTTGCTTCCACATATTTACTTTGTGTGAATCATCTGTAGATCAATATAAAGTTATTGAATCAGCTAGAGCTGTGTCACTATTATATTTTCAAAATATAAAACTAAGAATATCCTAAATTAACCCAGTATGTCTCTATCAAGTCTATAGAACATGGAACAACCTTAATTTATATCATAAGTTTTAAAGAAACTTATGCATTTCTTAGGACGTAATCGCAGCGTTATTAACAACCAGAACGACTAGAATTGGTTATATCTTCGATGTTTATGGAAGTTAAAGGTAGATGATCATTTAACATGTCGATCACAAATCGGTTCGTCTATTGTCTCTATTATCCTTATATTTCATGTCACGACTTATCCACATTCCATACCCTTTTAAGTGTCGTTGCGCAGCTTCAGTGCTTGTTAATTAACGATTTCGTCATATAAAATTATGATCATTTCATCTGGCTCAATTCAAAGTTTTATAAACATACGTGTTATAATGCCACAACATTTCAGGCAATGTATCGAAGCGAGAAAAAAATATTAATTTAGATTAATTTAACAAGGTATATGGCGCTGCTATGTGATGGCATACCCATGAAACTGCATGCGATTTGCATGTTACGAAATTAGACGATTTGATTGGATATGGCACAATTACGGGCAGTGAAAATTATTCGCAGACATGAGAGATCCTATAGAAAGTGTTGCTAGTATTCGATCTGTGACAGAGTTACAACAGTATACACCATAGAGAGGTTGGCGAAGGGTTAGACAGAAAGTGTTAATATGATATCATTTTGTAGTGTTTCATTGATTTCTGACTACTTTCAGTTATATATAATAGCGAAAATTTACGTTGTCAGTGTTATACACCTAAGAAAATCACAATATTTGCAATTATTGGAAGGTTTAAATTTATTAAATTGTATCATCGATATAAACCACGACGATTTAAAAATAAAACTTCGTTTGAACTTTTATTTGATTGCTACTATTGAGTATATAAAATATTCATCTATGTACTTATCTAGTGTCCGGTTAGTCGCCTTGAAAGATTTAGAAAACGGCAGAATTTATTTTGAGTGATTTCTTCTCATTTGAAGGTGGTGAAATGTATAACTAGGTGTTACATAGCACGTGATTAGTACTCTAAATCAAGTAAATAGAAAAGGAAAAATACAGTGGCGTAGCGAAGGGGGGGGTCCAGGGGGTCCAGACCCCCCCCCCGAAATTTTAAGACATATTAAAAAATAAAGCATGGAGAATGAGAAAAAAGGAGAGTTATCATTACTCTTGTCTATAAACATTAAATTGATTGATTTAATTGATTAAAGTGACCGTTGTTAAAAATATAATTGTCCTTTCGTTTAAATCATAAAGTATCAAACGGGCGCGGTCACGTGACGTCGCAAAGTAACCTGAACCGTAACACGGCGAACAGTTTAAATTAGCGACCACTTCGTTCAAATTCGTCTTGAGGACGTAAAATGACTGCTTAGAATTAAGTAACGACGTTGATTTTAGGTGTCATTAAACTGTAGATGTGTATATAATTATCGACAAAAATATAAACAATCACTTTCGGTCGGAAAATACACTTGAAAAACTCTACTGATTAGAACTTCAACTAATTTGGACTTCAGTGATTGAGGTAAATGTGGTGTTTTCGACTGAGTTAGGACGACGATTTTCGTTATCATTAAACTGTACAATGTACCTATATAATTTATCGAGAAAAAAAATCACTTCCGGTCGGTAAATACCGAAGAAAAGCTCTCTATAGCTTCAAGTTTTGACGATTTTGGATTTCACTGGTTGAGTGGTTGAGGTAAAAGTGGTACTTATAATTAATTATGTTTATTTTAGGTATTAATTCAACGTCGACTAATACATATATAATTATCGAGAAACAAAACAATAAAATCACTTCCGGTCGGAAATACCGAGGAAAAGCTCTACTGATTCAGATTTTGACGATTTTTTGATTTCACTGGTTGAGTCGTTGAGATAAAAGTGGTACTTAGAATTATGTTAGAACATTGATTTTAGGTATCAATCAAACGCCGACACTGCTGTGAGAGTTGAATTTGCCTATTTTATCTTTCCACTTTCTATAAGGCGTATTTACTAAAGCTCCATATTTTTTGGATTTACCGTTTACCAGTGAACTCATTGGCAAATAACACACAAAACGTCCCCCAGATGCCTCGGTTTCGGACCCAAATTTTCGGACCCCCCCGAACGAAATTTCTGGCTACGCTACTGGCAAAATAGATCTATATTAACATAAATGTGAAGCTTAATTTTAAGAGCCGGCTATACTTTTACTGTAAAACGTTATTCTAACTCGTTGAACTATGGAAAGTGTCTCATTTAAGGATAAGTATTCGCATGCAATGATTTTTTTAGTTTTCTAAACATATTCCTATTCTTTATTAAAATAAATCTTGTATACTTTTGTACTTAATTGTTTGGATACTCAAAAAGTAAACACTTTACAAGAAAAGTTAAAAAGCATATACCATTAAATTGAGACAAGTTCCATAGTCCTGCAACCAAAAATAAGTGTACGTTTTAAAATTTAACATTGGCCGAATGGGGTAAAACCTAAGGTCGTCGCTCTACACTTGGTTGCTTCGTTGCCTCTTTCCAAGGTATCTTTCCCCGCTTGTTCGGAATTACAGTAGGCTACGTCTGTATCTTATACTCTTTAACTAGTTGAATAAATTAATAAATATGTAATATTATTAGCATATTGTTTATGTCATGAGTGGAAGCACTTCCCTCTTCCTTCAGCCGCTGCCCGACTCTGTGGTGGCAGCGATTGCCAAGACACACTTGGATAAGATTGAAGATTATTACGGAAAGATTAGCCTTTAAAATGTTAACAAAATAGCATAATATTAATATTATCTGTACTTAGTTGGTGAGCTCTTGAACTAAATTATTGTTGTAAATAGCTCTTGGAATTCACATTAAAATGCTATATTAAGTATGATTATAATGTATATACGAGTCCTTCACGGACAAAATATAAACCAGAATAGCGTAATCTTAGTAAGATTTCCTCTTAGTGATGTTATCTATCCAGATGGTACAGTATTTATTTCTGGTTTTGTTAGTTGATCATACCAAACACAGTATAAAACTCATAAAATGGTCTCTAAAACTGCGATAGATTACTATTTTTAGCATTTTTAAAATATTTTTCTTAAAAGTTGAAGAAAATTTTATTTCTAAAACTAAGCAATAGTTGGAGGCATTTTTACTAATGTTTTATCTGCGGTGGTATTATGATTGCAAGTTATAGAATAGAACAACTGGTTTTTGTAAACAACGTAAAGAATTCATTTTTGTTTCTTTTTTCTGTGGGCGTTAAAGGTTTCTCAGTTACTAAGGTCATGAAATATATTGGTATGCGTTTTGCATCTCCTTCATGCGGGCGTTGACAGATTATTTAAAGCGATGCTCTTCTCAACCGTGGCTTTGAATTACTTATTTAAGTTATTTTCCTGGAAGCGGTGAATGGATGTGAGTTAAGATCTTTTCTGCAACTGAAGGTACGATTTCCTTTCTGTATCTTTATCCTGAGGGCGCGAAAATTCACACATTTTGTTGGGATGTTTTCCAGTTGTTTGTCCACAATTTTGAATGGGTACAAAATTGTGATGTTTGTGACTTCCGATACGATTATAGTGAAACAACTGAAACAACCTTAAGTTATACTTAAAAACAATGTTAAAGTTCAACACTTGTGGGCGTAAAATTATGGGAGTTGCCTCATTTCAAAGATATGGTTAAATAAGACTCCAAAGAACAATTTTTAGTTTTTCTTTGTAACGGTTTATATTTTTTGAGTGTTATAAAGATAAAGTACAACAAAATGTTATATTTTTTCTCTTTTTATAAAGTTATTTCTTTTATAAAAGTAAATTAAAATATTCCAAAAAATTTTATTTCATTTGTATTAATTGTATGTTTAAAATATGATATCTCCTACAATTATAAGACTAAAAATTTGGGCGAAAACTGCTTGAAATTTAATAATGGTCTAATGGGGCCAGAATCAAGATGGAGTCTAATAAGTCAGCTCATTAGCCATGAAGTCTGTAATTTCTTTATTTTAAATATTTTTCTGCAGTAGTTTATATAGTGGTAATGTCTGTAACTATGATATATTCTGTTGCTGATGTGGGCATTATTCATAGCTTCAGCTACTTAAATCATCTCACATAGTTTTACAATGTCTACTATATATTGACTATTTAACCTCTGCGAATTTGACTATCAATAAACATTTTGTTTTTGTGTGTGTTACATTGGAAGATCAATGCCGGTATGTAGCTTGATCATTAATCAAGATTAAAATAAGTTTGTTGTTTTTAATTTGATTTTTCCTTGGTAAGTCGAATGTTCACAATATAGCTGTACTCTCTGCAACTTAGGTTATGAATCACAAAGTTTTTAACTCGGCTTCAATTCCTCATCTTCATCCCTATTGCCTTTTGTGTCTTTATTCACGGAATTAAACGTTAAACATAATTTCTTTTATGCAAACCAATGCCTACGACAAGCTTTATACGCAACAGAGAGTTGCATTTACTCAATATATGTTTATATAATAATTGCCCCGAATATATTCCCCTATATTACTGTAGTCTATTTATTCTTTCAATTCTATTTATTTATTATTAGTTGTTAGTTATTTATTAGTCTATTTATTTAGGTACACATTGTGAAGTACATTATGCGCTGCCATTTCTGACTGGATCGTCGTATTCTGATGCGGTAGGCGGCGTTTCACTCTACTAACCAATGGTTTCACTGATTAGTATTTATGAAAAATAACAAAAAAATTTAATTCAAAAATTAAGTGGTAAGTTAACTATTTCACCAACAATGAATAATGGTAGAACTTAATTAATTCATTAACATAAAGACGACGAATTCATTTTAGTTTTATTTTTTGTGTTATAAATTTATGACATAATTTGCTAATTAAATAAAGTCAGTGATAACACATCGGTTAGTAGAGTGAAACGCCGCCTACCGCATCAGAATACGACGATCCAGTCAGAAATGGCAGCGCATAATGTACGACTTCACAATGTGTACCTAAAACAACCCGCTATTTCTGATTGGATAAACCTTTTGAGATGCGGTTTGTGGCATTCAACTCTACTAAGTGAGCTCTTTCAAATGAGGTATCACTCTACCCATGCTTTAATTTAAGATTTCCATGTTTTCCTCTGTGGGCCGTCCCCTCATGGTTAGCATGTCATGGTAATAGCAAGGAAAAATAGTTTACATAGCCATATGACACTGTGCAAAATTCATAGATGTTATCTGCTATGGTTTGTAAAATATTGAGCCGTACCCAGACTTTTCAAACACCTTGTATACATTACCTCTTGCAATAAAAATTGTGAGTATAACAAAAATCATATAACGAACTGTACTTATAATACCTTATACAAATATTTATTTACTTTAAATAAATCATGGGTAGTTAATCACACGATTCCTTTTCACTCTTTTTTGTTAAAGAAGGGAAAATTACAGACTTTGTAGAATAACAGAGTTATCTGAGGTAGCAAATATGACATTGGATAATATTCAAAGGCAATAAAGTTTAAACGCACCCATAGTATTATAACTTTGAAAATAATCACTTAGTTATAAACCAAGGAGTTTTTACAGATTTATAGGAGGATTATATAACTGTAAACAGTCACGCCTCACGGGAGAATGCCGAGGCACATTGGCTGGGTGACCTCACGGAGTAATTGTGTCGTTCTGGACATACGCGTTCCAAGATTAAATCTAGTTTTTTGTTAGTACTGCTTTTATATACAGGATGTAAAAAAAGTCCCGCACGGGCTTGATAATTCCCCAACGATTACAGGTAAAGTAATAAAACTTGGTACATCATTACTGCACCTATAAATCTACTTTTTGAAGTAACTGCCTTTTTTGTCCTGTCAGGGGGGTGGCTCGCTAGGACTAAGAAGGAAGTCTTCAATTAGAGAATAGGTCGAGTAGTACATGAAAATACAGGCCTCTACTAGTGGAGTAAAATGCCGCAAATATGACCTGAAAAAGTTTGCGTTGGTTTAAAGTTTGAAACCTTTACAATGTAGGCCCTGTCCTAGGTGGTTTAATATTCTTGTCTTGCTTGGCTCAAGTTGTGAAATTTAAATTTAGTAAATGAATACTGGACTTAAGAAATAGTTTTTAAATTAGTTATTGACTCTTCACATCCAGGATAGGATTGTCTACAAATTTATAATGTACATACTGGGCTACGCTTGGGTTAAAATGTTTTGACGAACTCTTTATATTTTTTTATGTTTTAATACTTAATAAAGTTACATTTAATTATGAAATATAATATAAGAAAATGAAATTATTTTTTATAAATTATACTTCTCAAAATAAAGACACATTATTTGTTTGTTCAATAAATTACACTAGTATTTTTCATAAAAACCATATCCTTATCTTTTACCCTCTTTTAATCCTGATTTATAAGGCACCCCAAATTCTGCTTCAAGTACCTACCACTCATCTATAAATAACAAAAACTTTTTTTAAGAACGTCATTTTAATACACTATTGTAAATTTATTTCCACCGGAAACTGGTTGCTTCACTCTAAATACCACATAAGAACTGAGTATCGATCAAAGTAATATTTTAGTTGAATATAGAGCAGAACAGTGTTTTCAGTCTCACTTATTTTGCAGCTACAACTTACATTACACGATGATTAGCACGTTTTCGCTTGCAGTAATTTGACAGAAATGTAATGATTTCCGTAACCTTAATCGCCACACTTTGCGTAAACCCCAATGCAAAAGCTCGAAATTAAAATGACAAAATTGCAACAATAATTCCACCAAAAAGGTAAAATTGATTTTTCCTATATAAGTTCAGAAAACATGTCTACTTATGGTTCATTAGTCCCTAAAGTACCTATGCGGGTTGAGGGGGTTTTAGTGCCAGCAAAACAAATAAATATAGGTTTTTCTTTATAAATGATGTCTTCATAGACCAGCAAAGGAACGAAATTGACGTTGGAACTGAAGTCTTAAAACGGAAATAATGTCATTCCTGTTCCAAAACAAAAGAAACTGGCAGTTTTGAGACACAGACAAAGAGCGAGGTAGTCGAAGCCGTGCTGCCTGGGAGGTAGACCTTGTGATTATGAACAACCAGCAATCACTGTTACCAGCTGTGGTTACCAGTTACCAGCTTCCGAACCGCGGTATTCCACTGCGGCCCGGTCCCGTACCTGTTCCAAACGGTTATTACTGTGACCGCGCGCCGGCGCGCCTTGTAATGTAGAGCTTTCCACCGTCCTGTAATGACTTAATCGTCTCGCTTAAAGCCTAACAAGGGTTTCCCTGCCACTTGAATATGCAAAGATCAGAAGATCGCTATTGATACCGATGATTTGATGCTGGTATTTCTCTCGCGCGCCAGAACAGGTGTCACCAGATGAAAGTTTGCACAATTTGCAGCTGTCCCCTAACTCTGTTAACTGGATATCAGATCATTCTCATTTCGTTCGCTGGGAGTTGATTATAAAAATACTATGTTTAACAAAAACTACGTATTAAACATTAGAGAATAATACATAATTGACATAGCATGACCAGTGCCTTCAAGGTTCCTGCACTGGAACGAACTCAGTAACACAGCCTGAATCAATGTATTTTATTTAAGGACTCAATATTGCATAGTATTCAGAAAAATATTCCATAGTTTGGCATTCCTCAGAGATCATCCATGGATCCGCTATTTTTTATGTCCATCATTAACGAGGCTGATGAATTAATGGAATCCGATATTTCAAGTAATGATAGTGTTATCTGAATGTTTCAGAAATAGCAGTTTTGCTTGGAGATTGGTGTTAATTGATTTGGTTTATCCAACCAATATATATATATATATATATAAGAGGTGAAATGTTGTCTGTCTTCAGATGTGTTGTCTCAATTAGTGAATGTGTGAATTTGAGAAATCTAAATATGGAAAACCAGAATTGTATCCTGTAACATTTAAAATGTCATAGCCTTAAGAAAAAGGATGAAAACAGTCCAAGTAAATAGAAAAAAGTAGTAAGTAGTTAGTAGTTCAGTAGAAAAAAGAACTTGAAAACCTTATCATTTGTTAATCGTGTATGGAATTAATAAGTTTAGCAAATTATGTAACACTGACTTATTTTAATGAGGGGGAAAAAATCTTTAAAATCTTACTTCTGCAAGGAATATTTACAAAGATATGAATTACAAACCAAAAGCTTGTAGACGTGATCTTCAAGGATGGGTGGAGGTGAAAGCACTTTTGCGTTTTAGGGATGGGGATTTTCAGCACTTGTCACCATGGTAGTCTACATGGGAAAGAAACTAGCTTTATAATATTTTCTCCATATTACCTGTTTTACAGAACACATTGATTAAACTATATCTCAGAAGTACATTGTTAGAGGTAATAACTAATAATAATTTTAGCGTGTGTAAGCTTTAGTAATGCAATTTTTGTAGTATCAAAACGTGATTTTATAGTATACGACTAGGCTCTCGACTACTAAGATACATGATGACAAGGGTTCTTTTCAAGGCAGCCATACTAATTTTAAAAGGTCAAGCAAAATGACCCCTGGAGCTGCAATGTCTATTCGTGGTCAGGTAGTTATTTATCTTCTCCACGTGTGTTTGTCGGATGAATTTAAATAGTATTGTATGTACCTAGTCATATGCTACTACCTTTTACTCGTTTTATCTCTGTTATATCTATTTCTATTTCAGTTTATTTTATGTGTTCTGTTGATTGTATTATCTGTCAAGGGACTACCTAACTGATGTACTATCAGAAAAAATAAAACAGAGAAAATTAATACTATTTTAGTTTACTATTGTGTAAAAAATGGTTCGGTCTGCCATCTGATATTAGAAATTAATTAAGTTATTCAAGAGTATCAACACAAAACTCGGTTCCGATATAGTTAAATAAAGACCGAATGACATAAAGTGATAAAGCAGGGAGACGCATACTGTGTTTATGCAAAATAGGCCTATTAATTTAGGATGGTTTTATTTTAAAGTTGTGGTTTCAATTTAAGTTTCAACTTAAATTCCATTTTATAACGCACGTAATGCAATTGTTACTATTGTTGATGCAATAAAGATTATTAATATTATTATCTATATTAAAACTTCTCACAAGAGTTGCAGTTGGTGTGTGGTTTATATACCCTCATCAAACACTTCAGATCAAGTGAATTTATATGAAGCTAAAATGATTTTGATAAGTTTTTTCATCATATATGTCATCATACGTTTTTTAAATTTTTCTAAATGCTGATTCATCGGTGCATGTTTCTCAGTTTACTGTGAAGACAAGGACCTCAAGTAATGATGAATGTACAGTTAAAATTTCTTTGGTCGTGGTTTTTGGCATGGAATGCATCGTAACTGCTATTTTAAAAATATTATACTCTACTAAATAATATAAAATACTAAATAATACTATTATGTTTACTACTGAATAATATAAAAAAGTATATAGTGTAGTGTGACTTAATTTCGTGTACTTCAAAATTGTCATCTTAAAATGCCAGATATAGAAAATATGGCTCCTTATAAAATATATTTAACCTGATAAGTTGCAGAAGGAGGAACCTTCATGCTGTAAAACCGTTCCAGTATGTTGCACTAGTATTAATAAAATAAAATATTTCCCTAGTATGAAATAATTAAGTAAATAAAAATTATAAACTTATTGAATAAGACGGCAAGTCACACTCTCTTCAAGACAAATTTAAATAAACACATCCTCTTGATGTATTATAAAATTAAAACCGAAATTATGTTATTCAAACAATAAAGTGATTTTATTAAGTTTATAAAGGTTCATTCATCAAAAACGTTCACAATTTTAACTCAAATCAGTTTGTAGTGTTAGAAATCCTGAACAGTCCATGTTGTTTTCCCTCAAAATTACTTCAGTGTATTTATCTTTAAAGACGCGTTCAGGAAAATATAAAAAATTGTGCAAACTTTAAGGCTCCAGAAATAATTATAATTCCAAGGAACAAATTATAATTTTTCATACGAATAATGTAGCATTCCTGAAGTATTAATAGTAAGTATTCTGTAATTGTACGAGACACAGAGACCTGGTCGTACACCTTATCATGTTACTCATTTTTCCAGAGCCAATCGTGGCACGTATAAACAGGAGTGTGCCATATTTAAAGAAATAGGATACATCACAGTCACTAACGACCAGCTTCTTTTCCTAAGCGAACAATTGCTATTAGTAAAATTACTAAATATGATTAAGACCCCTTCTATCGTCGTTCAGGAAAAATTAAACTCTGTAGATTTTATGCTCATTTAAAAGCACTAAATAAGTTTCTGAAACTGTAATTGCCTTTAATTGAAAGTATAAATAACAAGAAACGTCTGAGATTTCTAACAAAATGATATCTAGGAATACATCGACAGTGACACGAAGTCCGTCTCGGAATGAAGAAGATCGCATTATATATCCCTACAAATCCCTTACAAGTGTTTCTTTTGCGAGTGGCCGGCGTTGCTACGAAAGAAGACTTGTCGAGGAATGCCGCCTCGCTCGGTTATAAGATTGATATGGACCTTCAACCGGGGTCGCCGCGGCCACGGAACGGCGATGTCGGTATGGCGGTGAAGAAGTCCAGTTTCCAGAACAAAACAACGGCCTCGGCCAGTCCTGGTCTGGAATGAAACTCTCCGTGATATGAATACACCGCGACGGACTTCTCTGTTTACCTGCAAGAAGCGACCGGCCTATTATTGCCGAGGAATGTTGGTACTTCTATAATGATCGCACGATGTACATCACTAACTGTCAGGTCAGATTTATAAAACTATCGCCGCGATGTAATTATCGACAGTTTTCCTTAAAGGTCATTTTAACTGCTGTAGTGGCATCCTGTAATGTGTCTAACCTACAGACAGTCAGATAGATAACGGTTGGCAGCTTGTTTGCTTATCAACTACAGACTGGATAGATAGTAACGGCAAGAAACGTGTGGTATGTAAAACAGAATTTAAGAGACAATAATTACATTTATCATCCCTTTTGTGATTTACAATGAATTAATAATTGTTATCGAGATATGAACAGTGTTGTGCTTCAAATAAACCCTCGAAGTCCACGAAGATCTCCATTGTTTGATTTGCAAACCAGAATCACTCCACAGAATGTCAGAATATAAATGAACATGTAGAGTAGTGGTGGCTCAGTGTTGGCTAATGTAACAAGTTGATAGCAGTTAGTTTAAAGTCAGAGGATGTTGGAAATGGTTTTCGAAGTCTGCAGGTTCTATGCGGAAATTTATAACATTCAGTTTACAGATGTATACAATCTATAATATGTTATTGCAAATGTATATAGATTATAAGTATAGATAATATGTATATAGATTATCTGAGTCATAACAGATTTCCGACGATAACTGAGATGTCGGCTCAGTTATAGACTACGTTTATAATGTTGCACCATGGTGTATTAATATTGCGCTCCTTTTTGAGAACATAGTGATTTCATAAGATCTTACAATGAAGTAATTAAGCCGATACAACATATTAAAATGTTAAGCTAATCTCAGAACTGAGATTAATCAAGTTATCAAAAAATTAACCTGTCTTACTACTCATAATTGTCGAACGTGTTCCTCGGCGATTACTATTTTTTAATTGTACGTTGAGTAAAACTCAAAGCATAAATTACTGTCACACTTAGACAGATTAAAATAGATAAGACATTTATTCTTTTTAACTTATTAACCTTAAGAAATGTATGTTTATTCAGATTTTTGACTAAATTAACATTTTGTTTTTAAATTAACAAGTAAAATTTCGCATAGTCGAGAACCACACTATTTCAAACTCATATAACTAGTAAGTTATTAGTTCAAGGTTGCGAATTGCAGTTATCTAAACAATTTGAAAATATGTACATTGAATAAAGTAAATACTATAGTTACATAGAACCTGTATTACAATTTATAAATATCACAATCAAATATACATAGATGCCAAGAAAATAATTTAAAATTGCTTTGCCACACGTATTTTGTGTGTGACTATACAACACTTTGCTGGTCATGTTTATACTTATTTACTCATGCATTCGTTTCTTTGGAGGTGGTTTCCATTAAAAATAATTATTTTAAAATAAAATTAGTATTTCTATGAAAATAGTGATTTTAGATGGTCTACAGGTGATATGATTTTTGTTTCAGAATTTAGGTATAGAAAATCGCATTTAAGTAACAAAATATATGAAACTGATAAAGACTAAGTAAAAGTAAATCAGTAAATCAGTGATGTTTTTCAATTTTGTCATATTGAGTCACGTTCTTGTGAGTGTAGTTAAGAATCGTCTGTCTCTTACTGTGCCCGTGGAGGAAAGGCTGAAATGGAAAACGAACGGTCTTCGCGAAGAGGATTGCCAGTGCAATCAAGTGGAATACCACTATGAAATTAACGGTAGCTGAGAAGCTGGGCTCGCCTTTATTCATTGGGGTCTGATTCGATTACTCCGCCGATCGTTGGGCCAACGAGCCAAACATTAGTATAATTTACAGCTCTGGTCCCTTAAATGAGGTAATGCAGCAGCGGGGGTCGTTGGGCCAACGCCTGGCTGTGTAATCGTCCCTCTTTGAAACATTGTAGAAATTATTTCGTTTAGATTAGTTGGCCCAATACCCCTCTTAAGTTATTATTGTTATACATTAATGCATGATTTAATTTCATCACTTATGGTTGGCCAAATAGTTGTACAAATAAATTAATAAATGTAACAGGTAAGACTTGTTGTATGATTTAGCTCAATTAAACAAAGAGGAACCTCCGGCCAACGATCTCATGGAATAATTGAACCTCTCTATATTTTTAACAATAGGCCGAACGACCCTCAGTACAAATTACATAGCTTACAGAAGTGTCGTTGGGCCAAAGATCAGTGAAGGAATCGAGTTGCAATTATTATTGATAGCATAGAACCTATTTAGCTCACTCCAATAAAATTTGTAACTAGGTACGAAGTGTAAGGTTTTCTTTCGATTAATGTTGATAATTTCGAATTATGTTTTAAAGTTAATTTCATACTCTATCCCCAATGGAATTCTTTGAGTGGTGGGTGGATTAAGGGAGATATTTGACTTTGAAAACACAACTTCAAATGCTTCAATAAACGCAGGCCCCCTAACGAAGGAACCTCATGCGTGATTGTATTGACAGGGTTGTGCAACATCATTTTATTAATTCATTCCGAAGTGTTTGTAATCAAAATACACTTCAACGGTGAACAAATGAAAACTGTGTTTACTTTAGAGTGCTGGTCATACAATGATTACTAAATCGCCATTCTATACGTCATAACTAAGTAAATAGCACAGTAAATGTTTATGGACCGACTAGAGCCATGCACTACTTTACTGATTCTCAAAATTAAAAGGAACAGCACAAGAAGATGATGTACTTGGCGTATAAAGAGGAGAGGCGGCCTGTGCGACCCAAGGTCAAAGAGTGCGGTATAACCACTTGTAGCAACGTGTAACCACTATGACTATACACCTCACCGCAGAGCCCGGCTGATTGTGGGCTAGAGTGCATGCTCGCCCGCACCACGCCGCACTCGTCCCCGCGCCGCGCCGCCCGCCAGAGGTAATCACTCAATTCGTACTCCTCTACCTCCCACCTCGTCGGGAACGTTGGCTTCGATCGTGCTTCGATACTATCGCCGTGCCGGTCGCCGCAGATTGCCTGTGAACACTTTGGGCCCTCAAGTTTCAGCTGTGGTCGATGATGATATAATCGTTTCCTACTTCCTAGAACCCGATCCGGTCTGGGATCTCGCAAAATTGATATTTTCACTCAGGAATGTTCTATATTTATGTTTTTGGCCTTGGAACTATCAAGTCTGATTTTCAATGTGAATAAGACGATAGAGTGCCTCAATTATGTACGCAAGACTATTACTTAATTAAATTAATCACAAATTACGAGTACAAAATGGTTTAGATTTATTTTGTAATATACCTGCCAGTGGTAGGTTGGAAATTTCACTTTGTTTGAAAATGTTACTAAACATAATAAAATGATGACTAATAAAGTACCTATAAGAAATTATATAATTGACCGAACAATCACATTATACCATAGACCTCTCGTAAAACGATCCTTAGATATGTACAGGGTATTTCACCATACATGCCGCCTTATATTGGTTTTAGACGGAGAAGGTGACCAAAATATTAAAATAAAATTGTTATCCTCAAGGCCTGGAGTGGAATGTAGATATTATTTGTATCATGCACACGCAATGTAGTGAAAATATATTTGTCTTCAAATGCAGGCCATAATTTAAGTATTGGGAAAGAGTCGCGGTGCGCGGAGAATAACGGGCGGTAAAGGTATTTATTTCCTGGAATACTCCCCTATATAACCTGTTTTGTGCTATTATCTCATATAAATACAAAGGTCACCCTTGTGACCGTAGCAATTATAAATCTGACAAGAAACTTTAAATTCTGAACCCTTCCTTGGTTTTAGACATTTAAAATGTGTATTTTGAACTGCAACAATTTTTTCAATATGGTGGTCAGCGTTGTTTTTCTGATAGGACACTGTGTTTTATTATTAGTTTCGATATAAAAAAGTAATTTCTAAAATTTCCTTTCCCGTCTACACATTTATAAATATATTCAAAACAAGGAAAAATTCCCAAATTATGATATCAGATTTACAATTGCGATTATCGAAAAATGTGTTTTCTCAATGTTAGACTACGTAGGAATTTAAACAATTGAGCTGTCATAGCTCCGCAATAAAGTGAAATAGTCTTAAAGTTTCTTTTCCTATCATTAAATAACAATAAAATTATGGTGTTCCACGAGATAAAACAAATTTGTCTATCGTACTGGATTTGGGTGGCAGGTTTTGAAGTTTTTAAATACATATTTTTTATGTTTCTAAAACAGGAAAAGGTTTTGCTGTCAGAGATTTATAGTTTCTAAGATCACAGGGGGTCGCGTAAAAACAGGGTGTTTTATTTATTATAATAAAATTGTATGATTTTAATTTATAAATATACACAAATTAAACATAGAATATGCATTATGATCTACAACGAGCAGAACATCGGCTCAAAATCAAGATTTAAATGCCCTATAGTTTACAACAGGCTAAGTGCACGCACGATACACGTGTTGGTGGCTGCAATATTTATATACTAAGATGTAATTAAGTAATTCGGGTGCCTTTGGAACAGTAATACAATTGAGTGATCTATGTATTTCATTATTTTACAATATCCGTCCGGTTCTTCAATAATGTGTACGAGAAACTCAAAATAAAATGTTTTATAGAAATACAAAAGTACATTTTTCATAAAGGTGTGAAGCAGGAAGAGATAAAAGGTAACGGGTAATATGGAAACAAAACACCGGTAAAGCCCCTAAAATACTCTCTACATCATATTAAAAGATCGGTAAACAAAAATGAATAAAAAGTTCATTTTGTACCCAGTAACTTATGTACATAAAAATTACAAAAATACATAAAAAATATCGAAATACGAAATATTTTGCTACGTATTCTTTTATACCGTTGCACACAGTGGCTAATTACGCAGTTGGGAGGTTGGAGTGAAAGCCTCGTAAATACGATGGCTGAGCATCACAAGATGACATCAGCCTGCAGCAGCTAGTGCTATTTAGACGTCCCACTGAATAACAAACATCATTTTGTATTTGATCACGGGACGAATGACATTTTGATTCCAAATATTCGTTCATTGATTTGACACTATAGTTGTTACTATAAACGTAGGCATCGTTATATGTAACAAAAATGGAAAACCACTCTTTGAAGATTGAAATATACCTAACGTCTTCCTCAAGGTGTCAAAGATCATAAGATATTAGTTTAAGGAAACTTTAAACTATAATATGCGACGTTCAACTCGCAAAAAAGTGTATATTAGTCACAAACTTTAGTTATATAGGTTTTACACTGTTGTTTTACCAGTCAGGTATACGCTTGGTTTTGGTCTTTGGTCTTTGGCTCTTTTTCTTAGGGTTCTTTGACGACTGTAGAAGAACGTGAATTTCAATCGAGTGTTCTAGTTTTATAAAATGGCCATCGACGGCAAAATGACCAATATCATATTATCTTTTCAAGTTATCCTTCGTCAATCATATACTTGAAAAACAAGAAAGGAGAAAGCCTAACAATGTACAAAGCCTCGTGTTCTTTTTTTTTAAATTAAGCACCCAAAAACAAGTTTAAAAAAATTTGAAGTCAGAATTTGGTAAGTTACGTATTTAACACTATTTTACAAACTTAGAGGTGCGTAGTGATCCTAAAGTACCTGTTCGCCAAATTTTGAGATTAAAAATACAATTTCATATAAATGAGCTGGAAATTAGAATTCTGAAAGAAGTCAAAAACTCACTAAAAATGTATGAAGAATGAAAAATTGAAAGAAATGAACTAAAACGCACAAGTAAGAGTTGTATTTTAATTTTGTTATGTATAAACAAAATATACAACCTACCCTTTTAAATTTGAAATAAATGGAGGAGAAAATTGAACAATTCAACGTACAGTAGCGCAAGTGGTGGACCACATTGTTGCATAGGTGAAATGGCGGTCACATTATAATCGGACTCAGAACAAAGTATTTGATTTGATTGGGCTAACAATAAATGTTACTAGGGGTAGGGTGCTAGCTAATTATTCACTCAAGTGGGGATGAAATTTGTATTGTAGATAAACGTAAAAAGACCTGAATTAAGTTTTAGAGGTACATGAAATAAAAGAAAATCTATATTGATGTAGATAGGAATGAGCGGAAACTCAAATAAATGAAATGTTAGGTTGAAATTTTGAGGAAGTTAATGATCAGAATGCTATGTTACGCACGAGAAGAACGGATCAGAATGGAATTTTTCCTAGCCGTTCAAGACCAAAGGTTAATTTTGTTGTTTTAGAGGGATATATAATTTTTAGGATTATAGTAATATTTTTTGTGAATTGAAGTATAGTTTAGATTTGCGTCAACATTTGTTGACTAGAACAGGAAACTTGCGTGTTCTATTGTGTTAATAAATGGCTTATGACTGTTATAATGTTTGCACATACTCGCGCGCGCGCGCGCGCGCACACACGCACACACACACACACACACACACACACACACACACACACACACACACACACACACACACACACACACACACACACACACACACACACACACACACACACACACACACACACACACACACACACATATATATATATATATATATATATATCAAGAACATAGGCGAGAAATGTTTATACATTATTTATAATTTGGTGTTGTTAATTTGGGGTGTGCAACTGAACTAAGCAGATTAAAACACAATAAATGTATGTCTTTACAACATAAACTGAGCTGTATATTTAACAGAGCATTAGTTCACCCATTAATAGAGAATTAATGTGCAACTCCTTTGTAGGACTTAAGCTTAAACAAAGCATACAAATCCCTTGTAATTTAAGAAGCTTTTGGCAACATTCAGAAAAAGGAGTAGCATAAAATATTGTATTTACCAGAACACAAATTACCTGACAGATAATCATTTATGTAAAGTGGATCTACAAAGGGAAAATACATTGAGTATTGCTAACCGTACTCATCGCATTTTTTTCTCTCCATTAGTTTAATCGTTGGAGTCGTGATTATTTATTTTGAAGGGTAAATCCATTACACAAGTCTATTCATATATTACTTAAAGAAATTATAAAACATTATTGTATAATACATTACATTTTATTTTCATTGAAGTATATTTAAGTACGTAAGTCATTGAGTCGATAGTGGTGTAAAATGCACACACACACACACACACACACACACACACACACACACAACACACAACACCACACACACACACACACACACACACACACACACACACACACACACACACACACACACACAAGGCAAGGGCAAGGGGACAGATTTGGCACTCGAGAAACACATTTCTAGTATAACGTACTCAAGAAACCAGGGTAAATGCGTACTGGCCGTGTATCTTGATTTTCAAAAAGCTTTTGATACTCTAGATAACCATATACTAGTCAATAAATTAAGAATGAATGGCATAGGTGGTGCTGCTTTGGACCGGCTCATGTCTGTATGTACTAAAAGAAGGCAGATGGTAAAGATTGGTAAATCGTATAGTGAATCTTTAGAACTGCTTTATGGAACGGCTCAGGGTGGTGTACTTGGTCCAATTATTTTTTCTTATATACATAAACGACCTATTAAAACTACCTTTACATTCATCAGTCTTTGCATATGCTGATGATATTGTCTTAGTGTGCTCTGCTTTCAACAAAGAGACACTATTAAAGAGGATCTGAGTGCGGTGTCGGAGTGGCTAAATTAAAAATAAACTTTTAATCAATATTCCAAAATCAAAATGTCTTGTTTTTTTTCAATCAATCCCAATGATAAAGATTATTTAAGAAATTATTTTAACTTAGTTTGTCATTCACATTGCTGTATGTACGAGTGTACCTGTTTCCAGTATTGAGGTTGTGGATAGTGTGAAGTATCTGGGCTTTGGGCTTATATGTTGATAGGTATTTGAAATGGGACCACCACATCAACTTTCTATCGCAACGGCTAAGGAAAGTAAATTACTCTTTATACCATCTTAAGCAGCACCTTAAAGATAAACACATGAAGCAAACTGTATTTTTCTTGGTTTGAGAGTATATTAAGATTTGGATTAATACACTACGGTGGAACATTTAAAACAATTCTAAATCCAATAATAATGACGCAAGACACGCATTGCGCATAATGTTTGGTTTACAAAGAACAAACCGAATCAGCTATATTTTTAAAGAAAATAATATATTAAATTTGGACCAGCTGTATAAGTTTTGCTTGTTAATGCATGTACATAAATATTTAGATCACCATAAAATCAAAGCCGTAAATAGAACAACACGCAGTTCCAGGTTTTATCAACTTGAATTGCCTCTTTTTGGTTCAGTTTCCTCTAGATGCCAGTTCTGCTACATGGGCCCAAACACTTTTTTAACAAGTTCATATCCTATTATGGCAATGAATTATTTTTTGAGAAAAAGCCTAAAGTAAAAATGAAAGTATTAACTTATGTCACTGAAAGCGTGCCAGATTGAGTTGCTTAAATCACCCCCATTTATTTATTTATTCATTATCTTTTTCTATCATATACTTTTGTATTTATTATTGGGAATAAAGCATACGTGTTATACAGGGTTCAAATTGTATAATTCACTTTTTACTGTACTTATTATAAATTTATAGTTTTATATCGTTGTTATTATTTATTTGTTATAATATCTGTAGATTTATCTCGTTGTTATTGTTTATTTGTTATAATATCTATAGATTTATCATAATGTTTAATTATTTATTGTTAAACATTGTATTCATACATTTATTATATTGTTACTGTTCATTTGTTTATGTATTTATGGATTCATATGTTGCTTATTTATTATTATACATTGTTAAAATTAGAGTTATTGTATAGGGGTAATTGTGCAGAATCGTGTGCGAGGTAATTGATTAATCAATTTCATGTGTAGTTTCAATGTATCTTTGTTGAATATTTAGCGTTGTTAATGCGTAGCACGATGGATTATACAGTAAATACCTCAATTCTTACAGTAAAAGGTGTCGGAATGGTTGATTGCCAACAGGTTTGTTAATTAATGTATCCAAGACAAAATGTATTCTATTCTTTGATGCTAACAAGCCTAAGTCTGACTTGCAGAATATGTTTGATTTGTTCTGCCATGGCTTGTACGGCTGTACGTGTTTACGAATATAGAAATAGTCGACAACGTAAAATATTTAGGAAATGTACGTTGACTCTCAGTTAAAGTGGGGATTCCACGTAACGTACCTGACAAAGAAACTGAGGAAAATCAATTATGCGTTGTACCACATGAAAACAGTTTTTTTGACTAGCGAATTATTAATTCAGTTATACATGTCATGGTTCGAGAGCACAATGAGATATGGGATCGTACACTATGGTGGAACCTTTAGTGTTGCAGCCTGTGGTAATGAGTCAGAGGCATGCTATTGCGAACGGTATTTGGACTTCGGCGTACGGACAGAGCTAGTTACTTGTTCACTGATAACAATATCCTAACTTTCGAACAAGTGTCATGAGTCTAACGTATTGATGTATGTTTATAAACACTTGCAGGATTATCCCATTAAAATGACGTACAGGGAAACAAGAGCTGCTCAATTGACATTTCTCGATGTACCAAATTATTTTAAAGAAATTGCCAGACATCAGTTTTCCTATGTTGGCCCAAAGATGTTTAATAAATTGGTTGAGAGATATGGCAATGGTATATATTTTGAACGAAAGCCTAAATTTAAGATGAAATGTTTAACATTTATAAAGGAAAATGTATAAAGTTCGTATCATGAGTAAGTCTGGAATTTGACCTGTTTTTCTGTCTTTGTTGTTGATATATTTATTTATTTATTTATTGATAAAATTATATGTACTGTTATTGTTGTTATGTTAATTATTGTTGTTACTTGTTGATTTGTTTCTATGTTTATACCTTGTTACTTGCTTATATTGTTATATTATAATTATTTATCTCTTGTTATTTATACAGGGTGGAAAAAAAGTATGGAAACGTTTTCAATAATTTTGTATGGCTTCACTTATACAAACTAAATTTTGTACATCACCACTTGTATTAAGAACCTAGTTTGAGACTAGTGGGGGACATTTTATCTTTTCAGGGGGGACGGCCCCGTGAGGAGTCGGACGAAAATCTTAAATGTAAGCATAGGCCCGAGTTTGGTATCAAATTAAAGGTCTAGTAAAGAGAAAATCTTTACCGCAAACCGCACTTAAAAAAGGTTGACCCTATCCAGAGTACTGGCCGTATGAATTTCATGACAAAGAAATTTAGTAACTTTTGTGAAGTAACTAATTTACTTTTCAGTAGTATGTTTTATGTCGGTTATGTAAATTTGAAAAACAAATTTCCAACAAAAAATTTAATTTTTTTTACCTCTACATTTGTTGGATAACAGTAAATAGGGGTTTTCCTGTCTTGTCTTCAAGAAACTGAGAGTATTCAATAATACCACCGTAACTCCTTATCAACATGAGGTCAAGGTCCAGTCCCTCCAGCCCTTTTATCTCAGGCAAACATAAACTGGTTTAGACAATACAAACAGTACTGTCACAGCAAAACTCCACAGTTTTGTATTTTTAATATCAGCTTAGTTTTTTAGTCTACGTTATAATTTCGTCCACGTAAGATAAAGTTGAAAGTCTTCACTAGAAGGTACTGCGATAGTTATAAATTTTTTTACTTAAGTGTTTACATTTTATTCTACTAGTTTTAAAAGCAATGTCACTTAGTGAGTTTGAGAGAATCACGCTGCTTATGATGCGTGGGTATGGATATCTAGTTCGTCCCTATGAAGAAACAGCGCATTTGTTTAATGACACTTTTCTTGATAGACCCCCAATTAGTAAGTCAACAGTGTTTAAGACAGTAAAAAGATTTGAAGAAACTAGAACAGTCAAAGATCGCGAAAGAAGTGGCAGGCCTAAATCGGCAACAAATGAACAAAAATCTTTGGATGTACTCCAAACATTTGTTGAAAATCCCAGCACCTCGGCCAGAGTGGCTGCAGAAGATCGTGATATGAGCCATACCTCAGTGTTGAATGTTTTACACAAAAACAAGTATCACCCTTTTAAAGTAAAACTAACCCAAGAACTTGCAGAGGATGATTTTGATCGAAGGACTGAATTTTGCGAAATAATGATGCGAAAGTGTGACGAAATTAAAACTTTTTAAGTTCGACATTGTTTTCAGATGAAGCTACATTCTTTGTTAATGGACAAGTTAATAGGCATAATTGCCGTTACTCTGGCCGACCATAATCCACACTGGATGATAGAAGGCCACACACAAGGGCCTCAGAAAGTGAATATGTGGGCTGGAATAATAAACAATAACATTGTAGGACCGTTTGTGATAGATGGAAATCTAACAGGCGAAATTTATTTCAATATGTTGACAAATAACATTTTGCCAGCAGTGCGTGCTCTTCTTGGGGAAAATTTTATGCAGTATGGTTTCAGCAAGATGGAGCACCGCCCCATTACTATTTGCGGGTGCGCAATCTGTTAGATGAAGTGTTTCCTAACCGTTGGATTGGTCGCAGGGGTACCGTTGAGTGGCCGGCTAGGTCACCGGATCTTAATCCACTAGATTTATTTTTGTGGGGCTTCTTAAAAGATAATGTGTATAAAACTAAATCCAGCCAACATTGAGGAGCTGACAAATCGTTTATTAGAAGAAGCAAGAAGAAATTACACCCGAGATGCTTCAAAATGTGACTGCAGTAGGTTTTTATAATAGACTAGCTCATTGCCAACAAGTGTTCGGAGAGCAGTTTGAGCACCTCATTTAAAAGGTATGTTATTTTTTGTAATACATAGATAATTTTTAATTTAATTCTTTTGGATAATTGTGTTCCATAATTGTCATTTTCAGTCAGAACAGTTTACTTGAGACTGTGAAATTGCGGAGAATAATAATTAATCAAACGTTACTTATGAAATTCAACGGGCCCGTACACATATGTATACATATGTATACATATGTGTGTATGTAGGTGTGTGGCCTATATGTATGTAGATTTACATGCATATATACAAACGTTGTTATTGATAGATAGTATGTATTCGTGCGTGGTTGTTAGCAGTAGCAAATTGGAGAACATGGTGGGCTCAATCAATTAATTTATGTCATAAATAAATTTACTATAGTAAAATTTAAACATATTATATCTAAACATATTTATATACTGGAAAAATGCATTTGTCTCGAATATATATATTTTTTTTAGTGTTTAATTGGAATAATGTTTAAATAACTTGTGCATGGAGAAGATCAGAAATAACTAACTAAAAGTAAAGCAATGACTGTCAAAATAAGGCAAAATAAGCAATGTACTTTAGTAAGCCAACTTTACTTCCCGCACGCGCCATTATAGGGGCATTGGGAATGTACGGTTACAAATACATGTAACGATAGATGTATAAACTTCATGTACTGTTAATTATTTGCATGTATTCAACTTTGTTATTCTCTGAATAAAGATCTTTTTGAACTTGAACTTGAACACACACACACACACACACACACACACACACACACACACACACACACACACACACACACACACACACACACACACACACACACACACACACACACACACACACACACACACACACACACACACACACATATATAATTGTTGTAGAGAGTTATTCAGCATTTAAAATGTAACATAGAAAACCTGCTGAAGTCTAAGATTATTAAAAAAACAAAAAAATATACTATTTAATCCCAAAGTAGAGTTTTACAATCTAGTGATTTTCTGTTTGTAATTAACATAAAGTCAGTTAGATCGTGGAGTGATTTTCTCGTTTCGTGTAATGAATTAATCCAACAGTAAAACTCCGGATTCACACAATATAATAGCTAATTTGATGTTGTTATAAAAGAGTGCTGTTTCTTATCACTGGCATAACTCACACTCCATAGTCACCCAGCACTCATTCAGTTGATAAGATAGTCAGCTGAACATGGTGTCATACCATTTTATGAATGATTTTTATGGCGGCCAAATTGTTGTTCAATAAAGGTTGCAGAATCGGTTCTAAACAACACAAACTAGTGCGTAAAAGCAATACACGATGTGAACAATATTGGGTTGTTAACATTCAGGGAAATATAAATTCATTAGCATGTTCCCTATGGGAAAGCTTAATCAATGGTAATGAGAACTATTTCTAAGAAAATGTAGTCCTAAGCTGGAAAACACATATAATTAAACAAAAATCAAAACTCATAACAAAAATTAGACTTTTTTATCACTTGCGGGACATATTCCCAATCCACAAATGCCGAAAAATATAAAATATATAACAAAATTAAATAAATTCCTTAGAAGTGTTAAAACTTGGCTTTTAGGTATGGACGGAAGCAGCGTGGAGTATATTTTAACTATTATTCAATAAGTAATTTCTCCTATAATGTATGTTACTGTGGTATGTAAATATGGCAGTTTATTAAGCTTCTTTAAAATAAGTGTGCTTCAGTGTATAAAAGAAAACCTTTAATATTTGTTATTTGTTATATTGGTTTGGTACTAATATTTGTGTTTTATAGAAAATAAATCATTTATTCCTTTAATGCTCACTCTTCAGAATACTCAGTTAAGACCTCCTACACATCATACCTGTAAATATGTTTTCAAACTTTTGCAGTTTACTGTGGAAGGTTTCATTGGTTTTAAATATATTTTTAAACTCTTGGTTAATTCTAACCCCAAAACATCTTGGGCGAGCCTGACTCTGAGGAAGCAAATCTTTAATATGTTTTCAATCAGGTGATGATAAGGATCAACATAAATATTAATAACTAACCTTAAATGTAATGCGCTTCAACCCTCTAGAGGCCTTTGAAGAAGGAAACAAATTAAAATTATATACCAAGGATTCTTGTACCTCCAAAATACTGGATTCCGGGAATGTCTTACAGTATATGATCAAGAAACCCCATATTCTCAATATATTAATCAGGAATACTCGAAACATACGCTACTGTCGATGCAATCATCAGTAAACCGCAGTCGGCAATATAGATAGCCAGAAGCAATCACAAGAAAGCAATAAACCTCAGGAAGTAATGTAACGCAGGTCAATATCGAGTACAATGGGTGCAACATTTGTTGCAGCAAGTCTTGGGCTATAAAGTGTATTGGTAATAAATGTCTAAAGGCATAAGCGCGTAACAGACCAACAAGAGCAAGTGAGAGTCACTTATCGCGCTCAACAAGTCAATCTGAGCTCTAGGTGTGACGATATGGCTCTACAGCTGACACCGATCCTACCACACGCACGACTCCTACAGTGCATTATAATCGTATAGCATTTTAATAGCCTTTTGTTAAGTATCGATCAATTCCACTTGGATAGCGTACAGACGGTATTACATTTCTCGTAGCTATTTCCCGATTCTTGTTTAGGCACAACCATTTACTACAGTCCTGATCACCTTGTACTGTTCTGCCTTAAAATATCGTCCTCGGTACTCATGCTGTGTAACAGTAAGTCATAAATATGTGCCAAACGTAATATCCAAGAAATTATTTCTTCTCCGTAAAAATAGAAAACAAATAGTATATGCCTGTACAAGCCCTGATATTGATATTGATCATTCATTGCCAGAAGTAATAAGTATGGCATACCTCTAGGCACACTTCTGAAGCCAAACATTTTACCATCCGTAGGCTATAAATAACAATCTTCATAAAAATATAAATAACATTATAAGCGTTTATGTAAGCCGATGACTGCACTTAGCACTTATCTTATTCCCTTATTTCACTCTAATAAATGATGTTGATGCTGCAACCATCAAGTTCGAACAAGCTTCTGAAAAGTTCCAGGGAAATAAGCTTTCCTTAACAATACCACAATTTAAAACTAAGAACAATCAAGATTCTAGGCATTCATCTTCTTTCCGATGGAATAACGTTATAAAATTACGCCCCTTTACAGCCTTTATACTCCTAATAATTATATCTACTATATCCTAAGCCTCCTATCCTTGGACCTTACCGTGGGATATCCAAGTGGATTACATCTTCAAAAGAATCTGATCAGCCCCTACATCTTTTTAAAGAATGTCAAATTAATAAAGCTTTTCACTAAGTGTGTAATTTAACCGAAAACTGCCTTCAAATTGGTTACTTAATATGATGAAGTGCCGCGATACTTTTAGGACAGAAGTTTCTTACGTAATGTATAAATTATAAGTGTATGTAAATCTTAAAATAATACATATTAAGCTAGCATGCATTTAAACGTATTCTTAGTTCAAACAAATTAAATTATTGTTGATTACTTTCCACGATCTTTCCCTACCCCGTCCTCTTGCTTCACTTTTAGCAACCTCGGAATGCCTGGACTCTTCGCCTAGCCCGTCCTCTCCAGCCGTATCAACCATGGAACCCCTGGACTTTTCGCCTAGCCCGTCCTCTCCAGCCGTAGCAACCTTGGAATGCCTGGACTCTTCGCCTAGCCCGTCCTCTTCAGTCGTAGGAACCTTGGAATGCCTGGGCTCTTCGCCTAGCCCATCCTCTCTAGCCGTAGGAACCTTGGAATGCCTGGACTCTTCGCCCAGCCCGTCCTCTTCTGTCGTAGCAACCTTCGAATGCCTGGACTCTTTTCTTGGACTCCTATCGTGGATAGCCCAATTGTTTCAGATTTACCACTTCGCAGTGCACCGGCTCATCCAGACTTATCTTTCAGCACGTTTATTTCGTTAAATCCTGGTAGTACCGTTGTTTACATGATTTCTGATTCTTAGCAATACCACCTCCACTCCTCGAGGCGTGTTGGTGAAGGTTAACAATAATATATTTGTATTAGATCATTTAAGTAAATGCATTATAATTTGCGATACTTTACGTCAGTTTACTACAAGTGACTAGAATAAAGCTCCGGTTGGTGCAAGAAAATCTCGTTTTTTTGTTTAGTAAGTACTGTGAGCTCAATTACCATGTAAAAATGCAGTTCTATGTAATGCAATTCCTTAATAATTTATCCTGACTTCTTCATTCTAAGATAGTCTTAGCGATGATGTCATTTCTAAAAGTTATAAGCTGGGTTATTTACATTTAACACTACAAAAAAGCTCTTGTCGGAAAGAGGCGTTTTATAAACTCCTCAAACCAACGGATCATTAGCGGATGGACTGAAATCGCCCGGAGGTGTAGCTCTGACGTGAGTGAGTGAGCCGGATGATTGATGCGTGATGACCATTACACCACCAAACCGCGGCGTGTAATCAGTGTAATGCGAGAGACCGAACGAGAAACGTGACTCGGCCGCCATGATGAAGTGATTAGTCAGGCAGGGGGAGGAGGAGGGAAACCGATATTATGTCTTAATTAATGTCCGGGACAAGGCCGATGAACTGGATCCCTAGTCTTCTAGAATTCCGGCATCGGGATTTTGCTAGGATTTGAATTTTGCTTCTCGAGGAAAAAGGGGTTGAACTGGATTCAATATATATTATGATACGTATTAAGTGTCTCGGGGATAAGTCCGATAAACTAACTTTAGACCTATTGTTATTCAGTCTGCTCTGGCGAAAGTCTTTGAGGCACTGGTCCTGGACCATCTTTACTTCTATCTAAGAAAGTTTATATCCGATAGTCAACATGGTTTTCTTCGCAATCGATCTACAATCACTAATTTGCTGGTCTTTCAGGAGTATGTTATGGCTGCCTTTGTTGACTCATGTCAGGTGGATTGTATCTACTTGGATTGCTCTAAGGCATTTGACAGGGTACACCACGGACTGTTGATTGCGAAGCTTGCTGGTTATGGGGTTGGTGGGCCGTTGTTGAGGTGGTTGGCTAGTTACCTTGGGGACCGCAAACTCATGGTTAAATGTGGGAGTGCTCTGTCAGCACCCTTCTGTGCTTCCTCTGGGGTTCCCCAGGGTTCACACCTGGGTCCATTACTGTTCAACATCTTCATAAATGATATTGCAAACTCATGGTTAAATGTGGAGGTGCTCTGTCAGCACCCTTCTGTGCTTCCTCTGGGGTTCCCCAAGGTTCACACCTGGGTCCATTACTGTTCAACATCTTCATAAATGATATTACTTGTGAACTTCCGGTCAATTGTCTGCTGTTTGCTGACGATCTAAAGATTTACACCAGGGTTCACTCTACGTTCGATCAGCAAGTTCTCCAGCGGTCCCTCACCAGGATCGAAACGTGGTGTGCTGCCAATGCTATGGAGCTGAATGTCTTCAAGTGCAAAGTGGTGTCTTTTTCTCGTAGTCGATTTCCATATATCTTTGACTACCGCATCAATGGATTGTTGCTGAGAAGAGTGAACAGTGTTAAGGACCTTGGAGTTGTTTTCACCTCTTCACTTGACACTTTGGAGCATATTGATGGTGTTGTATCAAGAGCTTACTCCCTCTTGGGATTCATCATGAGATCGACTAGGAGCTTCAGGTCACTCCAGTCGCTCCTGATCCTCTACAAGACTCTCGTTCGCCCGGTCCTTGAGTATGGTTCAGTGATCTGGTCCCCTCATCTTATTACCCATATTGACTACTTGTACCGAGTTCAGCTTCGTTTTTTGAGGGTGTTGGGCGTTCGAATGGGCTATGGCTACCTGACGACTCCAATTGAAGAATTGGAGCTGAGATTCAACCTGCATCCTCTTCACACTAGACGTCAATTGCAAGATCTTCAGCTTCTTTACAAGTTGGTTAATGGCAAGTTGGATTGTCCTGACCTCCTTCGTCAAGTAAACTTCTACATTCCTAGAGGAACTAGATCAAAGGCAGTGTTTGGAAGAGTATACCGGCCAACTAGTTATACTAGCAACTGTGGTTTGGCGAGGATGCAGCGTACTGGTGGATTGGTTTGCGATGGGTTGGATTTCTTCCAGGGCTCTTGGTTGTCCTTTTAGTGGAGGTGCTCCAGGGTGTTGTCATGAGTTCATCAGTGCATGTGCTTGTTATTATGGTTATGTTGTTTTTCTTCAATTTATACCTGTAGTTTTTTTTTACCTCGTGATGTATAATTGTATATTATTTCCCTACATATTATAGTTCTGTTAAATATTGATATTTGTTATTGATTTTTTACATTCTTGCTATGAATGTTAAATGAATTTTGGTGTCAAACTATTGTTGTTACTGCTTTGCCTTATGATTATCTGTTATGCTGATTGCTGTGTTGTTGTTTTGTGTACAATGTGATATTCTATTTTTCTAGCTTTAATTTAATATAGTCATCTTAGAAGTCTGTAATCTTGTAATTATGTTAAATGGCGTTGTACCGCCAGTAATAAATTAATAAATAAACTGGATACATAATCTTTTTGTTCTAAAACCAGCACGTCACTATGGTTAGCAATGAAAGTTCTGGGGATAAACGGAATCTGTGGTTCCCGCACCAGATCTGTGGTATCATATGGGTTGAAAATCTCAGGATAAGACCAACAAATTGGATGTCTAGAAAATTCAGTGACCAGAACTCAGAATTATGAAGGGTCTATGAATTTTTCTCCATTCGTCTAGGTTTCTGGCACTGGGACAATGATTGCATTGGTTAGGCTGTAACCTGTGCTTCTGGGATGGAAGGGCATACTCGTATATAAATATATATAGACTCTTAAATAAACGCAGCTTTATGTCTCGATTAAGTAGGGATTACGTGGAGAGGAGGTCTGGATGTGATGTGATTTATCACCAGTTCAGATCGTCATCCAAAGGAGCTACTGTCTTCCTAACCCCACAAATAAGATATTAGGCGATGGGAGTATGCTCGAGTCAAAAGGTTACAAGGAAGATACGATCAGAGCTGTCAGAGAGGTCCGGGATGGTTGGATCAGAAACACGGTAGTTCGTTCTGGACCTGTGAGGACGGAGTACTGCGGTCTAGCTTATGTCCACCAGTCATCGCACTTTGTTCAATATACAGTCTTTAACACTTGTACTGCACTTAATTGTCTCTAAAAGTTTGTTAAAACCTACTAGTATAAGAAAGGCAATGGATTTTTAAAATTCGCTGGTATGAGGACTTCGTATAACAAGATATTTGAATCTAGTTTGGTACTAATGTTGATGTTCTGGAAAATCAAGTAAATTTTTGAAAGCCAACTAAAACAAATAAACAGTGATTGAATAGTTGTAGGGAATACATCACGGCAACTGGCCATGTATCTGAATCTATTAGGTTTTTACAAAATTTTCATGGTTTTAATAGTAAAATTCAAAATGGAATAACTTCAGTAATACTGACTCGAATCAACAGACATAAGTACCACCAGAACCAGCACATTTTAAAAGAGATCATTAAGGGTTTCTTCAATTGCGTCAAGCAATTTATAAATTGTTCTAATTCAAAACTTAATGTGTAAGTGATTTTTTGCCATCGTTTCCGACTAAGAGTTCCTGGCTGTCTTAAAAATACCATCCTCAAAAGTATTATATGTTAAATTTTACAGGAGAATCTATAAATATGCTAAACCTGTGTATGCATACGAATTTGATACTTTCATCATTGATCGGTTACGACCATTTGACGATTACATGTTTGTGTCATCAGCATGTATGTTATCTCCTCACTAGTGATAATGCAATTATTCACCCTTTACACATTACAAGGTTATTATAAGTTCTGCCTCGATCCTTACTAAGTTCTGTACTATCCCAGATAGAACAATAATCGTGCTTTCGTTTTGACATATCTTAATTTGTCGGCCGTTGTCCCGTCAAGGGTGCTTCAAAACTTTCCAATTTTGACCCCCTTACGTGACAAACTTTTAGAAAGGAAATACGAAAACAAAGATTTTAACGCAAACCGTATGTTTTTATTTTGAAGTAATGACTACAATTATGTATTTATTAGTTTAATCTTGGACTTTCATTTTTCAAATTAGATTTGAACAGTTATTCTTGGCGAAGCAATTTCAAGATTATACGGAACGATTTTCAATGAGGCTTTAAAAATTTGAACGAGCCACAAGAGGTGTTTACTGTTCCTCAATATTTGACATATATATGGGCAAACAAACCCCCCTCGAGTATTAATAGCTCGTATAGTATTTAAAACTTGTGATTATTTATCACTTTTGATATATGTGAATAGCTGATTATTTCGCAATAAAACTGATTTTATTCGTCTTATTGTTTATATGACACGAATTTCCTAAATAAGCCAGATTTTAAATAGATTTCAAATTTTTTAAAGAATTAAATGATAAAAATAGATGGTTTATATAAAAAATCTTCATACCCATTCTAAAAAGGTTTGGCCACAATTTGTAGTTTATCAATTAAAGGTGTTGTTGAGAAAAAGTTTGATGTGCTAAAAGGTTCGCGATAATTAAACATTTCATTTTTTATCAGCAACTGTTAAAAATTTGGTTTTTTGTTCTGAAATATAATACTCAACTGTAAAAATTGTATTATTTTGAATCCAGAGTTGCAGGGACTCTAATGGGCCACTCGCCTCTGACATACAAAAGAATCGGGTGAGATAAGAAGAAACCAATATTGTAGACACCAAACTCTACCTATTCATCCCTTATCCGTCTTATTCAATTGTTACCCTGTCACGTCTGTGTTGTTGGCATTGCGAAATATAAATCTTTATAAAGCGTCAGCCCACAGATGACAGATACGAGTACGACATCATCAATGACAGTAACGCTTCATGGCCCGTGTTATATCAGCAACGTGATCTTACTTCCTAAAGTATCGGCTTTCAGCCCAAGAGGAGAGCCACATTACTATATCATCACGTCATTAGCAATATTATAAGACGTTAACCCTTCACGGCCCGTTTTATGTCATCAAGGTGATATTGCCTAAAGGATTGGCTTTCAGCCCAAAATGAGAATCACATTACTACATCATCACGTTATTAGCAATAGTATAAGACGTTAACCCTTCAAGGCCCGTTTTTTGTCATCAAGGTGACACTGCCTAAAGGATTGGCTTTCAGCCCAAGAGGAAAGCCACATTACTATATCATCACGTCATTAGCAATAGTATAAGACGTGTTAACCTTTCACAGCCCGTATATGTCAGACATGCGGTCTTACTGCCTAAAGGGTCGGCTTTGGGTTCACGAGGAGCACCAAGAGGGATCCAAGAAGAGAGCCTCATTACTATGTCATCACTTCACTAGCAATAGTACAAGACGTTAATGTGTTACACGTGTTAATGCGAAGTTGCGCGCCGTGTGGCTGTGAATCATTTTGATTCCTCTCTGAAGAACGAGTATTTGACTTGCATTTGAATTAGTTTCTCGTTGTATACTAGCTTAATTAGCTGAGGTATTACTAGTTTTATTTCGTCTAAATGATTAAACTTGTCTAAGAAATGCATTTTTGTCTTTAACTGTTTGCTTATATAAAACTATATTAATACCATGAGAACTTATGGAATATTTATTGTACACGTATAGACGTTGTCACCGTATTTAATTTGTACGACAAATTCATACGTGACTAAATAGCGCTGCAGCTCACCCCAGGTCACAATATGGAGTTCAGATTATTAAATTCATACTAGACACTTACACGAGGGGTGTGGTGGGAGAGGAGAGGGATGACCTATCCCCCACCCTTTCATACAGAGATCACCCAGGGGTGTTTTACACATGTTCTGCCAGCTGTTGACGTGTTCCTGGCTTTGGCGGTAGGGGAGACCCCTAAACGGAGTCCCACAATTTGACAACATGGCGCTGACAGGACTGTCATCGAAGAGAGCCGTTCCCTGATAGCCATTTTGATTTATTCCAATCCCTTTCAGTGGCTGTGACATCTTATAGTGGTTCCTAGTTCATAACAGAATAATGAACCAGTTATGCTACTATTTCAAGAGAGGGGGAAAATTATTTCATATTTGTACTCAACTCACCACTGGTCAAGAAACTGGAAATATGTAAATACTCATCTACATTTCTAGCTGGGGATAAAATAAGGCTAATAACTTTCTTACCTTTGAATTCGCCTGAATTATATGCCAATAACTTTAATTGATGATGAATTATATTGAGCGAGATTTAAACTTCACAGATCTCGAGCTTACAGCAATATATCAGGAGTGTCTAGGTTTAAAGTAAACGTCTCATTACAAATAAGTTTATGTTAATGGATCACTCAGAGGAAATTGCTCATGGAGGTAGATAGTTAGATCGAGTAGTTAGACCACTATACTGATCGTCTAAATTTGGTGAAAGTTTAGTGTTTTGATATTTCCACAGTTAAACAGTGTAATATATGGTAATTATTGTTTCAGGTCACACTTTTTAAGTACAGTGGAATAACAATAAAGGCTTCAAATTTAGGTCCGCTTTCCACAGTAAATTGTACATCAAGCCTGTACCTTGTTATAAACAGTGTGATTGTTTTGAAACAAGCTTAGTTTGTTGTGCAGTTATTCACGCTTGCGAAGCTTAGATTGTTGTGCCTAACATCATTCTTTCATTTCATCGTAGTTGCTGTCTCTAAATCCTAAAACAACGTATACATTAAATTACATTAAAAACATAAAACCAATATTTAATACATTTTATTGTTTTGTGAGGCCTTTCGATATCCAAGATATCTTCTTCAGACACATAAAAAAACACACATTTTTTTGTGATGTGTCTGAAGAAGATATATTGGATATCGAAAGGCCTCACAAAACAATAAAATGTATTAAATATTGGTTTTATGTTTTTAATGTAATTTAACAGTGACCAATATAAGCTCCATCTACAGCATTACAACGTATACATTGTCACATGTAAATTTAAATTTTATAGATATCTAATCCACTTTCTCATTTACCCGATATGGTCCATTATGTATGTTTTGTAACGATTATCTATATTTTATTGACACCTTTCTTATCTTATTAGTATATTATTTTATAGTTACACATATTAAGATCTCTTCATGTCTGCTATATTTTGAGTCAACCTTAGAAACTAATGATTTTAACTTTAAAAATATTTATGACTGTCTATAATCCTTCTCTCAGTTACACCAAAATAGAAGTCAAATCCAAATGTTTAACTTGTTACTAAAGGCTTTCTACACATGAAAACAATTTGAAGTGTCTTGTGATTGGAAATCAGAAGATTGGCGCAAAACCAGCAAACTAACAACGTTTATTTTTATGACGTGATGAAAGTCATAATAATAAAATTAATCATCCAAAATGAAATTATGAAACAATATAGTAATAAATTATTTCTGAAATAATTTCTATTATTGTTAAATATTTATATATTAGTATTTAATAGTTTCTATTACCATTCCTCCGATCTTCGTGAATAACCCATTAGATATTTTGTACGAAAGTTTGAAAATACTATCGTTCATATACAAAGTTCTGTTAGAATATTGGGTACAGAAATTATCTATCAAAATGTACATATTTGTTTTATAAGGTCATCTTCAAACTATATACAGGGTGACAATTAAGTCTGGAACCGTAAACCGTCTTCAAAAGGTGGATTCATTCAGTAGTTATAGCTATTTGAATTTTAAAACAATTGAACAATATAAATTATTAAGTATTACAAGTAAACACCAATTTTTAAGTACCTGTGATCAAAGTAAGTGTTCAAAATGTTCCCCTCCTATCGTCTGGCAATGTCCTAGGCGGTTGTAAAAGCCATCCCCTGCATTTTGAAGGTAGTCACAAGGAATATCTTGAGCTTCTTGGACTATGAGATTTCTTAGGTGCGCCAAATCTCGAGGCTTAGTACGATAAACTTTATCTTTGAGGTATCCCCAAAGAAAAAAATCCAGCGGAGATAAATCAGGGGAACGAGCAGGCCACTCTACTGCACCACGTCTTCCAATCCATCTGTGAGGGAATATTGTATCCAAGTATTCTCTAACAAGGAGAGCAAAGTGTGGTGGCGCGCCATCTTGTTGGAAATAAATAAGAGCAGCTTGTAGTGCAGGAAGTGTCTCATTTTGGAGCATTACTAGATACGAGTCAACATTTAAATTACCATTGATAAATAATGGGCCCACAATTTGATTTCCTATAATTCCTGCCCAAACGTTTAGTTTCTGTGGATGCTGTGTACGACTCTCTTCTTTCCAGTGCGGATTGCTGTTGTCCCAATACCAACAATCATGTCTATTGACACTGCCATTCAACATAAATGTTGCCTCGTCAGAAATTAAAATATCGTTCAAAAGGATTTGTTTTCGGTCAATTCTATCCATCATTACTTCACAAAATTCGAGCCGCTGATCGAAGTCGTCTTTGTTCAGTTCCTGAATCAGATGTACTCGGTAGGCCTTGAAAGCTGCCTTTTTTAACACTTTTCTGACTGACCCACGAGACATTTCATGAGTTTCTGCAGCAGATCTAACTGATTCATTTGGATTCTCGACGAAAGACTGAAGAACATCTAATGATGCGGCTTCACCCGTCACTGTTTTTGGTCTTCCAGTTCTGACACAATCGTTAACGCTACCAGTCTCTACAAAACGGGCCACTGTATTTATTACTATGGACTTAGAAATAGGATATCTCTCTGGAAATGTATCATTGAATAAATTTTTAACTGCTTCATATGATCTTTCATTATCTCCCCACCCACGCATCATTAAAAGAGTTATCCTTTCACGCTCACTAAGTGACATAACGTTAAATAAACAAAAATAATAGCCAACTTTAAAACTTGTTAATGACTGAAAATTATTATTATTATTATTATTATCTGCATAACTAAACCCACTGAAATCTTCAGTGCAACTGAACTGTTACCTTCCTAACAAAATACAGATAACAACGGTTGCAGTCAAAGTTTGCTTGGGGGTCAAAGTTCACTCTTTGGGAAAACCCAAAGAGCCACTTTCACATTCTAACAGTAGTTGTGTTATTGGTAATAATTATTGATTCCTGGCTTCGATTACTACATTGCCAGACGATAGGAGGGGAACATTTTGAACACTTACTTTGATCACAGGTACTTAAAACTTGTAATACTTAATAATTTAACAACTGTTCAATAGTTTTAAAATTCAAACAGCTATAACTACTGAATGAATCCACCTTTTGAAATCCGGTTTGCGGAATTGTACTCTGCTAAGTGAGACCTTTAATTTGATACCAAGCTTGACCTATGCTGCTATTTAAGAATTTTGTCTGACTCCTTGTGGACCGTCCCCCAAAGGGATTATCCGGTCGGTAATTGGGCAGATGTGTGCGTTACTATCACCAGTAAGCACGTGTGAACTTTGGTATTTTTTTCTATTGTGGTTTAAAAATTAAAAAAGAGGTTCCAGACTTAATTGTCACCCTGTATATATAATATATATTATATAAATAAATAAATAAAAATAAAAAAATATATATATAATAAATCCCTAATGTTGAATGTTTTTGAAATATTTTTAGATAAGTTGTAAGTTGCAGTTGTAACAGTTGTGTAACTACGCAATATTCACCCGGGAACTCCCTTTATTATATAATTTCTCATCGCAAAGAATAAACGATACCTCTAAACTTATCATAAGTTTTACCAAATTTTTTATGAGCTTTAAAATGAGGTGCCGCGAGACAAGAGATAAGGCATGATAAAAACATTGACAGTTGATCCAACAACACGTTTCAACGTGTATGAAATAGTGTTGTAAATAACATCACAAGAGCATAGAACCCAGATTACCCTCTAGGGACCGATAAATTTGACTTATGTCAAATGCCCCAAGAGTCAGAAGGGTTCGAACTTGTGATTTTTTTACCACGTTGCTAAACACAGTGCTTTAAACAACTTTCATTATTGTCTTGTAGTATTTAATAGCACTTCTCTGGGTAACTTTATAACTTTTTTAGTCATAGTAACACTTACAAAAAACTAAACACAAAAATAAACACATTCGAAAATGTAAACATCTACAAAAAGTTAAACGCTTGACAAAAAGAACAATAAAAAGACACCAAGCCAGTAATAACTGTGTAATTACTGTTTTTTATAATGACAATTAGTGACCGGTATTCGATTGGATACTGTCTGTGTAAGGCACAAAAAAATGGAACGACCGGATCGAATTCGAATGTCCAATCCTATCAAAACAAGACATTAAAGCCGGCCCACGCATCGCTAGCGGTGAAAAATGCCCTCGACGGCCAACAAGACAAAAACGGATAAGTGATGGCAAAACAAATCATAAACGCTAAATGAAAATCAAACAATATCATTGATTACGGCGAGCCGCAATACCCAACAGATTCAATTTAAATGTTAAATGACGGTCTCATGTAAATGAAGCGGTCGAACTTTCTTTTTACAGATGGGAGGGAGGGGGATAAAAGGCGAGACCAGTGGGAGAGTTTAATGTGAGGGTCTTATTTACAACCTGGTACTCCCGGATTGGGCTATATTACGACGCGCATCAGTCAACAGGACTACAGTGCTTTCAATGGAGGATGACCATCCAGTGCGGTAACCTGTTGCTAAAGAACCCGGGTCGGAAGGTTCAAATTTTAGAAGTATTACAGTCTAGAGTATCCAAATTATGTCATGCCAAAACGTGACTGATTTAATATCAGACAACGAATGCGGTCGTCCTGGTGAAGAATGGCGTGACATTTTGGGTTATTATAAAAACGCATCAATCACAGAGGCTATAGCAGTTTCGGTTTAAATTAACTGGGCACCTTAGAATTTGGAGGTAATCAACCCTTCACCAAACTAATACTCCCGGATTGTACTGCATTGTAATGAGCATTAGTCAACACAATTATAATAGTATCGGCAGAAAATGCAGTGTTGCACTGGGTGTTTTAGAACGTCGGGGCTGGTGGCTTTTAAGTCAACAGTTGTATGAACAAACTGATCAATTAGGATTGGATGATGTTAAGATGCGCATTGTCAACACAATTATAGTAGTTTAGGCAGAAAATGCAGTGATGCACCGGATGTTTTAAAACATGGGGGCTGGTGGCTTAAAATCAACGGTTTAATGAACAAACTGGTAAATCAGGAATGGATTATGTTATGGTGCATATTGTCCAAAAAAAATACAATAGTTTTGGCAGAAAATGCACCTATTGTACTTGTTTACTTTGGTGTCTGGGGTTTACTGGCTTAAAATTAATAATCCTATTTACAAAATATTCTTCACCAATAAGATAAAATTATGCATATAAGTCATCACAAATACTCGTATAGTGGAGTTAGTTGAAAATAAAGTGATATAGTAACTGGATACTTTGCTGTCGTGAAGTCAGGCGGGTTTTTGGTTGTGAGAAAAAAGTGTAGTTATCAAAGTATCGGGATTTTTCGAATATTTGCCATCGTTTATCGATATAAAAATCAGGTACACTACGTTTCGAGATCGGCAATCTGATCTCTTCCTCAGGTAAATAACTATCCTAACACATAACTAAAATCTAGGTTAAAATTTTAAAATTCATACCGAACTGTTGTGACACGTATAATAAATATAGAATCACAATACACATCTTGTGTATTATCGAATGAATAGTTTAGCATCCTAATCTCTTTAAAATAAATTAGTCGAAGCTTCAAACATTAGAACATTAGATTAGCGGACCAACACCTAAGTTCACCAACGTTAATCCTATAAACAAATGAAAAGGGAAACTTACAGAATAAAACAGAGTAAACTACAGTAATAAAACGCTCATTCCCGTTCCCTGATTGGTTGCCTTGTTTCTACCATAATTATTGCCATTTACTTATTGGCCACTGGTCAGCTGTTAGTGGTTGGTTATTGCGTGCCAGACCTGTTGTGCCTTGTATCATTCAGTGCTGTTGGTAATACTTAGTGTTTGTTTAACTAAGAGCAGATTGTGTGTACAGAGTTAACTAACATTTTTAACCAAATACTCACTTAAGTACGTACATTGGAGATTTAAAATTGATAAGATTTTAATAAAACAGTTTTACTTCGTATTAAACCAGTAGTAAAACTAAAAATATCATTTAAAACGTCATACTTCAATGGAATTTGAGTACCAATGAGTAAAATAAAAAAAAATCTGTAAGCTTGACTACCAAACCGACCCTTCATTTATAGGGTTTATTGTTAGTAGTTAGGTTTACTGTCACAGCATTTCCCTATAAAATGAAACTTCATTTATGAATGCTAGATTTTTAAAATGTATTACTTATTTATTTATTTAATTAATATTTCTGAAAATTATAGTTAAATCAGTTTTGTGTTTGCTTTTTTAAGTGTTTATAAAGTTTACACTCCAGTTACGTCTAGAACCTTCAACAATGTTTGGTGCCTTTTAAAATTTATTTTCAGAATAAGGACAAAGTGAAGTGATTTTGTCAAAAAAATTATTGCATGTAATTTTACTATAGTTGAGAGTACTTGTTTATGATATTCCATTTGCATAATATGTTAAATTTGAACCGACATTTCAAAATGATGCTATACATTGCATAACAATTCAGTTACAGAAGAGTATAATGACTCTTTGGTATTGGTAATTCTAAACATTCATATTTATATTCTAAAAAAACGAAGATGTCCGTATGTTAGTTATCTGCAAATGAAACGAATCATAATTCTTGCATAGACGTTTTTGCTTTCCTCCAATTATACGAGGTGAATTAGGTATTGTACATTAGTTATTAAATCTTGTTTTTATTTCGAAGGAAATGTTTTAAACACTGAAATACACATTATTCCCAATTCAAACTCAAAACTACCTGTGTTTGGTGTACCAGTTAAAGCGTCTATAAATATGAATTGGAAATAAATTAAGACAATGCGGATATAGTTGAGGATAGAAGCAACGCCTCTCTACAATAAAATAATTAGTTAACACTTATATTATTTTAAAATAACTTATAAAATACTGAAAACTAAACTTTATAAAATTATCCTGTTGAGTATTAAAAAATATTTGTTAAAATATCACGAACATCGATAAAGATAAATATTATATTGTAAGAAAAGAAAATTAGCCTGGTATTTTGATAAAATATATAAAATTTAAAATCATTACTCAAACCCTCGCCTCTCACCTTTTCAAATATGATTTTGTATGCTCGTTATCAATAAACACAGCATACTTAGTGTTGTGAGATATTGTTGTTTTCTTTATATAGTTTATTTGCACTGTTATTATTTATCATTTATTTATTCATATGTCACGTCTTGACAGTAATGTGCATGCATTTAAGTTAAATATATATTTAAGTTAAATATATATTTTTATTTTTTCAGTTTTTCATTTACCACTATCACTCGTTAATATTAATATTTTTTTACTCTTGTTATTCATTTATAGTTTATTTTTCATTGTTATTAATAATTTTATTGTTTACTTGCACTGTTATTATTTATCTTTTTTGTTTCTCCATATGGTGTCACATCTTATACAGTAGTGTATTTAAGTTAATACTATCACTAATTTATTATATACTATCACTAATTTTTATTATAATGTATACATTCTTATTACATTAATTATACGTTAATTATGCCAAGATTTGATTTAGAGTCCAGTTGCATGTTTGGTTTGGCCCTTTTTCTTTAAGTATTATTTAATCATCTATCATAAGTTTATAAATGTAAATTAGTTTTTGACCGTTGAAAGGAAATAAATAAATAAAGGATGTAAAGTTAACGTTTTAACTAGTTTTAAAATACCATGAGAAAATAAAAATATTAAAAAAATATCGTTTGTAGAAAGGCGTTAATAAAATAATGTGTTTACGATTAGCAAAGTGAAAAGCTCAAAGGGAAATGCAATAGATTGGCAAAAGGCCTATTTACGTTTATTTTAATTACCTTTTAAGAAGAACAGATTTAATCCATATTTATGTGGCAGTTTGCTGTTTTATTAAGGACCAGCTATAGATTTAACTATTAGTACTATAATAGACATAGTAGTTGTCTAAATTTAATTTTTTCAGGTATTTGGAAAAAGTCTAGTACTCCACAGTTATTAAAAACAACGAAATATAGAGAAAATGTTTCTAGGTAGAAGAATGAGTTTCGTAAAGGATAGTTTGTTGATTACTAGCCACTTATAGCCCTCTTGGATTTTGAAAGCTCGGGTGTTAAAGTTTGCTATACTGATAAAAATAATTTAAATAATACGTCCGTTAAACAACATATGGGTAGCAGTTGAATAACTAGCAATCAAAACAAACTATAAGAAGTAGAACAACCCTAACCATTAATATCAGCCTGTTAGTCAATGGTTTGATATAAGATAGTTTCTATAGTTAACGTATCTATCTGAGAAGAATAGCGTCCATTTGAAGTGTTTTGATCTATGTGAAGACGAATAGTTCAAAAGTATAAATTGTGACTATTCACTTTATATTCAATATTATCATGCTAAAAGAATGATACTCATAAATTCTCAAATTTTTTCTAGCAAACTGCATGCATTATCAAGTGGTGTAATTGGTTTCCGATCAAATAAATATGTTGTAAATTTCATAATCACAGCTCTTTAAAGTTACCTTCCCTGGAGACAGGCCAGTTGGAAAATAAAATTAGTACCTCGAGGAATAATTACAGACATTTATAAACACAATTTAAAAACTGCTGAGATAATGGTGCGAATGGAATATAGCTTTTACGTGGCTTAAGGGTTTGACACGTTTTAATGAAATATAACTTAAGGAAATTATATATTTTTGTAATACACAGTACAACACATTTTTTATTTGAAAATTGTGATTAACGTAAATGATTGAAAGGACAACAGGGCTCGGATATGTGGTACTAACAATGTTCAATGTCCAAAACTTCAATCCATAAGTCATTTTTCATACGTATATAATATCAAAACTCCACATCCTTTACCTCAGCCGTTCATATGTAGACCTAACTACAAGAAGGCCCAAATCAATACTTTACAATTACTTAAGAATTTACTTTAAATTCTTACAACTTTATGTGAAATCACGAAAAACATTTTATATTTTTCCTGTATTCAATAAAGGGTGTCTAAAGGGCTGAGTCTAAATAAATTAATATTAGATTAAATATAAGCACTGCCTAAAACATACTACATCACTTTAATTACAGTCCTAAAGTACGGAAATACAAAGTGGCGGTAATAGGTTTAGGATCGGTTTAAGATGTCTATCATACTTGTAAGGCATAGCATATTTCTCAAGGAACATGTAAGAGTCAGCTTATTTTGTTGACATACCTATAAAGCACTAGTATTCCAAATTCCAAGTAAATTTTTATTCACGGATTATTGACCTTAGATTTCGCTGAGGGTAGGGAAAATGCTTGAATAAAGGGGTATATCGGAAGAAAGAAAGCATTTTTAACAAGGACTCGGTTCGAGAAACTCCAACAGCGAGAAGTGGATGTGGAAATATCTTGTGTTGTCCGACAAAAACGATTAAAATGTGATTTATACCCTCTTCCTACTCTTAGCTGACTGTTTCGTGATCTCGAGTTCCTTCACCCTGAAACATGGTTATGGCCAAAACTGTGCTATATATCTTACTTCTGCAATCATTTCTTTTTTAAGTTGTTGATGATGTTGAATGAACTGGTTTTGATCTCAATTCTAGTGATTGAGTATAAACATAAAACATCAACATGAGAAATGCCAACGTTTAAATTAGTGTATACCATAAAACATATCAAAAAGATTCAGATTTTGTTTGCAATGCTTTAATTATCTGCATGCTTAACCAATATTGGTTTTACCCATATGCGACAGTTAAAAACTTGAAAGCATGTTCTTCTTGACATTCTCCAATTAATTTATAGAACACCAAACCCCCATAGTGTAATCATATTGCTGTAATCAGAGTTATTTATAGTATATGATCATAATAAAAGAAACCATTTTTAGCAATAATTAAAAGATTATTGTTATGGTTTTTCCTTTTTTAGTGTTTTAAGTTTCATAAAATTCGAAAGTAGATGGCTGTAACAAATAGTAAAAAAAGTACATTTTAAAGATCCAGAATATACAACACATTTTCAATTTACTAGTTTACAAAAAGTTTTGTAATGACTATGAGGATATGATGCTGCACTTGCCCTGTGTACAAAACTGAAACTGTTTATGACATGTAAGATGAAAATAAAAACAAATTGCATAAAAATACTATAAAATCACGTTTTATAAGCAATATAAGTACCATAATAAATTATGTTTGTTTCAATTAGTTATTCCTTGGAAACCTAGAAAAGGTTTAATAAAAAACTGAAAACGTATTTTAGTAGTTCAAATTATAATTGAATATTTCATTACGCTTCAACCACATTTTTAATAGCCTATAATATGAAGTTTGTGCAGACTTTTATTCCATAAAACATATATAATAATTTTACATGTTTTTTAATGTCACATATACCGATTATGTTATAAAAAAGTATAGAATTGTACATCACCATGGTCTAGAAAAATAACGTTGAAAAACTTATTATGAATTGAGTGAAACTATCAAATACATTCCTGCATCATTTAAGTTGTAATTTTTTGTAAAATGTATTTAAAACATAATAAATACTAAATTTTATTGGGTAAAAGTATTAATTTTCTGGATTGCATAAAATACTTGTAAATTAATTTAATACAGGAAGTTTGTATAAATACAATGAATATAATGTACAAAGCTATTTATTGACAAATAATTAATCTAAAATGGAGCAATAAAAACACGTGATAAGCTTTAAAATATTAATTGGAAGAAATTTATTCCTTTAAAAAAGATTATGTCAACGCAAACTAAACAAGCTCAAGTGAACCGGCACGCCGACGAGCTGAATGTTCAAGATCTCAAAATGACCGGACCTTCAGCTGATAAACATGAATAACTGAAGGTAACGTATATAATTACAACACAGCTTCAGCTTCAAACAGATAGTGGATTGAAACCTATTTCGATAATCGGACAAATAGAGTGAATTATTTCTAACAAAAATAAGACTGCTCATTCTGCTAAGACTCCATTATATCGTGATGTAGAAATTGATCTAAAGCGTGCAAGAGTTAAAATTTCCCTAGCAGCCTGAATTTTGGGTCACACGTTTTGTTGTAAGATGTATAGTGTGACTCCTCCCATTGTGAGTACTGTCCCCGTTATTTATTCCACTCGATATAACTGTATTATCGGTGCTCCAATACATAAGCTACTAATTAATTTTATTACATTAAAAACAGTTCTTCAATGCAGCACTTATATGTGGAAATTATACCAGGCACCAGGCTTAGTGGAAATTATACATTTTACCTTATAGTCCTAACAAATAACAGTACCGAATTTGGAGAACTGTTCTGCAATAAGTCAAGCATTTAATTTTGCCATATGGACACATTCTACTGTTGGCATCGGTGTGAAAAAGTGTGTAATAAAGTGAGGCACACCACTTTATGTGAATATGTGCCCTGTCCGGCTATAAACAAGGCACTTGACGGTCGGTGTTGGTCGATATACAGCCATTGTACAGGTATAAATGTGGGGTGTGCAGCAATTTATAGTAGTTATATTCTAAAGCGGGCCTATAACGCGTAGGTAGTTAAGTTGGGCGTGCGGCGCGACGCGGTGCTGGCTATCAAATGTGTCATATCATCGTGTGTGTGAACACCCTGTACGTGCATTACCCGTATTTGTAGTTTTGTAAGTGAATACGTAATCTGTTTAAGGTTGCGGAGTTTATATATTTATGTAATGCAAAAAACTAATAATATAACAATAACTTTACTACTTTATTGTAAAGCACGTTATGTACGGTTAGCAGAAATACTTATTATGCGCCTGCAACTTATAAACTTGATTCATTTCAGAATATCAACGTACCTAAGCGGAAATTTTAAAAATTGCACCCTTTTTTACAGTGAGGCATTTTTTATGGGGAGCGGGAGTGAAATTTTTCCTAGTTGTCATTAGAATGCAGTATGAAAATCTATTCAGTTGCTATAAAACTGATATAACGAAACTCTATGGTATTTGGTATGTAATTTCTTCAATGAATGTGGTGTATACAGAACGACAACGAGTATCGGGTATTTATTTGTCTGGTTTGATAGAGGTTCAAATCTTATCTTGAACGTGCTAATTTTCTTATTTCGGTCAAGTATATTCTCATGTTGCGTTATCCTAAGCCAAGTAATTTGGCGCGAAACTCATGCATAGGTTGTCTTCTAGTAAGTGCCAGGACAGTATTGCTCCCTGTGTAACAGTTTTTAGTTTAACCATAAAGTAAAAGTAATTAATTCTATTGTGTCCTGATCCTGAAGTGCAGTTTGCTACTCTGTTAAAACAATAGCTAGGAGAGACGTTACTAATTGTGGAATGTCGCCAGGCCCGAGCCGGTAAGGCACAGTACTCTCTCACTGCTCCCTCTCTCTCTATCACGTCTGGCCACCACCCGACCAACAAGTAGCCACTTTTTTGGGCACGTTTTTGCCCACCGCTGTGCAGCTGTTGAGTTCTGTTTACAAAAACTCTAATAGAGTCTGGACCATTCGTGCGTGCTGGTCATATTACAGGACGCTCTAGTGGTCAGGAAGAAATAAATTTTACCGGAAACTGGAGCAAGTTTCTCTTTACCTTGATCCTTTTATCTTCTAGGCAAGTGAGTCTGCATGCCCTTGTGGAATGCAGGAAGTTGGAGAGAATCTTTGGACACAGCCCATTGTTACTGAGACTGACTGTTGATTAATTGAGTTTCTCTTCAAATTACCTTCTTCTCTTCTAGACCAGTTGTTGTAAGCTGTTACGAGGAATCTTGGTAATAAGTCTGTTGATAAAAAGCTATGATGAAGTTGAGACTACTCATTAACTCTCTGATTTGCTCTCTATAATTTCGCCACTATTGTATTAAAAAGTTGGTCTGAATGCTCAAAATGACTCCTGCAGAAGGTCGAAGGAGACGTAAAATTCAGAGACTTACTTATTAACTCGTTCATCCCAACGCTTATATCGATGTATGGGAGAAAAGTGGGTTGTTTCTAACATTTCTCGAGAACTTAACGGGATATAACGACACGAATTATGATATTGACAAAACTGGTTTTTTAATTATGGAATGTTCACAGTTTTCCTTCCCTGGAATTGCTCTCCACGAGATCAGAAGATAAAATCTGTAGCGAGTTAGTAAAGAGCCATGACGTCAGTAAAGACGGCGTTTATAATTACGACCAAATCTCAAAATTTCGGAAGAACCCGCTAAAACAAGGACCACGTGTTCTACCGGTGTCATCCGGAATTTCAGGATTCTTGGTCGTAGGAAAAGGAAAGGATGGACCTTTTCCGAGTACAGCGACAAGAGATAAAGTGGCACTGGTGGCGGGTCCAATTAGATCTGGAGAGAAAGATGGGAAACATCGCACCGTAGTGGAATGTCGGCCAGTAACGTGGAGAGGGATACTAAACTGGGCCTAACGAGTCTATCGGGCACAGCCATAATATGCGCAGTCTACGGATAGTGTGAGGAAACGGAACGTCACACGCTCAGGCAGTACCTGTACCCAGTGCTTTATCGTCTATTTGTCAGATAGGAAGGTGTAAGAGTACCATCCACGTCCTTGATACCTCATCGGTCGTATGATTTAAGAAACTTCAAAACTGTCAATCCCACTTCCAAAATAAAGAAATGAGATTTAAAATGCGATAACACTGAATCCGAAAGACCCTCTATCTCCGGAAAGACCATTTTATCTCCGTATGCTAAGTATTATGAGTAGTTGAAGACTGAAAGCTGAAAGACAGATGGTTAGGTAAAGGTTAGGTTAAGTCGGCTAAGTGGCTGAAGCGCGGCGGCGGGTTTATCATGCCCCAGGAGGCCGATAAATCTGTGTAAGGTGCACAGAGAGGCCGAGAGGTGGCGATTAGTTAAGTGAGACATTATACGTCAATTAGCCTGAGAGCGAAGCCGTGTCCTCGTCACCGAGCTAAATGCCGCAAGGTTCGACTGCGTCTCCGGTTGTTCTGTGTGTTCACTGCGCACAATCTCGCTGTACAGGTACTGGTAACTCTAATTTATTTTAACAGATCACTAACAAGTTGAGAAGTTTCGGCAACAATATAACTGACCTCTGTCTTAGAAAAATTCTTGATTTTAACGAGTAAGATGATGAACAAACTAATAGAACAAAATAGTTATATGTATGGTAGTGAAGTTTATTTTATTATTTAATAATGTATCGTAATTTGTATAAAAAATATGTGGACAAATTTAGTGCATTCCAAAGATGCACACTTGATGCACACAAATTAATAAACTCGAAATAACTGTTTTTGTGAAGAAATTGATACATAAAACTTGCACATTGGGGCTCAATTTAAATATTTGTACAATATCAAAACCTGTTTTACAAAACACTTACGGTTAACTGCCGTATCGTACATTTCTGACTGTCTGAGCTTAATTAAGCGAACGGCCGTTGTAACTTATTACATCGGGAACAACGTCAGTGCAGCGCGATTCAAATCTGATCTTATCGAGCGAAAAAATACGGAATTAGCGTAGGTCGGGCGCATGGGTGTAAAGTGGGTGCGAGCGCAAATCACTGAGGAGCGACGATCGCTATTTTTACGCCGGGAACTGTCCTCGTCCGAGGCGCGATGGAGCGGGTAAACAATATAAACACGGAGAGCGAGGAACCGGGCATCGAGCGGCAGGCGGCAAGCGCGCTTTCCAGTCAATAAAACCGAATATACGATCAGGCGACGCGGGAAGTTTTATTGTACCGGGTTGGCAGCAGTTACGGGACATTAAGTTGCCGGTTATTTGAGGTTGGCAGCCGTGGGTAAATAATGATGTCTGAGTTACTTACAAGTGATCGCCTCGGCTGCCGCCATCTGCCGTCCACCACTTCGCGCCAACTCGTGAAACCCATGAAAACTCTTTACGCTTGACGCTTGATAGCCCAATCATTCTCAGTTGGGATTGTGGGAATCCGGAGCCAGGTCGATACCAGTAAGCCGACAAGTGTTGTCTCAGAGAATCCTTACCTAGCCAGGTCGATACCAGTAAGCCGACAAGTGTTGTCTCAGAGAATCCTTACCTAGCCAGGTCGATACCAGTAAGCCGACAAGTGTTGTCTCAGAGAATCCTTACCTAGCCAGGTCGATACCAGTAAGCCGACAAGTGTTGTCTCAGAGAATCCTTACCTAGCCAGGTCGATACCAGTAAGTCGACAAGTGTTGTCTCAGAGAATCCTTACCTAGCAGAATGATGAACCGTTGAAAGTTGAAAGTTCACTATAGAGTGTAAGTGCACCATTAACGCTCAAGAACGGATTGCATTTATACTTTACAAATTCATTGCATAGTTACATTTAACCCACAGTTTTTGTTAATTCCTACAAAAATAAAAAGTACACACCTTTGCTGCTGAAATTGTAATAATCGATCGCTTCCTTGGTTTTTCAACAGGTGTACGTACATTCCTTTGATTAAAGTTTGTTATTGACGATGGAAGGTTTGGAAGGATAAGAGATTTCGGACATTTGGCATCGTTTAATGATATAAAAAGTACACTTTTAACGTTTCATTTCGGTAATTGAAATCTACCCTCGTCGTCAGTTGTGGGGACAATTAGTACATTTCAAATCAATTCATATTGTATTAAATTTTCACCAGAGGTGTATTTGAGTATTTCCGCCCCTGGGATATCCACGATTTGCCGTCCTCCCCCCTCCCACCAACCATGTAGGCTTACCTTGGTACCTTGGCGGTGGGTCGACGCGACGTCGTCGTCGGCGGCAGCGAGGCGGTAATTTGCAATAAATTACTTGTAAAATTTTATTAACAAATACATTTTTTACGTATTTTTAACATTTGGAATATTTATTTTTTTATTTTTTACCAAAATTTGCCGCCCCCTGAATTCTGCCGCCCTGGGCTATAGACTATTCAGGGTATATGCAAATCCAGCCCTGATTTTCTCAATTTGATAGTACATCGCAAAACGCCAGTAAATCATTATTTAGACACACACACACACACACACACACACACACACACACACACACACACACACACACAAACACATCGCTAGAGGAGAACGCACTAGACACTAATGGCGTTTTATACGAGTTTTGAATTGATTTGATTGTTGCAATTCTTTATACTTTCCGGGAGCTTATTGATAAACCACCTTAATGTGGCAGATACTGCGACAGCGTCAGTCTGTGATGGGCTCAATAGTTAGTTGTCCCTGCCTCTTGTCTCGTATCGGTGAATGTCCCCGCCATGGACCAAAGTGCACTTTGATCTGCAGTACATGATCACATAAATTATATAAAGGCAAAGCAAAGTCAGAAAATCAAGCTCCCTAAAAGATTCCCTGCACGACTGTCTGTAACTTAACTTTCCAATTATTGAGACAGCCTTTTTTGGAGTCTGAAGACTCGCTCAAATTTATTTTTGGTACGACTAATATACATGTACTTACAACCTACAACGTTCAGAAATGGATTGCCACTAAAGGTATACATTCTCTTGCCAAACGCCTTCTGGCTGGTAAGTTCTCATATGACTAAGGACCCATACGCCATCTGCGGAAGAAATGACATCTTAGGAAGCTATCGAGGTTCTCAGCGAACAAAAACTCAATAAACGGCAGCTCTTAATGTGGGCCATGTCTTGTCACAGGACATCTGCTCTAAATCAGCTGTTTATTATTCGATTTACTCATTTTAGTATCATTAGATTTGTGAAGAACCCCTCTATAAATGTCATTCTTGTAATTCTTGATAAAAGATGCTAGTTTTTAAAGTTTATAATTTTAATTCATTATTAATTAACAGCCATTTTGAAAATAATAAAGATAATTTCTATATATTTTTTAAGTGACGTTGTTATCATAAAAGTTTGATTTTTGAGTCAAAATAGGTATAATTTACTTTATTACTTTTTAAGATATTAATTTTATTAATAAAAAACACATACAGACAGAGATATGGGAAACTAAGCATCGAAGACCCATGTTTATATGGAGAAATATGTTTGTCTTGACCTAAGAAATAACGTGGTATACCTCTGTCCAGAGAATTACGGGACACTCTGTATAATGTACAAAACATTCGCATTTTTTTATAGACATTATTGAAATTAAAGCTAAAGTAGCACATATTAGCACAAGGCTGATCATAACTATTTTATAACTTAAATAAACAATAAATGGATTGCACTTGAAATTACAAAATGAAATAATTACGTTTAAAATTAAAATGTACACACTCACAAAAAGTATTTTAAATCATTAATCAAATGGCAGTCAGATGTATTCCCATAAATTTGGCTTTTAACATGAAAAGATATTTCATATAAAATAAATAAAGGAGAAGGCCCTTGTGCATTAAAATCAGGAAACTGTTTAATGCTGCCATTATTAAAACAAATTATTTTCCATGAAAGTCCAAAAAGCTTTCTACCCGTGCAAAGAGTAGTATAAATGCTAAGTGAATGAGTATTGCTTCTTCCCCAAGTTACACAATCCCTGTTATTATTTTCTTTCTAGTGTAAACAAAGTAAGTTCCGAGGAGCGATAAAATTGGCATACAGAATCTTGACAAACGAAACATTCATTAAAAAACTAAAACTATATACAAATACGTTTAACATGATCTCTTAACAAACGGTCCACGTATGTAGTGTTCAGCGATTAAATACTTTTTTAAACTTCAAAATATAATACCACGAAACAATACATATAATCTTAAGCATGGTAGAAATAAAACTACTCTCTCTGTCCTTTAACAAAATAAAATAAACATATCTGAAAAACGTTCATAAGTACCTGTCAACATTAACACATTGAAATATTTTTTAATGCACACCTTTATATCTATAATGTAACATTTTTGGTATAACTCAAAAATGTTTAAGACAACTAATATTTACATACTTTGTAATTTATTAATAATAATTAGAGAAACGAATTGATGGGACTTAAAACACTGCAATTAAGCAACCTAAACGCTATATTCCAAATTAAACAAAAGGCTTTAACTAATGAACTTATCAACCATGAAATCACCATTCGTAATTGAAATAAACAACATTTACTACTATCGCAGTGAAATGTTACCAAACAATAGATGTATTAATGACATGATTAGGTGTTACTGTTTATTAGTATTAATGCCTTATCTTTGACTGATATTAACGTTATTTGTGGGGCAAAATTTAAGTATATCATCGACTTGCAAGTGGATGCGATGTTTAACAACTTTTTATTATCATTGACGCAAAATTTATTAATTAGTTACGTTTCATATTTGTTAAATAATTATATGTGGGTGCAATTAATAAAATATATTGTTTAGATTTTGGAATATGTATGGAATTTGGTTTTTTAATTGTACACAAATTTCAAACTAGTATTAAGAGCCAGATTTTCGGACATTTGCCATCGTTGTAAGAAAATAGAGCACTACGTTTCGACGAAGGTTGGTATCCACCCCCTTCTTCAGGTGTCAAAGAAACCTTAAGCATAAATTTAGCGTACAAAAAGTTATGAATTGTTTACTGTATATCGATTAACTTATCAAAATCAAAATTGACAACATAACAAGTTGTACGTTATAAAACTCATGTTATAACGAACAACCATGTCGCTGGATATAACAGGTGCACTAAGCAATACATACTGCTGATACCCGAGAAAGTTGGAGCGACTTAGGAATTAAAATTATTGTTGATAAAAATGATTAAAATTGCGTAATAAATTTATAACAACTAGTATTTACTAAAGTTTTACCAAATTATTAAAAATTTCTCAAGTTAAGAAACATTTATTTCTTATTTTAACACTTTAAATTATGTAATGTTTATTATCTGTAGTAAGCTATTGCTGTAGTTAGTAGTCAACGAGTGAAAAAATATATTTTTTACTTCGCTATTTTGAACATTTATTTCTCGCTTTTCCATCAGCGTTTGCAAAAAGATAAAAATGGCTATAATCAAAATATTAATTTCAAGTCAAAATTATGAGGAATTGGGGTTTTTTGAGGTTAAGAAGTTTTATAAATATTAATAAATGTAAATAATAACTTACATATAATTTCCAATTTATTTATTTTTCGTGCGAGGCCTTTCAAAACCAAAGGTATCATCATCAGGTGACTCCACAAATAAATATTTACATAATTTTTATTATAATTAAAATACCATATGGTGTAAATATTTAAATACAAAAATTTTGGAAATATTTCAGCCAGTACGAAAATTAGATATGGCTACGGTGTAATTTTTGAATAAATTGAGAAGAAAGAAGACTGGACTTTTCAATAAGGCCCTCTTCATTGTTTATGAGTTTTTCTTTATTTATGTTTATATGTAGTGTTTCCCAAGCATTTAAGTAAGGAATTTTCAAAAATCTGCTGTAGCCAAGCACTGCATCGAATCAGGACACAGAACATCAATTCAAAATCTAAAATTAATAAAAGAAGTAACAAAACCAATGAACTTAAGTTTTTCCAATTGCTCCAAGAGTCTTCAATTAAGAAGTCTTGTTTATAATTAAACTTATATAACCTAAATTAGGGATATGTATACAGGACAGATACTACTTATTATAAAACATAAATTTAAGGGAAGACTTGATCTCTTTTATTTCTTCCTTTCGTTCTTCTCTCAGACTCCGCCATACAGTTATGGATCAGCCAAACAGATTAATATGCATATACGTCTCATTGTTCATTTGGCAACAACCACATATGGTGAAATGGATGCAGATTCTCATTTAGGAGACGAATCCTTTTGTCGATGTCTCGGATGGTTCGAGGAATTGGGTTTGTTGCTAGTAGTAGGTGAATGCTACTCAAGAAAATTTTATATTTCATGATCCTAATTATTGGACGTACTTTTTATGTTATCAAGAATTCCTGTTCTTCATATGGCACTCGATGTCATAAATACAGAACCTGTTTGGTGTAACCATATATTGCATAACACCTGCAAATATTCATTCTCATTTGTCAACCGATGGCTTTGGCCGTCTTCTCTCAACTCGTCATAACCGTCATTGCCAATGCAACCTGAATGTTATGACGTTTGAGGGGCTTTGAGGAGTCCTCCCTCAACTCGTCATAACCGTCATTACCAATGCAACCTGGATGTTATGACGTTTGAGAGGCTTTGGGGGGGTCCTCCCTCAACTCGTCATAACCGCCATTGCCAATGCAACCTGGAAGTTATGGCGTTTGAGAGACTTTGCGGGGTCCTCCCTCTACTCGTCATAACCGTCATTGCTAATGCAACCTGAATGTTATGACGTTTGAGGGGCTTTGAGGAGTCCTCCCTCAACTCCTCATAACCGTCATTGCCAATGCAACCTGGATGTTATGACGTTTGAGAGGCTTTGGGGGGGGTCCTCCCTCAACTCGTCATAACCGTCATTGCCAATGCAACCTGGAAGTTATGGCGTTTGAGAGACTTTGGGGGGGTCCTCCCTCAACTCGTCATAACCGTCATTGCCAATGCAACCTGGAAGTTATGGCGTTTGAGAGACTTTGGGGGGGTCCTCCCTCAACTCGTCATAACCGTCATTGCCAATGCAACCTGGAAGTTATGGCGTTTGAGAGACTTTGGGGGGGTCCTCCCTCAACTCGTCATAACCGTTATTGCCAATGCAACCTGAATGTATACCAAATACACCATTATCTCTCTTATCGATTGTTTTATTGTTGGTATCACAAGCCATACGTTATTGCTACACAGATTATTGCATTAAAAGATTGGGATTTCTCGATTGAACATTTGGTGGAAAATGGCGTGGAAGACTGGATGAAGCGTGCGCACTATTTCTTGTTAATGTCTCAAATGCTGAGCTGCGATTGATAAATCAAAATAGCTCCCATGTTCACTTTTTGAGAACGTGAATTTATTTCACAAAGGTTTCTGGAGATTTTCGTTGTGAATTTTAAGGTTGAGTTAGGACTGATAAGGTTAGATTGAGACATTCATTACAATCTCCATGAAAACTCCTTTAAAGTTCAAGATATATTCGTAGATCGACGATGGGATTTGAACAAAGGAAGAGTCCAGATATCAACGAAATAGGTTTACTCTGCTTTCCTTATAATCCTGATACTATATTTTGTTCGGTTTGCGCCGAATGCGTCCCAAATAGAACACACATGACAATGTCAAGACGGTATTTGTATGTACAGTGCCGAAACGGTTGATATGAGCCAGAAATATTAACTTTGTGATGCAGTATGTTATATGGAGGCTCCCGCTGATTGCTTTGCAAGCTGGATTTGTGTACAGGAGCAGTCTTTCGATGCTGCAGAAGGATTCTGTAATCTCGATAGGGTCTAAAAAAGACGAGGAACTTCGTGTCAATGGCACTCTGATGGTAAGTGGAGATTTTAGTATTTTGCGTAGCGTGGGTACCTTAGTACCAACATGATAGTTTATTAACGACCTGTCAGGGCCTTATTGAAATCTTGTCACTATCCATCCGTATATGATCATGCACAACTCATGATAAAAAGGTCGTAGTGTCTTGAAACTTGGTAAATGAGTTCCTCTTGATTCTTTGATTTTGGGATCAAAAAGTCAAGAGGCTATCCATCTGCCAATCTGTACGTCCGTTTGCCCGTCTGTGGGACAACTTTTGATAGAAGCCCAAGATACTCGAAACTTGATACATTGGTCCGAGGAAGATTCCTATTGGTTTTGTGGTACAAGGGTCAAAGAGCAGTTCGTCCGTACGTCTTTAAGGATAAATACTTATAACCTGGGACATATGTTTCTATTTTGTTCCGTTGTATTGATTTTAAGGTAAGCAGATAAAAGGGCAGTCCTTCCTCTATATGTCCATGTGCGCGATCTTTCGTTAAATTCTACGGGATCATTTGGCAGACTTCTCCACATGCATTAATTGGTGAATAATTAGGTCAACTTAGAAGTTTGTAATTTTGAATCTAACTTCTCTGTCTCTGGAAGCACGATTAGGGAACATTGTGCCATCATTTTATATTTAGATGGAATAGAATTGTCACCATGGCTTTTCAGTTACAGGAAATTAGTCTCTTTGTTGTATTAATCAGTAGTAAGTACTGTGTGAACCAGCGCCTACCGCATCATCTCTTTCCTTTCCTTTTTATATCTTTACCTTCCTCATTTCCTAGCAATGTAAAACATGTACTAGTTCATCAAGTAATTACTCATCGATAAAATTCCACATCAATACCTCAGAAGGGTATTCCAGACCCCTACCCTTAACCATACCCATCCTAAATATCGTGTCACTCCAGAAACAAGCGTAAAGATCTTTTTAAGACTAAGTTCAATGAGAGGTTTCCTCATATTCTTGTTATAAGTCAACAGAACATTTCACTTCTACAGGTTGCGTTCCACAAGTAGGAGTACGAAAATCTCAATTGGATGTAAAATTGAATATCATTTAAAAAAATCTTGATTGCATTCCCATAATGAGACGACTCTTGTTAAACATGCTTCTACGCCCTTAGAAGTATGATTGTAGAATTACGTCAGAAGTTACATAGTAAAATCAAATTCCTTTAAATCTTCTACATATTCCTATTCCGTTATTGAGACACATGCAAAGCCTTTTAATTTCTTGTTTAAATACTCCAAACCTAATACGTTATAATAAAACTCAAAAACATTGCATGCACCAACCAAATCTTTAAAATGAGACACTTTGGATAAATCTGCAATCACGAGTAAAGGCTTATATATGAAAGTATTTGTTTAGATAGGTGAAATCAAGATGTTTTTACTATAAGGATTTTCTTAAAATGATATAATAGATTTATACAACACAGTTGCTAAAAATAGTTACACAGACACTAAATATTTGATACCTTTAGTTACACGTATGACAAAACAGGGCTCAAACAAGTTCGTTACATGTGGCTTCCACGAATTATTTATTCATCCTTTTGGGTTACTACGAGGTGCGTTGAGGGGAATGACTGTTCCATTCAGGTCAAAACTTAGGTTCTTTTGTCATAAAGTTTTTTTCTATATTACATGCACATTTATAAAGTCTATTTACTATCTGATATTAAAAATATTTATTAAAATAACCATTTTTATATTGATGTATTTGTGCATTTAATACTTTTAAAATATTAGTCAGTTATAGTACACAATTTAACATAGAAATCTGGATAGTCTAAATTGACTGGGGGACGAACGGTCCTTACTTCCGTTTTTGCTACAAGGATTAGACAAAATAGTATTATACGTAAAGAATAGTTTTAAAAATGTTATCCAACCCACTCAAACATTTGAAATTGAAAAGATTTTACAACAGTTATAAGCCCTTTATCCTTAATACTTTAACCAACCGCCATTCAAACTGAAGTGATAGCATAAAATTTAGTTGTAAATGTCCAAAATGTTTTGCAGGTAGCATATTAAACGTATAACATACTTTTTGCGGGTTCACGAAAATCTTTGTTAAGGATTACAAGTGCAGAATTTAAAGCTCTTTCAAACTTCTACTAGGAAGGAGCTCATCTTCTCCATGAAGTTGCCTGTTGCATGGTAACTGTAAACCGACCGGCAGAGTCGACTGCTGAAGAGTAGCAGCTGGAATTTTAATTAATACAAACACCGAGCACTTCATCAAGCAAGAGTTGCGTCAGCTCGTGAACCTGATACGACGCGACGCTTCCTCACTCCTCTGGTCTTGGATACCACCAAAAGCAGACCCCTGACTGACATACCAACTGCCCTTATCGTTGAATACTTTCCTTCCAATTGCTATTTTTCCGCCTTATACTACAGCACTAGTCATCTATTTTCAATAGTCCAGATACTTAAAATCATAGTTAATATTAACGAGTCCTGACCGATATCTCAACTCTCATTAATCATGAACAGTTTGGAATTTTCCAGTTTTCTGGCTGATACTGACACATTGGACATCTATTTTCACCATTGTAAATAATTACAAACATGATCAATGTTAATGAATTCTGACTGACATCCCAACTGTCCTTAATCATGAACATTTTACCGTTCAGTTGCTATTTTTCTGTCTGATATTGAAACATTGTTAATCTATTTTCACCGCCCTATATACTTATATTTATGAATAACCAATATTTCCTGGCTTCTAAGTAATATTTTTTCGATAAACTGTTAACCGTTTAGATAAGTAAATGTACTATTTGTTGATTATGTAGACAATCTGGTGATATATGTTGAAGCAACCTTTCGTAATGGTTTATATGTAATTAAAATAATTAATCTTTCTAGAAGTATATAGAAATAATGGAAGCACATAAGGCATGTAAATGATCTATGAATAAACGTAAATGATGGAACTAATAAAACACTTACACAGTAAATATAACAACTCTTCCTAGATTACAATGCTAAAACTTTAACACGCTGGTGGTTTTAAATATACAGGTTTAGTAGAAATTATTTTCACATTTTATAAGTACGAAATTCAGATTTCAATTACCGTTTCAACAATAATAATGGCTACAGTTAACTAATAACCTAAAAAAGCTTCACCCCATGACACTTATTAATACGTTCATTGTGGGAACCCCATGTTACTCGAAAAAGAAAAGTCTGTAACTGAGCTCTTGCCACACTTATACAAGTTATTGCTTCAATAACTGTTTGAATCCGTTGCTGAATATCAGTTAAACGTGGTTTAAACACTTTATACTTGACAAATCTGCACTAGAAAAATCACAGGGTTGATATCAGGGGATCGAGATGTTTAAGAGTGCACCATCACCAAAACTTGAACAAGCAATCTATCTGGATTGCAGACGATATCCAAGTTCAGCCCTAATATTAGAGTGGTAATGTGCAGGAGCAAGAATATTGATCCAGTTATTGTTTGTAGAGCAAAAGCCATCCGCTTTTTCGTGTGTAATAACAGAAAACACACACACTTTCCGTGAATCGCGCACTAGTATGATATGGGCATGTGGCTTGTCTGAGTCCGATATTTTGACATTACTTAACAGCTGATAACAAACTTGTGAGTTTCTATTTCCAATGGTGTCAACTAAAATAGTTGAGGTTGTTGGCGAAGAAAAACACACCTTGATTAGATTAATAAATAGACTCGAGTCCTATAAGAGATGGCATGGAGATCCGAAGACGCCTTTTGGGGTATTGTATACGATCGGAAACATTCGATGCTCGTTCGGTAAATAGCCTACGAAGAAGTTCAGGCATTAACTCTTGTGTGTCGTGTAGCAGATTTCACATAAGAAGCAGCAGCAAATATCTGATCTCCTTCATCGCCCGACCAACTCATCGATTGCAGTTATATTTACATTCTCAGGATATAGAAAAAAGCTTAATCTCTAAGCCAGTTTTACAGTATGTGTGACGAGTAATGCCAATATAATCCAGGCTAGTCGCATTTTTTCATAATGGTGTAAGGGCTTACAATAATTAAAAAGAGCCAGCTATTGTACAGTAAATGAATTATTATCAGTTGAAAAAGATATATTTCAAACCTACAGGGTAGCATTGGTTGCACATTCTCAAGAAGGTTGAATCTAGAGAAACTACATCATTTTGGCAACGCTATGATGTAGTTATTCATCACTATGTAGTTTTTATCTGGATATTTGTACTGATAGAAAATAAACTCAATGTGAGTTACAAATTGCTCCAGACAATGCCGAAGTCATGTGTACTATAGGAAAATTTAAGGCAAAAATTTAAAGGTATTAAGCAAAATATCCACTTTATTTCTGCGCTCCTATTGTGAAAAACGTTCATGATGTGAATCCAGATGAAAATTGTGACTTAAACCTCCTGACCACCTAACAGACTTGTGTTTACAAGACATTGATAATAATTATTAACTATTGAGTAAATTGAAAGAAAAGCAAATTGATGATGAGGGTTTACTCCAAAGAATTTTCTCGGAAAACATTCATAAATGCCTAAGATCACATAAAGAACGAGCAATTTATAATATCATAAAAAAGGAGATTGAGGGTTGAGGAGTAGCATATTAATATACAACAAGAAATTTCTATTCTCTGGTACCTTAGAAATCAATATGATTCTACAAGACTCTAACGAAGTTCTTCTATTGATTCAAAACTACTTACTGCATAAGAATGGTTTTTTTGTTTATACTGCACATAAACTGTTGTGAGCTTTCTATCTATAATAAATCTATGTGTGATCAAGGGGCCATGGCTCTATCCCATATTGATAGGATTATAAAGTAGGAAGGATTGATGTATACCGATTAAAGATGTTTGGTGTAATAAGTTGGAGATTTATGAGATGCATAATGACCAGATATCAAGATAACCGATTTTCAAGACCGAAACTGTCTTGTTGTACATTATTGATACCAGTAACAATGCCCTCTCAATAATTGTCACGTAGGATCATTTGATCTAAATTGTATCTTTTCAGTGGAGTTCTTAAAAACATTAGCCTCACACCTGGCGTCCAAAAGGGTCAAACAACTAAGATAAACTATATTACTAATAGTACTTAAATTATGTTAGGTGGAATAACGGTATAAGTGCTGGCATGGATTTCGTCCACCTTTCATTGTAACTGTATTGTATAGCTTGTATTGAGTTCTCCGTGGTTAGAAAATCCATTTTTAGCAATCCCTTCCGTGCTTATTCCAATTATACTTCACCCTATTAAATTCAGTATTTTTTTCTGGCAATAAATAAAAACTGCATCATGGTCATTACCAACCTATAATCTTACACTTTTGATAAACTTGTAAAGTTTTAAATTTATTTTCTGTACATTTTCTATGTATTTTAAGCAACATCTTAACACCGATGTACTTTTAAAGCATAATGTAGGAGAAAAATATTGTTCTGCGACAAAGAAAATTTCTTCGCAAAGGCTCGGTCACCTTTACTAGAATTTCTACTTCACTCTTAGAAAGTGGTTCTACTCTGCAATTGCGATAGGCATATGCTCTAGAGTACTTCTCCAGACGGTAAACATTCAACACTTGACCTCCAACGTGGTTGAGTCACAAGGCAAACCAGAATTTAGCCAAACTGTATCATACACTGTACTGTACATTTGTTACACCTGAAAGGGGTTTCTTCATTCTTTATTCTTTTCTCGGGTGTTTTGAAGATCCACTTAATGATGTATTAATTACTTATTGCTCACATAACTGCTTAGGTTTTAAGTCGATCTATTGTAAACTAAAACCTTATTCACCAATTTGGTTCAGTGCTGGGTTCAAAGTTTTAACCACTGAGGGAAGGTCATGCTTAGTTTACTTAGAATGTTGTATACAATTATAGTCTATATACATTGGCGAAATTCACAGCATATTGAATTGCGAAGGTTCTGAAACTTATTACGGTGTTTTAACTGAGTTAAGTAATAAATAATTGTGGGAAAACAAATTTAAAGAAAAAGTTTACACTGGATGGCTAAAGAGATCAAACAATAAACATATCAATATATACCTCCATAATAGTGATCTAGTTATGTATTCATACATTATGAACATGCTCAAATAAAGTGTAAAGATGGTGTTTATTTACAGATTGGACTGCAGCTAACCCACAATATTCCGATATACGCTGCGCAAAACGGAATTGTAAGTAAAGAATATTTTTTTGTATTTTCTTGCACAGTTTATCAATGAGAACATACAAGGAAGTAGAGTGTGGGTTGTATTTAATGAAAATGAACTATTTGTCCTTATACATAGTACTGTCATTGTGATAAGATAACGCATTTAACAATAGTACTGATGGGTATTCAGCACTATTTATACAAGATGTATCAATAGTACTGATACATGCAATAGTAATGTCCATGCTGTTTATCACCAATAATAATGACGTCTTATCCCAACGTTTAGAAACGGGGCGTTGCATTGCGATTGTGGTACCGAAGATCGTTGTACAAAACTGTAATTTGTCATTTAGTATCGGTGTTATAAATGACAGATGTGGATATATTATTTCCGAAGTCAGGTTTCCGACGAGAAGTTAGTGTTTATACTGCTCTTCTTCAATAAAACTGATAAGCTAGCGCTAGCTAAAGATCACGGGGGCAACGTCTTGTGATTATTCACTGGCGTCTGATTCTGTTTACTTTGAGATTTATATGCGAAATTTCTATTAGTTCCTCAAATTCACAGGTCTGGCAATACGATGTTGTGCTCTTAAGTTTCCCAGAGATTCATCATAAATTCGTCAACAGAGTAAAATGCCTTTGATACCAAAATTATTTTCAACTGAACTTTTCATTTTGTTGTTTAATACCTTCAGGGAGACTGTTGACTAGTTGATACATGGTTAGATGATCTTGATGGAGACTAAGATGGTGGCAGATCTTCTGAGAATAGATAGAGGAGCAGGAATTCTCCAGGGGACTTAGATTAACTAAAATAAACTTGTATATACCAATTGATTTTTAAATATCCTCTTATCAGCTCAAGAATCAGTTACAAATGAATGTTGACTTGGGCATTAGCATTGTTAGAATGTCATGGTTATTGGTGTAAAAGTAAACTCAACCCAGAAATTGATCAAATAATTCAATTGATTTCCTCTTAAATGTTTAAAGACATTGAAGGGTGGTAAAAACTACTTCACATTAATTGGTACATTCGAGACATAAAAATTAAAATGGATTCAAAGTTGAGTATTTTCATGTTTAGCTATCAAGAAGTGTTACTTATGCAAACTACCTTTCACATGCTGTTCGTTCTGAAACCGTCAAGTTTGGACTGTTGGACTTCCCAACTACTGCATTCCCCTTACCATTTTTGGAGAACGTTTGATAATAAGAAAATAAAGCTGTACTTAAGAGGTTACATAACAGTGCGTTAAGGTTACAGTGATATCTTAACGAATTTGAATCAGACTACGATCCATTCCTACGAGTTCGTATACGAATATGCATCCAGTTCCTCTGAGACCCTGCCACATCAGCCACTATACCAGGTCCTGGATTTTTACCACGGTTATAGGAATATGCCCAGTAATACGATGGTCATTACTGTCAGAATCACCCAAAAGTAGAGTAGAGTTGTGTCGATTGAGAGAATGAACAAGAGCCAAACTGCCAAAAATTCTTTTTGTCCGAGGATCTTATTGTGATCCGAAATAAATTCTAGGCCATTGAAACCAAGGGTTAATTACGAATGTCTCTGCCATTACTTGAACTCTAACTCATTAGAAACCACATGAGATGAATAGAAGCACAAAGAAAGTGGGGTGGAGTAGTTCGTGGTTTAATCCAAATAAATCCCTTGACTCCTTCATATTAATTGGATTTGCCAAGAGGTGTGTTGAAGATTCTAATTTAAATTAATCTCCATCCCATAATATTTTTTTTTAATTGAATGAAATAAGAGTTTTTATTCAAGAATAATATTGAATTTATTGTGCACATGACGTATGTAAGAAAACTCTTTGACCACTTCCAGTTCGATTATCAACTACTCTGAGATAAAATATATGCCTAACATGCTTGCAACTTATTAATAGTTCTCCTGATTGAATTGCAGTTAATTTCCTGATAGTTTCCTGACAGTAAGTAAGAAAGATTTACTTAAGAATTGTATTCATGAAAAAATTATATATTTTCCTGGTTTCTCACAGGAAAATAAATAGTTTTAATTCACGTTGCACTCTGTCACGTAATCAAATATTCTGATTGTTAAAGGGCTGTGGTATTTCTGAAAGTAGGCGATCATTTGTGATGGAAATTTGATGGGTATTTTTTGTTGCTAGTCTTCAAACCTACGAAGATTGCGAGAAAATTACCTTATTACTCTTTGAAGTCATGATAGGACAGCGAGTGTCAAAACATAGGTTTCAAAATTACTGCAAAGATGGTAATTACATTCACAAAGAAACGGTTCGCACTAACGACTGAGGACTTTGGAAAGAGTAATTCAACCATGTCAGAGGTTCAGCGGACTTCGTTTTAAGTAGCAGTTAAATGTGATCCACCTGCGAACGGAGTTTTGTTTCCAAATCTGCTCCATTTAATCACGTATCGAGTGATTGTGTAAACCTATCCGATCCTATAAACATCCTCTGAGCCAGTCCACCGGGCAGTCGGTTTGGGTTAGTGCTGGAACCGAATCAACAGTGGGCGGAGGCGTCCCGCGTCGACGCCAATTTGTAAACGTCCCGGCTCGTGGCGCCGCGGCGCGCAGACGGCAACAATGGCACCTGTGTATCGTACAGCGACGCGAGCAATGCCTCAGTGACCGCACCATTTCGCCCGGGGGATTCATTAAGGGAAATAAGTAAATTTGTAGCCGGCTATTGTTGGGCTAAAGAACAGCTTTTTTCATTCATTCAAATTGATATACAGTCAACTTCCTTGTAGACTATTTTCGTTACCTTGTTCTTTGATTGAATTAGTTGGCAACTTATCACCCTACAAATTAGGGGTGGATGGAAATAATGTATTGTCTTATTTCGGCTTCTATTCTTCTGCTTGCATCCGTTCATTGTTTTCTTCTTAAGCTTAAGCGTCTCTGTTACAAACTCCTAATGCCCTTAACTGTTATTCTATTCCTATGTATTTCATTGTATAACATTACAGAGAATAAACAATCTTCTAGGTAGAGAAATTTAAATGAATACATAAATTAATACAGCATTTAGCAAATATATTTTTAGAAATGTTTCATGTTACTTTAAAAAAGCCAAAAAGTTATGAAATCAGTAAAATACCCACTGGAAGCTTAAACCCTGTCCCTGCATTGAAGAGAGGGACACTAAAACATGTTTAGCTAGACATTAAAAAACAAGTTATGTATGTTTGAACTTTATGTGCACAAAACTATTGACTAATAGCTCCTACGCCACAAATAGCCACCATACAGTTTTAACAGTGATTCAATCCCCTCATATTACTTGTATTTAGAAATATCAATGAGATCCATGAATTCTATCTGATATATCGGACCTTAGTGCACAGCACACCCTATTGACACGAATGAGACAGCCTACAGCGTGACTCCCAGCACCCTTTCTATCCATGACTGTTAGGCTCAGTAACATCCTAAGTTCCTCTACTTCTAATGTCCAGGCACCGGTGCTTTTTTTGTTTCAAATGTTAGGTATGGTACTATGGTTACAGGCTTCTCAGGAAACCTAGGTTATTCCCTTGATTATATTTACAGCTACATTTGAAGGCTTGATGTGTGTTAGGGTTCAAAGCTCTACAACGCCACTTTAATCCCCCGACCTACATCAAATATTCTCTTCGTACGTTTACTTGATAGTTAGTTTAATACCTTAAGACCTTTAATACTGCATTTTCAATACACATAGGTTATATTAGGTAGTGATTGAAATTGTAACTGGAACAAAGTATTTGAAGTATCGCCTACAACAAAATTGTGATATTTATTATTGATTAGTAAATTATAAAACATAACCACTAAAAATTCAAAATATAAACATCAATGGGGTACGACCGTATCAGACATAAAAATTCAAAGTTCACATGGACCACGAAGTTGGGAAAGTATAGTATTGATTTTCCTTTGTATAAGAATACTAGTACACTATGAACAAAATTGTCCTGTAAATCGTTGATAAATTCTTGTAATGACACAAATAAAGAACAATTTGTATTATTGTTTCAACGAAATAATATGGGGTTGAAGCACAATCTTTGTTTGCAGTTGTGGACAATGGCTGATTTGAAAGGATATCAGAATTTCAGACATTTACCATTATAGTGTGTTACTAGAAGATTGAAGCCTGTCATCTTTTTCAGGTATCAAAAATCTTAAGATGTAACGCTGACCATACACATAAAGTAAAACAATGTTTAATGTGTGGAAATAAGCCCAGGCATTGTCTAACTTGACGACGGTACAAGTTGAACGTCAAAATGGAAACTTCATTCAGTCATCTATATATGTACGTGTTTTACGGATTTCATCTCAGAACAGTTTAAATGAAAAATATACGGTATACATGGTAAATATATATATGGTATGATTTGGGAAGTTAATTTAAGCCCACTCAAACCCGGCCATGTGAGGGGTTGTACATTGTAAGCTGCCCAGTGTGTATCTCCTATCTGAAGAATCCCTGTGCAGATGCTACCACAATATAAACACATACACTTTGGAAAATCAAAGTGAAATAAATATTTTAAGTTATTCATTTAGGTATAAAAATATCAATCCTAAAATGAACGTAACGTGATTGTAAACATAGTTAACATTTCAGTAAGAAGCTTATCTCTGATATTGAATATTTAGAATGTTACAGACAACTAGTTAAGATATTTATTATCTTCTATCAATTATATTTTTGGTAATTGTTGTTATATTTTCAGGATATGATGAGATGCCTACGCTGATACTCTTCCTATGGAGCCGAATTTCGGTAAACATTTTAGTAGTTAATTAAGTTAAACTATTTATGACCTCTGTTGAAAAGCAGATTTCACAACAGAAATTTGAAATACCGTAATAATTGTACCTCTGTTGAGAAGCAGATTTCACAACAGAAATTTGAAATACCGTAATAATTGTACCTCTGTTGAAAAGCAGATTTCACAACAAAAATTTGAAATACCATAATAATTGTTATCTTAAATTTAAACTCTGACTACTGTTAAACTTTATACTTATTCCTTAAAACAAAATATATCAAATGGTACAGTTACCCCAATCAAAATTGAATCTCCGTTAAAATATAAATTCTAAAGTCTTTTTATAATTTTCCAGTATCTCTCTTTAGCTTAGAAAAAAAAATTTAGATAGAAATAATTTAATTCAATTTCTTAATTTACAATGTTACATTTTAAGCTTAATACATTATAATAATATTTATTTGGTTGATGTTTTTTACTCGAGAGCTCAGGAGTTGCAAGACATCGTATCTTGAGCCATGACATTAAACAGTAATCGTATACTAGTAAAAAGAAATAGCCAGATTATATTGTGTTATGAGATGGTTCAAAAGATTTTTCAAACGGCTTTTAGTGAAAATTCAAAATTAACTTTAAGCTTTAAAACAGGGAGGAAGAAGTTACATTTCGATTCCAAACAGCTCCTTCGGAAATACATTTTTCACTTTATGTCAGTAATATTTATTTCAAATGTCCTAGACTGTCAAGGCGGAGAAGAAAATAGAACGAACCATCAAATTTATGTACTTAGAATTATGTCAGTACAAACATATTTGTATGTGAAACAATGAATATCAATTCATTAATCTGTACAATTCTTTGCCTTTCCTATTCAATTTTCAAGACAACTAAACCCATTTCGAGAATTGATTCATTTACAAGTTTTTTTTCCATAAGATTTGTTTGTATTATTCCATATTTAAACAGATTTCTCGATCCAAAATGTATTGTAAGTTTTTATTGCATTTCCATATTATATCAATGTCACATGACTCTATTATGCCCATGTAAATTTACGTACACGCCTAAAATACTCTAATAACACATTTGATAGTCAAACCTCTAAATTTTAATAGCTAAAAATATTGACGATTGTATAAAAATTTCTTAAATTTTAAACGCAATAAAGATTTATTATTGTTATTATTATTATTTTGTCTTATATAATTGCTTTAAGTACAACACTCATTTACAAATTCTGTTGTGGAAATAGATTGATTCATAAATGTGAAATAGATATAATTTTGGATATATGAAACTTCTTTAATTTGGTACACGCTCTTCATGGTAAGATGGTAAATATTAACTTCATTTTGAAGAAACAAAGAACGAGAAGAAACTTATCAATAGATAAACAAACACAAACCTCAGATATATATATTAGCTCCATGTGTGTGTGTGTGTGTGTGTGTGTGTGTGTGTGTGTGTGTGTGTGTGTGTGTGTGTGTGTGTGTTTGTGTAATATATATATATATATATATATTTACATGTATATATATATATATATATATATATCATATATGTAATAAAGAACTGTATAGTCGGTTTCGGCCAATAGATTGTTATTTCCAACCCCATTTCTATATGTATTTTTCAAAAAGTTATTTAAAAGATTATAAATGTATTAACACACATAATACAGTTGTTATAAATTTTATAATAAATGTATTGACGTTTTATTTGGACTTTCGATTACTTTATTTTATTTAACTCATTTATCTTATATTGTTACTTGTATTTTCCAACAAATTTTCCATTTAGTTGAAACATATTTGATCATCATCATCATCATGATTCTTGTCATTTTTCTTTTTAAAATTTAAAATTTCATTTTTAAATTATACAAATACAGTTGTAGTCCCTTAGATATGTTACCGATCGAATATTTTAAAGAATTTTTACCAATAAAAGTAGACTAAACCATTTCACTGCTACATTCCTCCTGCTATCATACTCTGACAATAAGTTACAGAATAGATTCAGCATGATAGGAATTGCCTACCTCTGGTTGAAAATGCTCCAATTCAGGACGAGCAGGATTTGAACTTTCGATGCCTCCAAAATAGACCCAAAATCTGTTAGATTGGACCATGAATCCATCGACTCTCCCAATCATCTGAGCAGTGAGCACGAGTTACTCGCTGTCCTAGAAGACCTTTTTCCTAAAAGACGACCTTTTTCCTAACTTACGAGACAAAAATTTAAAATGGGGAACAAATATTTACAAAACAAAACCCCTAAGGAAGAAGTGATGGGCTGTGGAATTTCAATGTTCCGCATTGTCTGATTCGAGAAGAGTCCAAATGCCTTCACGACGTAGACACTGCTCCCATTAGGAAGTCTGTAGAGATTATGTTTAGTTACTTTGTTGTGGAATCAACCACATTTCAATAAGAAAATGCAAGTACAAATAAGGCGAAGTATGGATGCTCAGTCGGTGAATGGTATGAGGTACTGCCGTTCTTGTGTTCAAGTCACCACTTTCGTGATGGTCACATAGTGTCATGAGCCGTGAGCGAAGCAGTTTGACACTGATGTGGGAAGTTGTAAGTCCGATATGATCTGTAATACCAAGCATCGACCTATCATTTCCTCCCTGGCAGCGTGGTGCAAGGTAATCTGATATCGAGACCAATCACTAAATATAACTAAAATATTTGCTCAGTTCCATCGTATTCTTATCGTGCTTGATCACTTGAGGCAGGGTTTGATCGACTTAGATCTTGGAGTTCTTAAAGAGTGCTTCAAATTACATCCCAAGTGTGGGAAACGGAAAATTAGGTGGCTACAGGAGCCCTTCCCGATTGGCTTCTCATATGTTCTTTTTCCTTTACGCTCAAATATATTTCTGAAGACAAAGGAGTTTCAATGCACAACTAGAAGCGTAACGCCACATCTCCACCCGCCCCGACAGCCATAAACTACGGACAATCCTCCGAAGAGATGCTGAGACAAGCGGACGCCGGACGTTGGACGCGGGCGGGTTAACAAGAGTTATTACTCAGTCGGCACAGCGGCCGCACTCTATAACCCACCCAATTGCCTTATCACTGTGGGCGCATATTATTAGGAGTCGTCAATAAAAGTGATAAGAGATTCGGTGGCCGTAAAGTTCGCCGATATAGGAGGAGGGGATCTGATAAAGAGCTCGACCCTGCCGGTCAGAACTATATAAACTTCTCTCTCCGTTTATTTTGAGAGTTGGCTCACTGATCGGTTAAGATATCAATCGTGTGGATGTATGAGGATTTTACAAATATTGTCTGGAAATATATTATATATATATATATATATATATATATATATATATATATATATATATATAAATGACGAATCCTACTTTAGCAAACAAAACTAGAGCATAAGTTATTTTATGGTGATCACCTCCATTCTTAATTCTTCACTCCTTTGATAGGTCTACTAAATGAACGGGGGTGAAAGTAATCAAACATTCTAAAAATTCTAAATCTCCTGCAATGCACTTACCGGTAATTATTTGTTGTAACGTCGAGCGACCTTCCTCAAATATCTGTACGATATTATTATTCTTGATGTTATTTGAACTGAGCTAGCAAATATATTAGCAAAATAACTGTGGACATTTTTTCCCACTTACCAGGAGTGTTGTATGGACCAAATTTCTAATGAAAATATTTTTATGTCAAACATGGCTTCTTGTAATTTTTTATATGTATATTTCTTACATTAGTAAGATGTTTTCTAAATTTTTGTAACAATTAGTTACTGAACGAAAATGTAAATCATTAAATCTAGTAATAATCTTAAACGTGTTTATTTTCAAGAACTTAAAAAAGAATAAGAATAATAAATATTTATTTTCTGGTTTGGCTTTGTTTGAAATTGTGTTTTATTTATTGAAACACTACGTGGAAACAAAATACGGCTGCCTTATGCAAAGGTTGCAAGATGATGGCAAAATAACAATTGCAGTGACAACAATTTGTTTTTTATTTTTTAATATTTTTAATCGCAGCCTTTTAAATAGTCAGTTCATACTTTGCCTTAAAATAAGAAAACCATATAAAACTGTTTTAAAGTATTCAAGTTTTAGTTTTATGAAAATATTGTGAACAGACTCAATAAAAAAGGCTGAATATTAGGGTATAGTTTATATATATATATATATATATATATATATATATATATATATATAGATATGGATTTTATTTAAGTAAGTTGAATGTATATTACGAAATACTATAATGTCAACGATAAATGGCATTATTAAATACAATTTTTTGAGGCAGTTATGTTTTATTAAATAAAAAAAAGTGCTACTCACTTGAGGTGTACGAATGATTTTGAATATGCGTACTATAAAAATTATAACCGTACTATAGTCGTTCTTATGGGGGCTATAATTTAAATTGGACCAAATTATTACTTTAAATCATTAAAATTTGATGGAATTATAAAAATGTTTTTGTAATTTTCATTTTTTCAAGGAAGGTATGGTTGACAAAGTTTTTTTAAAATATACTAACCAAAAGTCGATTGCACCACTTTTATACCTAATAATCCAGGATGTGATATGCCTTGTGCTGGTTACCACCAATAAAAGTCAATGGGTTGGCTAATTGTAATTGTAGCATTAGTTGTTACTGCAATTCTTTCTAGCGTAATTGTAGTTAATTATTTGTTTTTGTTGTCACTGTTGGTTACGAACAAGCAGACAAGCAATGAGTAGGCGCCTGGAGGGAGGGACGGCAACAGAAGGGCAATACGTTAAACACGGTGATGGTCAGTTCAGTGCGGGGCTGATGACCTGACAATTAACTCTTCTCAGTCGACCCATCTGCTCTCGGTATTGTTTTTGTTCACTGGACAATCGAGAAAGCAGAAGGCCAGTGGACAAGTAGTAATGATATGTTCATACGAGGCAGGTGCTTAATAATGACAGTTTACTTACGTCAAGTAGGCTCATATTAATCCTGAGCTGAGTGGAATGTGTTGGGCAGATCCTCCGCTGGCATGTGACAGGAATATACCATTATTCATGGCATGTCAACAGGCACAGATAGTATATTTAGCTGAAGAACTATTTCAGCGTACTTCGATCCTGTCGTACTAACAGGACGTCTCCTCAAGGATTAGGGTGGCGGCTGGACAAATAGCAGAAAAATAACAATTTAATAACTTTAAAACGTTCACATACGGTTTTACTTCACGTTTTAATAATCTCTAATATTTTTTTAGAAAATAATTGAAAACTAAATTGAATAATATGGCAAGTAAGGGAGGCAGGTACCGTTTAACGGTGTAAAATCGCTGCAGAGAACGTGGACTGGCTGGTGAGTGAGGCTGCGCCAACTTGAGCGTGCTCCAACTCCAACCCAACTGTCCTCATCAGTCCTGACAATTTACACTTTCGTTTTTCCTTGACTTCATAACCAAGCAGTAATTATGTTTTATGAATCGTCGTTGATGATGATATTGAAAACTTTTCAGAATATAAATGTCATTCGTTAGTTTGTCAGTGGCATTTACTATGTTACTGTCGGTTTAAAATATTATTCAAATTCAAATTTTAAACAACTATTGAAAATATACAAGAGGCACTAAAGTTGCATGTATCTAATTTTAAAGAAAACTATTTTGTGGAACGTATAGATTTATTAGGTGTGGGAATTAAAGGTAAAATGCTATAACTTTCAAAAGCAAATCGTAGCGTTCCATATTCATTGTCAATGGTGTAACATTTTAGGAATGCTACCTTTCCAAAAAGAAATCCACCATTAATACACGATTAAGTAAAATGACAAGTTTTAATGAGTTGATAATAATTATTTATAATATATTCAACTAATGATTGCAAAAACACATCCTCGAGTTTTAAATAAAGGTTTATTGTATATAAATAATTCTTTAATAAAGAGACTACATCATATAAAATGAATTGCTATGTTAGTCAAACCTTATTGATACTATTAGCATATACATATACTATTAACACATATATACTAATAATATTAGTTTTTAAATTTAATTGGTCTCAGGATTACACCTTTTTATTAAGTAATTTCTAAAAATAAACTTGAGTAAATTATGATAGTAGTTAGAATTATTGTGACCTGCCTTCAAGGCAATTTCCTAGTTTGTTTGAGGTCTGGGTAGTATTTTAAACTGGATACTAATGTAGATTTTGAATCGTGTAGTAATTTAATGCCTCATCACTGGTCAACTGTCTTTCAATCTTTTCTGACCAAGCTGTTTTAACGAGTTTAAATTTTGAAGATTGCCTGTGGTTTATATTTTGGTCTCGGCAAGATTTCTTTGATCTGATAAACGAATTGCAACTTCGGCAGCTTTTTGCTTGATATAGTTCATGTATGTACTAAATATTTAATTCTCTATTTTATTTTAAGAGAAGAGTCTTTAAAACGTTCACTTTGTCTACCACAAAAGAAAAAGAAGGTATTCGGGTAACTTAAAATAATATTACATCTATTCCCTAATCGTCCAATTGAATTTTAAGAATGAACGAAAAAACGTTCCTTTCGCTTAACAAATTTAATCCACTTTTCATAAATTTATGCTTAAAAGTTTCTTTCTTATTTTTTGGCGATCTTTCTGTGAGATTTTATGTTGTTTGCAAATAAACTGAAACAACTAACCATTTCGGTTGTCTTTTCCAAATTTTAACAAATTCATAAAGAATTCCAATTTTCTGGGAGTGAGCACTCTTTCTGAAAAAGAGCAAAATTATATAGTTCCGCGAAAAGTTAAGGCTGGAACAATTTGTATATTACAGTTTAAGTGTTTATTACTCATATAAACACCTTGAGTGAGGTTGAGTGGTAGAGAGGGCTAAATAGCCTTAACTCCACCTCTTAAATAAAGGCATATTTCATTTCATTTTATACAGGGTGTAAAAAAATTCCCGCGCGAGCTTAACAATTCCCGAACGATTGCATGTAAAGCAATAAAACTTGCTACATAATTACTGCACCTTTAAATCCACTGTTTGAAGTAACTACCATGTTACTTTTTATCATGTCAGGGAGATGGCACACAAGGAGTCAGAAGGAAATCTTAAATTAGAAGATAGGTTGAGTAGTACACCACATTAAAGACCTCTATTAGTAGAGGACAATGCCGCATATCCGACCTGAAAAGATTCACTCTTTAAAAAAGTTTGAAACAGGACAAAAATATAGCACTGTTTCATTATCCATGATTATATAATTTATTGACAAACAAATTTTAATAATCAATTAATTCATTGCTTTCTTAATTTCATATTTAATTGTACGGAAATTAAAATAATTTACTTACTTATTTTCTTCTTTAGAATCAGTTGTCTTCAAGCAGTTCACTGCTGCATTTCTCTTATCCGTGAACTTTGGGCATCTGTAACAAACAAATCTTTTATCCAAGCGATGAATAATTCCTTCGATCCCAGACTTCAATTGATTGGCTACAATATCGGATCAAAATATTTTTTGATAACCAGTTTTGTTCACCTAAATTGTGCATTTGAAAAACTGTGATAGAGTACCACACAGTCACAGTTTTTTAAGTTTTAGGACTACGTTTTAATTGTATATTTAAAAAATACATTATTATATCTTGCTTAATGTGAAGATATTCATATTGTCTTTTCATATAATATAACTGTTTTTATTAGAAAATACAACTAATCCAATGAAAACGTTTTAATTATTTCACAACAGCTTATTAGAGATAATTTAAAAACAGGTATCTTATCAGAAATACTCAACACTTACTATTATTGTTAGGAGTTTAATTTAAAATACTGCAATCGAGCCTTCGTTTCGTTTTCCCTATGGTTTTTGTCTTTAATTATTCATCAATTAAAATACTACCCCAATGTTTAATCATTATACATTTCTGTAGACCACAATTACATGATAGGTAATATGTACACCTTAATCACCTCACGTGGTATATTTCTATATAATTATGTATGTATTAAACACGTATAAAAATCTTAAACAGGCATCAAATACACAATATAAAGGAGAAATCTAATTAACAACTTTCTATACTTCAACATGTTTGTTGGGACTTGTACATTCGGAATATGTTAAAACAGTGAGACCTAACATAGTTAAAACGAATAATGAAATAATGACCTTAGAGCTCAATTACACGCTTATGTGTAGACTCTATAGTTTTTTTTATGTTGAAAAGTTTCCTGGAAATCACAACAAAATGGGGCCCGTTTAGGTAACGCAATTCTAATCAATACGTTGAAATGTGATGGCAAACCATCTATCAGAAAATCTTCTAAACTTAATAAAGGCACCGAACCAAAGTAAACTTAAAGAATAAACAAGAGAATTACTTTTCAGAATTGAATACAGCAATAAAAAATAACCTGGGTACAACCATAGCAGTAAGCGAAATAAAGACGAATTTGTGAACCAACCGTCCCAAACCTCGTTATTGTACGGTGGGTTTCAATGGAAGAGAAATTTGAATTTATTAAGAGCTCTTTCTTTCAGGTCATAAGCTAACTAATATTAAGTAAAACATTGTGGGTTTTGAATATAAAATAATGCTCCGCAAAGTAGCTCTATTATTTTACGAACGCCTAACGTTCGTTCTAATGGGCCACTGGCCTACGCGAGGATCTTAACTAACAAGAAGAGGGAGAATTTGTGAAGTATAAGGGCGAAAATATTCAGTGCTGAGGTCACATACAAAATTTAATCCTGCACTATGTCCAACAATAATCCAACTTTCGTTGCTTCTGACTGTCTCTCCCAACTTCCTAGCTGTTCAGGGAAGATAGGATTTGTACAGGTAACGTAAAGAAGAGATATAAATGAATCGGCCATATTATTTAACCTAGTAAACGGGAAGGTATAACTGACCAAATGCAACATAAAAATACTCTACTGCTCTCTGTTTATAATGTGGAAGCTAATTTGAATTGGTGAAACCTGAAACTAAAAAATGGTCACGTAGGGTTTATTCAACAGCTTCATAATAGCACAGGGGCGTTGACAGATAGATGCACTCAACTTTAAGAATAAATTTTCATACATTAAATTAACTGTGGTACATTTTGAAGTACCGAAATCGATAGGTAAGGAGAAGTTTTAAGTCAAACAGCACCTAAAAAGTTTTTGAAGTCGACGAGACAAAAAGTATCATACAAATCCAATTCAATCTACATTGTCCTTTCAGGAAATTCGGGACTCTATATTGCTATATTGTTCCTTTTAATTTTACAAAGTTTTAATTCTTGTTTAAATCTGTTAAATTTTCACTTACAGATGTACTATATAAAACAAGATCACCTGACTGTCTTGCATGAAGGGTAAGCTACCCTTTCCTGTACGAAATCTCTGAACCCGGTTTCTGCAACTCTCTTTTTTGAGGTAGATCTCGTATTTTTACTGTAATACTACTGTCGTTGAAGGGGCCAGATACTCGGATAAGTAGGGTATGTCCTATTGCTTCATTGTTGTCGTTGAGTAACATAGTCTCGTGTGCGAGCGCCATTACCTTTGTACCGACATCGGCACCGCAGCCGCTACAATAGCTCAACTACATTATGTGACACCATTCACCTCCGGTGCCCCCCGGCCACCCTCCTGCCCTGTCTTATGTTACTGTTACAGGTCACCGTGTTATATGGTCTACTACAGCCGCATTCGCCACTTTGATCTCCTATTGGTCAATTATCGCTTCTCGGCCTTCGGCTCTATAGTCTTACGTCATTTGTTTCGGCTCAGGGCATTTTGAGATCCTCCTGTTGGACCATTTTGATGTTTTCATCTCAGAGCAACATACGCTCATTGCCCAACCTCCTTGAAGTGCGGGCTAGGTAACGACCGTGCCGGTATTTCAAGCCATACGGGCGGCTGATAGAGCAATATCTGTGCCCCTTGGTTAAATGACGAGGTCATAATATCTCGATATGTAGCCGGTCTGAGATATGATTCTTATTTCATGCCTCTAGCAAAAGCAATTACATTTAATTTAACTCTAGTTTGCGACTGCTGATAATCACCCGTGTATTTTATTATTAGTGTTGACCAGCAATTTTCCATTCGTGATCTTGTTTATTGTAGTATTCGTTTTTTGTGCAATTGAATCGTGATTCATACCTGTGCTGTGTGTTAGATAAAGAACTACAGGACTTAAAAGATGTTTTTCTGTTATATGAAAATCATACACACCTAAAATGCCAGAGTTACAGATGTCGAGTGCGAGGGCTTTAACACTTACAAATTCAATATATTTCATGAACATCCGAGTTCTATGAATTACGAGACTCCAGTTCGTATTATGACATCGATTTATAGTCTAGAGAAAAATCCTAGCGGCTTCTTAGTGTTAATGCTAACGCATTTCTTTAGATGTCAGTATATGACCTTATTTGGGCCTCTCTGAAGATCGTACATAAAATCTAATAAGATCCTCGAATCCTTGGATGAGTTCCTAAAGGAACTTTAATCAAATATATCTACAATCATGAAAGATAAAGCATATCTGGAGTCTTTGGTCTTCGGTGGTGAAAACACTGTCTTACTCGTCATAGTTTTTTCCCACTAGTTACATCTTCAGGTTCGGCCAAAGTCGACACGGAAAGACAATTCTACAAAGTGAACTACTAGTCCTGCACTGTTAACTGCGTTGATGGCCAAGCACATATTCAGTTGCCAGTGCATACTTCAATGCAAGAACTTAAGGACCAGGAATCAGCTGTGAATTTGCTTCATGATTCGCCGTGGTCATGAAGGACATCAGGACATTCAAGTAAAAGCTGGGTATAAACAAATACAGTTGAATAGTCTCCACAAGTGTAATGAGGAGTGAGATGGGTAAGGTCCTTCTAGTAAAATATAAAGGGTTTATCACCAGATGTAATTCTAGCATGACTAAGGAATATTTTTGTGGGAATATCAAAGACTTACTAGAAGTCCAAACCCTTAGTAGTTTATGGCTACAGTTTGACGAAGGTTCGTGTTATTGTTAATTGTTTTGAAGAAGACTAGTTGTGCTAAGAATTTGAAATGTATGACGATATTCCTGAATTTATTGTTTATTAAGGTATATCCTATTGTTTCTGGGCTTTTTTTTCAGGTAAAATTATTGACACGACCTTCAATCTAGAAAACTGCTGTCGTTGCGTCGATTTCTAATGGGTCTTCAAATTATAATTTCATATAGATTTATTTTTTCGACTTCAATCTTTCCGAATACATTATAAAATGTTTACGTAATTGTCTTTATTAGATATTATACGACTCCGGTCGGGTGTCAGGAATATATTAGTTAGAAGTAGGCGAGATAGGGTGATTGTAAAGCACAGCTTGAATCTGATAAGTAAAGGATCTTATTTAACTTGTTAAATCCATGAAGGAGAAATTTGAACGAATTCCGTGCTGCACGATGAACGTGTTATAATGGTGTAACATAATTACGTAGCAAGCGAAAATTAAAGTTTAACGTTTTAGGCTACCGGATCAAAGCGAACTTTGGTCGGTTACTCTGCGTCCTGCTGATAAATAAGTCAAGGTGAGGCGTGACTGATTACGCGCTGTTAGTGACTGCCGGATGAACGCGTCATGGTGAGCTATTGAATATTCATTACCATCAGATAAACTCGTCAAGATTGGACGTGATCAGTTACATAGCTGTTCGTACCCACCAGAACAACACATGAAGGATGCGATCTTTAGCGACTATGTGAACGTGTGATGGTGACCTGTGGTAAGTTATAATTTATGGTGATGTGCCGGAAGGAACATATCACGGTGAATTGTACCTCTAGCGTTCCTTGACCATCAAATTAACGTGTTAATGTTCCTATGGCTGTTGGGCTGAGTTGTTCGTAGCAAGCAAAGTATCGAATGAAGGATAGGTTATATTACCTGTTCTTAGCAGCCCTATGAATGTACCATGATGAACTGTAGCTGGTGACTATAGCGGTTCGTGACCATTACATTAACGTGTTAATGTTCATACGGCTATTGCGCTGAGTTGTTCGTAGCAACCAAAGTATCGAATGAAGGATAGGTTATATTACCTGTTCTTAGCAGCCCTATGAATGTACCATGATGAACTGTAGCTGGTGACTATAGCGGTTCGTGACCATTACATTAACGTGTTAATGCTCATACGGCTATTGCGCTGAGTTGTTCGTAGCAACCAAAGTAATGGATCCAGGATAGGTTATATTACCTGTTCTTCGCAACCCTATGAATGCACCATGATGAACTGTAACTGGTGACTATAGCGGTTCGTGACTATCAAATTTACGTGTTAATGTTCCTGTGGCTGTTGTGCTGACTTGTTCGTATCAACCAAAGTATCGAACGAAGGATAGGTTATATTACCTGTTCTTAGCAGCCCTATGAATGTACCATGATGAACTGTAGCTGGTGACTATAGCGGTTCGTGACCATTACATTAACGTGTTAATGTTCATACGGCTATTGCGCTGAGTTGTTCGTAGCAACCAAAGTAATGGATCAAGGATAGGTTATATTACCTGTTCTTCGCAACCCTATGAACGTGTCATGATGAGCTGTAGCTGGTGACTATAGCGGTTCGCGACTATCAAATTAACGTGTTAATGCTCATACGGCTGTTGCGCTGAGTTGTTCGTAGCAACCAAAGTAATGGATCAAGGATAGGTTATATTACCTGTTCTTCGCAACCCTATGAACGTGTCATGATGAGCTGTAGCTGGTGACTATAGCGGTTCGCGACTATCAAATTAACGTGTTAATGCTCATACGGATGTTGCGCTGAGTTGTTCGTAGCAACCAAAGTAATGGATCAAGGATAGGTTATATTACCTGTTCTTCGCAACCCTATGAACGTGTCATGATGAGCTGTAGCTGGTGACTATATCGGTTCGCGACTATCAAACTAACGTGTTAATGCTCATACGGCTGTTGCGCTGAGTTGTTCGTAGCAACCAAAGTAATGCATTAGGAATAGGATTCTTGACCATCAGATTAACGTATGTGTAACATGTCGTGTGTTGATGCTGTTACACTACGCTGTTCGTACAGAGAGTTGTGGCCGATTATTCTCAGTGTCCAAGTCTGCCGGATGAACACATCAAGTCGAGTTGTTCTGTTGCGGCTACGGCTGCGGCCGGCCGCGCTAGTTGCTCGTGACGCCCGAAGCTAGCCGCTTCTCTCTTTATTAGCCGCGGCCTCAGCATAAACACAATCGCCTTATCGCCAGTTTCGAAACTTTTGTGAAGGGCTCCCTGTCCCGCCTCCGAATTTGGTCAGTGACCGCCGCTGGTCGGCACGACACACCGTTTTTCACGATCTCGTTGGTTTATGGAGCTGCTGCTGCTTGCTGTCGGACCCGGAAATCGAGGCTAGTAGGAGATTTTCGCCCATTGATTTTGATTGTCCTCATGTGATTTGCTCCAAGGTAAATTTCACCTTCTGGAAGGTTCATTTGAGTTGAAATGAATGAGTCGCTGTGTTAAATATTCTTTGGAATGTCCGTGGATTTTATAACAGTGACATTTTATAAAGGCATTCCATACGTCAAATTACGGTCGAAAATAGTTTTATATATCGAATGCACAAATTTTATTTATATGTGATCCGATCCGATACTATTGGACCTTTTTCATATTTTCAACCTGTTATTGAGATAAAATACCAAACTTATTTTTCATTATATAGTTTAAATATTCAAGAAATACTTGAATACTTATATCAATAACACTGAAGTGTACATAAAACCATTTACAATATGAATTCTAAAGCATTTCGGCTTGTATTGATCATTAATTTAAAAGTTACGGCCTGTAATTTTACCACAAGAAATAAGGAATTAAAGTGTTTGAAGCTTAACGTTGTTCTTACAGGGTTGAACTAAACTTAGTATTTTATATATTATAAGTAGAACGTAACGATAAGTTCCATTGACAAAGTTAAGGAATACGACTGTAACACTTTTTTTACTCTATCATTAAAAAAATGTTTGTATCGTCAATCAGAGATTTAGTACGATGAGAAATGTAAAAATTGTGTCACTAATTGTTAATTGTGTGCACCTATTTGTGTATAACAATATTTTTCTCTCATGAAAATGGATTTTGACATTTTATGGATTTATAAAAAAATATATTTTAAAGGCAGGGTTATTCCAGCGGCAAATTATAAATCAAAACTTAAGCTAATGTTTAATTGCTTTTTAAAAGATCTGACTTTCATAATTAGACCTCAGTAGATGTTGAAAGATCCTACAAGTAGTTCATAAATATACGGTGATAAAAGAAGTGTAATATTTCGTCATGTCTCGTCAAGTCTAGTCATCTCTCCTCATGTCTCGTAATGTTTCGTCACGTCACATTATATCTCGTCATGCTTCGAATGTCTCGTCATATCTCAACATTTTTCGTCATATTTCGTTATGTCTAGCCATGCATTCTTTCTCAAAGGTAGTCTCTTAAGCAGTTTGAAATGGGTTGAAAGTTTTCCAAACTACTCAATCCCTTCAACTACCACTCTACGCTGTCTTGATCATCGATGTAGAGGAGAGGCGAACGGTATTCGGCAGAGAATATTTTAATAAAGCAACAAAATCACCTAAAAGTACAGTCTCTCTGCTAGGAGGGTCCGTCAAGCAGTTGGAAATAGGTCGAAAGTTTACAAAAATACCCAGTGGCCTCAACTACCACTATACGCTGTCTTGATCATCGATGTAGAGGAGAGGCGAACGGTATTCGGCAGAGAATATTTTAATAAAGCAACAAAATCACCTAAAAGTACAGTCTCTCTGCTAGGAGGGTCCGTCAAGCAGTTGGAAATAGGTCGAAAGTTTACAAAAATACCCAGTGGCCTCAACTACCACTATACGCTGTCTTGATCATCGATGTAGAGGAGAGGCGAACGGTATTCGGCAGAGAATATTTTAATAAAGCAACAAAATCACCTAAAAGTACAGTCTCTCTGCTAGGAGGGTCCGTCAAGCAGTTGGAAATAGGTCGAAAGTTTACAAAAATACCCAGTGGCCTCAACTACCACTATACGCTGTCTTGATCATCGATGTAGAGGAGAGGCGAACGGTATTCGGCAGAGAATATTTTAATAAAGCAACAAAATCACCTAAAAGTACAGTCTCTCTGCTAGGAGGGTCCGTCAAGCAGTTGGAAATAGGTCGAAAGTTTACAAAAATACCCAGTGGCCTCAACTACCACTATACGCTGTCTTGATCATCGATGTAGAGGAGAGGTGAACGGTATTCGGAAGCCGGTTATTTATTAAAACAATACCAGTAATTACGGCTAACAACTCCATCACCGTGAGTTGTCTGTCGGCTTAATCGCCAGAACTGGTTTCGCCTTCGACTTTACATAATGCGCGGCTTTCCTCGCCTCTCGGGCTCACCTCACAGGCTCTTGCCGCGTCTTGCCGCTCCACGTTCAACCTCGCCCTTTTGGTGCAAACCGTGCCAGCTTGGACCACCTTGTCCAGATTATCCTTGAGGCTGTATAACTTCTAGTCGTTATTGTTATTGTTTACTTTTTAGAACTGGTACAAGAATGGAAATAATGCACATCAGTTTCTTGAATGGATTATTATTATTTCGCCTCTTTAATGGTATTTCGTTTCACCCCAAAACAAGGCTGTCTATGTCCAACAGCTTATTGCTGTAGTAGTTGATTTTGGTAAAAGTTACAAATTTTTAAATGAGTATCGGAGTACTATCTGGAATTAATTGAAATTAGTTTTTCAGTACATCATAAAAATTTAACCACTGCTATATTTTTAAATTTGTATATGAATATTTTCAAATGTAGGTGATTGTAATGGTATTATTTAATATAAACAAATTAAAAAATTATCTGCTAGTAATATGTTGGTATTAAAGCTTTACCACTGTATTCAGTTACTTGTTCATAACAAAATAAGTTGATATTATAACAAGATAAAATAAGTACATAACAATTATGTCCAGTAATTATAAAATGAAGTTATTTATGAAATATTTTTGTAAAATCTGGGCAAAAATCTAATACATTTTTTAATTGCGGTTCAGTATTATAGTACCGGTCGTATCATTGTCTATAGACCTGGCATCAAATACAAATCCACTTGTAATAAGGGGGAGGTGTTTGAGCTGTGCTCGATGTCTCCTATCATGCATTTTCGTTAAGAGATCTGATAAAGAAATGTTCCTTTTGAGAAATTGTCTGGTTTGACGTTCGTATACTTAAAGAAAAGATACCTTTTCTTTTCATACAGTTAATTCCTTCCTGCGGTGTATCTTAATGTCTTAGATACGTTTTCTTAAACTTTGCTGTTAGGAGAAGTTGGCGTCATGAAATATGACGTTTTCACGACGTGTGCTACGGGTCTGGATGGAATATATTTGTATTACATTGAATCGAACCCTTTATTTAATGAAATGTGCGAACAGATAATTCTCTGATTTCGTTTAACTATACGGTGTGGATTAATTTATATTTTTATTACGTCTGGAACAAATTGAAAATGACAGATTATAAAAAACAAAGTGTCAGATAATATTGAATTTACTTGTTGTATTTTGTAATATTGTTGTCATATAATTCACATTACCTCCAACTTGGGTATTTGCCCTATTGCACTTTTTGCTCGAGATAATGTTCTCTTCACTTAACAAGCTAATGGCCCTTATCTTTAATGTATTGCGGTTAGTACAAGATAACCGATTAGCAAACAGCAACTAGTGTAGCTACTGATAAGTGATTGCTAAGTGATCCTGCATTGCAAGAGACCTGCCCGCCTACCCATCGCGGCCTAGTTCCACTGTACTCTTGATTATAGAGCATGCGTTATGACTGTACCTAAAACACACACTGGGTACAGCTCCAAACCGAGACGGCGTGTCCCTTTATTTGAGGCCTATAGGTGGAAGAAGCGCGTTCTCCCAGGTCACTAGGACTTTGTGAGTATGTAATCATTGATCAACAAGAATACAGGAGAGGGTAAGTACAGAGCAAGGTCGATTTCAAAATCTCAAATTCCAACGCCTTAAGACCGTCCAGATTATATCAAACAACAAAGCATGTTAAAAATAAGATCTGTACATTATCTATTGTCAACTGTTGGCATGCAGAAATAACAAAACCGTTGATGTGCAAATCGTACAAGTGCATACATTCTTAACAATAACAAAATTTTAAAAAAGTAATAGAATATTTGATTGTATAAATTTCAGGAACAGAGAAATAATTCATGTGCACGAGTTATGCTGAGGTCCAGGGGATTATCTTACTTAGTTCTGAGGTCCAACGCTAGGGCTGCACCAGGCAAATTTAATTGTTACCATTAAAATGCTACCAGAGCCACTCACTCCACAGAGAGAAGTCCAAGCGCTCATTTTCCGTACCTGAATTTAGCATTGGATTAGTTATCTCTCGTGTAAATAGTACGGTCAAAGATAGCATGCAAATAAATATCTTCGGTAAATCACCGGCGATAATTGAACTGGCAATACATTCAAGCCTGTCTTCATTTAGTCCCTGCTAGAATGTCTTACCTATGTTGCCTTCTGCTTGCATATAACCCTGAGTGACACACGTCTTCTGTGTCACAGACATTTAAATCCGATTAATAATTGAAACAAGTAAAGTACCGGTGATGCCTGAATTGTTAACACTTTCGAACTATTCATTAAGTTTATCAACTTGACTCTGCTCCCATTTACTCAGAGTGTACACCTCAGCCAGCCAGTTAAGCCCAAATGTACAAATGTACGGGTACACAAACACTAACAAGAAGTCCACTTATGATCCGTGAGTAAGTTCTTCGTCATAACGGAGGTTTGTTCTACTGGGTTAAGGTCCTGACTGGAACGCTGGTCAATGCTCCAAGTACAGCGTTTTACTCGTGGTGAAAGTGATATGCAGAATTAATTTCAAAATAGCAAGTCTCGACAGTTTAATTAAACAGTTTTACATTTTCCAGTTAAAATTTTGATTTGTTAAAATTTAGACTCTTCTATTGATTATATCCCTAAATGTTAGTAAAACAGAGTCAAAGGAGATTATCTGAATCTTTAACATGTCTTCAACCATATATTTGTACTGTTTAATATAAAATTTACATCAATACTTTCAATGGTCGTACCTGATTTACTGTCTTCTGGTTCTCTAATTTGAATATTGCTTCTTATGTGTAATTCTTATTCCATATATTGATTAACTAGTTTATACCATGTGTATTATCGAAAACAAGTGTAATACAAATTTAAGTTTAAGTTATGTAGCATTAGCTCACTTTAAATTTTTTCTTTGATGCAAAAAACATCATACAGATAGATTTTAGTGTTAGGCCGCCAGTTATAACATTCAGATCTCCTGTTCATAAATAATAAATCGATTATGTTACAAAGCTGTAAAGCATTGAAGTAAAGTCAATGAACATTTACCGCTCAAAACAAGTAGTAAGACAATAACGTACAGAACATAACCTCTCAACTAAAAAGTGCCTTCAAGTTCGATGAATTTAAATAACGGAGTGTTGTTTATATGACAGTGTACAATAGTTTTGAGCCAAAATGAATGTTACATTACTGGAAATTTTTAGTGTATGTGTCTATAAATCAGGATTGGAAGATATTCTGTTCAATCGAACTAAAAAGTTTCCTTGAGAAATTATAGAAATCTATGACATCGAAGACCAGTACAACGACACTGGTGGTTTGGTACATCAAAAGTGGTTTGCTTTGTTGACAAGTTTATAGAATACGGCAGAAGAAAATACTATCAGTATCCACATATTAATACTCCATCTCTTTAATATAATCTCCAAAATCAAAGAATAAGAAGTGATTGCATTATTTGTTAAGACTGTTTTATAATGTGAAAAATATACATTCAAACTACAATATTTGAAAAAGTTTAAACATGTTTTATCTAACAACGTGCAAACAAAGTCATTACTCTTTAATATAATAATAAATATGTTGGTAATTTTCCGTGCATGGCAATATGATCACGATCATTATGAAACTTACAGTGAAAAAATTATACAGACTTTTTATTTTTTAAAACCAATTTTGTCCATAAATCTATTCCTCAACACATATTCTATCCAAATGAAAATATAGAATGAAGAAAGGTTACATGGATTTAGGTAGTACAGCAAGGAGAACTCCAGTCCAGTTTTCTCTGTCCATGTTTTCTGTCACGGACCTGTAACACTTGAGATATAGAGCCACGGCTACGTGATGTTCAACGTGTAATGTGCAGTTATCGCTTCGCGCGAGCGCGGGACTACGCGCAGTACAACTCGCGCCTCAAGGCCCAATTTGTGCTGGACTATCTGAGCGGTTATTTTGGCCTGACCTTTTCCGTGATATCGTCAATAAGTGCACTACTTGACAGATCTATTTGGGATAAGGCAATGTTTTGGGATCCATTAATGTTTCCAAACCAAGCTGTAAAACAAGATTACTGAGGGTTGCATCGCATTTTGGGTCCTCAATTTTCACGGTTTTTATACTACCAGAAACTGTCATTAATTTGGTATATTCTGGTTCAATTGAACTTTAATTCATGAACTGAAACCACTCAGCTTTTGTTGATCTTTTCTTTTGAATTTCAACTGTAACAAGCTTTCCGTTGCTTATGTCTAGATCTTTGGTATGTTACGAAGCTGTGTTCATGATGCTAAATCCCAATGTAACTGACAAATTATTGTTCGTCCTTCTAAAAAATTTGAGTAGAGTGCCTGTTTGTTATTGCTAGCTCTCCTTTCCACATCCGACATTCTGTAGCCTCAAACGTCAGGTGGTTAACGGGCGCCAGGTCTCCAGACCAAGAGCTAGTGTTTCCCATGCTTTTGAATCCACAACTGACACATCGGTTATGGGTATTTCTTACACCTAGGATGCGTTAACGCCATGTACGTCGTATTTTAAGATTTACAGGTTCGCTTGGATCATTCCAGCTCAAGGCAATAATGTGACGTTGGCAAAATTGAGTTCGATTGATTGCTCTGTACGTTTTCAGGTTCGGCGAAGGTTGCGGTTGCCAGAGGAAGTGAGACGGTCTTTTCAACGGCACTTTCGCGACGATGACTCTCTTGCCAATCTTGTGTGTTGTTTGGCAGACTGCATAATTCAAATAAGTCATCAATTCCTGGTGATATAATGGTGTCCCATTCGGAGTGAGTCCAGAAGCGAATTACTCGGGTTTGGAATGCTCTTACTCGAGACCGAGGAGAATCATTTAAAAAGTATCCACGGTAAAAGTGGTGAACTAGTGCACTCCACAGTCCAACGGACGGGTTTGAACTTTCGGAGAATTCAAATGTCACTGCCTCAACTAAATGGGTGGATGGATACTGTCTCTGTAGAATCCGAGATCGTGATTATGTTCAGTTTGTTCACGATCACAGCGACTGATTCTTATCGCAAATACGCGCGACAATGCCGCTCATTTGATACCACCCACCCAACCCCCCCCCTCTCTCTCTCTCTCTATATATATATATATATATATATATATATATATATATATATATATATATATATATAAATATATTATTAAATCTTATGTTGGTAACAGAAAATTGTGGTTAATATAACGAATTGAGATTATAGTAGAGGATTCCTTTTATTGCTATATTGAAAAACTCACATCCTTACAAATGAGGTAACAAACTGTTTCATTAATGTTGAATGAATTGAAACCTAAATCTTTATATTCAAATTGCACTACATACTATTATATCTTTTAGGCTTTCCGAAGAGATGAACGAAGAACTATTGTTTTGGCAACAACTGTAGTACAGGTAGAGTGAGGAGCGCCAGTAAGGAGAAGTGTGGACTGTGGGGCTATAATACGCAGGCCAGTGTAACAGGAGACGTCCAGCAGCCGCGTTGGGTGCGTCGACGGCCACAACGCTGCGGCGACCGCTCATTAAACAGTCGAAAACCCAATAGCTATTGTCTGAAAAGCGGCAGCCGGTCCAATCTGTGGCAGCAAGGTCCAGCCTGGCGGTAGCGGCACAGTTGTGAGAGAAGTTCCTCACTACTAATGGCGTGAAACCGAATTTCAATTTAGAGCTCGCTGTGGCTGCACACTCGTTTGAATGCGTATAATTGAGAAACAGGGTGCAGGTTGCAACAGCAGTAATACGTTATGGACTTTACAGTAATGACTTTGAGTTAGGGTATCTGACTTTTAATTTGAAGCTGGTATCTGCATCACTGCACCTCATTTCCATCGCCCTTCAGTACTTTCGCCAGCTAGCTATGAACATCCTTGAGAAGCTGTTTTAAAATTAAAACTTAAATAACTCGCTTCTACAACTTTATCAAATATTTATACTTATAACATGGCTGTCCTCAAGTGATGATAAATTTATTGCGGATATTTAAATCTGAAAAATGTAATGCTTCTTTCTTACGATGATTGCAAAAAATATCTAACATGCAAAGTTTTCATCCAAAAAATTGCAGTTTTTGTCAACAGCTCAATCGTCAGTCCTCTGCGGCGTAACGGAACGTGATGGTGATTCTTCGATTTCCTTGTGGACGTATTTTTGTCACGCGATATTTGTAAGATACGGAGCCCACCCCGGTTCTGGTTCGAGTCTTTTTGAAATATTGGATGTAGTAATTTTCCAATTGTTGTTGTTCATACGAATTAACTTCTTGTGGCTTAGAAAAGCGACTTAACGAATTCATTACATATTTTAAGCCGAGGTAAACCCCTTTTTTGCTTCCGGTTACGAAAGTAACGTTGTAAGAAAGCTCGGGTTGCTACAATGGACCCGCATAAAAACCTGAGTCCATTAACACGCGGCTGTAACCCAATATCCATTGTCTGAGGGCGAAGGAGAACAGGCTCACATAGCACCGCGCGGCGCGGCTCAGAGTGCAGTCAGACCTATCAGCGGCTGCGTACTGCCACACGTCATGGATGTTAGAGCTACAGGAGTGCTGAAGCAATCGTAGTCATCTGCGACGGTGACGCGGAAGACAAATTTGTTCCTGAGTACCTCAAAAGTACCGGTATCGGTGATGGCCGTTGCTTAAAACCTCACAGCTCTCTTAAAGTGTTCAGAACTGAAATGAAATGCTTTCTCGGTAATCATGAATTCTGATCTAAAGTGTCTTGAAGAGGACGATCGTGCAATACCAGATAACAGTACTGCAAATTTGTCGGGTTGGCTTCAAATTGCACCTACAACATAATGTAAAAATTTAATGTTAAGTATGTTCTCCTTTAATTCGTACCTCAATATGTCTGCGATGTATGTTTCAGCATTTATAATAACACAAAAGCATTAGTTGTCAGCAATTACAAGTATGACACTACCTTCTCTAGATGAATAATATATGCAGTTTGTATCAAAATATACGATTCACAGGTGAACATATTCGAACTGAAGTTCAAGGTGTGTCGATTTATAATTGTGCTATCAGCCAAGAACAAGGCGTTGAGTATTACAACTGGAACGAGAGCTCTTTATATTCTGTGTGGCGTCTTACTCAGTTCTCTTCGAAAAGGGAGCTATATCAGACCTAAATATAACTCTTAAAATTACCAAGAGTATGTATCAGGTTGATGAAGTAGTATAAGAAAATGCTCTAAAGGAATTTGCATCTCTTTCGTATTTAAAGAAACGTGTAGTGTAAAATTCAATTTCAACAGAGGATCGCCTGTAAACGATTATGGTAATATTCGTCCCAAAATATCGGTTAAATTGTCAAATATTTGCTGAAATGGACCTTTACTAGTAGTCCCAAAGTTATTTAGTTGTAGAACAAGTAAATCAACATCTTCCTTCTACGTGCTTACTCTCGGTGGCCTTCTGGGACTAGTAATCTTCGGACGCTATTCACAGTGTACTTTCCCAGAGAGTAATTCATACTACGGAAGGGAGTAATTTCTTGGAGGATCTCGCTCTATAAAGAGATTATTAGACCTCTGATAAAGCAAAAACAATGTACCGGAGCTATAATTAGAATCCAGTGCGTCCAGTAGTTCTGGACTACGATAATACTCGTAATTTACTGGACATTTTGAGATCTGGTAGTTTAATGAGCGATGCATACAACATCTCCCAGCTTTTTCGAAATATATATTGCCAAGTGATACAAACACCAATAAATACAACCCTAAAGCGTACATTTCAAAATTGTTCTAGATATAGAATACAATGTTGATCCTTTGACTCCCAAGTGGCACAATGAAGTACTAAAAACTAGAACACTCTTTAACTGTACCTCTGGAAGAGATCGTCTCATACATCAATACTACTCCATCTACAGACCTGAAAAATGGCATACGCTGTTAAAATTTATAAGCTTAATATGTTTTTCTATTTGCATTTTTATCTCACATATTTTTTATATAATGGATCCATAACAATGATATGTTCATATATTTGTGTATTATTATGTGTATAAAGGAATACACTAGTTGTCAACCACGGACACCTAGAACTGCATTAACCATTCCCTCGTTGTTTGTAGAAGTTATCATTTAAATATGCATATAGACTTTAGGGAACTGGCAAAATAAACCTGTAAAATGGAACAGGCAAAAAGTCAATTAACTCTCTTTCTTTATAGTATTTTTGCTTGCTTCTACATTTCAATCTAAATTTGAGCATTGCATTGCTATTTCCCATAAAGACATCGTTTTGAGGTATCCGATCAATTAATCAACGAGGGAAAAATGTAACAATGATAAGTAAGGGCATTAATAAATATTATAAATGTATTATTAGCTTTGATGCAATCTAATATATTTAGTTAGTTTACAATTATGAGATCTGCTATTAGTTATAATAGTCTGAAGGAGTGGAGGGGAAGTTTAATTCTAACATGAGTATTAATATAAAAGTGATTATGAGAGGTGAAAAAAGAGAACGTATTTATTCAGTAGCCTGAAATTTCAAGTTAGCTTCTGGTACTGGAAACTTCTCCATATCCCTCTGCGGCATGGGTTTTAGAATTATCGTCCAGCATACTGTTTACTAAATTCTTGTTTACTTTGCTTTGATTTTTTATTATCACAATGATACCTCAAGTACTATATTACCCATTTTGGGTAAGCAAGTAATAACTAATCTCAAAATATAATACCTGTAATAAAGTCCTTATGTCAGTCAAAGTGAATTGTAAACTACCTTTAGACATGATGGTCTCATCACTCGGCAGGCAGCTCTTAGTTACGCTTCTGATTCTTGAAGATATGTATCATACGATTCTTTTACGTCATGTTGCTTCTTCATCATTTTACGTGCTATCTTGTGTAAACACTAAGTTATGTTACATTAGTACGTACGTATGTCTGTTATGAAGTTTTGTTACGCACTTTCACTTCCATCATTGTTAATACAACTGTTATTTGAAGCGTTTACTTCAAGCTGGAAACAGCTGTAAATGACACGTTTGTCTATTATTTAGCCCTAAATAAACATTTGAAACGAAATGTTTTTTTTTTCGTTTCTATACTATGTGTTTCTATACTTCTATACTATAAAAGAACTGTATCAGCTGCTGAGTATGGAAGTATTATTGTCTTTTCTGATTCTTTTCAGAAGCATCGGATAAACTCCCACGTCAGGTTTTTGTTAGGGGTATGTTCTACTGTATGACTACACCTCTGCACTAGTTTAAATACTACTTTACTGGTATTGTTTTAAAATTACACTTCTAGATTTCTATTTTATTTTGTTTTTGACAGTTCGAAACTATTTAATTACATTAACGTTATGTAAATAGTATTTTACACTAACACCAAGAACTTTTCCAACTATTTCAAGATCTTTGTGTTGATATTGCTCTTAATTGAAATTTTCTAGTTTGTTATATTTCCTAAGTGAGTGTGAATGACCCTGGACCTAATCAAAATTTTAAAACTAATTATAATGCTGTTTGATTAGCATTATAATATAAACAGAGAAAACATTTCCTGCCGGGCCTTAATGCTCGTCGCTCTGACCGATTACAGGTTGATTAAGCGTAGTTAGCATAATCAATATTGCCGAGTTGCTGAATATATTTCCCACAAACTTGTTCCTGTTTATAGTACTTTGAAGTCACTAGTTAGGTTAGTGCCAAGTTGCTGCGGATCTCGTAATGAACTGCCTTACGGAAACTCTCAAGGCCAATCCTCTGCTGGACTAGCTGGATTTTCAGAATTTCTACAGGAAATACGCGCTGGAAGGAAATATTTTCGTATTTAGTTTTATTTGTTGAGTTCTCTCAGTACTAGAAAAGAACTTTAATTGGTGTTATGTAGGTTTTAGTGAGAATTATTCCAAATACACAAACCAAACTATTATTGATTCAAAGTTCATGGAACTTTTAGTTACCTTAATTACGTTACACTACGGAGTTCAAGCTTTGACTCATTCTTAGCTCGAGGACTGTGACTGATCTGAATTTTCTACATTTAACAGTGTGCGGTAACCTCTTTTAGAACAGAATAAAGGTTCTAATATCGAAGGTATGTATCTATTAGATTCATAATTTGACGTCACAATAATGCATGTTATCGACTGTGTGCTAATACTAAAAATGTATAACTTTTGTAATCACAAGTGAATAATGTATATCCTAAACGATAAAAACTTGACGTTTTTTATATTGTCTAGTCAAAGAAATTATTAACAATTGCATAAGGTGAAGTGAAATATAAATTAAAAATCATATGATCTTCAACAGATTCAGTTTAACCAAACTTCTGTTCAGTTTTCCACTGTTAGAATTTAATAATTAATACTTGTGTTCAAAATAACTTGAGACTGTTACATTCCTAAACCAATGAAAAGCTACTTGTCTAATCATATATAGGTATGTTAATCCTCAAATAAATAATTGCAGAGATCACACTTTCACCACACGATTCATTTTCTCGATTAATTACACCCAGAATTGGTAGACTCTTGTTCGTATTTATTTATTAGTGAAAATAAGTATAAGTATTATGAAACAAAATTTTAGTTCTGTAACATTACCAATGATAAATTTTGACTCGTGAAGGCACTCATCATTAGAAGTACCATTTAAGAGTGTAGAAATACAAATGATATTGATGTTTGTTGAAAGTCGACGGACCTGACGAGAGTAGTAATAATTTTTATGTTGTATTAACAATTGACCAAATTGTATACAAAACTTATTTCTAAAATATAGTTTATCAAATTAATCTTAACTTAATTAATCACAGGTACAGTCAAGTACATTATAAACTCTGTACATTTATACTTTATATATATACATATCTGGAAATATACATCAATATTTACATATATCTACATATTACCTGCTCATCCGCGTGGGGGCCAAATTATATATTTTCATGTTTTGAATATCAAGAGAATAACAATGAAATAACGATACAATGCTAATTTTCATTCCACTTGCCCATCGTAAACTTATCGATAATAACATTCCTTTAACAACAGAAAGGGTCTCAATCGATATTTACATTTTTTGGGTATACACGATTCACCTGATATTGTCAGAAAGCTTATTAATTAGCTTAACTCCTATTTCAGAAAATTACCTCGGAAGTATTCCTTCTATGTTGTTCAACCTATACATTGCCCCTGCTTCTGGTATCGTACTTGGAGGATATCGCTGCCCTGAACCAGTACACATTTGAATTGGCGGTACAGGGTTATATTGAAAATATAGAGGCTGGTTAACGTCAGCAATTCAAGTTCACCGAAGGAAATTTTGATTCCCTGGGTTTTAATTTTGTCGGATTCTGACAGCTTTCTTTTTTATCTAAATACTTTATGAAATGTTAATTAAGAACAGTTACCACATAGTCTCAAAGCATGAACGAAATGTGGGTGTACAAGACCAAAGTAGGCCTGTTTTTAGTACTTCTAATCAACAGAATTTTGTAAGATTGTGAAAGGCATAAATGCCCTAGGTAACCTTTAAGCTGCCTATGTGATCGTTCCAACGCATTCTCCGGTCAAGGTGCATCCCCAGGATCTTGGTGGATACGGCTTCATCCGCCATCACAATTGGTCGGTATTTGTATTCTTGTTCACGGAGACCAAATGTGATAACGTTAGATTTTGTAGAAATGTTCGATGCATGAGCTTAATTCAGCATAGGCTTTGATCTCTAGATTTTGTTTCGTTTTTTATCTGACACAAAGAGTCGTATCGTCCGCATATGGAATCACCTCTGCATTTCGAACTGATGAATTTTCCCTGTTAACGTAAGTGAGAAAAAGAATTGGCCCGAGAATTGAACCCTGGAGGGCACCATATGGCATTTTTACTTTGCCTGACAGGGTATTTACAATCTGCACTCAATGACGTCTGTCACTAACGTGTGACGAAAGCCATTTATGCGGTAAATCTCAAACGTGACTTGTCCATAACTGACGGAACAGTGTCGCCTTTGTTTGTCATTTATATGCATATAAATGTACGATTGTTTGTAAACTTTTCTGCTTCAGGAAGGAGGTAACGAGCGAGACTAAGAGGGGCTGTTACTTTTAACCTCCGCGAATAAAGTGTTATCGCCAAAGACATAAAAAGGCTCGACCACAGCACGTAGCGCCCAGTGCGGGTCCCTGCGGGAGACCGGAGTGTTGTGGTTTACGCCCTCTACTGTACCACGTAGTAGTGCTGTAGCTTCGCACAACCGTGTGGGCGCACCGCAGATGTGTGTAGGCCGAGCCAATAAAGAGCACGACTTGCTGTCCATGCCAATTATAATGCGGCCGATGTCATAATTGTGATGCGATCTGAACATGTAAGTCACCCACCGGGGAACTTACATATGGGCTGATTTCCGTTCGGTGATTCCTTACTGGAACAAACGTTATTGTCTTGGGCACCCAGTAAGTGGAGATCCATACGTAATCTGGATGTTACAATAAAATAAACTGTGTTATTCAAATATGAAATATTCTAAGGCTGATAAATACTCTATTATCCTCCTGTTGTGATTAGAAACGAGAAGATAGTTACAAAACATAGTTTGGTTACAAAAACTGAAACTTCGAGTTTTCAACTACTGATAGAGAAATTTTATTTGGCAGCCCTTCAGGTGAAAAATTATTACCAATGAATCAACAAATAAAAAATCTCCGAACTTAAACAGAAAATCTTATCAAAGAAGACATAACATTGATCTATTATAAATTGACCATTTAAATTTTAATCAAACCCAACAATTTCAATCACAATATCCAGCGTGGGTATAAATTAAGTTTTCGATCGGCAAAGATACTGAGAGTTTGAAATTTGATAGCTTTCAGCAGGAGGTAATGCCAATGGCAGAGCGTATCAAAGAATGCTTAGAGTACTTTTCAAGATAATGATAATCGTGATTGATGATCTCACAGGACTCGACAGTGAGTGAAATCCGTACGACACAGTGAGCCCACCTAACCTAGCCCACATACAACAGGACCCGCCCGTGGTCAACTCTATAGCCGCTGATTGCTACGTGCGATAGGTGATTTACATGTTACGACCCTCAATACGGTTATACCCGCCGCCGGCCGCAATTTACTGGTTATGTCTCACTTTGGTGGGTAAAAGGAGAACTATTAAAATGAACAGTTTACGATCAATTTGGCAGCAACCTTGTCTCCCCTGTGCAAGAACTGCGCCTTTCTCTACCACAACGGTAATACAGACTGGCATGTTTATACGGGTATAAATGTTCTAGGTTGGTCGCTCCCGTAAATTTATGAATTGTTTCATTCTAACACGGCGATACAAATATATACTGCACTACTGGCTAGGAATACCTACGGAACGTCAATGAGTTTTGGTGCAGACGGAAATGTGGAAAATCATTTGTAGTCTTGAGCTTGACTAACGGTCCGAGACACCTATGGATCTAGGTTGATCTGTATGCAAGAGGAACCCTATGGAGCGTGGTTAGAACAATTAATGCTTTGGACGATTGACAGCACAGGGGCATTGATAATTCTGTTTCGGAGGTGAGAGGGGTCCAGATAAATCATAACCACCAAGGTTATTATGATTGAATTAGTCGCTGGGGTAGCATATTGGAAAAATCAATTTCAGTATTGTACAAATTAACGGAAGGATATGTATGAATCATTTTAAGTAATGTGGATTGGTCTTGGAAAAATCTGGATAAATCTTCCCAAGTCGTGTGGTTGACTGGGTCGCCGGATTCTCCCGTAAGAAAACCTAAAGCAAAGTAAACTAATAAATAAACAAAGAAAAAAAAGTGAAATACTATATACTGAAAAATGAAAACTGGATTAGTTTGATAACAAATATAAAGATATTGTAAGTGTTATGATCAAATGCATAAGAAGGCAAAGAAATTTGCTTTTAAGAAAAAAGTGAACATTTTAGGGGAACATTTAATAGAGTACACATGGGAAAAAATGATTGAAGGAACATACGAACTAAAAACTAAATACATTAATAAATAAATGAAAAATACATAATTAAAAAAAAAAAACAGAAACAATACGAGAGACTTTATGATGTGTAGGATAGATCCGACGAAATTGAAGAAGTGCAGTGTTTCATGTGATGAAAACGGATAAGGTACACTAATGGCTGAAGTTTAAAACTAAACTAAATTAAAGATATGAAGGGACAAGATACTATGACGTACATAAATAAAGAACAGAAGTTTGGAAATCAATAGATAGAGAGAAAAGGAAGATAATGATACTTTGTTTTCCTTAGTATAATTAGTGCTGTCTAAGAGGGGTATTGGTATCCATATCTAACTAGAAGAACACATTCAATTGTTCAGAAGAGTTCAGAACCATAAGTTTTGTTGTCATAGATTCCAAACAATACGAGAAAATATATTACGCACATATATGAAATACAGGCAGTTTGTAGATGAACCATTTATATTTAGCGAGGAACCCGAATGCTGGATGCAGTTGAGCTGTTAAATTTTATTGTACGAAGGCATTAACAGAAGTTATATGTGACTTTCATTGATCTTGACTTAAAATTAAAGAAACATAAATGGAAAGTACGAATTGTAATACATGATAAAATGACATTCAGTAGTTCAGTAAACATTTAATATTTCACCAGACTGTTTTCATATTTACTTAGAAGAAATAAAAAGAGAATGTTTTATCTGAGAGAGAGTTCTATGTTGTATGGGAGACAGTTTGAACGATTCAGAATGACAGAGGTATAGCAATAGAAAAATAGTGCATAAGTTGAAAGAGAGTTTGTCCTTGATATATTGCAGAATGAAATAATTAGCGTAGAATTAGTAGTATGCAGAGGTCACTGGCCTACTGCAACATTTTGATACAGTAAGCAAAGAACATATATGTATCTATTATGTATATACATAAACATTTAAATAGTTATCATAACTTTCCAGAAAGATATAATCACGAATAGTGAGTGTAGTCATTGCTCTTCTGTTTTAATATTCTTTTAGCGAACATATTATGGCTCTCTGTGCAATATTTATTTATCCATATAGGGTTACATAACCAAGAAGCATTAAAACATCCCAGGGTTTTACAGGCGTAGTTCATAAATGAACCTCCACATTCAGTAATTTGTTTTCAACTTTAAAGTGTAAGCATGCCTATGGACTAGAAATGAGTAAGGTGACAAAATCAAACCACTTTCTCGTAGGTTAATTCAGGCTATTGGTTTCAAGCAATCCACAGAGATATTTCATGTACTTTGTATGCATAAATTCCATTAAACTAATTCAGTTTCCACTGTGTCATCGTTTGGTTTTAAAAACTACTTTGATTCCATACAAAAGATATGTCATTTTGGAAAAAATAGAGGAAAACTTAACAAAATGAATTACGAAATGAGAGAACTGGCATATGAATAAATTTTTCATCTTTTTCCTCACTTGAAGGTCACTTTATTAAAATTGTACACAGAAAACTTAGTGATATTTCATTCTGTTCAGGTAAGAATATTAGATTTTACTTAAGAATAGTGATTGAAATTATACTAGATGTTTGCAACATTGTATTGACGTACAGTCATTGATTGCTCAGCATACTGATACAATCTAACCAGTGTGTATCTGACTGCCAGCCTGTCCCATAACACTTAGCACTTGCTCTGATTGCAAAAAAGGAAGAAATCGCTGAAATGATCGACAATCGCCATTATTTCATCTGATTCATTAGTGCGGCCTTGAGAGGCGTCTATTAATCGTACACTTGAAGACGGGAAACACAAGAAGTTGATGACGTTCGGGAGCAAAGAACTGGAATAGTACGTTCCGACCGAGCTATTATAGTCGGTGAAAACAATTAGAATAGTAAGTAATTGGCGGTAATAAGCATGTGATTTCACCGATCGCTCCTCGTAATAGGCCCAATTAACAGTCATTCATGCCACTTATGCACACCACCTAGACTGCATCAGACACACCTAGTTTACTATCCTCGCTCCCCGACCATTCATTAAACAGATATGTCTCCACTCTCCTTGACTGCACGTGTTACGCCAGCTTTCCACACGTAATGTCTTAACTAGATGCGAAGTGACCAGCGCGTGATGCACCCACTACAAAAAAATTGATTTCAGAGAATATTATGAGTAAATCTCAAAATAATGAAAAACAAGTGTAAATCATCATAACGAAATAGGGTGCAACATTGAACATATGAATATACTAACATGGAAATGGGTATTTTAGTATTCAGCTGTTTTAAACTGAACATAAATACTCTCATAAAATTAACATAATAACTTTTGAATCCCTATGGTCGGATGTATTTCAAATCCATAAAAGACACATCTAGAATATAAGATTTTACAATTGATAACAAATGGGTACTTAAATAATGATTTTTTATATATATATATAATTTTCATAAAAATATATTTAAATAATATAGATCCTGATAACTATAGGTTTTCATCCTTACACCCAGAAGACAATACTTATATAATATAAAAGTTACATGTTTCTTTATATTAAACTTATTTTTTTAATCTGAGATTTAGTTGGCAACCACCACAAAAATGGTTTTCAAGCAACAATATGATTTCCGTCCATTTTATAAAAACCCTTAAATTTTCCATTATTCCCTCAACGTTCTATTTAGTAATGAAGATTGTTAATTAAACTTCAAGAATTAAACCCCTTCTTCCCGTTTAAAAACTATTAATTCGAGATTGAAATATGATGATTAAGTTTAGATGTACACGTGGTAATATAGAAATCTATTTCTTAGCTAGTTAGAGGCTATGTCATACTACATAATTCGGGGGTTATCCATACCTAAAAGGACTATAACATTGTAAAATTACGAGTTTCCACCCATCTAAAATATCTAAATTTTTTGGATCCATGTCCTCCGTTAAAATGGGCCTTGATGTGCTACTAACTTTGGAAATTGAAAGGTTGGTAATAACATACCAGACAAAGGTCCGATTTCAATAGCATACATAATATACAATACATTTGTTTTAACTGTCAAAAATAGTAAAATAAAAGATTAGTATTACATTAAAAAATATAATCGCTTTAACATTACTATAGAATAAATGTCACACAACCTACAACTACCAAACTATAAAATCTTAAAAAATAATCAGGCCAAGTACTCCCCAACTGAGCTGAAGGATTCCTGAAGTAGATGCTCTCTTAATCTATTTTAAAAAGTGTTTTGACCCTAATATTTCCAATATTTATTTAATTACTGGTGAGTTTCCAAAAGAATCTGGCTCCCGAATTTGGTGGCAGGCCACCCGATAACGTCGATTGATGTGCTTGTCATAGATTCACAGAATCGGGTATCGCAGTGAATAGCACTACCATATACTACTCGTACATTTATACTATTAAACTTACCGTATATTATGGTCTCGTAAATGTATAATGATGGGAAGAAATAGCTAAAATCATTAAAGGTATTTATATACGAGCGTCTACGAGATACACCAGCCACAAAATTCACAGTTATCCTCTGTATTCTTTGTTTGAAGTTTGTTTTTGACTATGGAAGGATTGTAAAGGAAACAGGATTTTTCGGACATTTCCCATGGTTCAGTTATACAAAAACATCAGTAACACTACTTTTCGAGATCTACAATCTGTTCTCTTCTTCAGGTAAATAACTAACCTAACATAGTCAAAAACTAGGTCAAAACAAACAAATCATAACAACGCTCTGGTATGATTTGTTTATTTTAATCTAAACATTTAAATTCAAACCTTTTAGGGTGGAGTACAGTTGTGATTTGGATGTTGAAGGAGGGGGAATTAAAATTCATGTAAATTTCGAGGGCAAAATTATAATTGGCTTTTATAGATCCTTAACCTTTTTTGTTAGCTTTGAAACCTAAATTTTCTCAATTAGAAGTCGTTGAAGCTCATCATTATTGGTGACTTCAACATCGATGTACTAGACCATACACCAATCCTTTGACCCAAAAGGCATTCTCACTTCTTTTGGCTTTATTTGGTCCGTGAAGTCACCAACTCGAGTGACCACCACATCGCGTACAGCCATCGACATTGTCATTACTAACGCTCCGAACGCCTTGGTTTCCGTGCTGCACTTCGCACAAGAAGCCGTATTCCAAAATTCAAACCTCCCTCTTTTAAAACGAAACGAGATCTAAAACCCGAAAACATTGAACTTTTGAATAGATATCTGAGTAACGAATCGTGGCTGTATTGAATCGCTTCCTGCTAGCGGAGGATGCCTTCAAGCGTTTTAGACTGTTTAATTTTTCATTTACATGTCCCTTGCCCATTTATAAATTTCAAAGAGCGTTCTCAAAAGAACAACTGGATTACACAGGATATTCTCGACTGTAGAGAAAGGCCTCGTTATACCTTAAAACGAAAAATTTTAATTGTATTACCTCCTAAACCTAAAATTAAAAATGAGTTGATTGATGACTTTTTAAAGTGGCAAATTAACTTAACAATATTTTCTACCTTTAGCTGAACCAACCAAATTATACAACACAGACATTCCTCGCGAGGAGCTGCTCACGAGACCGGTCTCATCAATGGTCCTTCTTCATGTGAGTGAGTTGGAGGTGGCTCATATCATGTACGATCTTGAACCAAAAATGTCCCGTGACATTAACGACCTGTTTTGTGTGGATAATTAAAATGCGCTTTCTAGCATATTCCGAAAGCACTCACAAAATTGATTAATCTTTCGTTTGCACAAGGCGTCTTCCTGTCTACATTAAAGATAGCCAAGGTGACATAAATTAAAAAAAATCCTTGCATCTCAAGAAACTATTGTCCAATTTCTATTCTTTCTGTTTTCGGTAAAAGTGTTTAAATATACTTTAATGAATCAATTTGAAACATTTCTGGATCGTTTCTCGACATAATTGTCGACATTTCCGAAGCTTATAACTAACTATGTGCATGACACTGTTGCATCAGTGTGGATATGTGATATTTGGAGTTTGCCTCACGATTCGCTCTCATCTTATTTTACAGACAGGGAAAGCTGAATGCAAAAACTAATGGGCTCTGTATTAGATCAAAACCAAACTCAACCTTAATGTGAAGTAATAATTTGAGTTGATTTCATCTATTAAACATTTTTCAAGAATACAGTTAACAGTTCAAAATCAATGAATTTCTGCCTTAGGCAACTAGAGCAAGAGTATGGTGGATATACCCACGGTGATGGTGGATAACGTTCTCTTGGAAGAAGCTGAGTCCACCAAGTTCCTTGGTCTACACCTTGATCGAGTGTTGACATGGGATTATAATATCTAAAGTGTCTGCTCAAAGATTGCTTCCGGCATTTATGTCCTGCGCAATCTTATAAAATTATATGTATTAAAAACGGCCCATTACGGTTTGATACATCCATATTTACCTTACGATTTTACATTATGGGGCAGCTGTTATAAATACAAATTTGAAAATATATTTGGAGAATAAAAGAAAGCTATCAGATTTATTTTCAAATTGAATTCCAGAGAGTCATTAAAGATGTCTTCAGGGAGCTTGAAGTCTTAGCTTTGCCCTGTCTCTATATTCCCTTCGTCGTCCTGTATTGTCGTTTGAAATGCAAACGGTCCGAGGCAGGGACGTCCACCAATACGAGACGAGAGGTCGGGACACGTTCAGAAATGAACAACACAGAACGACAACGTTTCACCACTTGCCTTCTGAAAATTGGCGTGAGATTAGTCAATAAGGGCACTGAGAGTATTAAACATGTAAGTAGTCCCTAACAATTGAAATCTGTATTGAAACACCTAATGATGTCAGAGACGTTTTAATGCGTTAAAGGGTTCATAATGGGCCCCTAAGTAAAGAATTTAAATTTTAAAATTGATAGTAAAGGTGAAATCCCAGTTCTGATACCGAAAGCGATGTCTAAAGCCTTATTGTTAGCATTGTACTCTTAATTAATACTATAGTTTTAATTAGTGTTAGTATAAATTATAATATGTTATTATGTTTCTAATTATTGGTATTGAAACATCCTTTGCAATTGTTGGATTGTTTATGCAATATAGGATATTATTGTTATTAGTATTATTACATTGGTAACGTGGAGAAATAAAACTCAATACTTTATTATGAGTTATTCCAAAATATTTCAAAATTGTCATTTCATATGAAAAACGAATGATTAGAATAATAGGTAATTACTTATAATATGCATTTTCAAGACTAATGACTTACGAAACAAGTAATTCGATTTAATTTTAGCAAAAAATGGTTGTGGGCTGTTAATAATAGTGGATCGTTTTTATAAATAGATCATTTCCAAATAACCGGTGTACCAGAGATACCGGGTTCAATCCCCAAGAAGTAGTAGATATATGAGCAGTGTTTCTTATACAGGGTGTTACAGGCCACCCCTGCATTATCTATAGCAATCGAAAAGACCGAGCTGTATAATTTATTTCAACAGATTCCACCACTAATTATATTTGAGACTGATGATTGAGAAAGAAAATGGAAAGGCAGCATTAATCCTTCCTTACAGGCGCAAAATGGTCTAATGCTAGCCGAGGAAGATAGCTCTCACTTAGCTCGGTAACAAGGATAGGCCCTAAGCATGAAAAGGGTTTAAGCAATAACGAAACTCCAGTCCTGGTCGGTACAGAAACAAAACTACACCAACAGGAAACGTTTCTGATCAAATGTTTGATTGGAATTTCTTTTAAAGATTTTGTTTGTTAATTCAGTTTATAATCACGATCTTTTAATCAGTGATACCATGATGATGAGCTTTGTCACTGGAAAGAAAATACATTTAAATGTCCAAATGTCACAGGGTGTGACGTGTTATTTGTGTTCCGTGCAGTGATAACGCCACGCCGCGCCGTTCATTGTTTTCCAGTATTGACTTCAAGCTGTCTTCGGGTACGAGAAAAATTGTGAAATATATTGCCACTAATTGTAAGTACATGTATTTAGTTTAAATCACCTGAGGAAGAGCGTAGATTTCAATCCTTGAAACGTAGTGATATACATACATATAACGATGGCAAATGTCTGAAATTATCCTATCCAAATGTATTGATATGATTAATATTACTTAATTATGTGCTTGTGTTACATTTAATTACACGGTTAAGAATAAAACTAGGTGGACTAGTTTAAATATATCCATTTTAAAGAGTGGTTCTTCCTGCAATTGAGAAATAAACACACTTTACTAATGGTTTTCTGAACCACTTCTTTCGTCAAGGAAGGACATAACACTAATCTGTAAGTCACGTTACATTAAACTACATAATATCTGTGAAATATATCTTGTCAGAGGAAAAATATCGACTGGCAATGAAAAAATAGACGAAATGCAACGAAAAATAGATAGAAAAGAACTGTAAATAATGATTGAGAATGCCAGATATTAAATAAGTTGAAATAAATAAGGCATCATTAATCCAAATCCATCCATTAATAAGGCATCCAGTTTCTAAATCGGTTAAATGTAAATGAATCTAAAAGTTGTATTTATCTTTTGTACATATTTGTTTTTATCTTGTTAAATTCAAGATACATCTATGAATTACTAGGAGTAGTTGATTGAAGGCTTGACATGGTATAGCACTGTGGAATATACATAATATGTTCAATGAGACACAGATTGCTGCTCATGATGAACAAGATATAAGTTTGATTCTATATCATTGCTTCTTTAAAAAGCATCCACGATATTCTAATGCATCAGCGCAATATCAACGTTTCGCTTAAAATACCAAACAGACACGCCAGACGTTATTGTAACACTGTGTTGGGATCTACATGACTGATCTCCGTAGAGTTCTACAGATACGATTGGTCCAGTTCTCAGCCAAATCTTTTAATTTGTAGATTGAGCTTATTGACTGTCTGCGAGTATAATTGACCTGTCGATGGTCATCCTCCAGTGAACGAGCTGTAGAGGCTAGGCTCTAACTTATGGCTGTGCTCGCCACGACACAAGGCATGTTGCTCTGTTTGCAGCGCCGAGCGAAGTCATAAGGTTTAATATACCTGTTAGAGGAGAGCTGGGCTCGGTGTTGTTGATTTAATAAACTGGCTGGCTGCGGCTGCGTGAGGCTGTGGTTTATCGGCAATGGTACAGGACAACCCCGCACTCCGCGCACTCCTCAGCTCGCACTCCACGCGATCACGAGACCACTCCACCTTTTAATTGTCATGTTTTCTACAAACGCGAGCCATTTGTGTAGTCCCTTCGACTTTATTCTTTGTCCAGAACTTTTCTCATTTAACCATGAACAGTTTACTACCTTCTCGTCGAAATAGTGAAGTAAAACTAATAAAGCAGTGCAGAATTAGAAGGTTGTAGGCTGTTTTATAGTTATTTATAAGTATTATCTATAGTGTGTCACTCCAAATAGAGCTTCTCAGCCTGTGAAGCTTCGGAAAATCATTCGTAATAATACTTAATAAATAATTAATTAGTAAACACAAGTACCACACGATGTTTCGTTTGCCTAGTTTTAATCTTTAAAAATCCTGAGACGGCGGAGTAAAAAAATTTGAAAACAGTTATGTCCGAACACATTTCCTAGAAATTATTTTTCAAAAAACATTTACATAGGACTTAACTACGATCTCAGTTAAAAACAAACAAATTTAAATTAGACGGCTTAAAACCGTAGAGTTATTGCATTAAAACCACTAAAACATGCAAATTAATATGCCTTAATTTTAAAATAAATCATTTTTCTAAAAAGGACCTAAGGATATGAGTTTAGAAATATTACAATTACACTTAATATATTAATATTTGGTATATTACACCGAGAAGAGTTCTATACTACAAGGAATAGGAATAGGTAGTATCCATCGAGTTATATAATATATTTATTTTACCTTGAATAGCTTTTCTGTATTAACATTATTATTTGTGTTCTATACAGAGTTTGATGAGTTCTACATGAAATTCACCTGGGATCGTTATACTACTCGTGTATTCGTACAGTACCAGAACTATACTATAGAAACAAGATACGAACGTCACACCAGGCTTCACTGAGTATGCATGCTCAATTTCATATGTATTGCTCGTTTCATACTCGTTATATTCTTCGATCGGATAGCCAGACAGATAATCATATAAAAAAGAAATTGGCACGAAAATGACGCTTCATATAACTCGTTGTTGTAGAAAAGAAATTTCATGCTTTATTTCGAGTCTAAATATGAAACCTTTTTCAACATATTTACCACATAATACATTATGATTTTTATTCACAAATTGGGTTTCAGTGTTAAAATAATAAAAGTCTACTAACCAAGTCACCAATGTTGTTGTAAGCGTTGAGATAGTTAGGCTGTGTGTATTAATATGACACGTGTTTAAATCTTTTACGGGTGTATTGAGTGTGTTTAGACAATGTGAAAATATTCGCTAACGCTCAATCAAATCCAATGGAGTGGCATGTATCATGTAAGTGTTGCTCATATATAAATGAAGCTTCATGCACAATTGCAAGGGCATAGATCAGTTCAGTCCGTATCGATATATCGTCGTGTGGACAAACAGAGAGATAGACAGACAGAAAAGAAATGTATCCGAGCGATAGGCTTCGCTAAATCGTCACCAATAACAAGGGAACAAAATATGTTCGTCACATAGGTTTAGGCAATCTGCAAAATTAACATGAATAATGTAAGATATTACGATCAAAACCTAAGTTAAAAATTGGCCGTGGGCGTGGTTTGCTTCCAAATCACTGAATATATTTTATATTTTTAACTATCACCTAAAAATGGTCTGTCCTAGTACAAAAATTATGCTAAATAAACCCAACGAAGTTAGTAATAATTGTCTAACACCTAGCATTATTGAATTTAGAAGAATTAGTACATGAAAATCTAAAACAAAAAAAGAATACAATAAAACCCATTATAAAAACAATAAAAGAATAAATATAAATTAGGTATAAGTAGTTCAAAAGTTAAATAGCTGTCCGATAAGTTAAGCTGTTCTGATAATATATGTAAAGACGCCTGGAACCTCAGTAACACTAATTCCTTGGATTCTGAAGCAACTACACGTACTATATCGCTTGAAGTAGATGGTAATTTTATTTTAAATGAGCTTGAGGTATGATATAATGTAATTTATATAAATAAAAATTCATGGCTACAGGGTTGCGTTTGATTAGAAAAAAGGTTGAACCAAATTTGGCAGTGAACGTTCTTTACCATTCTCGTACACTGAATCTTGTACAGCCTGCTGAGGTTTTTAATGCCATCGAACTACTATAGAATATAACCTCATCAGGCCTAGATAGACATTTAAGCAAACTATTAAAAAGTGCAAAAATCTCTTTCTTGCCCTTCATCACCTATTTCAACGTGTTCTTTTGTACAATTTTTCCTTAGATGCTAAAATACTTTATAGCAATTCCACTTTTCAAAGGAGGAGAGAACTCCATTCCATTTTGAAATTTTAAACTCACAAATAAAACTTTAAAACGATTGTAGGTGATCAAGGATGTACCCTCTTTTATAAAAAGGTTTATTTTGAAGTTAATACTGTGCATGTTCGTACTGTCCTTTGCAATATTATTGGTTTTGAAAACGGCTTTGTGAGATGATACGACTTTTATTGTGGTGATAATTTATGACTTCACGATTTTGGACTCAATGCTTAAAAAATAAAAGACTAGATGGGTCATATCTACCAAAATGAGCTTTTCGACGTGAATTCTCTGTTCTTGTAAATTAAAATGTTATCGATGAGAAAATCGTATATAATCAGAATAGAACATCTCTTGTACAGTGATTATTATATAAATTAACCTTCCTACAATCGTCTGTTATGACAAACCTAAATGACAAATTTGGACAAAATATGACTTGGTAATCAACACAACTAACATTCTATGTCATTTCACCTACACACCTCGTTCCAAAATTTGATAAAATAGCTCATAAAAGTCTTATATTGTGCTAAGAAACGTTCCCTTATCCATTGGAATACTTATATAAAACACTATTCTTTATACAGTACTATTGAACTGTTAGGGAATCGAACCTCGGGGTTCATCAGTATTCGCTTCACCCATCAAGGATTCACCGGTATACGTGTACCAAACTTTAAAATAACTTTGACGGTAGATAACAAAGTTATACGGTTAATTGATACGGGAAGTTTGTCTTCGTCTCAAAATGTTGAAAATAACAGCTATGTACAATGGTGAAAAAGTCTTTGGCCTTGAATATGTTAATAGTTATACGGGGTGTTTCAGACCACCCGTGCAGTATGTATAGCAACCAAAATATTTGTAATAAAATTTTAATACATGAATCTCCACCAAATATGTCTTCCCTTCTAAAACAATGATTTATGATGCACTTTACATAATGAGAATCCTAAGTGATGCCACAGTATGTTGAGTGCAGCATAGAACTAAGTACACTTTTTTTACACAGGAAATTTCAGTATGAATTCAACCTGAGTATTCCGCTTGAAATGAACAGGGAATCGATCAACGGTTATGAGAGCTGCTGGAGCAAGTCGCTGGAGGCTCCGGCCTGACCTCAGTGACGGCTCTGTTATTGATGACCTTCCAGCCTGGAGTCTTTCATCTTCTCCAGCAACAGTTGAAGTGTCCGGGGCCTCCCTCTCTGACTCTTACTCACTCGGTCCCTGGCCCTTTGTTTGTGTGATAATACATCTTGTAAACATATTGATGTCTTGTTATTACTTTGGAAAAATGGGGAGCGTCTTAATATGTGACGGTCAGGCAGAAAGATACTTTCAGAGATTTGGATGGCAGTGAAGGGATAACAACATTAACTATTCACACCATCAATCGTGGACTCTCCAGCGGTACTTTAGTTTCAATTCAATACTATTAATATTAATGTGAATTGAAACAATTTTTACTACAATTTTTTTATATTAAACTGTGTTATTTTATAGTTACATATTCTTGTTCTCATATTGCCACCAATGTGACGTAGTAAATTGAATAGGTTGCGAGTAGTGAGGGTCGTGAAGCGAGGCAATGATAGCATACTAACCATTCAATTACCGCAGTTCTCTAAGGTATGAGCAAATTCCTGGATGTCTCTTGTGGTGAAATATTAAACCTATTCCAGAATGTAAGAAGTGTAAAGTGTAGCCGTAGCATGCAGCAGCTCTCCCAGTAGGAGGCATAGCACCGGAGGAGTGGCCGTTGTACCTGGAACTTGGAAGTTGAGTAATTATATACCTGTAATAACTCACCTCTGACACTTCTGAGGCATGTGTTCTCCTTGCCTTCCCATATGGTTCTCATAAAGGCCGAGACCTAGAAGTATTACATACATTTTAAAAATAGAGAAAATGTGCAATACTCGTAAATATAGGAAATATATAGTCAAAACACGTCAAATCCACGTGAAGTATAGCCTATAATAACTCATCAGGTGTTCTTTCAAGATACCATAGGCACTCTAGAGGATATGGAGTCACGCTGCATGTAGATCGTCAATCCACGTTAAGACCACGTGAGGCATACATAGCCTAACTCTACCACCATCTTCCAGAAACCACAGGAACTCCAGAGATTATAGAGTCAACTCCTTGTATATCATCAAACCATATTAATGCGACGTGAAATACAGCTTGTTAAAAAATATCTTCATAAACATTTTTCAGAAATCATAGAAACCCAAACGTTTTGGAGAGACAACGCTTGTACATCGATGAAGCCAATAACGTATGGTATAGAAAGTCTTCACGAGTATTCTAATGAAATCATTGGTGTATTTATTGCGTGTATTAAGGAATACATTAACGCAAAATCTTCAATTCTAATACAACTCATAGAACAGTCTTACGGAGGTTTCCCATGTCCATGTGATTAGATAAATAGTAACACAACGTTTCGAAATCTCATATCTGTTATCAATTTCACGTGTGAATCCATAAGACAATTATCTAGAAATTCTAAAAATTGAGAAATATAATTTTTACTTTCTAATATGTTTTATTACTGATTAATTGTACTTTTTATAATTAATGTTACATTCATTTCGATGGATTGAATATCAACTTTGATCGGAAGTTCTGTAAATTTGTTCACTCGCTTTAATTCACCCAAAGTTATATTTTTAAATATAAATTCGGAAACAAACACAAAAGTTCTTTTTTTTACAAAATTATTCCTTTATCCTTAAGAACTCACCAACTTCCTAGCTTGATAAACTTTAATTGTTTTATTCAAGGATGGACATTCAGATGGGTTTTAAATTCTGTTTTTGGTTCTGCATTACTTATCGATATTTCCAAGAAATACTGTATTAATATTAATAAATGGACCTATAGTAAACCTTCATCTACTATCTGAAACAGTTTTCTTCAATTCTTGTTTGGTGCTACTATGATATTATGTTATATGTCGATAGTTATATGTTGAATACTGTGAACAGTTATAGGTTTTTGTTTTTTACTTCAGACTCTTTGGCTCAAAATACAATTCTACAACAAATAAATCTTAGAACATTTTTATAAGCCAAACATGGTGGCTTGAGGTGAAGGTTTTGCTAACTTTCGTGGTTCATAAAACTGATACGGCTAAGCGGTAGTTTTGTGATTACTTTCTCAACACATAAAGCGCTCTGAGATTCTTGTTACTACTCGCCTGTAATATATGCCTAAAGAGCAGTAGGCTGTTGGGTGTGTTTTATATATATATATATATTACAGGCGAGTAGTAGCAAGAATCTCAGAGCGCTTTATGTGTTGAGAAAGTAATCACAAAACCACCGCTTAGCCGTATCACTAGTGTCAAGAGTTCTATCCTTGCTGAAAACCAGGTAATTAAATATGCTCAGTCCACTTGTGTATATATTCTGTGTGAGGTTTGTTTCAGGTTTCAATGTCGTGCATGTAGAAAACTTCATAATTTGGGTTTAATTCCATTAAATTTTTGGTAACATATGTCAAATGTATAGGTGGGTTGTTCCGTTGGAATATATTAGTTTTTTTTTACTTTTTGACAATAACCCGAGTACATTTGAGTTCGTTTACACCGATTTCAGTTAGAGATTTCAGGGTTTGACGGAGACACTTGCGATGTTTCCGTTCCTTTAATGTCCTGTCATGGGAGACATACTTTTTTAGACGAGGATCTAGGGGGTGAATTCGTCGATTGAGAACTGTTTGAATAATTCTCTTGTTTCGTCTGGGATACTCAAGATTACTTTTATGGAGTGGAAATGTTTGAACGACGTAATTTATCAACAGAAGTATTAGCGGCCACCCGAATCTTGTTGAGCAGATCCAAGGTGTGAGCCTTTTTCATACACTCGGGGACATCAAAAATGATAATGTTAGATTGACTTGCTGTATGGTCGATCATATTCGAGTACATCTCCTCACCAGACAGAGAAGAGACATCTTTCCTTAACCGTTCATCTTCAACTCAGCATTTTATATCGTCTTCTTCCTTACTAAGGCTTAGTTCGATATCATAACAACCTTTGAGAGCATCTCGAAGTTGGATTTTAGTGCAGAATTATCGTTAGAAATAGTCTCTATGTCGGCTTTGGTGACTAGGAAATCCATTTTTCCAGATGTTAGAATTCGTGATGTGAGCAGTTCCAGTATTATTTACAATCAACTCCGTTACAATGCCACTTTAGCGCCGTTTCAGCATAACGTTTGTATTCAAATGCAGTCAATCTAACGTAATCTGCATAGAACCATCAGTCGCACACCGTATACCTTTCTCATTTTTGGATACTACATTCATGCAGCGCAGAGAAGTTTCAAAAGAAAACATGATTTATTAGAGGTCTCGAGAAGTTATAGAGACCAACACACAGATATGGTGTTGGTATTAGTTACAACTTTATTATTAGTATTGTTGGTATTGGTTACAACTATCCAGCAAGTATTTAATAATTGATAGTAAGTGATTGGTTAAAAACTTGGAGCTAAACAACTCACCGAGTAGAACCAATAACAATATAAAAGATCTCGGCAAGTCACGCAACACTCAATACTGTACATGAACATCAGAGCGAATGAAGATTTAAAAGGTTGTGCCTAAAAACATTTGGCACAGTTCTATTCGTAGACGTAGAGTTAAACGTTGAATTGACACTGGTTAGTGACGTGTATTGACAATTATGGGTAAATTATGACTAATAGGCATGTTAGCGTGTTTATTGAGTGGAAGGAGGAGGCCAGTATAGGATTATTCAATAATACAAGTTGAGGCACTTAGATACGTTTAACTCACTACTCAAATACGAACCACGTGCAAGCAGAGTATGGAAAGTAATTAGATAACTAACGTAATATGACTAGAGCATTACTCGAAGCAAACAATAAGGTCAGCCATGTTGAAGAAAAAGGCCCAGTAATGATTTGGTAATGTTCCACAAATGGAACAAGTAGTAGATTATATTCGTGAACGGTAGGAGGACTACAGAAGAAGGGTCGATGGTGTAACAGAGCCAGCCAGTGAGTATCTAACAGGTTGATCATCAGTTTTGTGATCACTGATAGCCTACTCGGAGAAGACCAAGACGGATTACCAGCTGAGCCTGAGCCCGACTCTGTGCCGTGATGGAACTGCTGTCAGTGATCGTCTCCTGGGCCACTTGTCATGTTCGATACATCATCTCCTGCTCCAGACAAGCTGCCCTCTCACTCGTACGGATCGATCTCCGGCTGCGCCACGGCTGATCCTCTAGTCCGACCCATTCATTCACACACGCCCAGTGACTGCTATTCATTCACCGCGTTTTCTTCGTGTTTAAATGTCCTATTTCTGTTTCCAATGTTTCTAAGGTTCCATTATACACGTGATTATCCTAAATTATGACCACCAATATTATTTCTAAGACTTACGCGGGCGGTGGGGAAACTATTATGTAAGATTTCAGGTCACACCACTTCAATATATTGCGTACATAATTAAATTCTGGAATTATTTTGGCATCACTGTGAGAGCCATCTTCAGTCAAGATATGTTAAACAGAAACTGCCAATAATACGCAACAGGCAATAGTTTATTTAAAAGAGTATGAACTTTATTGTGATTGGCTTAAGTTTAACCAACCAACTACCAACTATGATCACGTGGCTTCTGTACTACTGAATTCCAGCTGTTTAACTAAATGACGCTGTCGTTTTTTGTTGAAGTTATTAAATAAAGCGTCAAATTGTCGAAAAGTTGGAAATCTATTATAAAGAAGCGATATTGATCGTAGTCTGTCGTTGATTGATTGATTCTCCCAATACTATTGTTATGGGTTTTTGCTACGTGTTTATTTTCTATTTGGGATCCAGGGATAATATATTCTAATAAAATGTTGTATATTTTTGTTAATAGGTAAATGCCGCTGGAATAAACAAATTAACATCTGAGAATTGCTGATGTTGACTGTGAGATCAAAATATTTGAAGAATTTAACTGTATATGCATGATGCGTTGTGAAACGGAATGCTTACATAATACTTGTAAGATAAAAACCCTCCATAGTCATGCTTTTATTATAAGGATGCTCTCTACCTCATTATTTAACCAGGGTGTTGAGATCTATGTCGTCGATCGTAAGAAAAGAAGGCTTTTCAGCATATTATACTTTCTTAAAGAATCAAAATATTAAAAGAGAATAACTTTTTAACTGTGAAATCTCATAGGAACGAAGTTGTAGAGAGTAAAGCCAATTTTTAGCAACTATGTTACATAAATGGACATATGACGCAATAACTCAGTTCCCGTTGTTGGATGTCCCCACAATATTACTTCGTATTATTATCGAAGTAATTACTGATCGATGAACGGTTTTATTTAACTGTGGTGCTGAATATTGCGTAATTTCTCCCACTCGTCTTTTGTTTCAAATTTGATTGTATTGAGAATAAATCGTACAGAATCATGCTGAAATCGGGAAAATCAATTTTAAAGGAATATTTACTAGATACAAATATATTTCTAAGCCTTTAGCGCCACAGCAAGGAATAAAAAGTACGTTGAGGCATTTTGCTCGTACGTCGAAGAAGGTCCGGACTATTGCGTTTAAAACCATTCTGAAAATCAATTAATAAATTATGCATTTGTAAGTGTTGTCTGTTATTAATCAGTTTTCAGAAAGAACAAACTTTAAAGGTTACTAATGAGACTGACTTATTTAATTTATCTTATTATAACACATAATCCAATTACGATTTTACTATACAAAGTTATTAATGAATCGAAAATACAAGGCGCAGTGCTTCACTGACAGGATAAACAGATTCTGAACCACCTCCAAGGAATGTGATTCTTATGTGTTAGTTTAATTTTACACCATTGTTTTTTCCTTCGTGACATATCAATATTGGTAATTCAAACATGTCCAGTAGGTAGACACACATGTTGCCTCCCATGACTATGCTTGACTTGGGAGGCCTCAACTACAGATACCAGTTGATAAACATTTTCCCCGAGACATTAACTTAATACTCATGTTACTGTAATACCACTAGATGCATACAAAATTGTAATTATGAAGAAGCACGTACTCATCGCTGGCTTGTAAAATGGACATTACAGCACAATATGCTGTGGACGATAATGGAATCTGCTCTTAAAGTGAAAATGGTGATGAGGAAAGACTTGTAATGAACATTTATTACTTGAATTCTATTAAGAATATAGAAGGAATTGTTGTTGTTGCAGGACTAAGTGGACATATTACATGTGATCAGTGGATCGCTTAATTGACCATTCTGATCCTGTTTTCTGTTTAATGACTGAAAAGTGTAGTGGTTTTCATAGATGGTTATATGTGTTTCAGATTCACAAAACAAATACATTGTTGTGAAATACTAAACAATGTATGGTATCATTGAATTTAATAAATTTAAGCAAGTCTATGTTAAAAATTATAATACAAAACATGAACTAAGTCGGTTTAATAAGTTCACCTATTTAGTTTTCATCTAATTTTATTGTGTGTAATAAGTTAATGAATAAAAACACAGCTAGGTCAAAACAGGCAGTAGATCCTGAATCGGTATTTTCAAAACACTGTAAATGTGGTTATAATTGTTTCCTAATTGAGGAGAGAGTGGTTCAAAAAATGCCCTGTGGAACTTTTAATTCAAAACTGACTTAAACATCCTAAATAAAATTCCAAAATGTAATTGTAAAGTATAAAATGCTTTCAAACGAAAGGTTGTCAGCGAATTTTGTTTAGAGTGCGCGAGAAGGGAAAAAAACTTCCTTTTAGTCTTATTTAATTGTGCAGATCCTAAAAGGTAGTGTTAACCACAATAGAACATTTGGTTAACCTACTGTGTGTGGGGTAGGAGTAAGAAAGGGTTTATTTAATTCGATTAGGACAGGCCAATTTTAAATTGTAACCAAATGTCGCAAATATATAATTCTATTTAACAAACTCCATTTAAAATAGCGATTTTTACTTGTTTGCTGTTTTTGAATAGAGAGTAGTGGGACAAAACGTACATTAAACATTCGTCCTAAGTCAAAACCTTGTAAAATGAAAGGGTTCTCTAATTCAAGAGGAGAATATTCTTCACCTTTGGAATACTACAATCAGCCTACTTAAATTGTTAGGCCCCTTCTTCAGGACCAAATGTCATCATCTTGAGATGTTACAACTGACATGTATATGATCAGGTTTAAAATGATTTTAAATGACTTTAAAAAATTTGACGTAAAGTCTTCGTAGGAAAGGAACGTCATATTATTCCAAAGTAGGTTTTAAAACATTTCCATTTTTTAAATTATTGGATATTGGGATGGATAGTAAATGTTTAAAAAACTAAAAACAGGATTATCATTAATTTGATATTCCACTCAGGTGTTATCTTACATTATTTAATCACTCAATTTTTCACTTCTGTATGATATACGTTTGGCTTTTTTTGCATTTAGAAGTTTTTAAAAATGCAAGGTTGCATTTAAATTTAAGAAGTATATAGCACGTTCACGACTAACTCGTATTGGAAGATTGGTATCTGAATACTTTCAAATTCTTCAGAACCGCGTATATAATATTTTAATTAAAACACCAAAAATCAATGATTTAGTTTCTGTGTAAGATATTTGTAATTTTTTGTTACTGTAAATATATCGACAACGCCTATTCATTACATTTAACAGATTGCGTTCACTCAAATCTTAATTCTTTTCTTAGAAATCAGTTCCAGATCTACGATCTTAGAAATCAGTTCCAGATCTATGATGATGACGAAATAAAAATATCAACTTTGTTGAGCTACAATGTCAGCAAATTTTGAGAAATGAAATGTTTTTAGAATGAAGATCAGACTTATTTGAAACTGCTTACCGAATCACTGAGCATTACCAACGATACCCGTGCAAGGACCATAGTGACCACATGTGATAGTCAAGGTGTCAAGGTCGAGGTGTCGGGGCTCACCACTTCACCCGACCTCCCGGTCAATCCCTCACAACGTAATTAACTTGTTGCCGTCGCTATTAAGTTGTATTTCGAATTAAAAAAGTAATTAATCAACCGAGACAGCGGCCCAGGGGCGCGTTGATTAACGCGAGCACCTGGTCGCTAATAAACCTCGCCGTTTCTGCCAAATCTCGAATCAAATTTAGCCTCAGGTGTTAGGGGAAGGGGCTGGCGGTGGGGAAGGGGGACTGTAAAACGCAGCTGGTTCTGAACTGCGTTGTCCCGCACAGCGCTGGTCTTAAAATTATACACATGCGCGCTAACACCGTTATCGTGGTGCCTTGAGTGGCAGTTCTTAATTTTACGACCACTAAAATGTTTTCCCTCTTTTAAACCCTTGTTAATAGAAATTTTTTCTGAAAATGTAATGTATACATGTCGAATTACTTTAATAAAAAGTGTCTCTTCTCTCTAAGTTTCAACCGGTGGGTCAAAAATGTTTTTTGACGTTAGAAATATGTCAAACATTTTAAAAATTTTGTTAATTAGTAATAAATCGCTGTACTGAATGTATAAATATTTATACAATAGTACGTTATGGTAGCATATCATATAAATCAAGTTTCGTGATTTGAACATTTTCAGCCATGATCATAACGAAGCTGGCCATTGAATTAAAAAGAATGTAATTCGGTGTAGTCAGTTTTGTGACAAATACATAAAGTAAAAACTTGAGTAGAATTAATTGGTCTCTTGTTAACTCATCATTATTACGTTTTTGTATCGCACCAAGGAGAAGGTTTAGTGTAACCCAGTTATTTTCTACGGAATGGAAAATAATAAATGTGGATTGACAAGAAATATCTGGAAGAAGGTAAAAGCCTAATTTGACAGTAATGAGTGTTGTGCCATTTGGAGCGGATGTGATGCTCGTGGACTGTGGTGTAAAAAACGTGTCTGCCGATCCCCTACGATCTAAGCCGCGTGTTGTGGGAAAGTACAACAAACACGCGGGCAGGCGCGGTTTTTACACGGCCTCATCCGAGCATCGTGAAAAAACTCAGGGTAATCTCGCGAACCCTAAATCTGTTTCCAATGAGCGTGGAAAGAGACGTCAACCCCTGGGGGCTGGGGCAAAAAATGCGCACCACTGCGAACAGAGCGAGAATCGGTGTCAGGATGAATAACGACACCCATTCACTGGAACACCTGAACTTTCGAGCAAGATGGAGGAGGTGGCAGGGCTGACGCAAAGGTAGGGGTGGCAGATGTCACACAGAAGCAGTTACCACCTCTACCGACTTCCTGATTTCCGTACTTATATCTAGGGTGTTGTGTAGAGAACGCCAAATAGATGAAATGGGACCACCTGAAGTTCAAAGCAAGATGGAGGAGGTGGCAGGGCTGACGCAAAGGTAGGGGTGGCAGATGTCATACAGAAGCAGTTACCACCTCTACCGACTTCCTGATTTCCGTACTTATATCTAGGGTGTTGTGTAGAGAACGCCAAATAGATGAAATGGGACCACCTGAAGTTCAAAGCAAGATGGAGGAGGTGGCAGGGCTGACGCAAAGGTAGGGGTGGCAGATGTCATACAGAAGCAGTTACCACCTCTACCGACTTCCTGATTTCCGTACTTATATCTAGGGTGTTGTGTAGAGAACGCCAAATAGATGAAATGGGACCACCTGAAGTTCAAAGCAAGATGGAGGAGGTGGCAGGGCTGACGCAAAGGTAGGGGTGGCAGATGTCATACAGAAGCAGTTACCACCTCTACCGACTTCCTGATTTCCGTACTTATATCTAGGGTGTTGTGTAGAGAACGCCAAATAGATGAAATGGGACCACCTGAAGTTCAAAGCAAGATGGAGGAGGTGGCAGGGCTGACGCAAAGGTAGGGGTGGCAGATGTCATACAGAAGCAGTTACCACCTCTACCGACTTCCTGATTTCCGTACTTATATCTAGGGTGTTGTGTAGAGAACGCCAAATAGATGAAATGGGACCACCTGAAGTTCAAAGCAAGATGGAGGAGGTGGCAGGAATAACGCAATAGTAGAGGTGATAAAATATGTCACACCGAGGCAATTATCACCATTACTGACTTCTTAACTTTCGTACTTGTATATACATAAATGTAGATAATATCTTATATATTACAATATAATTTTTTTTTAAATTGATTTTCAAAACTATTTTATAAATGAATACATTTCTGTAATTAATTTGCCGTTGAATATAAATAAACATTAATTCAACCATTAAACTAATGGAGAGGTAAAAAATGTGATGAATACAGTTTGTAATACTCAATGTATTTTCCATTTGTAGATCCACTTTACATAAATTACATCTGTTAAGTAATTTGTGTTCCAGTAGATTCCAGTCCATTTTGTGGATGTTGCCGAAAGCTCCTTATATAACAATGATTTGTAGGTTTTTTTTGAGCTTAAGTTCAAGCCAATGTATAAAGGAGTTGTACATTAATTCTCTATTAATAGATGAACTAATGCTCTATTCAGTTGTCACCTCAGATTAACACTATCAAGTTATAAATAATACATAAACCATTTTCTTGCCTATGTTGTTGACCTAGGCCAGTGACATTGGTCAGCTTACTGAAGTTTCCTAAAGTGTTCTAAAAGCATCTTCAATCAAGAAAGCTGTTATTGTTTTTGCTTTATTTAATGACGAAACCGGAGTATATTAATATGCAAAATTATAACACTAGCAATTAATTTATTAACACATTCACAAATTCAGTGAACATCAATACATGTTTAAGCAATATTGAACTGAACTTAATATCTTTATTCTGCTCACCTCATTCATTTACTCATAGGTCTTTTGCAGACAGTATTAAGCTCTTCCAACCGAGTAAGGCACGCTTTGATGTTGAAACCGTTTAAATTGTTGATTGTTTTAACAATATCCGTAAAGAATTCAAAACGTTGGGTCCATAATAATGGAATGCATTTTTTATAAGAGACTGTATAAAACTCTTCAAAAATATAGATAGCAACATACAATTTAAATAGGCGCGAGGTTGATACTGTATACATCCTCTAGATTTAAAATGTCATCACTCTGGTTCATAACAAGCACAAATAAATAATATATAACTATTTCTGTTCAGGTTGAATGCAATAATAATAATCAACTGATAGATGCGTTATGTAATCGCATATGTAATAATAAATCTATGTCGAAAAATATCATAACGAATGTTCTTTGGTGCCAGGTTTATTCTCGCATATTTGCCGTAAATGTCAGATGTTTTACTAAAAATGTAAATGTTTTCTAAAAATTGTCATTTTTATTTACTGATGACAACTCTTAATGTTTTTACTAGTGTATACATTTTGGTGTATGGCGTACATTAAACTAGATTTTTTTAAACAATGTACAAAACCATTTGTATGAATTAAAATGTTGAATTCCCCGTGGTTTAAATGAAATAATATTCAGATCCAAAAAAACATATAATATCATTAGAATGCTGAAAAATTACTACATAAAGTTTAAATGAAGTACAAAAGAACTTTTACAGTTGTGGACAGAATATTGAAAATACAAAAACAAACGTTGATTGTATGTTAAATGATCAAATCATATTACGAAAAGAGGCCCTATATTTGATGTTTACTGTATCTCATGGCCTCTCACAAAAGTTGTGCAGCGCTAATATTGTAAAGAGGGTAACACAAAAAAGCTAAACATTGACAGATATAAAGTCGTCGATATTTATTACTTGTAAACCCTTTCGTTACGAGTATATATTATTCATAAGTTTTAATTTGTATTGCTTTCGAAAAAATATTTTGTGATGTTTGGATGGTTCGTGAATACCACGTCCAAAAACTAAGACCTTGATATAAAATGTATTAAATAAGTTCGGTTTTAAAGTCCGTATAGGTAAAGACGATCGATATTTAATAGGTTCTTACATGTAAACCAATATCCGGTGCTCTCTCGCTCTTGTGTATTTCGTGGATGTTTCTCTTGCAAATGCAGAGCCATCTGCAGACGCCTGGTTTAGTATGGACTCCGAGCATCGCTTTACCAGGTTCTCCGGACGCATCTTCGGCTGGACCAGGACTGGCGAGCAGCGAGAGGGGGTGGGAGATGAGATCGCGGCATGTGGTGAATGCTATCTGATCTGACCGTAGCGTGGACGACATTGTTCTGCTGATTTATATATACCCGCTGAGATAGGCTAGGCAGCGTGGCTGTGTCTGCTCCTGCCCCTTTTATCTTATCTTCTTGACCTAATTGACTCTTTCCAGTCAAGCTTTCAGGAATCTCAAGGTCCAGTATTTAACCAATTTACGAGTATATGTGGGTATGCAGTACTCCTGAAATGTCATTCCAAGTTCCGGATTTAGTGATAATTTAAATTTTTCCTGTGTCTGCTCTAAGAAACTGTATTTTTACTTGAAGAAAGTACAAAGGAATTACATTTTTATCGATAACTAGCAATTGTTTTATGTGTGCTACCATTGTTTAGCTCATAATATTGAGTAATTTGCTGGACAGTTAAAAATGGAATAGTAATAGAATATTACTTTATGAAATACACTCACTCCAAAAAACAACTATAACATTGAGCAATATTTTTGGTCTAAAACTATCTATAGTGTTACTCACAGGAAAGACACAAGTAACCCTCCCCTTGAAGCTAACCATGAAATGACCGACCCTACCTATCCTTTTTAGGTTTACCCTCAGGTGCAGATAAGTTAGGCCTAATCTTGATTCCATGTAGTCGGGGAGGACGAACGACTAGAACTAATGTAGAATACTTCTGTTTGCAAAGGGCGAGCTACCGGGTAACCGATAATCGGTTCCGCCCTCTTGGCGAATGGTCGGAGAGAGGGCGATGATAGTGGAAGGCCACGGTCACGTTAGTTCCGCGAGGAGGGAAGGACATGGATCTTGTTAGTGTTAAAGAGATCTAGTGCCGGTAAAAACTGTGACCGGCCGTGAAATGGGGAAGTGTTGTGGGGGATGATTCGGGACACCTTGTCGTGCCGTGGCGCGGGCGTGGATGTGGTACCCCCTGCCGAGAGCCGGGCTACTGTGGAGGCTACAAACATTGACTGGCCTCGAGAATCCTTAATAAGTTCTACTGTGCAAACTGAAAACATCGGTATACATGGTACAATATAATATACTGTCCCCGTTTGATATTCTTGCAGGACTCTTTCCTTAGAGAACTTGTTTCACTTGGGATACGGGAAAATGTGTAAGAACATCTAAGATGTTATTACTTAGCCCATTTGCTTTGAAATAGGTCGTTAAATAATTGTGTGTTTAGTTGGAATTATTTTATTTCATAAGCCTAAGTAAGATTTAAATAAAAAATTAGTTCTACAAATATACTTCTAATAACACCTCTAGTTAAGCTAGAGGTGTTATTAGACACACCTAAACACCTAAAGGTGAGCTAAGCGAACATATGTGCTGCTAAGTTTTGAGAATACATATTCTACTATAGTAGCAAACCTACCTTTGTCATAAAATGGTTTACTTGCAATATGCATAGTTCAATGAACGTCACTAGCCTTATCCGTCGATGTCAAGGGTTGGATTTCTGATTTGATGGTGAGTACGTACATTTGAATGGCAGAGACAAAGGTCATATAATGATAATAGTATTTTTAACGTTATAAAATGCGTAATTTATCGTTTGTTACAAACGATCACCAACGGTGACTACAAACGACACAATTACTTTGGCAGACGTTCACCGAATCGCGTGATAAAATACTTCTCCATTGTACAGAAGGAATGAAGACGTCAGAAGACACAATGAGACTGGTGCTGTCGAAGGCGACGAAGAGTACAATGGCGGGGGGATCTGCCCCGAAAGAGGCTTTGTGTCGACTTACTGTATCACTGACACCGGGTGTCGATAGAAGACAAGTCGCCTCCCGAGAGCACGGGGAAACCAGGGTGAACAAGAAAGGGGAGCCTTGGTGGGGGGGGGGGGGGAGCGTGGTGTACAATTTTAGGGTTGCATTTGTGAAGGTATCGATACAGAATGGGGGGCTCTATTACATCTCGTAATCAAATGTTGCTAAAGTTAACCAACAGGGCTTATTAATGCCTAAGATGACTGAGTGACTTTTGAGTGAGTGAGATTTTTATCTATAATTTCTTACAAATGTTCTCCCTCACCTGGTCATTACTATTAAAGTCCTTGTTATGTATTTTAAGGTTGATTCACAAAATGCCAATAAAATATGTTTTGACCCGATACAATGTTTGTAACACAATATTGATTCAATTTTTAGATCATGTATGGGCAAGGACGGGGCGAGTAAGTATTTTCTCGGGAATAACACTATTTAAATAATAATATTTAGCCTAATTGCCAAACAAACCCTACAAATAGTAATCAACAATCAAATACAAAGGGTAACCTAACGAATACAAATCTTTTCAATGTAGTTTTTTGAAATGGATACCGCCAGTTCTTGACTACTAGATAAGAGAAATATAAAAATGTCAATCAACAATAAAAACAAAAGCAACAAGAATATGTATAACTGGATCAAACCACTGGAACCAAGTCAGACTATAGTTAGTTGCCGCTGATATTAGATTTGACGATTCATTTTAAGCGCTTAAAACAAAGAAAAATGATCAGAGAAGACATTATCATTTTTGTATTTTTGACCCTTTATATATCCTTTCATTTTGACCTCCACGTAAACTGGGACGATCGATTTCTTTCTTAAGGTAAATTTTTTATCGATTTTTATAAACAACCTAGGTTGTGTGCTTGTACGGTGCATATAGCCTCTTGGATTCAGGACTGTAAAACTCAAAGAATCCAATAATACATTATTAAGCTTGAGAGAGTCTTCTATTGAGTTGTCATGGTATAAATTAAGATGATGGTATGAATTAAATATAAAACTTACCTTATTCTGTATAGTAGTTTATGCTGGTATCAGTTAAATATAAATAGTAACTTTATTCGAAACATTTCTTATTATAACAACTCTTTTAAAGTTACCTTTGAGACTAAACAAAGTGTATGTGTATTAGTACGGTACTTTATTAGACATTGATTGGACAAAAGTTGCATATTTATTTATTTATTTCCAACGGACATACTCTCCATTTTTACATTCAAGATCAATGTACTAAATTATTATAACTTAACCTAAACAAAAAATTCCACAACAAAACATTTGAAAGACTGAAAAAAAATATTACATAATACTCTATTGCAAGGCATGATATATACATACACATACACATATACATTTGTATTAGGCTTAGCAGATTCATTTGCATTAACTCTAGTCATTGTGTCAATATGAGATATGTATTTGGGTAATAATCATTAGTGAAGGTATATGAGAGAATAATAAAGGACAGTCTTGTTTTTGGAGTGTAGTACATTCATTTTTCTTTAACTTTAATTGATTTTGTAGCGGAATAAATTATGTATAAACTACTTGTCATTATTTATTCACATAAACGGTTAACCCTTTACATAGTAAGTCTCCATTTAAATACTTAATCCTGGCTGTAAATATTCCTATTGGTATGACACACACACTATATTCTGCCAAGTAAAGAGTTAAGGTAATATGGTGTATTTTGGGGATTTTTTTTATAGCTAGCTCATTAAAGAAGATTTGTACATAGGTACTTTCAGTATTTAGTCATCGGGTGACATACAGATGGGTTTTGGAAGAAATTCTTCTTTATCTTTTTAAAATATAAATCGATTAAATAGAATTTCGATAAATTTTAAGAACACGAAAATAGTTTTGGAATTGCTTTTGAACTAATAAACTTAGTTACGTGCATATACAATAAACTTCAATTGTGTGGCCTTGTGTGTTGTGTGCAATTTAATACTTAGTTCGTGTTCTTATGCACTAGCTAGTTAGTTAACTTGGATACTTAATAACTGACGTACTTTTCGTGGCTATCCATTCTCTTGTGTGTCTAAAAAGTCATCTTGGCTTGCATGCCATCAGCATGATAGTGCATTGGCAGAATAATGCACTTCCGTCACAAAGAAGCTGTGATGTACAAAGAGCAGGTTTCCGCTGCGTCAGAGGCGTCGGATTTTGGATCAGGTCAGGAGGCAGCGCTGGTTCAAATCCTGTGTCCGAAGCATTGTTTTCAGTACTGGCAACTTTTAACTATTCCACCCCCCCCCCCCCCCGTTTTCATACACTTAGTGTCTTCATACAGTCATGTGGGGGGGAAATCTAAAATTATTATAAGCCTCTTCTTTAGAAAATTAAATAGAAAAACAAATTTTACTAACTGCCATCGTCCTTAAATCATAAGTTGCAAAGATTATTTATTGCAGTCAAATAGACAAGGAAGCATTGGAAGTAGTCAACAAATAAATACATGCCAACATTAAAAAGTTTCTCTATTTAAAATGTCTTGTATATTATACGTTTGTTATTAAGGAACATTTAATTTTTAAAACTAAATAGTATTGTTTACTTTTAAGATCATGAGGAAGAGCATTGAAAATTATAATTTCATTCTAGAAAATGTGTTTATTTTTAATGATATTCTTTGAAGAGAAATATTATAGATGTGAACGTATTGCGAGTCTTTATTGTGATGACATAAAATGAGCTCCGAATTCCTAAAATGTAAGTATACGGAAAAAGTCTAAAGGTTTTAAAACAAGTTTTGAAAGATTCAGTATTTTTTATTCGTGCAATAAGTCTCATTGCTTTTTCTCACAATTTTTTTTTGTTGGTTTTCAGCCCTCAATTTACAACAGCGTATGCCAGAAGACATATAACCCACAGGACGCAATTTTATCCGGACTTGGGAACGACGATAGTCTCCTTAACACAAATCACTTGTAAATTTTCTATTATGAGAAGAACATCTCAAATTCTCATCTAGATTTAGCCCCAGAAACATAACCTCGTTACCATCTTCAACGACAATTTCCTGTAGAAGAAGTTCTAATACTATCATTCTGTCTGTGTTTTTATGCGGAGTTGTTAAAACAGATAATTTAGGAAAATCTGGATAACGACTTCTTCAAACCAGGATATGATAAAATTAAATCAATGAAGTATTCAGAACATTATTTGAACAGCTTGGATGAAACGTAGTCAATTCAAGTTATCGTTCTTGTCTTAAAGGCAAAATTAAAACCCACGACAAAACAAATAAAGAAAATGAATCTGAACAGCCGATCACTGTTCTACGTTAAACTTACATAATGTGAGTTTTCTCGAGAAAATTGGACAAGGGAATTGTTAAATGCGTTTGAGTCGTTAACTATTAAACTAACATTGGATACTTGGATTACTAATCAATGAACCTTTCTCATCCTTAATAGACAAGTTGAAATTAAGGTCAGATTTACCATACTTTTATTTTCATTAGTAATTTTTCACACAATTTTCATTTTATTTAATATGGAAATTTCTGAATTCTGTTCCAAACGAGAAGTGATCTAGAAAGTTTGATGATTTACCTTCGATATATTTTCCTTAAGATGATTGAATGATCTAAATCCTACGTAATGACATGTCATTGTCTGACCAAATTTAGTAGTTCAATCAGATCTTAACTACACTGGAGGTATGTTCTTGTGGAAGGCATGCTACAAATAGAAAGTCATGGAGAAATGGAATAGTTATATTATAATTCTCTGAAATTGCTTGAAGAAATCCTAATGGTTACCTGCTGGAAAATATTGAAAAAATGATACTGTAAACTGAAAACACCAAGAGAGTGAAAAAATTCATTAATCGATGGATAAAACTGTAAATTATAACAACCACTGACTACAACAATGTTAAATAATTTGCTCGAATCTTGCGATATCTCAGGGAAACTTTAATACATATTCTCTCCCATGACATAAATTATAAGCAACTCTGCTGCAGCAATCGGGGTACTGTCCGCGGCCGTGACGCCTCAGCACTGTCGAGTCATCTGCTCTGTTTTGACAGATAACAATTCGAACTGGTTGTGTTTGTGTTCGTGATTGGTGCGTGTACACTGTACAGTAGACGCTGCTCCCGTGCCGCATACCTGTGGAGTTCCGTCATAGTACAACACTTGGGCCTCTTCTTCTGTGGTTCCCACATGGCACATCCCCGCTTCTTAGCGTGATTGGTGCGTGTACACTGTACAGTGGACGCTGCTCCCGTGCCGCATACCTGTGGAGTTCCGTCATAGTACAACACTTGGGCCTCTTCTTCTGTGGTTCCCACATGGCACATCCCCGCTTCTTAGCGTGATTGGTGCGTGTACACTGTACAGTGGACGCTGCTCCCGTGCCGCATACCTGTGGAGTTCCGTCATAGTACAACACTTGGGCCTCTTCTTCTGTGGTTCCCACATGGCACATCCCCGCTTCTTAGCGTGATTGGTGCGTGTACACTGTACAGTGGACGCTGCTCCCGTGCCGCATACCTGTGGAGTTCCGTCATAGTACAACACTTGGGCCTCTTCTTCTGTGGTTCCCACATGGCACATCCCCGCTTCTTAGCGTGATTGGTGCGTGTACACTGTACAGTGGACGCTGCTCCCGTGCCGCATACCTGTGGAGTTCCGTCATAGTACAACACTTGGGCCTCTTCTTCTGTGGTTCCCACATGGCACATCCCCGCTTCTTAGCGTGATTGGTGCGTGTACACTGTACAGTGGACGCTGCTTCCGTGCCGCATACCTGTAGAGTTCTCTCATACTACAACACTCCACTTTTCAAAGGATTTCCGCCAATCAAGGAACTTGGAGGAGAGGAACTTGAGAATGGAAGCAATCCAGACTAGAATTTTGAGGTTGGTTGGTTTACGTCTGTGCAACGGGTATCAAGATGCTCCTGTACAGCTGCTCTAGTGATATTAGACTTTGATTTAGTGATATTGGACAAATCATCAATTGCGATCAAGATCCTGCACATCTGGTGTATTGTTCCGCTATAAGATACTAAAAACCAGAATTGTCTACCCTAAATTGCTGGAACCTTTGTTTTTAGAACTCCTTCTGGAGCTAGTCCTCGAGAACTTTTTATCAGCCACTAATAATTCTAGTCTGTATAACAACTAAGGACCACTTGCAAGAATGCAGCAGTTATTGTACAACAAGTTGTACGTTGTATGGCTTTCTTCCAACACAATTTGTAGGCTGTGAGAGATCCAGCCTTGAACCTTGCCTGATACTGCTGAAAAGATAAACATTCTTATGAATTTAAAGTAGGTTTAATTGTTCTCATTGTTCTAGTCAGAATTATATCAGTACCTGTTTGTTATATTAATTGTATGGTATTTTGCATAACCATGACACGCTTGTAACGTTTTATTGTTATTGTTACGCTTATGTTGTGATGTATGAACCACCTTCTTGTTATGCATTACAGGTATAATGGTTTGCCGTTGACATGGGTGTATATATAAACACGGGGTTTATTGTTGCGTGTACACTATACGGTGGACACTGATCCCGTACCACTTATTTCCCTAGCAACTAGAGAAGAACGGTATCCTGAATCCAGAACAAAACGAATTTTTTTTTATCCATTGTTGACAAGGTGAATAACCGCCTGGATGATGTTGTCGTTGGTTTGGAAAGGCGAGAGAACGTGTGCTAAGTATATTCTTCGATATTTTTAAAACATTTGGCTGTGTGCACCATTAGACAGTGATGCACCAATTTGAATAATGTGGCATCCGGAGGCTCCGCAATTATGACTCTCTTCTTACTTGAAGGATCAATACCAGTGCATGGAGATCTCAACATTCATACAAGATTAAGAAAGTTCATGGTGTCCCCCAAATATCTGTTCTTGGCCCTCTTTTATTCCTGATGTACTTATGTGGAGTGAATTCGGTTATCCAACACGGAAAACTGATTCAATATGCTGACGACACTAAAATCAACAAAATATTCTGAAATTACTGCATTTATGGAACTGAACTCGAGCGTTCAGTATTTCACAAAAATTAATTTAATTAAAATCAGTCACAGTAAAGTGTCGTAAGCTTTTGCCTTCGAGAAAATGAAATGTAGAGGAACTAGCTATCTTTCTGGATGATCGTCTTGAAAATGACTCTACAAAGTTCCTACGGATGTTTTATAATAGTGGATGGACCTTTGACCTGGAACAACCATGTTAACTACATAGGAGCTTGCTTCAGATTTCTCAGGCATATATGCCTTGCGCCACCTAGCAACATTCTGTTCCCCACAAATTTTAAAAATTACCTGTTTTGACCTCATACATTCTCATTTTGCGTATGGAGTGAGATTATGGGCAAATTGTGCCCAAATCAAAATAGATCGAGTCTTCAAACTATAAAGAAATGCAGTAAGAATTATTTGCAAGATTATTTACAGATACTCGTGTAGGAAAAAGAGGAGTTGGGATTGCTGGCTTTGTCTTGCCTCTATATGTATAAGGTGATCATGTACTGCAGATCAGAGGCGCCTTGATAAGTGGCGGAGACCAATAATGCACTAAGGGCAGGAACAAGTTTAGAATTTAACTGGTCAGATTGACGTTGGCTCAACATCTACCGCAAGAAGTTGGTGTCAGATTAATCAAAAAGCTCCCAGAAGGTATAAAAACAACCCAATTAAAACTCAATCATACTCTTCTTGGTGTCCATAGTGTTTTACTCTGTTGAGGAGTTCAGGATGAGCCGCTAGTATACATGATATACGGAAAGGCTGTGCCTGAGGTAAGTGCAAATGTGTGACATTGTAAGTTTATTTCAGAGTAAATGTTCATTTATTTATTTTTCAAATTAGTTTACAATATTTAAGCTATGCGTAAACATATAATAAGTCATAATAAAATAAAACATAACAATAACATTAACGGTGTAAAATAAATATACATAAGTTCCTAGTCATACAATTAAAAGGCAATTAAGGTGAATTTTCAAATAATCAAGCTACAGCATAAGTGTAGTTCAATTTAAAACTGTTATTGCGTAGTAGGCCCAGCTCGTCAGATGGCGTCGTAGGTGCAGTCTGAAGTTTGCACTTTTTTTGTTTGAAGTTTGTTTAACATGTTCATATTAGGGTTAACAAATACAACTTAAGTTGTGAAAAAATCAATAAAAAGATTATTAATATTGTAAACGTGGACACAATTGACTGCGAATGTTCAGCTCAGCTCCATTTCACCTTCCGCTTAATGCAGCGTTTAAACTCTGGCGCTGTCACAGACTTGACTCCAGGAATCAAGTTTTTTAATACAAATACAACTACTCAACGTCTAAAAACATAAAAAATTCAGCTTACAAAGAAATAAAATTATTCATTCAATAAAAATTGATAATTGAAAACAAATAAAACTAGTGCATACAATATTATTTATTCTCAACTTCCCATGTAGCAATAAAATGGTAATATAATACAATTGTATTATTCCAGTTATCTTGTATTAACCTTTCAAATAAACGTATTCATTACGTTATATTTTATATCCCATTTTAAGATGTGTTGGTGCTATGTAATTTGTATGGTTCCGCCAACGAAGATAGATGTGACATTTCCCACCTGAACTACTTAGGAGCCTAAATTTATAGTTTTTTTATTAAGCCAATTTTACTCATGTCAATTGATCTGCCCGTAAACATAAAACATTAATACGAAATCTAAAAAGTTTTCCTTAGGCTTTATCACCCCGCTAATATAAATTATACTTCTGAGTTGAATACTCTTTTATATTTGATACTGATGATACAGCTATAATCCGAACAAGCCTTATAATAGAGAAATAGTATACTAATATTTTACATTTTCAAACATTCTTCAAATCTTATAATGTTGATTTTTGTGTCCGTTGGCAACTTTTGTATTTTAAAAATTTGAAGGAGAGGACATTGAGGTCGAGGTGTCTACTGAGCAGTTTGGATTTGTTTCAGTAGTCTTTAAGTTTACACCGGGAAATCCCAAAATACTATAGACAGAATACAACCTCCAAATATAAAATACTTGAAAATTAAAAAAAAAACTGTTTCCACATATATTGGTGAGTAACATCCTTTTTTACATTATGGATTTAAGGAAAGGTATTGAACTTAATTTATAAATTAAGTGGTTTGTTCGGGGTATGTGAAAGAAACGTTTACGGCCTGAAACGAACCTTAAAATACTCTATGTTTAGAAATGCTGCTCCTTTCTGGGATTATAGACAATATTTGAAAATATTCGTAAATTGACCTGCTAAAAATCATAAAATTGTAAACAATGTTGTGAAACTAATCCAGCTCAACGAAAAATTTCCAAAACAATATTCTGTTAATTTTATACCAAAAAGTAATATTTTGTCATATATGACTCTACGATACCTAAGACAAACAAAATCGCCAAGAAATAGTTTGGATTTACTCTATGAAAACAACATACAAGGTTTACTCTACCTAAACTCATGCAGAATAATAATCGTTAAAGAGTAGTAGGCTATTAAAATAAAATAATTGCGAGTCTAACTGATAGTGGAGTTTACAAATTATTTAGTCATGATATTATAGTTTTACGGAAACCTTAGATTTATTTTGATGTGGGTGTATTTCCTCCAGATATAAAACGTTTACATAATATATGTTCAACCCTAAGCTCACAAAACTGAGAAAAACATAGTTATACATCTGGGATTTTATCATTTGCATAATTATTAATGTTAATGTTAGTCCATATAACTGCCGTTATATTGTTTCTTATCAAATAACTAAAGGATTAGTCAATAATTAGTACATTACTGTGTTCATTGACTGTTACGCTTATTTAACATTGTTATGTTTGACGCTGAATAAATATAAAATAATCGCTAAGAAGGTAATTATTATTGTACCTATAAGACCCTTTCAGTATATCGTTTTTCATACGTAGGCGCAAAAACAAAATGTTAAACTTAAAATAACTCTCTATTAAATAAATCGCCAAATTGTTTATAAAGGAGCAAGTAAATAGACAGTATATTCGAAAGAAATCTTCCTGCTTCAAGAAGTAAGAAAACAGCCATAGAGGAGCAGAACATCAGTGAAACCGCATAGAGAATCGAATGTCACAACAGAATTAGCCGATTGCCTCCACACCGTGGCTTGGGGTGTTGATGGGAGGGGGGGGAGCAAATCAAATTTGTAACCACAACTGGGTCGGGAGGGTGCGTGGTAACCATGGGAGGGGGGTGGCCAATTCCTTGTATTACACCCCACTGCGGCACAATAGAGTGGTAATAGATTAACGTATTACAGTCAGGGTTGTCTCTCGACGTGGGGATAGGATAAAAACGAACCCCTCCAGCCCATGAAGGAGGTGGGGCATGAATACTGATGAAGGGACTTGACTAAGGACCAGTTTCAGGAATAGAAACAGCCAATATATTTATACCCGTGTATTAATTATATATACAAATAACAGATCATATGCATGTTCCTCCGTTACCAATCTGGCTTGTCAGATAGAAGAAACAGGATTGAAACAGTTGTTAAATAAAACAATTACCGCAAAAGCTCCTATCATTGAATGGTATCAAACTAAGCGATTGTGTAAAACCAACTTTATCAATTGAAGAGATGTTTATAACGAAATGGAATTTAACCCCTTAAACCACGGTATTTTAGAAACTGTTTTACACGTGTACAAATATTCAGTCGAAGAACGTACGTAATGATCTAGTCTAGCGGGTGATAAACCAAATCAAGTAATGTCGAGCGTGGCTGCTGTTTGGATGGATGACCGCTGAGCGATCCTATCCTTGGTAGCAGCCCGGCTGCCCAACCGTTGGTGATTGTTCGGAAGTCACCTTTAAGCCGTTGGTCCCCAGGTTAAGTGTCAGAGAGGGTTTCTTAGTCCCAACTTCGCCTGGCAAAATAAGACACTCTTTACTTTACTTTACTTTTAATTGAAATGTACCAAATTCAATTCAATCCAATTCTTTGTTTAAAGGGAGTTTTCGATTATGAAAGCATTGTGAAGGAAACCGGATTTGCCGGACATTAATTCCATGTACAGCTAAACGATTGAACACTTCGAGATATCCAGTTTCTTCTTATCCAATTGTCGTTTTACAGGTTTTAGATTGCAAACGGAATATAAAAAAAGTTTAACGAATTATAAATGAGACATTGACAGCTTTTATTTGGTTAATGGGTGTGGTGATATTAATATGGTTATTATGAAACGTTGATACGTAACTGCATCACTGTTTGTGAGTTCCTAACAAATCCTTTCGGTGCCTTCCATTTAGTTAATGATGGACAGGGCGAATTTTCAAAAAATTCCATTGGTTTACAGAATGGATTATAATTCTATATTACTTGTATTTCAGCATTTGTTTAAGTTTTTTAACAACAGCAACAGTTATGTTTTCTATTTTTTAATTTGGAACTATAGAGAGACCCAAATTATGCACTTTTGATGTCTGTCGATTTCTCTCGTTGGTTCTAAATCATATTTTGGAAGCACATAATCAAGAATACACCGACCGTATTAACAAACGTGCATTACTTGTGCATGTACTTCTATTAAGTGTGTGTTAAATTACTAGGGATTTCTCAAGAGTATTTCCCCCCATTTAACTACGAGGAACTCGTGTGAAAGTATAAAATCTATACAGCTCACTACCTGAATACCTTAAACTACTTTAGTGGAGCGACCGGGAGTGCAGCAGGGGTCTCCGCTCTCTTCTGAGAAGCAAGACATCACGCTGACAGAAAACATTCCTTAGGTTCCGAGTTCGAGCCCCCGCAGTGTCCCGCAGACTGTGTTTTGTGTCCCGGTGATGTATGTTTTCCCTGAAGCTGCCTTTCTGCCACCCTGATCCCGGTCCTCACAGGACGGTGACGATGGATGGGATGGATAGGAGCTGACACGGACATGGACATCGTTCACAGACGGCGCGACATCTTTTAACCGCTTAGCACCTCGCCCTGATAGTCGAAGCGAAATAGCTTCTGTGAACAGAAACCCCCTGAGGAATAGCACTCCGAGGAATGTAGGCCACTTAAATGTTCGTAATCAGATCGTTCTTACACTTTGTCCTTACACTGTTAAACTTGATTTGTTTACACATTACACTACCGTTTTCGGGGATACGGAATTTTCGTTTTATTTCGGCAAGACTTGTTTGAAGTGTTACAAACAATAAGAAGTATTTCTAAATTTTCTTTCTAGATTAGTAAATCTTTTGCAATATATAATTTGGTGTTTTTGACTCGGTTTTCTAAGTGCAATTTTGACTCAAAAGGGTTTGAAACATTGTTTAGGGAAGAGGTTATTTTGCAACCTATGAAACCGCGTCGTGGAACATATTACTTACTAAACGGTATTTGAATACTTTCATCCGTTGAAACAGTAATGTGTGAAAGAATGTACCAAATGTAACTGGGCGTAGAAGCCAAGGTTATGACGATGATTTTCTCTCAGTGCTTACATAAGTATGAATTCTACGTGTAGATTTCTATGTAAATCTATAAAAAATGTAAATATAACCATTATGCAGACATGATAGACACCTTCGAGTATGTCTTTATTATAAGTTTTGGGAATTAACCATAAACCCGAAAGGGTGATCTAAAACGGACACCGTTGAACTATTCTCGTTTTGTATATTTTTCTAGTAATCTTAGTGTCTTGATGAAAATTATATAGTGTTCACATTTAACCGAAACACAGTGTCACCAACTCCGCCGTATAGGAAAATTTACATAATACATACAAAGCCCAAAAAATTATTAGCACTGTAAATATCCCCTCAAATGGTACGAGTATCTTTATCCTTAACTGCAGGTGAGAATTAAACGCTAATTCGGCGTCGGTACCGGTTTCCCTGAGAGGTCTTAATCAAATTCTTCAGAATTCCAAATGAGCGTCAAATCCGAGTGCGGGGATTATGGCCATAAACATAACAAGGTGGTCGGGCTGACAGGCTCCGTGGGCCCCCGGGGTGAGGGCCTATAATATCTCTCACTAACTAGAGGAGAGAAGCCGGGCCATGCCATGTATGTATCAGTATAATGTATTCTGAGTGCCCTCCTCCGCGCTCCCTGGACTGTAACATGCACTTTTTTCAAGATTTAATTTTCTATCCACTCCCCGAAGACGTCGAGTGTAAGACCCCTTTTTATTTACAATTCAGTTTGTTCTCTTCGAATAAAGTATATTCAGTGTCAAATCAAGGATGTTATTTGGAGATAAAAATTCCTGCAGGAATTGGGTGGGATCTGTTGATTAAAATTACATTAGTGACTATTACGAGATAACGATTTCTTCAGCATGAGTCCGTTCACTACTGCAGAATTGTTCATATCAGATTCATACTGAATTCAATGACAGTTGTTCATTTGACATTCCATAACAGTATAATCGACTGTTTTGAAACTATAATATAAAACTTGAGTTGATGTTTGCGTACATAATTGTTGCTCAGTTATAAAATAGTATTTTTTATGTTTTTCAATACTGCAATATTGAAAAGGTGGGGGATAGGAAGGAAATTATATAACGTTATGTTATATTATTGTAACACTATAGCGTTATTGTGATCACAGTATTATAAAACAATCTCCGAACGCACACAATGACACTACGCAGGTAAGAGAAAACCCAACGATTCGGGTGACCTTCTGCAGTCAGTCGCAAAAACAGTCTATGAGTCAGAACCCATTGCAGGAGCTCATTGTTTCTGTCCGGTTTCTACAACCAAGCTGTAAGGAGGTTAGGTTTTAATGTATCAGGCCTCTTACAGCTTATCTGGTTTTTATGGGTCAGGATTTTGCAGCTAAACGGTCAAGAGATAGGAGTTGCGATGGATCAGCCTTCTACGCCTGGTTAGGTGTAGGAATTTTGATAGGTCGGGTTTCTGCAGTAAAACTATTAGGGAGGTTGGATTTGTCCGGCCAAGTAATCAGGATATCGTGGGTATTTTGGGTTCGACTTCACTATCCAATCCAAATAGTCTAGGATTTTGAAGTTGGGATTTTATGCATCAGTCTTCTACAGAAATACGATAAAGAGACTTTGGTTATGTTGTGTTGGACATCATCAGCCAACCCAAATAGTCAATTTGGAAGTTGGGTATTTATAAATCACACTTATACAGCAAAGCATTAAGGAAATCTTGGTTATGTTGATGAGGACATCATCAATCAATCCAAGCACTCTAGAAAATGGTAGTGGGGGTTGTCATGAGTCACGCTTCTACAGCAAAGCTATCAGGATATCATTGTTGAGGTGGACATTACCAGCTATTCTAAGCAGTCTGGAACAGAAGACTGTGATTATGGCTATACAACACAACAACAATTCAATACACACGACATTCAATAGGTCAAGTCCCTACAAGGAAGCCCCGTGTGTATGTTTGGTGGTGGGGGGGGGATGGTTTAATAGGTACTCTATAGCTAAGCAGTAGGGAGAAACAATGAGTTAAGTTTCTAAAATTTGGAGGTGCGGTATATAATATGCAGGGTATCAGTAACCCAGCCAAAGGCCGGATTTTGCAGAGACAGGTCTATCAATAGTCCTGAGTCAATACACAAGACATTCAATTGGTCAAGTCCCTACAAGGAAGCCCCGTGTGTATGTTTGGTGCTGGGGAGGGGGATGGTATAATAGGTACTCTATAGCTAAGCAGTAGGGAGAAACAGAGTTAATTTTCTAAAATTTGGAGGTGCGGTATATAATATGCAGGGTATCAGTAACCCAGCCAAAGGCCGGATTTTGCAGAGACAGGTCTATCAATAGTCCTGAGTCAATACACAAGACATTCAATTGGTCAAGTCCCTACAAGGAAGCCCCGTCTGTATGTTTGGTGGGGGTGGATTAATAGGTACTCTATAGCTAAGCAGTAGGGAGAAACAATGAGTTAAGTTTCTAAAATTTGGAGGTGCTGTATATAATATGCAGGGTATCAGTAACCCAGCCAAAGGCCGGATTTTGCAGACAGGTCACTTGCAGGTCTATCAATAGTCCTGAGGATGGGTTGGTTCCGCTGGGTCGCACCTCGGCAGCTAGCAAAGAGGAATGTGGTCCACGAGCCGAGGCCGAAGGGTGACCGCGACCGAGACTGAAACCTAAAACACGTTTCATGTCCCTCTACTGTTACAGCCAATTAGACCTTAGACCATTAAGGCGGTCTCGTCTCTAAATTAACATCTTTCGTCAACTCTCAGATGTCTTAATTTGGCCCCTTCTCACACTTAGTCTCCTTTCTGTCTCCCCACTCGGCCAGTTACACCTCATTTATTGGTCTTTCTATTTTTGGTGTATGTTTTGCCTGTTAATCTAAAAATTATTACGGCCATTACCATCAATTCTTTTGTTTGTAGGATTATTTTGTATTACAAGTTTGTACCATTACCCTTAGGCTGTACACAACTAAGCTCTTAGCTTGTTGGAAAAGATCTCTTAAATATTGAAATATTAAGTAAAGCCAAGTGAACAATTAGCATTACACTGTAATTAAATTTATATTTTAATATAGCCTAATATATATATATATATATATATATATATATATATATATATATATATATATTAAATCAAGTCAAATAATTTTCCGGTTTGACTTACAATGTTTCCGCCTTCTGGCATCTTAGGCGTTAAAGTTCTTCTGTTCATAGTTTGAGAGTTTCTGGTTGTAATAAATACAGTGTATATCAGAGCATTAGTGTTCAAATCACTGTACAACTGAAGATGATAGCCAAGCACATAACAAAAATAATGCTGGTTTGTTAAGTCAAAGAATATTTGTGTTTTATACTTATAAATAGTATAAGTAAATATGAGATTTTAGATGATTAAGGTCTTTACATTTTGAACATAATTATTAAACTACAATTTCATTTAATTTTTTTGTTGGTAGACTTCATATTTTATCATGTAGTTTCAATAGGTATAAAATATGTTCCTAGTTTGAATACAATTTATTGTATTTACATCGTAATTACTTTTATAACATTATTTTAATAGTGTATGTTATTGTAAGTTTTAGTGCTAGCTTATATTTATTGTAATTAACACATATTACATCACTGCATGTTAGAGTGTGGACTACTGTAGCACAGTCAGGAATAAAAATGAAGCTACTAAATAAATTGATTGATAACAAGAAAGCAATATAAAGCATTTCGTGTTTCCAGAAATTTACAGAACATGTTTGTCCGGCCACCGCTTCCCGGTCGGCGGACAGCGTGAGGAGAGGTGAGGACCCGTTCTCCGGCGCTCGTAAAACCGAAGCCCTCGGGACATAAATTCACACAAAATGACCGGAAACCAAGGAATCCGAGGTGGAAACAAGGCGCGGTAAAGAAGTCCTTCTGAGGCGACGAGGCGACCAGGTCGTAGCGGCGCGATTGAGCGATCAGAGGTTCCTAGAAAATAACAATGAGGGGTCATTAATCCAGTTAGGTCGACGCGGCGCGGCGCGGCCCGGTTGGGCGGGGCGGGTTGGGGCGGCCAAATAAAAACACAAAGGGCCCGAGGGGCGTCTATCAGCCCTTAGTAATGTCTCAATCCGTGAGGTCGATATGCATACAAGGATTAGTTCTAATTACTGCCTGGTCTGTTGGGGAGAGAACCCTTCTACTCCGCCAGGGACGTTTGGCGTTTTGCGCCATCGGGGGTCGGTGATTGTCGGGGTAAGCGACTGTGAGAAAACCGGTTTAGTGGTGCTATCTTTTGTAACTGATATGTGGGTTCCAAACGATCAAGAGAAATCGTCGTACTTAAAGCATTATCCTTACTATCTCCGTTTTTTGAGAATATATCCACTCAACAGCATACAGGAAGAAGTGTTTCTTATCTGTCCCTCAACTTTTGTTATTGCACAGAATTGAAAAATAAAACATAACATAAATTCATACAGTTTTTACTGTATGCTCTCTTGCGAAAGTGTTTCCAGTAAAAAAGGAGTAACTCATGAGTTGTAAACAGCCGAAAATGCTAATCTAAAAAACTGCACAGAAGACCATCTTGATTTTAATCCTATAAGAAGAATTTTAATCTAAAACACGTTGTAGTCCTTATTTTAAACCTATGGAGATGTCTCATTTTAAAGATATAAGCTAATTTATACCCATCCAAATGCTTTTTAGATTGTTATTGAATGTTCTAAAAAAAAAACATTTTATTCTTCATCGTTTGAATAATCAAATGTGATCGAATATCGACTATCAAGGTGTATGGCAAAGATTTGTAACACAAAAAGTGTGCTCAACAATAATCATAATATGATAATAGCAAACAGCATAATAATAATTTTTTTATATTAAATTAACGCTTATTTAACTCAATATTAAGTTAAAAACTTCAAATAAAAATAGACGTCAAAATAAGTTAATCCTACAGGCTAACTTAACTTAAGTATAGACGCTTCCCAATGACATTCCGTCTGAGACAGATATCACAATAAATTCCCACAATGTTATAATATTGTCATACTAATTATATTGGTGTTTTTTATATTTCCTGTAACATCCAATTGAAAAAAATTTTACACTATATTAAGTTATAAGTAATTATTTATAAAGACATAAGTAAAAAAAAACATTTATGTAAAAAAACATTGGCAATTTCGTACTTTTAATTGCGATTTCATAATTATTTCTCTAAAACATAACTACAAAATTGGACACGTTTAAATTTCACCAGTAGTGTTACTTGCCTTTATTACTATAATAGACGAATCACATTTACTTCCTAATATTGAAAGCAATGGACAATATCAATAACTCAAGATGGACGAAAATTATAAAATGAAAAAGTGGTCTTCAGTATTATTTGTTCGCCTAGAAGAGTTGAGATAGTATAAAGTTTAACTGCTTGTAATAAATACAACAGTGGTTTCAATTCATTAGGGTCAAAGAATATATTTTTTCTGTTTGGTACAAGGTATACACATAATCTAGCATTATTTACAAGTTAGGAGTACGCTACATTACTTGTGCGGAGCAGTCTTGACTAAGGGTATATGCAAACTATCAGAACTATAGCTCATTTCATTCCCAAATTATCCTGCGGACAGATAGAAAGGCGGACAATCATAAAGAAATGTTTACAATCTCTACGGCAGAGAAAAGACGAACTGTGTCAACCTACTGATTCATAACCTTCAATGGCGCTCAGCCAAATTCAACGGTTGCACCATCATACAAAACATTATTGTGTATGTAAGAAAAGTTTCACGCAAAATTTAAAGTCAACAGACGAAACCATTCTAAGGATATAATACAGTCCCATTTTTATTTATTACATTAGGTTTCATAGCAGTGTTCAAATAATAACAGTTCCGGTGAGGTAAGGAGGGTATTACAACGCAAGAATGAGCTGAAATCAAATCTTGTCACTAAGTTTTAACACTGACTTTCCACTCTTTTTCTTTCTACTCTATAAATAAATATATATATATAAAGTCATATGTTTAAATTTCAAGATTCAGTCCGTTTACAAATTTATTGTTTCTGTTTTTCCTCGTTGCCATCCAGATATTTGCTAACGATGGGCCAAATTCCATGGAGTTAGCATGCCCCATCAAGTCAGTGATGCTAATAAACAGGGTGTAAATAAAAGTCCCGCGCGAGCTTCATAATTCCCGAATGGTTGCAGGTAAAGCAATTAAACTTGGTACATCATTACTGCAACTATAAATCTACTTTTTGAAGTAACTACCATTTTTTGTCATGTCAGGGGAATTGCCCGCAAGGAACCAGAAGGAAATCTTAAATTAGAGCATAGGCCTAGTAATATCAAATTAAATGTCTCTATTCTTAATAAAGTACAATGCCGCAAATCCGATTTCAAAAGGTTAACTCATTAAAGAATTACGCTGGTTTAAAATTTGAAACATTTACAATTTAGGTCCGGTGGTTTAATATTCTCGTCTTGGCTCAAGTTGTGATAGCTAAACTTAGTAAATGAATATTGGGCTAAAGAAATAGTTTTGAAGGTTTTGACTCTTCACATCCAATGGACCCCCTGGCATCATAAAAAAATGGTAGTTACTTCAAAAAGTAGATTTATAGGTGCCGTAATGATGTACCAAGTTTTATCGCTTTACCTGCAATCGTTTGGGAATTATCAAGCCCGTGCGGGACTTTTTTACACCCTGTATAATTAAATGAAGTTTCATGCAAGATTTCCAAGTCTGTAGATCAGTTGGTTTACGAGACATCGCGTGGACAGACAGAAATATAGACATACAGATACCGACAGAAATGAGATTTTCCTGCCCCCCGTGAGATAGGCTTCGCTAAAGCTCAGCCAATTCAGATGATTTGGTCACTTGTTTAGATTTTTGTTGGGTAAAAAATTTGTTATTATTCATAGCTCTGTAAGATCATTTACGTTATTATTGTTATTCGTTATAGAGTCACGAGGACAGGCATTTAAAAGTAAGAAATCTAGGCATTTTTTTAACTCTGACCCAAATAAAAACTAATGATAAAATGTGATATGTGCATAAGTTATAACACCAGGGAGCTTCTTGTATTAATTTATGACTTAAGTAAATTATGTTTTTTAATCTAACTGCAATGAAAAATGTTTAATGTTTGTAATAACTGTTTTCTTAAGGAAATTAAACTTTTACAATTAAAGAATATGTCAGTCCATCCAGTCATCCTTCATGTACATATTGTAAAATATTCATATCCTTATCTCTAACTGTTTTCCTATGAGCATGATTATAATATGTCTATAAGTTTTATTTCAAATTCCTAAGACTCCTCGTAGAATTAAAAAAAAATATTATTATAAAAGTAAAGAAAACCATTTTGGAAACCGATTGCATTGACTAATTTTTATTTATACAATTAAATTCTAGCATTTTGAGGTCAGTCATATGTTGTAATACTTTTGTGACAGTAAGAACCCACTAAAATGTGAGGGTCTCAATTGCCACCAATCTAACCACAGAGAACAATCGAAATAAGTCAAGTAAAATACGTGTGTAGCAAGAACAATACATATGATATAGCAAACTCATCTCTAAGTTAAATTAACATTACGTGTAATCAATATGGTCCATACTTTCAGGAAGCATTCAAGCATTCCATACCGAAGTTGTAAAGGGGAAGCCGTGCCAAAGCCGTTGATGCTTTGGGTCACTGCCATACATGCACACAATCGCTTAACTTAAATACCTGTGCTGGTTTTCGCATGGGCTCGCAATGCTTGTTTTTGCACCGGTTTACTCCGCCGTGTTCGCGGTAAACAGGTTTCTGCAACTCGGCTCACTAAATTAGTCTTGATTTATTTAATTACTCGCCGCTGCGTCGAGAGGCATTACACTACTGGAGTAATTGAAAGATGAGTGTGTAACAAACCACGCGTACCAGAGTTAATGAAGTCTAATGTATGTTAATCACTTGTTTTTCCATTGAGTTTAGTCATAGACCAGCTCCAATAGTATTAATTTACTCTTTCTCTCTAAAGACTTATGCCATTCTGTTATACAGTTTTACTCCCCTCTCACACCCTGGTAAAGGAGTGTTTTCAGTGTTTAATTATTTAAGCTGTTATAGAATGCCCTAAAATAATTTTGTTTACGTTTGTATTATTTACAGTACGATAGAAGCTTCATAAATGGCTGAAAAAAACATATACGTTCAAATTGGAAAAGTTAAGTTCAAATAATCCAATGATTAAATACATCCTATTAAAAAAAAAAAATTAACTTTGTATCCGAGAAATTTTAATTACTATCCAAACAAAGTTCTGTGTGGCAAGTTTAAAAATATTTAAAATACAAAGAAGCAATATACATTTTTCGAATATTTAATTTGATTTAATATATAATAAAATAAAATTCAACGTTGCCAACTGACTTTTCAGATCTTATAAACCTTAATGGCAATAAAACAACGAAATAATATTTTATGGCAACATAACGTATCGTGTATATTTTTGTATTAACTATCGCCATGTTTATGTTCTGTGTCATTGCTCTCTGCTCAATCTCAAAAACTACAATAAATCAATAAGTATGTATGTCTTTTACAATATATTGTCACTTTACGCATATGAAACTATTAGTTATCAGCTACAATACAAATCTACCTGAACCCGTGCTTTGCTACGGGATTAAAACATAAACTTATTCTACTTAGATTGTTCTGTGCCAACTATTACTGAACATTGAATAAAATAATGTTTGAATCAGACAAGTTCTAGGTACACAGCGATTTTACTGTGACCCTCGCGTTGCTCCTCAGTACAGCTTACTCGATTTCAGACCACGTACAGCTGGCAGTGGGTGAAACACAGGCTCCTTAAATTTGAGTCCTTATTCTCTTAAAGTGATTATAGAAAATATTGAAATACGAAATGATGTTACTTTAAACTTAACCTATGCTTTTAAAACTATAAATATAAATAAGTTTAAAATGCTACTGAAATGAATTACACATATAATTAAATTGTAGTATTATAATGTTAACATAGAAAAGTTCATTACATGGTGACAGGGTTTTTAAAGTAATAACATGTGTTTGTTAGAATGCATTTATTAATGAAATTTTCACAGCTTCAGAGGGCAGTGGGGCAGAGCCCTGAGGTCGCAGAGGAAAATCCATCCTTAGTGCGCTTCTAGGGCACAAGATAAACCTATATACCAAATGTCATGTCTATCTTTCAGTTTTTGCTCGGCGTTGAAGAATCAGTCAGTCAGTGAACTAGGAACATCACCTTCTATACTCTGCCATAGCGCTGGAAAAATTATTTTCAATCTTAATAGTGTAATGAAATAAGGGATGACTTCCACTTCAGAAATAGTCATCAATGTTAGTTTTGGTAATCACGAGATTGATAAGTTTTGAAGTGTCAAATAATATCAGAAACAATGAGTATACATGAGCTATTGCATATACAGGACACCAAATGTTCACAAGCTCGTGTACATAACTGACACAGAACGATGATGAAGATGTAGATTACATGTAATATACAGAAAACCAATAAGTTGTTTCGTTTATACATCAGTTTATTGAAGCTTCCACACATTTTTTAATAAGAAATGTACAATCAATTAAAAAATGAAGAAATCTAGAAGTTAAGAAATTGCAATCGATTCTAAGATTGTCGAATTATTTCTGTTAAATTCAAATAACTTTATGACCACTTTCCTTGACACATACAAGGTTGCCCAAAGGTACTTTTCACAATGAGTGAGCAACAAAACTTTTGTTCCACATTACCTGCATTCATGGAAGTTATTTTAAAGGAATATGAATTTAACATGACCAATTTCTTTCCAAACGTAAAATCGATGTCATTACCTAGCAACTTATTTCGTTCAATAATAAAACTAAAAAAGAGTAGATGAAATAACCATACTTGTGTGCGGAGTTTAAAGCTAAAGGAATGACCAATCTAATGTAAGAGCTCTAGAAAATACAAACTGACTTTTATAGTGTAGCTTTGGCTTGAATGTAAAAACACTAAAAGATCTAAATTTAATTAGGGGTAAATTATTTTAAAAATGAAGTCAAGCAACATAACCCAGATTGTAATTTAAACTACGATAATTAAGAACAGAGATATATGTCAGTTCTGTTCCATTTTTTCCTTGTTTTATCATTAAAATATTTACATAACTCAACCTAAAGCTATTTAAGACTTACATGCCAATGTCAGAGGAGAGAGATATTGGCTTGAACCGGTTTATAAAACATGTTTTACGTTAATCTTACTAGTACAATTTGACTAAAGTTTTGTTTTATTACTAGTAATTTACATAGATTTGTATAAATTTTAGTATGTTTGACTAGTTTTAACCATGGAATGTTCAGCTTGTTTGCATTCGTTGTTCGATAGTTCTAGTTCTAAATAGATAAAAGAAAAATGAGAATACAAAATAAATATTTGTCGTTGTATTAAGAAAGTAGATATAATGAATGTATCACGTAAAATTAAAGTTCGTGTGTTTTTACATCTTATACAGCGATATTACAAATCTTTTATGAAAACTCCAAACCTGTGCTTCCCTTTGAAATGCCACTATTCGAAATAACCGGTTTCAGAAGATCACTGTCTATACAATCCATATGATATAAAGATAATAATAAAAAGTTAGAATAAAATATGATAACAGATAAATATATTGTAACGACAACAAAGAAATTTGGATAGGTCATGTGTTTCAGTCTATAAGTCGTTCTCTATTTCTAAAATGGCGGTTTTCTAAAATCTGTAAGCTTACATATTTTAAAAACGACATTTGATAAAAACATTCCCATTTTTACTGTCACAAATAGTGCTGTCACATAATGACAATGTATATTGTTTAGTACATACTGGGTTTTGTAAGAGCGTATTATCTCCTTATATGTTAACCGATTTTGTGAAATTGATAACGTTGGATTTTTAACTAAATTTACTAACTAAAATTTAGAAAATTTTACTTTTTTATCTTATGTCGTTTTTAGGACAAATTTTACACTGAATGATTTTAGGAAGAAGCCATATTAAAAATGAAGATTCTAAAAATTTTAAATTGTTCCCGTAATATGGCCTTTAGGTTATAAAGGTGCATAGATACAAAATTTTAACTTAATAAAACAAGGCATTCTCAAAATAAAAATAGTTAATTAAAAAAACAAATTGGCGGCTATTTGGGTAATTATTGAGTTTTCTAAAAGTTTAAGATAATATTTTGTTTTGTCTTTAAGCCAGGAATAATACCTGAAAATATTGGTACAGATTTCTAAGATACCCTCTAGATATAGACATAAATGGGCCAACCGTCAAACGAGAATACAAAATATTGTTAGTTATCGGTTCTGGGCCTTAAGTTAGTGTAACCAATTGTTTGCGTGGAAAATATATATTTTTTAAAGAAATTCATATCTTAAAAGATGAATTTTCATAACGCCAGAAATATTACAAAAATTATTTAACTCTCCACGTTATCAGACCCAAATAAAAACGGCCTAATATAAAATGTAATATTTTACAGTATTTACAAGGCTCCAGAGAGTGTCGTGTCTTTATTTCAATATTACTTAAGGAAATTGCATTTAAAATATTAAACATAATTTAACACATTATATTAAATAAAATAACAGTATAATATTTAATATAATTAAACACGTATAATTCTTTTGAATAGGGTTTTCAAAAATGTGTTTTGATAATTTTTACTTCGGAAAATTAAAATATTTATGTAAAAATGTTATCAGTCTCTCCAAACATCTTCTATGTACGTACTGTAAAATGTTCGTCTTATCCAAAACCGTTATAACCTGGTTGTAAGATATCCAAAAATTCTGCTTCAATTTCCAACCACTCGTCATAAAACAACCTTACAAACTTTCTATTTTGCCTGTCTTCAAAGATTACCATCCTCTAGCGGGCTGAAAAAAACATTTTAAATTTAAACATTATTTCTCAAGCCTAAATGTATATATCCACCTTAAAAGGATTTGGTCACGGAATAATGTTTTCTCAACATTTATTTTGTACTCCCGTTAGTAAAAATTAATTTTGAAAAATTCAGATATGTGTCACCTATCTAACAGCATAATTTTGATTTTGTGTATACTGTTAGCTAGCTAACTCAGAACTCCTTTGCTCAAGAGTAGGGATCTATTTGAAATGTAGGATATATAAAAACAATTTTTTTATTTCATATTACAACACTTTCTGCCGTAAAAATAATAAATCGCATTATGAAAAATAAATTGTTTTTGATTTGGAGTAAAACACCTTTCTTTCGGCAGTCCGCGCGTGCACCTTTTTTTAAAGGTTGATTCTTTTTCATAACCAAATTATGTAATTTGAGCGACAAAAATTCATTTCTTATTTTCTGCAATTTAAATATATTCATCCACAGTCCATACTAGCAATTATTTTCTGAATATGCGACAATTAATTGAAAACGTCTTTGAGTTAGCATCCTAAAAAGAGTTATCAGTCATAAAAATTTTTTTAATTCGACGTTCTGTAATTAGGAGGATTAAAAATGAGGAGGAGTTGAGTAAAAAGAGAAATATTTATGTTAGGATCAAACACACATCAATAGTTTTTATGGAACATCTAAAGTAACTTCAGGAGAGATCGCCAAAATGTACATGAACACAGTACACCATAGACTTGATTGATGAGTGTATCCTCGAGTCGTAGAAGACTTGGCTAGGAGGCCGCGCTCTGATTGCTCAGTCTCGATTCAGTTATCAATATTGGAAGAAGCTGCAAACACTCTCGGCAAGTAGCTGGCGAGTGAGCCGAGATCTGTTGAACCAGGGATAACCATGTTTGTCGAGCGAGCTGGTGTTTGTCCGCAAACACTTTGTTTGTTCAGCGGCTGTTTCAACAACTCCCGGTACACTCTTACCTCCTGTCTTTTGGTCTGTCTTCGACCGTAATTAGTCCACAGTGGGAGCATTGGCTCTCTCTTCCTTATTTCGTAGCATTCATATTGAACAGGCATTATTTTCTTTTGTATGGAGAGAACAAGCATTCGAACAAAGCCGGTTTTAGTAGATGCGTACATTTACTGTTCAATAACAGGCTGAAAACTCTTAGTATCGAATCGTACCTGTTCTGTGTATTTGAATGGAAAAAGAATAACCTTACATCTTTTAAGATGTATTGTCACACGGCTTGTGTATATTTCACCGTACGATATGATGTCCCTCGCTCGTTAAGAGGCACGATACGATTATGTGACAGGGTTTCGAAATTGAAGTACAATATTCCTCTCTTTTATGCGGTTTCTTCCCTCATGCGCAACTGCATTAATGCAAAGAAAGTGATGTCAAGTACTTAATGTCACGTACCGCACGTCATTTACTTACTTAATACTTGTTGATGCGTCCATATGATAAAAATAAACCTGTTACTGCATTATATCCTCAATATAAATTGTATCGCAACGTAAACAAATTTCTCATCTAAATAAGTCGATCTATCATCGAGACATTCACACACATCAGACTTAAAATTGTACATACATTCATTCAAACACGGTTACATTGACTTTAGATACAGTACGATAAAATATCTTAACGGCCTATTATGAATTCATTGTTGATTAAACAGAGTAAAACGCATTAAACACCAAAAGTTGTTTCAGACGAGTTTTTATGCCTAGATATTTTTCGTTTACGATTCTTTCATCGTCTTGTTATGTATATTTTACTGTTAAATAATACTTAAGTTGTAAAAACCACCAAAATAAATGAATAAAATATAACTGCCAGAAACCTTCACGATATCGACCTTTTATAATTTCACAAAACATTCATAGTATTTGACATTAGTTCCATAGCCGCATTTCATTAGTGTGTCGTACGAGCTTCAAGAATGTATGGAAGATAAAAGAAAGTTTTCCCAGTAGCCTAAGGGCTTCCGGTACCCACTGACTCTAAAAATATTTTAAATTTATGGCTTGGAAACTAAAGATCAAAATGTCTTGAAAATGCTTTTTGGTTGCCATACTGGCCATTAGAGTTCATTGTCTTAACAATGTGATTCCACATTTGGTTCTGGTTTCGTCCTAGAGAATAAGATTGGTTGTTGTGTATTCTCTTTTAAAATATAGGATTTATAATAAAAATGTATTGAATTTCGGGTATAATGTTATTAAATATTGCTAATTTTTCACATTTTAACTTGTTTCATATATATATGGCGAAACTTTAATCAGCGGTCTACATTTGTTATTCGATCGTCATTATTAAACGGTTCGGTATATTACCCAACTTCGATATTATATAATAATCGCACAACAAGAATTTTATACATTAATAGCATGAATAACGCATTACAACTAAAAATATCTAAAAGTAGCATTAAAAACAACAAAATCAACCAATCTTGCCTAGATAGCTGTGAGTAACTGCTTTTTTGAAATGGAGGAAATCTATGAAAGTATTCATATCTTATAGGCGCACATTTCTGAGGTGCAAACAATTACATAGATAGTCTGCTAGACAATCTGCCAGCGTTCCACTCCTCAACTTCTATGACCACTCGCCAAGAACTTTCAATATCATACTTATCGCCATTTTCGATATCTCCAGTAAATAGATATTACTCCTTGTTTATTGTTTACGTTAGCCATTATTATAATATATCAATACGTTCAAGTCATATGTTAAGTTGAATAAGTTGTAATATCGAATTTTTAATTTGATAGAAACAATCGATACATTCGATAAAAACAACCGAAAAGTGAGTGTAGGCCGCTTATTAAGGTCTAATTGTATAAATATACTTTTAGCATTGAGTCAAACATTGTCTTTAATGAAAACTAGATTTTTCTTATATTCCCTTGGAGGAAGAAATCCAAGATACTTTTTTGCCAATATTTTTCATACACGTGTAAGAACTCTTATTGACATGTCACAGACGAGTGGAGTGAGAACGACCAGATCCACGGTGGCGCGGTGGCGTGGTGGCGCGGTGGCGCAGTGGAGTGGTGGCACGGCGCGCGGCAACCGTGGCGGCGGGTGGGTTTAACAAGAGACACTGTCACTCACTTGGTACCCTGGTGCTATCTACATGTGCCATCTACGGAGAGGCCATGACCGGTTGTGCTGCCACACCGTACATGGGTACCAACTGAACACACCTGATAGATGAATCTTTTGTGGTTCTGCGTTCTAATCATTTGTAGTTTCAACAGTTCAGTCTTTCGTCTAGCCGGCTCAATTATTGCGTTACAATATCGATCATTACTTGCCTTTGTTTGCGCTAACTGAGGTCACCGGACTGCGTATATCATCGCAACCTCAATTCCTTTGAGATAAATCGATAATCGCATATCTTAAAAGAATGCACATCTTATTTTACGATACGACCGTTGGACAGGCTTCCAGGGTCAGGACGGATGTGAAAACAGGAGAGCCACTGTGGCCAGATGACCTTTAAGTGTTTGTTATCAGTTAAAAGCCAATTTATGATACGGCCTCGTGGTAATTGGACAGCGAAGAAATTTATAATCCATTTTAGACCAGAAATGTTTCCCAGAATGATAAATAAGGCGACCAAAGCGTAATCAAACCGATTGGACTTCCATCACTGTACAAGGGCGTGATTCAATTAGGGATCCAAAATATGGATTATTTTTATCTGTGATCGCTGGCTTCTCTTCGTTTACTTCTCATCTTTTCAGGGTATTCTGATAAGTATAACTATTACGTTATCGACATTATTAGACCGTGCTGTCACTATACTGTATTTTCCAGTTTCACTGAGGAACATCATGCTGAACGCTCATCTTAATTTCTCATAAAACATTCTCTGCAGGTGCAAATATCACGAATCTAAAATAATACTGTAACATTTGACTATAAGATAAAAAACTATTGTCTGGAACATATTAAAACAAACACATAAACCGGTTTTGTTGGATTTCTAATAGTCGTTTTAACGAGACCTAGATCCCCATTATACGTACACTTCTACGCTATTCCACTTCGTCAAGTTTACGGCAGTTTTAAAGTTTATGGGAACGTTTTACGACATGGTTGTTAACACCTTTACAGTTTTATGCTACTTTAAAAATAACTGCAAAGACGTGAACGCTTTGTCAAGACCAACAGTCATTCTAAACCCATATAAGAGTGTACCGTTTGTAACTGTAGTGATACTTACGACCATCATTTATTTTTGCTTGAAGGATAAGGTGGCAAGAACTATTCACTTGTTTCTAATCGAATGCAAGCAATAAATACTCTCTTGCTTCATAATATAGGCCTACCAAAAGTTTTCCATAACTCATGGACTACCAAAGAGGGTAAACAATTGTATTGTTCTCTGGTACTTATATGTTCTCTAGAAATATGAACCTCAAAATCATGAATATAAATTAGCCGTCAAAATTACACAGACACATTAAATTCTTAACATATTATGCTTTTATTGGTTGTAACGCTAAATACCTATATTTTGTCGAAAATAACTGGTAATCAATAAAACGGGCGTTCATCTCTAACATTCAATAAAGACGAATAAACTTTAAAAACATCTTTAAAAGATTTTATATTTGTATTCCTTACTTTATTGCTAAATGCATAATTTAAAATGATTTTAGGCATAATATAACATATACAGGTAAGCATCTAAAATTGTCCCATTATTTCCAAACGCAAACTTGTTGCAATGTTAAGAAAGCTAAGCTTCGAATCCGTGTTTCCAGTTGGGCAATATTTTCTTTTATTTCGGGATCCACGCGTGGATTATGAATAAGGGTCTTTAGAAGATAAAAATTTGTATTCCATGTAGATAAAGATGTGTCTAGAACAAAGTAACTTTAAGAATTATTAAAGGAATTGGTGTAGTGTGTGTTGGTACTGCTAAATCAACCATGCCTTGTGTTATTGCTGTGATTTAATAAGGTATGGATGCAAGTTATGGCATGAAAAAATACAAATTTAAATCACTTGCCTTTATCAATTTATCAGTAAAAACATAACTTATACTAATACTTTGAAGAAAAACTAAAGATATTCCTAATTAATAAACCATTGTGCACATTTGAGGTTTTTAATTTGAAATTAAAATTAAGTTTTAGTTTTAAGTATAGTATATTTTTTGTATGACCGCATTTTTGACATTGTATACCTATGAATAAAGTTATTTTGATGGATTAAATAGATTCATTCATTAATATAAATATTTTCAATACATTATGTGGATATTGTCATATATGACAACCTAAATAGTTACCCTAAGAGCTGAAAAGGATAGTTTTAGTTTTCCTAAGATTTAAAGACAAATTATTATTTCAAAAGAATTCACTTCGAGTTTTAAAGCTAATGCAGTATAAATCTTGAGTTTAGAACGCAGTCGCCTTAACTACCTAGGATCCATAACTGTAATTTACAATTATATATACTATACAAGGAAAAGGAACGGGTCTAAAACAGAACTGAGAGGAACATCAAACAAGGTTGATATTCAATAAGCCATCTTGTCACTTATACGTAACGTTTCAAAGAAGTGGCAGAATTCATTGCAAAGCAACTCATTAACACCGCAAATCAGCTTTTATTAAAATCTTCCATTTTATCGAGAAGGAGAAGAAACCTTTGGCCCACATTGCGGAAAACCTTGCTTAAATTGCAGAAAAGTCTGGCAGCACAAATCCCATGATTTAATGATGCTAATGTGTAAAAGACTTGGTCTATTGATTTAACAGTGAAATTTAAAAAAATATACTCAAAAATAATACAAAAAATATACTAATAATTTATACAATTGATATGGATATGAAGTTGTTTGAGGACATTTTACAACCTCTTTTTAAAATTGAAGATTGAAGTTTCAGCATGTATTAATGATGAAAAATACATTCCTAGAGATAAAGACTTAGTAAACAAAATCGTTACGGATAACCCTAGAGCTACCACCACCTTGACTAATCATGTCGTTGAACTTACATAGAACACTCAAAACTCTAGACAAGTTGTTTAACACTATAAATAAATTTTGCTTAACCCTATAATTGTGAACAGGTAAGAAACTTGTTAACTACATCAGTTTATTGTTAATAGCTAGACTTATTACCTGCTGAGAGGTAAATAATCGGACATTTTCAGAAACCAGACTTCAGTGAATTTTTGGTCACTTTATTCCAAAAGCGTGTTATAATAAATAGGATACCTATCAAGAATTGCTTTCTTGCTTATCATGTATACCTTAAACCCTCGATCATAAATCTGAAAAGACATTGCTGGCACTTCACACATTAACATATCTTTATATTGTCAACGTTTTTGACATACAAAAGTAACTATATATTTAAAAACAATATTAAGTACGTTTTGTTTACTATCACCCTACTTTTCTTTTTAATTTATGAAAGATATCGGATATGTCATTGTAATATTATACTTTTTGCCGGTAGATTCATATTTTACTGTAAACATTAGTACTTTATTACGTTTATTTATTTGGTATTTACTTATTTCTGTATTCATAAATAGAAAGGTAAATTGTAAGTAATCCACGAACAGCTTTTGTTCTAAAGGAAAGATTTTCCATACACAGACTACAATCTTTTGGCAGATACGTTCTCAACTATATACATAATTTTTGCGGAATGATGTATGATAAAATCAATGGCTTTTAACCAAATTTTCGATATAGAATTTGAAATGTTATTGTTTTACAGGAAACGCTTGTTACGACACCGTTACACCAGTTGGGAAGTCAATCCTGAATCTTTGGATGAACGTATGGAAGATATGATATATAGGCTCCAGGGCATTGTGTCATTTCATCGTTTACTTCCTCAGTCTCCTGGCATCAGAATTCTTTGGACACAACTTTTAGCTATCAATTTGCAACTTTCCTGACAGCTCAAACAATTTATTTTTTGGCTATTGACCGTTTTATCCTTAATTAAAGGTTTTGTTTTTGAGTCATCTGGGTGTTTGATAATTCGTGAATTCTCTAGATTGAGGATCTCCCTCTCACCTGTTGTCATTCCCTGCTCTTGACTTATCAACCCCTCTGCTTTCTGGATTATTCGTATCTTTAGGCCTACACGATTATTTTTCTACATTGAGGACAAATGAATCCTCATATCAACGTAAGCTTGATCTCTTTGATCTGAAGTGTTGACTAGCTGGAGTTTCACGATCTAATGAAATTGCCTCTCTCCTCCAACAGACTCTGGTGCATGCCGGACCTTTTGTATCTTTGCCTTCTTAAACCTCGAACTGTTAAGCTCCTCTACAGTCAATATTCCCAGAGTTAGCTTTACTCTAGGCATAGGTTGCCTCAGATATGTGAGATATGTTTGAACGACCGTTCCTTCGGAATCTTCATTTGTATGGCAAGACAATGCACCAACCATGGCTGCTCGTAGGTAATAAACACAGATGACGCAAACTGCAGTAATGATAGTTTATAGTATTCCCAAAAAGTGTTATTAAGTTCTCTTGTTATTATAGCGTTAACAGATTAATCTTTTTAAGGAGTAGCAATTGCACAATTTACCTTATGCTATTGCTTGTACTTAATTAAGTGCAATCATCTGGATGATTTCGAACGACGAAATATGGTTCTTGATAAATAAATGTTATTATTCCTTTGCCAACTTAAGGTTAGAATCAAATATTTATATATACCATTGGTTGTCAATTTGTTTGACAAGGAATGATCTAGCAGAGGATCTTGAAGGATCTAGCAGTTTTCACGAGTTTCTGTAAATAAATGCAGTGTACTAGAAAATTACTGAATTTATTTTAATGAGCGGGAAAGAATTTAGTTTTACAGAAATATTGAATGAGTACGTTGAGGTACGTTTTTCTTGCAGCGGCTAGATTCTTATTAAATGGTTGGACGCTATGCAAACGCATGTGATTGGTTTACAAGATATAACAGGACAATTCGTTCTCAATGAGAGGTTTAGCTTTTATTTCGAAGATTGTAAGAGGTCGAGACTTGAAATAGGTTGAGTCACTTATGTAGACTGTATAGGTTGTCTCCCATTATTTCTTCCATGACTTCAAGATGTATTTTCTCCCATTATTTAAATTCACCGCACAAAGCACTTAACAGAAAACACGGCAACACATCAGGTTTTGCAGCACGCTAACCTAGGCATCTGTCGTGTCAAGTAAAACGCACTTTTAGTGTGCTTTAAACCTGCAGTAAACAGTTCAGATATGACAGCCTCACGTTAGAATATGCTCTGCTTTGTTATAGCCTACTAGTTTATCTCTTACAGATTAAGATACGAGACGACGTTTAAACGTTTGTGATATATATCGCCGTTACAACTACTATACAAACCTTTAAGTTTATACTTCCAAAAGTAGATTGCTGTTAAAATACTGCTCTTCACTTATTTAATAAATTGTTTTGGTACCAATATGTATTTTCTCAAACGTTGTAGGTCCCCAAAATGAACCTAAAATTTTATCGTAATAACATTTCTAAGACATTCTACGTTTTTTTTCAATTTTTGTTAAGCACATCCACGTCTTTTTAAATTTCTCATACTTTTTTGAATTATTTTTCTGTGTGAAGAGCATCCTTCAATGAGCAATCCATATTACAAAGTTTTTTGAAAATACAAAATTAATGTGAGTGTTTTCCTAATACCACATTTAGTCCCTGATGGAGTTGCTCCTCCGAGATTGGTTTATAACTGAAAGAGCTGGATTTATGAATAACAACTTTATTTCTTTGTTGTTTTAATGTAAAAATATTTTTTTTTACTATAATATTATTCCGTCAGAGTTAGCTGATTCTTATTTTCTGCAATATGACATTGCCGTATAACCTGCATATCGTACTAACAGATGTTCCATGTTTGTTATAACCTTTCAAATCAATAACAAATTAATGTCTACGGTAAAAGTTCTTTGATCCTTAGGCAACACACATCGCCATACGGTAACGAACCTTAACTGAAGTGGTTTTTACTGTTTAACGTCTTGTAAACAGAACAGTCGAAGTATCGTTGGCCTAGAATAATGGATTATAACTTGATAACATATACACCAAATTACCGATATGGACGTACGGTATAGGGAAATGGTAATTCCAATTATGTAAGGTAAAACGTATTACTTGTACCACGGTTGGTCGTGGGCAATGGGGTGAAGTGGGCCATAGTATCATCGTAGTCCAGGTGATAAGTAGCGGATTCCATTTGTGACCTTGAAGTTGACCCGTGAAGGTCACTTGAGAATATATCAGCGGGTGGTGGAGGGGGGACGGACAGCGCTGCACGAGCAAGAGGGAGAGAGACGGAGCTTAGTATTCCAGTGAGTGCGAGAGAGAAAAAGAGATGCGGATCGTCACGAGAGTGTGAGTGAGAGAGGTATAGTCGGTCCACGAGAGTAAGAGAGAGGAGAAGACGGTCGCTGGATGCTGGGTGCCTGCAGACATCTATATCAGTCATCCCACTCCGTACTGTACAACCTGAAAACATTCACTCCTTCTCAGGACCAACCTAAAAACATGCTTTTATTTATTTGACGTTATTATTGCATCACAATAAGTGGTGTTCCGATTAGCACTGACAAGTAAATGGAACGCTTTAATAACTATTTTAGACTCCAATGAACGTTGTATACTGTATTTAAGCATTATAATTTGAAAACTTATTGCTTTATGGATCTTTAATCATTACTCAACTAAAACTTTTTTGATATTACACTATCGCCTGTGTTTCCGATGAATTTTAGGAAATGCTATTGATATTTATGACACATCATGAGAATATCGTTAGGCGTATTTAAAAAAATAACTGTCATGTATTATTTTTATTTGTGTTATATTTCCAGTTGTATAGGAATAAATAAAAAATCTAAACTGTCTATAACTCTAGTCTAGACGAGAATTCTAACTCCTCGAATTAGTGTAGAAAAATTCAAACTAATTAATAATAAAATGAAAACCATCATGCCTTATATAAAACTTACTGTACACATAGTTAGGAAGTATTGGACTTTCTCTTAGTTTATTTACCGTTTTTTGACCTTTGTGGCAGTTTCAGTTTAAATTACTGAAGTGAAAAATAGTAATTGGCAAGTATTACCTTGAAGTCAATGCGACTAGTAGTAACTCGTGGAAGTGCTACTTCCTATAAAACAATCAATGCATGATTTGATTGATTCACACCTTAGATTTCATTTAATCAAAATAACCAAAAATTAAATAATGAAAACATTAGATGATTTGGGGTTGTACTTATTACGTGAAATACCTAGAGAATTTTGGAATATCGCATTTTAAGATATATCAGAAGTGCAATACATTTTTACTACGCTAGTACTGGTGACTGTGGTTTTTTGAGCACTAAATGATGCAACAAAACAAAGAAAAATTAATTTTAAAAATGCAGTCCATCTTTTTGGTGCCTGAAAATGTAAATATGGAATAGCCTCCGTGACAAGTACACAAATTGAAATCATTTCAACAATGGGAATCCAACACAGAGTGTGGTACCAGAAAATGTTATAGTTTGAAATTTGGTGGTGATTGTTTCAAAAAAGTCAATATCTTATTATACGTTATGTCTACCCTATTTCCGCCTAGAATGTTTTGCCAATTAAATTCCATTAACGTTTGATGTGAAATGTTTTAGTTTGATTTGTTACTGTATATAAGGCATTTATTAATAAATATATGCAAAAACATGGAGCATATTTCTAACCATAGCTTTGGTCATACGGAGTTTATATTGAAACTAACTAATTTTTCACTCGTTTTACTTGTCAACTGTCATTTACAATAAAACCGTTAGTGCTGCTGATATAAAGTAAGTATACAATTCGTTAAATAGGGTTATAACAGTAGAAATCATACTTTATTGATTTTTTAAATACATGAAACACTGTTTTATTGATAGTAGGCAACGTTTTGTTCATATACGACTATTACTGTTCCAGAACATGGTAAAGTGTTTTAGCAAACACAGATTTCTCAATCTGTAATTGTGAGGGTGGGGTGATCAACTAAGTTGGTATAGAGCGCGTTCATTGATTAGTTAAATTTCCATCAGAAACGAGAACTGGTGATTTGTAATATGTAAATACGTCAATAATAGCCTACTGGTAAACTTTTATACCGTTGAAAGAAAGAAAATCTTTTCCAAGTTACAGTTTTCATTCTAATACATGTAATGAGGATGGAATACCCGATCAAATAGAAATCTAGCCGTAGTAAATCATTTAGCTAAAATTAATTAAAATAATGTAATTAAATAGACACCTTAGGAGTCACGAATAATGGAGTGGACTTGAGTTACAATTTACGTTTTCAATCTTATTTCAACGAATCTTATATTTATCAGTCTTATTAATAATTAATAAATATAAAATTTCACATGCTTTGTTTCAACAACATACATTACAAAGGTGGTGATTACATTGCGTTGGTGGTGGTTCGGAAGTCACCTTTAAGCCGTTAGTCCCCAGGTTAAGTGTTAGAGAGGGCTTCTTAGCCCTAACTTCGCCTGATAAAATAAGACATCTTTACTTCAATTTACTTTTTTTACAATGATATAAAATCCTATAAATATAAGAGGAATGTAATGAAAATTTTCATTTGACCATCAGAAAATTGGTGTATAGTATTCTTCAAACGAGATAAAATAAGAAAAAAATTGTATTTAAAATAAATAAACCTTATTAATCACTTATTTTACCAAAAAACATTTTTAGTATTTGTTTTTTACCCGTAATGTGCAGCATACTTCGATTTCTATTATGCGTTGTAAATTAATTGGTTAAATTTAGAATACTATACTACCTTATAGTGAAGCGCACATTTAGACCTTTACGTTTCTTTCCGTTTTATGAGCTTGCATTTGTTTCAATTTTAACTATTATAGTTTTTATCAGGTCAGGTTGTTACTTTATGTATCCCCTTTAATTTAAAACACATTATTCAATATTATATTGTTTATGTTTAAGAGAATGTCTTTCGATGGTTTGTCTCTAGTTGATCAAAATGACTTTATCAAACCTTTGCCGTGTCAAAATAATTCTCAAATGGTTATGTTTGAAGCAAATTGATTATAAAATAATATAACTTAATTGCCACCTTATTGTTTGAGTGGTTATGAATTAGAATTTATTCTTTCCTTACTTCAACGGAGCGATATACTGTCGAGAGGAAATCACGCCGGGGATCCCGACTGCTAGAAAGTAGCATGATGAGAGTAGTTTGTACAGTGTACAGTGATGCTGTATGGACGTTTATAGTCTGTAACGAATAGAAGAGGAGAGATTGCTGAACCTGAACCATCATACTCTGCATTGGCCATGGCCGATCTAACCATAGGCATCACCGATTATATGAACGTAGGCGGAATAGAACTAAATTTTCTTGGGTGCGGATGCCCTAGGGCAGAATGAAACCTACATTATATTCAGTAAACATTTATAATGGCGTCGGTGTAGATTTTCCATGAGGTGAATTTTCCTTGATTCTTTTTTCTTGATTGTTTCGTTTTCTATAACGTCATCGCTATCCCAGGTTCCACTCTCTCTTTCTTCCAGGAGTGAGATGAAGAACGAAGTGGGAGTGAAGGGCGATGACACACCTCAGATATCTCGGTACTAAGTAATCTTAAAGATACTTGGCACTGCTCGCATGCCTTCGAGACGTGAAACTAGACCAGCGGCATATACAAAAATGGCTTAATGAACCGACCAGAAGGGAAGCGGGTTCATCAAGAATAAATATGGAAAGACTTGTCGTAAAATAAATTCAAATCCGTAATAGCTAAGAGAAACATGAATATATTTTACATCAGAATACGAATAACACCGATCAAGATTTCTGCTTTTTAAATACAGTAGGCAAGCGTTGAAAATATATATCTCAGTCAAAGGGCCGACGGTTGATGGAGGTACATATTTTACAATTATAAATTCAGTTTGTTATTGCATCGTTTAGTCGGTGACAAGCTTTAAATTGGCCTATGCAATACAAGAAGCAGGTATTGGAGTTTAAAAATAAAAAATGTGTAGTCTTTACAATTCTTAGAAATATGAGGAAAACAGGACATGATACTTCATCCACTATCAGAAGATAATTATCCTCTTGTTGTTTGAATGATACACTGTCATTACAAAATAGCAATTAAAAAGAGGATTTTCAGGATTTAGAAGACAAGTACTTCAAAAATGTATGCAGAATATTAGAGAAAATATTTAAGTTTTATTCTTAACGATCTATGTCTCACAGAAGTGGTGAAATTTTATAATCACGAGCTTAAAAAACCAACATCACAAAGATATTTAGTGAAACATTTGTGAATACATGCTTTTTTCCTTGATATACTTTTTTATAATTATTTCGCTGTCTTTAGAAGCGAAAAGGTTTCCAAAAAGAGAATGGAAATGGTTGCTTACTTTCCTCCAGTAACAGTACCACTTAAATGGCAAAAGCACCACTTTAAAGTCTTAGGACTGCAGAGGTGGCCTGTCAAAGCTGTCAACACGTCCTAGAGTACCTAGAACTGCAGCTAATGATGTTCACAAATAGCCTGAAATAGCATAGCCGGCGAAATCTCCTGGTCTGCCCTCCTTTTGTCCTCATTGTACCACTCTTGTTCCCATCATATTTCTGGCTCTCCTCTCTCAGGTCATTAGGTTTCTGTGGCTGGATCTGCCTGGCCACGGCCTTAGACCTTTTCAGGTCCAGTCGACCATGGCTCAGGTGGTGTATTAGGAGCCCTTCCACTATTTCGGTGTCTCTAATGAGGGATGTTTTGGCCCAGAAAATAGGCTTTTTTAGTCTTTGAGAGACCAAGAGATTAGAACACACATCCGCAATCTCGTGTTTTTGTAGCTTACTACAATTAACTACCAATAAACACAGGATAATTCGCGAATTTTTATTGCCAGGATAAATCTGTATGAATCCGTTCGTTATAAAGCTGAGATTAGAGTACATGAATCATTTTGGCTACTTTGTAATAAGTCATTTATTGCACAGATATATGGGTGTATTTCATTAGGTTTATATTTTTGATTCAAGAAACTCACTCGAAAAAACAAATAAATTTCATATATTACATATATTACACAAAAATGCAATAACCATTGCTGGATTTGATTCATTTGTGAATAATGAGAGCTAAGTGTAGTTCTTATTGTATTTATTATATATTGACAACGTATACGGAAAAAATCAAATTACTCCTTTATTTAAATTTTACAATTCTCACAACTAATTTTACTTCTTCAATTAGTCAATTAGTCTTAAAGTTATCAGAGAAAATGTTTTGAAGTACTATCAAAACTTGAAAAATTGTAACACCCATTTCAAACTGTGCCTTCATTATACACGAGATATTTGTTATTCGTGAGCAGATTTCAGTATACAACTTTTTTATAAATCAACTCATGTCAACAACTGCACTTATATTTAAATGTATATAAATAAATTTAATTATAACTTTTAACTATAAGACAAAACAGGCTAAACCATAAAAACTTTATTATAGTTAAGAAAAGTATTAAATCATAACATTAGTTTAACCTGGTAAGTCTTGAAACGGTGGATAGAAGGACATTGTACTTACCTCCAGCCTTACACGCGGCAGTTGTAACATAATCATCCTTTGCTATTATATAATATCCTTGAATTTGTGCGTCTAATACGTTAATAGGACAGATCTAGTTGAATTAGAAAGTTTGATAATGAAATGTTCAAGATTTACCTTAATACCAAGAAATAAAGTACTTTTTGTCCTCTGTGTAAAATGGCATTCTTATGATAATTTTATGAATCAAACTCTCTTTTATGTATATTTCTTTAGTTTAACTACAAGGAAGAATACAATATTTCACGCATATTTGGGTGTTAAATTTCACCACTTTTATTTAAAGTTGACAGTCCATATTTTAAATTATAGTGAATGTAATTTATTTAGCAATTTCCGAACTTTAAAGTAAAGTACAGTAAAAGTAAAGATTTCTTATTTTAGCAGGTGAAGTTAGGGCTAAGAAGCCCTCTCTATCAATTAACCTGGGGACCAATGGCTTAAAGGTGACTTCCGAACCACCACCAACGGCCGGGCAGATGGGCTGCTTGCAAGGACAGGATCGCTCAGCGGTCACTCGTCTAAGCAGCGGCCACGCTCGACGTTGCTTGATCTGGTTATCTTGCGATAACCGTTGTACCCACTACACTGCGCCATTGGCAACTTTGGGAAGGTGCTCGAAATTTAGGAAATAAGCTAGACTAAGTAGCTTTATTTTATATATGTAATATTTAACTAATAAATACATATTGATTAAACCAGAGATATGTGTAACAGATATGATAACTTAGTTATTGAAGGGGGATGAATTGAAAGAGTAACACGATATCAGATATTTGACATCGTTGTATGGAAAAAATGTTTACACTTAGTTTCGAGAACTGTGATCTATCCTCTTCTTCAGGTGACAAAAACATCTTCAGGCCTAACGTAAAACAAGCACATAAATTTAAAACTAGAGAAAGTATAGCGATACAGTGCTACGGTATACCCTGATGCTACTGATCTTCCTTGACATACAGGCTGACTAGTTAGATGTTTTAATTTACTTTTGAGTAATTTATAAACCCCTGCATATAAACTCGACATTGACGATGTTTAGATTATAGCAGCTAGCGGTGGACAAAGTCACAACTGAAGACTGGTCAATTGTGTTTTCTAGTATTTTTATATTGTAATGGTATAGGAGGAAATGTCTATAGTAAATCTCATATGTACTGCGGCGATGAAACGGAGAAAATATTACAGGCATATTTTGTCATATTTTAAAATAATTATACTTGCCAAATAATATATTTAACATTAAATAATAAGAGTGTATCGATTGATCATATAGTCCATTTCCAGATATTTTGTATGTATTCAAAAATATAGAGAAGGTGTACGGGCATTAAACAATGTACTTGGAATCTGGTAAACACAAAATTATTCGCATTGAAAAGATTCTGAACGATTGCACAGAAATCACCAAATGGTGGATACGAAATCGACAACTTTCGAGGAATTTAAATTTTGTTATGTTCTTATAGAAACATTTAAATAACGAATTGACATGTCCTAGTATTATAAACACTCCTTGTACGATTTACACTTCTTGTGTAAAATCATTCGACGGTTTTATGTTAGTTTTTGTTATGGCTGTATAGAAATTACAGTTTCAAAATGTTTAGTGCAGAATCATTTTTGCCGTTGGCTTGGTACGTAATGTAGAAATAAACCATTGCAATTTACTACTAATTTAATTTGGTCAATAGCAGATTTTTATTTCATTCCAGGAGCCGAAAGCCTAATTGCACTGTATAAGCAAACAACCTGGTATCTTTTGTAAATCTATCTTATCTATCTATCTTTTGATAGGGGAATTCAGCCTAAGAAGAAATTGATGGTCAGTCACGATAGTTTTGGTGGTGGTCGAAATTGGAGGATATCGAAAGAGTAAAAAATATGAAACGATAATTATTTTCTCAGATTCAATGTTTTACCAGAATGTACTTAAAACCGACCATCACACACAAATAATAGTTGTGTCACAGCTAGACAACTAGATGTTGATTGAAAATCACCTCTGAAACTTTCTTACATATTTGCATGTATGTATATTTACAGTGAGCTGATACTCATTTACATTTATTTATGTCTGGTTTTTAGTGATTCAAGCTAAGAAAAATATGATAATTTAAATATAGTTACATGTTTTTAACCCCTTTTCATACACTTTCATCTTGACCAAAAATAACGTGGCTGACGATCCTATCTTAGGAGAAATTTATCTATCGATTAAAATACGTTTGTATGCTTATAAAATGTAAATTGTTTCTCTTCTACTGGACTTTACTTCACCGATATACATACAATGCGGAACTTTCAAAAATGCGAAAGAAAATGTAAATGAAGGGAATATAGAGATAACCCAGCAGTGGCACCAGTGCCATTTACACCTAAAAGTTCATCCTAATCGACTAATATGGTTTGTAATGTAATAAAATAAGCGTTCTCTGCCTACAACAATGTGGAGTTATTCCTCCTACTCCATTGGTCCTGGCATACTTTTCACTGCTCAGAATTTGTAAGGAATGGTTGCTGACGAGTAACATAACACTGCACATTCAGCCTGTCTCTTTTGTTGGAACTAACTCTCTTTCAAGCAACTTCGGTGACGAAACTAATGAGCTATGAGCCCTGAACTTTTCCTACAGATCCTCTTAAGAGCATTCTAAACTGACAGCCGCGTAAGAACAATGTTAAACAGCAATCACTTTTACGCCCTTATTTTTAGTCTTAGGAATGGGAAATGACTCATTTTAAAGATATTAATATGCAACCAAACGATTATAAACTTTTCCGGTATTTTTGTTGGTTAGTCAGAAAGAAATATCAAGCCTCTTAGTACTTAATGGTTTAAATATTCAAAACGTATATACTTACCAAGTAAAAGTAATAGGCGTTTGGGTGTATATTAATCATAACTCTAAAATGAACAGTGAGGGTGTAAAACAGTTTGAGGTTTAAGATTGTTCTTATGTGGTAAAACGTAGTCGTTTCTCTACAGCCGACTGACTCTTAAGTACATTTCATACATTCAGTAATAATCAAACCTGAATCATTTTAAATATTTATTTAGTATAGTAAAAACCATTAAGTATATTCTCAGAAGATATTTACTGACATGGTCGGAGAAAGTACGAGCAAAATATCTTTAATTAGTAATTCCTGCGTTCAACTTAACATCTCAGTGGAGCCGAGTCTTTTTAATTTGTCAACTCTAATTTTTTCCTGTGGAATATTCATCATTTGAGGGCTACAGTTAAAGATACAATTTAATTGGGCTGCAATTACCCAATCCAAATATTATCACTTGATAAACCTTTCACCGGTGCAATTGGCTTATTTCTGTGGATTAAAAAATTTACAATGTTATCATTTTTTTTTAATTTGCTTCGCCCAGCAGTGCCGAAAGGGTGAACGAATCTATTCTTTTTCATTGAGACCCTATAGGGCGTTGGACTATTTTCTTGGATTTCATAGTCAATATTCGGCAAATGTTTTTACCGCCTGTTTTATCCTAACTCTGATTCAATCGCATCCTGTGTAAAGAATAGCGTAACAAACCCGATACGTCAAAATGACGCTGAGAGGCGAGGCGAGACCCAAACCGCAGAAGAACTGCTAAACAAGGGTGACAACCGTGCCTAAAGCTTGAAATCTAAATTAGGATTGGGGCTGACGCACAGACGGTCCTCTATTGTAGAAACAGGCTTCATAAGTGTACCAAACCCGTGTTGTCTAACCTCAGTTTTTCAGATGAAGCCCTTGACCTCTATACGCTGACCTATAAGTACGAAGTAAGTACCTTTAAGTAACGAAGTGAAGGAAACGTTAACTTTTATTGCTGATCATTTCGTAAAAATGAAACAGAAATGTCATAATCAATCATTTGGTTTTTAACAAACAAACCGCCAGTTTTCCAAGAATTGGATAAAAAAAAAACAGTTGAAATTTTCTAAAACTATTATTTACATTGCTAATTTGTCAACTGTGGGTGTTAACAAGTAGTAATCATTAAGAAGTGCACTGATCCACAAAGAAAGTGATATAAAAAAATTACTATAACTATTTACAATGAAGAATATTCAGGGTATCACAGAGTTTGAAATTTGGTTTAATCTATCATTTGCATAAAGGGAGTTTTAACTACTCATTTGAACGCAATAGCTAGAAGAAAAAATGCAAGCGGTTTTGTTTATATGGAGGTAAACAGACCATAACTGATAAATATATTTTTAATATTTAATTTTTATATTAATTACATTAGATATTATATGAATAATACATTCGTATTTATAATTTGGACCATTATATAGGGTATAAAACGCAAATGTAAAATTCACTCCGAAGATTCAAGTAAATTAGGGTTTTCTGAAACATGAGTCCGGCTTTGGTATGAGAGTAATGAAGCAGTTTTAAATATTACTTTGTTTTCTTGATCCCAAAGTCATGATTTTTGAAATGTGATATTCTTAGACTGTCTGGGGTCCCATTCTTAAGTGTACGCATAATTCCACATTTCTCCTTTCAAAAATTCTTGGATCTTACTACTACGGATCTGTCTCCACGTTTTACAGGGTGCCTCCTAAGCCTCGGTATGCGATGACACCGGATGCTGGCTTTAGCCAACCATAAGGCGGCTCGAATCACGGATTCGGTAACTTACTCAAAGAGAGAGAGTGCAGGCTGAGTTCGGGTACTGTCTCACCGTATGGTCGGCCGCGGCCGCGGGACTGGACCTGCCTCAGGAGAGAACAAAAACAGCCCGCGGCCAACACCTGCTAACCGTGGCGGGCCTGTCTGAGTGTACCACATTCCACCACCTCTCCACCCTCTGCCTCTAGCTACGGTATAGATTACCTCAACCGCCTTTTAACGCCGTCTTTTCACTTCTCTGTACAACATTTTGTAGGAAGTCAGTAAACCCTTTCATTCTCACAAATTTCTTTGGGTTTTTGTTAGTGCAATCTGGTTTAGGTTCTTCCGATGAGGAAAATGATCGACCAGATCATGATCAATTTTGTTACAGTCTGAATGTGGCACATAGTCCTGTAAATGTTACGTCCGGTTTTGGTAGACCTGTTTACAGCAGTCTTCCAGTTCGGTCGTCAGCAGTACAGCCCAGGAGTAGAAAGCAAATGGTCGAAGCTATTTCAAGATAATACCCACCATGTTGTTACCAAGAATCAGAATACCCACTAAAGCTGGATCTATCTCAAAACTATTGTCGAAGTTAACGACACCGTCTTTCGTAGTACACGATCACAGGCTGTGAAAGCTGAGAGTCTCCTGAGGGTTTCCTGGAGAAATCAAATCGTCTCAGAGCGCACAAATCGTAATGAGATTTTCACGTTTCGGCAACATGAGATAATGAGAACAATGTTGTGTTATCTGAAGTGTATACATCAGCTTTAGTAGATGGCGTTCTATCTAGAAACAGGTGGTTACCCGTGTTAGGTTACTATCAAAACTGCGGGAGATGCTCGTGGTCACATATTCATTCTCTATTCTTCGTCTCATTATTGAGGATACCAGCCTATCAAGAATTGTCTCTACTATTACATCCTTTTACTGATAATTAGAAAAAAATTGGAACTGTAAACAAAAGCTATTGATAAGATCCACTGTTAACGACATCAAAGCCCGCACCTAATAAAGACTCGGCAGATAGTGTTTGGGTCCTGGCCATGGAGGGTGTAGAAATGTTATATTGAGGAATGTTTTTGAAAACAAGTGCATACTTGTTATACATGGGAGAGGTAAGGTTGTTAAGGTAAGGTATTAATCTTTGTAAGTACAACACTGTATTATTTCTTGAATAAATATATGCAAACCAATTTAATAATGTTACGGCAATCGTACTTCTTATCAAAAATGGACAAATTAACTGATAGTTGACCGAAATAGATAAACGTCTATCTCGATTGAGTTCTGTTTGTTATTTTCAACGTATGCATTATGTTGTTTTTATTATAATACTTTAAGTTTATTTGTTTGAGCCACATTTCTATTCCAATTAGTTTACTTAGTATTTACATAAAAATAAACCATCTCATCTTTTTTTGATTCTATAAAACTATAAACAATTATAGTAGTTATGAGAAAAACAAGATAGTTTTGATTTTTTCAACCCTCAAAACATTATAGTTTTTTAAAGGGAGTTAATGAGTTGAGAAAATGTTTCATTTACTTCAGTAAAGGCTAATAAATCAGAAAGCTTATAATGTTTCCTATCAACATCGCCCCGAAAGTCAGTTAATATTGCAAAAACCTGCCAATCACGTCGAAGCAATTTGTCTACGCCAAAGCCAGTTGATTATTACAATGCCAGTTAATCAAGTTAATACAATTTGATCATGCCAAAGCCAGTGAGGCACGTCAAAGCAAGTTTCCAAGCCAAAGCCAGTTGAATATTCTAAGCCACTTGATCACAGTCAAAGTCAGTTTAGCACTTAAAACCAGTGAGTCATGACAAAGCAAATGTATTTGACTACCCCAAATAGAGTTAAGTATTCCAAAGCGATTAGAACATGCCAAAGGCACTCCAAACTGTAAGTAGAACTTTTTTCCTATTTCAACATGACGAAACAGACAGACTATAGAGGCTATTTAAACCTATTCAAAAACGTTTATCCAAGAAAACATTACAAAAAGTCACTGACGTGTGATTCTATTATTGATACAGGGTTGGATTTACATTTTTTTAAAGCAACCTCAGACACTATTAAAAATAGTAATCAGCTATCCAATTAAAGGGATTTTGACCGCCCTCATAACTCCGGAACGATTTCATGTATGCACACAGCATGTGTGAATTTAGACATTTCTTTGTAATCATCAGAAATTATTTGTTTCTAATATCATTTCCTGAGATTTTGAAATGATAAAATAAAAAAAACTTGTACGAGGTCGGAAGATAACCAGACACATGTTTTACATATACAACTGCAGTTGGGATAATGTCGCTTGACCCGTTCGCTAAGCTCGGCTGTGACGTCACGATCCGATTAACATAACACAGCAGCCCCCGTCACCCTTTGGATGAAGGGATTAGGCGCCATGTTGCCTCGCGATCATCGGTGGCCAGCACCGGGAGCTCGCCTAGCTCGGTCAAACAGAACGTTTTGTTCACTTTATTCATACTTGATTCACACTACTTTAAGTTTTAGTTTCCCTTGGCTCTTATCATCGCGTGTACATGACATTCCCCTCATTTTTACACAGATTATCGGGTTGTTTTAAGATTGGGATTATCATTAGCCAAAACTGGACCTTAGTAGGCTTTGAGTAGAGATGACTCACCATAGAACACGTTCTTTAGCTTCTTTAGTCTCAAGTGATATAATGCTTCCAGCTTCAGTGTATAAGCCACCGATAATTGTTTGTAACGATTTGATTAAGCGGTTTAATTTTATTTAGTTTTCACAGTAGTGTAAAAAGAAAAGGAACCCTTAAGGTACCTCCGTATCATATGAATAAGGTATTGAAAGTCTACTGCAGTAAAATAATAGATAGAGCCAAGTTTCAGCCAACTTACCGAATTGGATCGAACATTACCTTGTCAACGCATTATGCGAAACAGAACTCTGGAAACCCAACGATTTTAAGAAATTACATTGTGTGATAGTATCTTTCGGCGTAGAAAACGCTTAAAACGAACCCATTGTATATCGTAAAGAGGAATGTGTACTGGAGCTGAACTCAACATTCAAACTGAATCAACCCCTCCCACCATAGCTACGTTATGTGTAGAAAACTCGGTTGCTCCAACGTCCTTTGAAATCGTTTCTAAAACACCTAATGAAGCAATAAGAACAAACTAGATTACATTACACTTTTACATGATGTTCGTTTTGAGCTGCTTCGTCACTGACGTTTTTGGATCTCCTCAGACGAACATGACTCCAGATTCCAGGAGTCAAGTCTATGACAGCTTTAGATTCCAGACGTTAAACTAGAAGAAATGTGAACTCTACATTCGCATGGAAAGATATTATGACAAATGTTTAATATACTATTATTTATTGACATTACATTTTAAAATTGAATGTGACTTGGAATATAACTAGGAAAAGTTATATTTTTAATCACATATTTCTTAGTGAAACTATGTCATATTTCGTAATTATAACCACTTTACATATTTACATACATAACCTCATTTTTGAGGACCTGATTTCAAGATTGCCCAAAATACTACTTAAGATGTCTGAAAATACTCGTGAATCAAGGTTTATTAATTTCTTACTGTCTTCAAGAGAAGGTATTTTAGAGGGATGTGGCTATAAAAATTTAAAATATCCAGCCCAAAACTATTGTAGTCATTAAAGAGCCGGTAACTGAATGGTATAAAGAGCCATTTTGGGTTTAAAGATAATGCATGCTCAAATCCTGTTGAGAAAAATCGTTATCATTATTGTATACAGATTTTTTATGTTTAATAAGACTTCTGTATACGGCTTGTGACTCATTGGGGCGGGCAGAATAAGGCTAATAAAGAAGGGCCCCAAAAATAAAACAAATATTTTTTTAAATCCATAAATCTACATTGCATAGATATGTTTAAAATTTTGTTTTAAAATTAGGAAACCAGTATAAGTTAAAATCGTTAATCTATTAATATGCAATGAACAATACTTTTTGTTAAACCAACCTAAGCAAACTAATACAAGGCAGCGGTACATTTAGTGTCATGTATATCTTGAGAATTCATGACTGTACTCCAGGCATACGGGTTCACGCAATTCACCTTTGCAGCTCTTGTACAAAGGACGCATTTTGCGAATACTGCTTTGCATTCACATAACCATTGCAGACCTACAAGCCAGCTGTAGCAGTAAGTGCGAGAGTTCAATATCGAGTTCAACGTGCATCAAAACAGTGCTCAATTTTGTGCTCTAGAAACGTAGAAACTGGCTCTGGAATACCATAAATAGGAATAATTTAAATTTATTTTTCCACCCAAAATCTGGTGGAAATCATCGGTTTCGAATTTTAAAAAAGATGATCCTGTAAATTCTGTCAGATATTTAGAATTTTGTTTAGTAGACATTTTATTCCTTATAATTTTGGAACTTGACATAGAAACGCGATCAAAACCGACCACATACACACAAACACACATAAATAAAAATGTTTTATCACTATATGCTACAAATGTGAACTTCGGTGGAGAAAAGTTTATAAATAGTACATTCTTCCTGGTTATGCCGAACTCTTTGAAGACATGGGAGATATTTAAATATATTCACCGTATATAATTCTATCGTTCAATGACACATACGACACTTTTTAATCATAAACACGGTTTCCGGAATATTTTGTACGTCAAAAGGTTTTTATCTCGTAGCAGGATATTTACAAATATTAAATATTCATAAACTACGCTCTGTTACCAGTATACGACACTTGATATTTCATTATACGGCGTTTGATCTCTTAATTCGAAAGTACTAGGCCATAACACAATAATTTAAAAGGTATTGGACCTTTTTAGGAACTTGAGGAAACGATACTGAAAACCACTGCACCATGCCGGAACGCTTAGGGAGCGGGGCAGCCAGTTTTGAAGAATGTAAATTCTCTATCCATGCTAAACTTTTCTGCACCAGTCCAGTGTTCACTCCATCGTAGTCCCAAGAGAAGAGAGCGACAAACCCCTATCTGAGAATAATCTTAAAAGTAGAATACATACAGGTAGAATCTCTAAAGATCCAGAAACGAGGACACCTAGCATTAGCAGACGACAAAACCAGAAGTTGCGAAGATTAGAAAAAGGCTTGTCACAGCTACCAGCCCGACCACCGGCCATTAAAATAAAAGTGGCAAACGCCACATCCTCCCCCTCTAACCTAGGGAGTGAAAAGAAAAAAAGTTCTCGAAAAGTTAAGGTAAGTGAAAGGATGGAAATATTGGGAACTACAAGAACTTGTAACGCTGGTTCAAAACATGGCCATCAATTCAGCCAGAACTTGCATCGGTATGGATCTCCTGAACGGTCGCGAATAGAGCAAGAAGCGTAACGGCTAGCAACCATTCCGACTGACCACTCCAGTCAAGAAGAAAATTACTATTAAAACAGAGGCGGGAGGAGAAACCTAGTGGCAGTAAGATTGCTCAAACAGGAGTCTCGTACTCTCTGTGGTGGCTACCATTATTTAAAAGTTCTAAAGTGCTGATATCAGGATGGGTTTATTTCTTCTCACAAACATCCAACACGCTCGGTACTCAAATGCTAAAAACATGTGTTCCAGTATTGTTGGGAAGGAAATAAGGGCGCACAGCCATCGGCATTTCTTAAGTTTCCACCATCCCGGCATTTCCTGTTTAGAACCCAAGGGCCATTTAGGCTAGAACCCTGAATTGGCTGGTAGAACTACTTAAACCACTAAGAGAGTATCTCGAGGAAAGGTTAGAAAAGCTGGAAAGGTCTCGCAGTTAATTGAGAAGCTAAAGGGCCTACCATTAAACTTTGCGCCTGCTTACATATTCCTTAAAAAAAAGAGGCATGACTTAATCCTATCTTGGACAGCTTGATTTAGGTCTGGAGAAAAGAAAATTAGACTAATCCGAACCCACATTTTCTTGAATCATGAGCTCCTCATGGTGACTCATTGTAAATTTTAAACAACAGGTCGTAGAGTTTGCTAGGAACAAGTTTGCTACTCTACACTTGGTTTGGTTATTTAATTGATGAGATAAATGCCTTAATTCACAGAATAATTTTTGGCATTACAACCTTTCGAGTTGTGAATGTGGTGATATTTGATGTCTTTGAAGACTTCAGGAGTAGAAAAAGTATAAAACCTTGAGTGTCATCGGTTTTACTTCGAACTGTTGAATTCTGGGATAATTCAGACTGAAGTTCAAATAAACGCGGAGGCAATCAGCCACAACATTGCCTTTGTTCCTAACGTGCTTACCGTACATTAAAATGCATTAATGAGAGTAGGATCGTTAAGTAGCAACGAGAGTGAGAAACTGTTGCTCCCAAGCGTGAAGGAATGTTTATCAAATATTGTCTAACCATTGTGAAAGCCTAGACCTTGCCATTGCTTCCAAATGGAATTTGGAGTAATTCCTCTTGTGAACATTTAGTCGGCTAGCGAAAGCTATAGGATAGATTTGGCTCTTAATGTCTTGGGAAAGCACAGTGGCTACAGTTGAAGCTATGTTGAAAGAATAAAAGGGCATCAAAACTCGGCAAACGTAGGACCGGAGCAGACTAAGGGTCGTTTAATTTGGTGAAAGGTGTTCTGTTGTTCCTAACCCCATATGAACTGAACATCCTTTCTTTTCAATTTGTTCAAAGGTTCATAGATTGTGCGAAATTAGGAATAAGTTTGGAATAAAAGGCACACATTCCCAGAAATCTGATAACCTGTTTAATATTTTTTGGTTGAGGATAATTGTCGGCAGGTTGATAGTAATTTTCCCACCTTTGAAGACATGGGAAAAAAATTCTCCAAAAATTCTTATGAGAGGCAATGACCATCTTTTCCGGATTACAGTTAATCCTGCCCGGCTAAGTCGATCGAGGACTAATCTGAAATGTCTTTGGCGACCTTCCATATTTTAATACAAAATAACGAAATCGTAGAAATTACAGAACATAAAATCTAATTTTACACAAAGAAGATTAGCATTACGAGTATACAGCTGAACTAGGATCATCTTTCCACTAGCTAAACCCTATGGGATGTAATTGTATTCCTATTGATCCTAACAAAAGATGTGTATTTCTTGGAAGCCTCATCAAGTGGTATCTGGTTGTAAGCGGATACCAAGTCTAACCTCGAAAAGACAGTAACCTTGTCTAGAAATAGGAATGGAGGCTCTACAGTAGGCATCCGGATTGAGTAAACTTATAGGACATTGTTTAATGCTTGGAAGTCAACCACTAGGAGTGAGGAACCTCCCTAATTTGACAGTAAAAATACAGGAGTGAGGAGAAGATTAATAACGCCTTTCACAGGAGGCCTTCGATATGATCACGAATCAAAGCCATTCTGAACTGGGGAATTATCAAGCCTCTTTCCGAGGATTGGTCCCATGTTATCTTCCTCCACCTGTCCCTCCTCGTGATTTTCAGTTAAAACTAGAGAAGTGCCGAAGGGGAGAGAAATTTGGCGTTGAGCTGCATTAATGAACATTTCAGAGGCCTGAATGAAATCAAGACCAACCAAAACAGGAACTGGTTATTAGCAACAAGAATAGGGAAGGTTCACGAAAACAATCCAGTTTAAAATGATTATGGGTCAAAGATTAAAAGGACACATTTAAACCATTTGACGTTGTAACCGTTATAGAAGTTTCTTCAACTTTCTGAACTACAAGCCTAAGCTTAGAGAGAGAATCAAAAACGTTTTTGCAATTATAGATCTGGTAGATCCAGTATCAATAACAACAGATGACAATGTTTGAAAAAGTTATAGGAATTTCCAGAGGTCTGACCTTGGGCAGAGCCAGAGCCAAAAGGTTAATGGACCTAGTTTTCTTAGTGAGTGCAGGCCCTTTTAGCAAATTCGCCTTTTAAAGTTATTAGGATAAATGTAATAAAGCTTGAAAATTCCAGTTGTTGTTATTCCTATAATATTCCTACTACTACTGTTTTCCGCAGATAAATGTATTTAAATTTTATGAGGATTACTAAATTGGGGATTTGGCTTCTGGTTAATGGCTTACTGTAGTTATGTTCTCCAAATTGACTCTGTAATTGTTGGCCTGAGAGTAATTTTGGTGTAACATACTGTTGTTGGACTGCCAGTCTCGCTGCCGTTGGTTACATTCAAATGCGCGGTTGGCATAAAAGGTGTTTAAGATAAAATGTTCCACTAGAATATCGTCTGTTCCGGAAAAGCTGCCCAGCGTAGTGTAAATTACGAGTCGTATTGCTATGACTAAAACACTGAGTTGGATGTACTCGTATAACATCCTCCTGAGAGTAGATACTAACGGGGTTTAAACGGTGATGACTGTCAAACTTTCAATCATAGCCACCATATTTCTCAAATTTTGGACTGTGGTACGAGCCTGAAGACCCGCAAAATCTCACTTAGTATGACGGTTGAGACCGGTGAAAACAGAAAAAAATTTAGTGTCAATTATTCCTTGCCCAACCATTTGTAAGATACTTTATATTTCAGTACGATAATCAGTATAAGGCTCTGATGGTCCCTGTTGTCTACACATGAGTTTATATTGGATGTCTCGAATGGCCCTAGATGAGAAAAATGTAACTCTGATTGTCTGAAGAGCATGCGGTCAGGTGCAGTCTGCACTAACCAGACCATCCAGATATCACGAAGTATGACTTCAGTGCGTGCTACTGCAGTAGGGTACTTTTATCAGAACTTAAATTTTATCCTACAATCTTTTTAATTTTTACGAGATGTTCTGTTTGTTTAAATATCTGTACCACACGTTATAGACATCTCACTAAGCATATAGCGTAATATGCTAGGGAACGAGACATCGTCCGTGTTTGTCGACCTATTTTGAATCGTAACATTTTTGCAGCTACTTCAATTGCGTGTAAGGTCATCGCATGTAGACTCTTGACAGATTGAGTTTTAACCTCATCATGTTCTATACTGGTATAAATCGGCAAATTTAACGAAAATTTTGGTCTTTCGCAGAACTTACTTACGACACCACTAATAGACCGTGCCACGAATTCATTTAATTACACACGCATGGCATCAAGTTTATCCTTAGGTTTAATTCCACATAATTTGCATTTCTCGCGAGCTTCCTCAATATTAAGTTTCTTAATCCAAGACAAGGTATTCAAAATATTTTGACTTTACTTTATCTCGTAGCAGGATATTTTTAAAATATTAAATATTCACAAACCACGCTCTACTACCAGTATGCGACACTTTAACGTTCGATATCACTGAATTTGAAAAGTACTGAACCCTAACACAAGAATTTAAGAGGTACGTGGACCTTTTAGGAAGATAAGGAAACTGTACTGAAAACCACTGCACCGTGCCGGAACGTTTATGGGGGGGGGGGGGGAGCCACCTTTGAAGAATGTACATTCTCTATCCACGCTAAATTTTTCTGCACATATTCAGTGTTCACTCCATCGTAGCCCCAAGAGAACAGAACGAGAAACCCTTATCCCAGATTAATTTCGGAAGGAGCAGGTACATACAGGTACAATATCTAAAGATCCAGAAACAAGGATATACAACCAAGCATTAGCAGACGATAAACCCAGAAGTAACCAAGATTATATATAGAAGGCTCGTTAAAGCTACCGGCCCGACCACCGGTCAACAAAATAAAAGTGGCAAACGCCACACACATAATTCCAATCTGTTAATAAAATGTTGGCACAATATACAAATTTATGAGGTATACACAGTGATAATTATTTATATCGCGTATCGCACACGTTTCAAATCGATATAATCTGTGAATTGTACATCTGTGTACATTGAGACAAGGTGTGGCTGTGGGTTTTTTAACAACTACTCACGAATGCAGCAATACCGATATAAACGCTCTCTTAAGCGAATATTTATGAATTTAAATTGGGCCACCAAGCATTATTTCTAAACCTATTGCGTTATCGGCAGGACACTGTAAACTATGAGCAATTAACTAATTTTCACTCTAGCATTTTGTTCTGTTCTTCTCACTTAGGATGAGACGTTTAGGAAACCACTTATAGCAATTAGACCTAATTGCGCTGGATATTCAGGATGGGTAATTTTGGGTGTAGGGGCCGCTTCCTGTCGAGATCCCATGTTACATCCACTAAGAAGAGGGATACCGGGTACAATGTATCAATCATCTCACCTTGAAATAAGAAGAGCTAACTCTTACAGTGGACAAAGGTAGGTACTCTCTCTTGTTTAGATTTGCAAAAATCCACCTACCTCAACAGTCATCCTCTGATTTAACAGTACAATCCTCTTATTCTGGTATCTCGACATTTGCGGTGATTGATAGGCTGCTCCTGGAAATCCATGGGTTACCCAGATGAAAGTAAAACACTAGTTTTTGCTGTATCCTGTGTAGGCTCAACTGGAAGATATAAAAACCAAGAGTGAATTGTACTAGTGATTAGGTAATGTTATGGGAGGAAAGTTAAAATTGTAGTACTTTTTACTGGAATCTATTTTAGAAGGTCTATGCTAAATATTCTGCAACCAACTTCTCAAGTAGATGATAGATTCAAAAATTAACTTCATGAATAAAAGTAATCTCCTGAAATCAATGATTTCAAATTTAAAGCATGTTCAAAATACTGTGTGGTGATAGAGGCATCCTCCCCAGAACATGAGGACGAGACTAGCGATTAGATTAGCAAAAGCGAATTAGCATAATTTGGTATCACCATCTAGACAGCATGTATCATACTCCAATAAAACAAGTATTTTACTTCTTATATAATTAATCTTATAATCCAAAGTTTATATACATTTTGAGACCACTCAATGCACACTAAATGGATTTCAGATTTAAGTGGTTTATGGTAGAATTTATGGAAGTGAAAGATAAAATGCCACGAAACTTGGCTTAGACGTTTTAAATTAAAATTTGTATCGTAAAACACTAAGTACATGCTACCTACATGTACAGTCTGCCTCTAAACTTTCTTCTTTAACAAGTGTTCAATATTGGCAAGTCTTCTTATATTCTTCTAAAATGAAACTATGCATTGTTTGCTGAACTGCATACAATGCTACTTGCGGTACTGGTGACCTTCTAAATTCTGTTTACTTTAAGAATGGAACGATTTCATACAAATTTGGGCAACTTTTCGATAACCTTTCTCCTCATTGGGATATGTACTGACGTTATAGATACTGTCACAGTGATATAGTTACTATAGATACAATAAAGTTATTGATATTGTACATAAAGCCACATAAATCCAGATACATGTAACTACCATATTTTCTCATAGAAATAGGTTCATTAAATCTTCTACCACAACATTTAAATTAAAAATTAAATTTAAATATGTTAATAAGTGAATTGAATGATCAAGAACATTTTGCTTGCTTTACATACTTACTATCAATCAGGGTTTAAAGGGAATGAACGCAAATTTGGCTGGGGATGGTATGTTGTGCCCAAAGCTTTCTTCTTAAGGTTTCTTCTTTCGATACGGTTAACCTCATTAATATTTTCTTTGGCAGTTTTACATGTATGGTAACTTTGTGTTGCGATAACGATAAAAAAATTTGATTTCTAATGACAATAATTTAATATCAAGATCAACTTGTACAATTTATTCAGAATAGCAACATTTTATGTGTGAGTCAGTATGGGTTTCGACGGGACAAAAACATTTCAGATGCCTTATTTGAAGTTAATAAAGAAATTAATAATGCCATCTCATGTAATGACCGTGCTACGCTAATTTTCTTGGATTTAAAAAAAGCTTTTGATTCTGTCCACAAAGATAAATTATTAGTTAAGTTGGAGGCGATAGGGGTTCGTGACAGGGGTTCCTCTCATGGTTTCAAAGTTATCTGAATAATAGGCAACAGTATGTGACGATTTATAGGGCTGAGAGCGAAACCCTTCCAGTAACTACGGCGTAGTACAGGGCAGTACTCTGGGGCCAATTTTATTTGTAATATATATTAAAAAACGTCTCTAAATTGAACTTAATGAGTAAAATTTTCTTATTTGCAGATGACACTCTACTATTTGTTCGTTCAAAAACAAGGGAACAAACTCAAATAAAAGTTTTATCTCCATATGCTAAAAAAATAGTTTGATCAACATTTTCTTTCTTTAACCATTCAAAAAACTAAATTTATGCCACTCTGGCTGTCCAAAAAATCAGATTACTTTCTCCAAGATCTTGTTATCCACAGCTGTGACAATTATCTCGACACTACATGTGGATGTAGATCTATAGAAAATGTGAGTAGTTACCTAGGTGTCACATTTGACCGCCGATTAAAATGGACAGAGCACATAGAACTGCTAAAAAAGAACCTCCGTAAATATATATTTGCATTTCATCAGCTGAGTGATGTTCTAGGTAGAGGTAAGATCCAATCGCTATGTCCTACGCGTATGTCCAATCGCTGCTCTCTTTTGGAATAATCGCTTGGGGTGGTGTATATAAAACAATACTTGAACCACGAAATGTTGTTCAAAAAGCAATATAAAAATAGGATTTAAAAAACCTCGGCGATTCCCTACTGACAGTCTATACAAAGAATCTGAAATATTTACCATAAGACAACTTTATATCAAGAATCTCCTACTTTATATTTACAAAAATTCCAGTAACCTCTTTTCTCCAGTTTCACATTCACATAATACCCGCTATTCCAATATTACTGGAATTCGATCTTTTAGAGAGAATAAATCGATCTCAACTACTAATTGCTACTACATCTCCCAAATTGATATCGAAATATTGTTTTCAATTTAAATAATACTAATATCTTTCTGCGCCTTCAGTTTTTTTAACGCATAAATAACATAATTTTGTAATTTAACTGTTTTGGAAGCCGAGTCACTGATAGCGACCAACTATGGACGGTTTTGACCTCTACCTCTCCGCTACAACCCCCCCCCCCCCCAGGACACACTACGTCACATTAACTCAAGACATACATCGGCATTGGCTGCATATAGTTGGGGCTTTCAATTAAACTATACAATAATAGTTCTAACTCATTGTTGCAATTATTGTTTATACTTGAACAACTTGGGTCTACGCAAAAGCCGCATTGCCTATATTTCCTTACAGCAACCTTTCCTCAGGCAGATAAAATAACAATTTTTTATAAGAAACCTGTTTAGTTACTTTATTTGTTCCTTTAGATTGATAATAATTATTGCGTGTATAATCTGTTCCTGTATATATTGTAAATTTGTGGAAATAAACTCATTCATTCATAAACATAAAAAATAACCATCAGTAATGTATGATAAATTTATAACCTGTTTAAATTACAAAAAGTTTTGTATTAATTTGAGGAATTACCATTGAATATATCTTCAGATGAAGTATTATCAATGGGCCATACCCTTAGACAAGCCATCCATAACCTTCAACCAAGTACACGATTTGAAATGTGCAGTTTCTCAAGGTGAATGGATATTTTCAAAATAGTTAACCTCCCTAAGTCATATAAGCCGATCAGTTTGTTTTCAACTACTCTTACCCCTGCATAGAATTTGCATACGTTTTCTGCGAACTCACTTCTTTATTAGAAATTTATTTTATATTCAATGACCAACTATTTAACACAGTTTTAATTCCTACGTGGGTAACGTTTTGTAAACTTCTAGAAAATTAACATATTGAAGGCCGAGTTTGGGGTTTTCTTCTTTAACTTACCGTCAGATGGGGTACTTCGGTTGTAGGAAAAAGCAATCAGAATAAAAAGAATTATGAAGCTTTAAAGTGAAATGTACTTTTTTAAATTCTGCCTATCGTTTTAGCATTGAATTTAGGTGTAGTTTAAGGGAAGTGGCCAACCACGAGTATGGATGAGTGAGGTATTAAGCAGTTTTAGTGAGATTTACAATATATAGTTTCATATATTCGAAGAGTAACCGAATTATAACGACTGCCTTCTGTCTTTTAGCTTGCCAGTGTATGCATATTTTTCTGAGTTATTTTTAAATTTAGTCTCTTTTGTTTTATGTTTATTGTTGTTTGTTGTTGGGTATTCTTTTTTATAAGCACTTGAGTATTATGGTTTATGAGCACTATGAGTAATTTTGTCTTTCTCGTACCTGTGGCTCTTGCAATCTTGAGGAAACCACAATAATTGAGGAGTGCCACAGAGATGTGTGTTAAATCTGCTGCTTTTTATTTTTTTATAAATTACTTGTCAAGACCCTCACTGTTTTAAAAGGAAATCAAGCCAATACGAATATGGTTCCTCACCTCAAAAATGAAGGCCAGCTAAGGTTTTATTACAATAAACTAATTATAATAGTTAAAAAATTAAATTTTGCAATTTCCCATTACAACCTTTGGTTGGAACTCTGAAATTGGATAAAAAAGTAGTGTATCAGAAACTTTAATGATGTTTCTGGCGATCACTATTTAATGCAACCTGATTTGGGAAAGGTATTTATCGAATGTTCAAGATATATTCAATTCATAATGTTATTAGTGTGATTTCTCATTTAATCTGTTTATTAGGTATCAATTTAAATGCCTATAGTACTCCATTTTGAAACTTTTGAATTGTAGCACTTGGTTTCCTTTAAGCACTGCAGGGTTTCCTTTAAGCGCTACTAACTGAACAAGGTATTTTATTGAGTTGAGGATTTGTTAAATTTCAACTAAAACCTAATGTATAAACATGTGTTGTATTGTTTAACCCTGTCATTGACAATATAACACTACTGATATTAGACGCAGTCAGGATCATACGGATAGGCCTACAATCCTAAAGTGTTCATTTTAGCAATTTTATTTATTATTAGGTTAGTCTTAGGACATTAATTATACTGGTAGTTAAATCTTAAGTTATCTTAAAAAATTACTTCTGTTTAAGTATTTTAAAATTTATATTGATTTGATGTTTCTTTTTTATGAAGTATCAGAAAATGTAATTAACATAAGTTTGATGAATTTATTATAGTTCAAAGATAGTGTTAATAAATTATTGTGTAAATTTATATGTTTGCCCAAGCTATTACTTTTTACGCTTAGACGTGTTCAGTGACATTTATCTTAAATTTAACTGTTCCACACGCTTAATCTTATATCTTAGTGTATTACTAAAGAATAGAACAGATATCCGGCATCAAAATGTTGCGTTTTAGGTTTTGTAACACATGACGATGTCACTTTTCTAAGTCATCGTTCGCCATTTATAAATTACTAGGAGAACATTCTTGTTCCTTAATGAAGTATGCATTAATAGTATAATTTGAATTGTGTACTTTATAACTGAACTGTATAATTAATTGAATATCTATGTGATGAATACCTGTTTATAAATATTTCGATTTACTATATTATGATAATATTTTATTTATCTGTGTAGGAAGTTTTTAAACCCTCAATGTCCAGAAGGCCTGACAGGTTTAGCCTAGTTAGCGGTGGTGGAACGGCTCTAGCACGTGAAGCGCCCACAGCCGTTCCTGGAAGTCGATGCCGATGCCGGGGTTAAGATGAGGTATTCGGCCAGTCATCAAATTGAGGACGATGATGGAGGGTTGGCTTTAACAGTCAAACAACGGCAGGTGCGAACAATGACGCGAACCATGAGGTCAGCACTTTCCTCCTTGTCCCCCCCTACAGAGGCCCGCGGCCACAGCTCTACTTCTTCCCGTCAGATCAGAACACTTCTAGAATTGCCGTTTAATTTTACCTTTTGGCCAACAGAAATTAATTCTTGTGAGAAAAACTAGACAGTCCTTGCACCCTCTTCACGGTCGATCTACATCAAGTCCTGTTTCTTCAGTCTTGCCATTTTCAACTGTTTACTTCCATGTCGAAGAATAGAGCCCGCCTCTAGACGCTAGAGGACATTTGGTTTCTCTAGCACAATTTCTATCCTTGTCAAATCTGGCCCTGCATTCTTCTATTCCTAAACTGACTTGAGAGGTCACCCTTACATTGAGACAACGTTAGTCACGTTCTCCCTTGATAATTTCTTAGCTGATACATAGCTGTTACGTCTCAGTAGGTTTCAGTATTAATAACTGTTTGCCTTCCCATTTTATGTACAATTTATTGTTTATTAGTATTGACTGACTATATCTTTCTCAAAAACTTATTTCAAATTAAATTACTCACTTCGATATCTTGTTTCACTGGTTTAAGTGGGTAAAAGTTGACTCGTCCATCCTAAAATCCGACAACATACATGACATGGTGGACTGGTGAAAAAGATGGCAGTAAGATATAACCAGTGAGTGGGTGGACATGGAGAAGTGAATTTTTACTAGGACCAATGCATCACCTATCATGCAGTTTATGAGTTTACCTGTTGAAATAAGGGAAGTTTGGCAGCGAAGCTGGACAACGTCAATCACATATTCTTGTATGATAGAAGACGAATCGAGATAAACATAGGCCAAATCTCGATAGAGCCAGGAATATCGATTTCTAACTCTGCAGTAGGTGTCTCAGTATATGTAAAGAAGGTCACACCCAAAACCTAAGAAAGTATAAGAATGACATTTGGTAATTATTAACTTGGCAAAAGATGCGTTTCGCGTTAATAACCTATAATATCCTCCTCTTGCATAAAATAATATAAGATTTCAAGCAGTGGCGATGAAAATAAGAAAGTTATAGAATATTAAAAGTGGAAATACTTTTCTAGCACGGAGTAATATTTTATTGTTCTACGGGCGTCACGTGGCTTTGATATGATCGTGAGTTTACCTCGTAATAGTTGCCGTTATGCCATCTTTGGGTTCGTGAAATAACAATAATGCTAAAATCAGGGGTGTTTGACGTAAATGAAAGACGTTTATGTTATTAGACGTAGACTTTTAAGACCTAAGATCTTCCTGGCACAAGTGCCTCCGGCCATCAGCGCAGTGCAATACCAGTAGCGACATATAAAAAACATCCTTCGAGGTAGTAGTACCTACCACCAAAATAGTTCATTCTGGATGATCTTATAACGAATGCCTCTGGCCATTAATGCTAGCTAGTAAACGCAATTTGACAAAACAAACAAATATTGTAAATTCAGCTAACTATAAAGTATTACTACTATCTTGCGAGAAAAGTAGTTCCACTTTTAATGTTCTACAATTAATTATTTGCAATTTTCATCCCCTAAACCCTTATATGTTTTTGTTCAGGAGGACGATTGCGATAGGTTAAAAACGCGAATCTAGTTACCGGTGTGGACAAAAATAAATTTGAAAATAATGCAAAGAAGTTGAACCAAACTTTCTACAAACGAATAAACAATGTAGAAAACAAACATAAGTTTAGTAAAAAAACAAAACTAACGTAACCCTAACTTCCTCATTTCTTATGTACATACTGTCAACTTGCATACCACGTTGTAACTTCCGATCACATAAAAATAATACACAATTACAAGGCGAACTTAAAATTTTGACACTCCAGCCGTTAACCTCACTGAGACCATAAAATTTATCATAGGTGTTGACCGGACTGATGGAAAAACCCCTTTAAGGATCTGTGAGGACTTAGTAAGCACCTCTTGAAGTCCTGTAGCGGAAGGAGGTCCTGTAGGGGAACGATGCTCGAACTTGTAGTCCTCCGTTATAAGTGATCAGTATGTATGTGACAGTGCCACTCACCAGTGTGCAAATCTAAGCGCTGACGGTGCATTTATGTTTTCTTTATCGTAAATATACAAACAACAAGTTAAGTTTGTAGCTTTCACGTGGTAAAATCCGTTCATTTTTTGGCCTCTAATAATAAAAGGCGTACGATAGGTAAATCAGATCAATCAGACGTTTCTAGCAAATGTTGAGCCGTTCTCACTAAATTTCACAAGTAATATCAGAATCAGTCGTCTCGGTATTCCAGCGTGATATTACTAAATCTCTTCTCTCCTGTGTGGCACATGGCACCACTAACTAGCGACCAGATCCTGTAATTCTATCCACAAAGCAGGCCCTTATTATGTATTCACGTCTCGACTCTATTCACTGCCACTATTCATTCTCCCGCCCGTCCCGAGTATTACACCTCCAGTTAAGTACCTTTCATGCTTTCAAATTTTATCTCGTGTCACTTTCAATATAACTCACACATATCGTAATTATTTTCGACAATTCGGCTGCTCTATCTAATATGCTTGTCTTAAATCATAAACTCTAAATGCTCTGGATGAGACGTTTGAATCGCATTTCTTTGTTCTCGTACACCTAGTTTTTTATTTACACACAAGAAATCTTTAGAAACTCACTGATTTTAATTGTATCTGGCAAACGTTAGTTGAACAAATAAATTAAAGACAGTAGTATTTTTAAAGAGTCAACCAAAAAAGGCTACGAACAACTACTTCCAAGTAAACAAGCTTAATTACTAAAAAATAATCTACTTTAATACTATTTACTATATCCTTAAAATAGGTACTAATCTTATAATACTTTTAGTATCTTAGATATAAATTAACGTTGGTAAATAGACGTTTTTACTAATTTGGCTTAGTTTTTAAGTTGCCTTACTCTAGGCGGTTTATTTCCATAAATTTCCTATTCGTTAGAAAAAATAACAGGAAAAATGCATCCCAACCCATTGTTATAATAAAAAAACATACGTAACTTCAAGAAAAATTTACAAACTCTATTAAAAATGTGATATGGAAATTTCAGATTTCTTTACTTGATGATTGCTGTATACTTAAAATTACTATTAACAATAAGTAAAATAAGCACAAAATTAGTTTAAATGAAATATATTCAACATTTTAAAAACTATTTTTGAGGGAATCACAATGCGTACAGTATGAATTTCTCTAAAATAAAACCCCTGATGGGTAGTAAAAATAGTGTACGGCATAGTATAGTGTTACGAGTAACAAAATATTGTCTTATGCCCAAGTAAGTAACTCAAAACTAACCCTACTTGTCTTATTACTGTTTATGTCGTATAAGGATCAAAACTTATGAAATTGTAATACTTTCCGATCAGAATAAAGTTTAACACGAATGCTCGAATAAAACATGTCTCATGAGGTTTTTATTTTCCTTAATTTTTGTTTTCTTTCAACATATGGTTTTATTATTGATTGTGAAATGATCCTCCTAAACGTGGTATGTAAGATTAGGAAATTATATGGTTTACTATAAATACAAATTTTTACATGTTTGTACTAATTGAAAATAAAACGTATTTTCTCAAAGTTTGATGTTTTCATTTAATCTACAAATCTATAATTAAAAATTTGATTTTTTTAAACATGTTATTTTTTTCTATAATTATTACTATAACAGAGTAATAGTTAGTGAAATTCAAATACTGAATTCCATATGGAGTACCGTTTAAAATCTTTTCCAATAAAAGTTTGAATATATTCTGTCTATAAACGGCTTCATTTTAATTAGCTGAAAATATAACTGAGTCCAAAATGTTTCAATTACACCCAAAGGAATGCTGTACTGTCCTTTAATTGTTTTCACTAAAATATTAGGGGTGCAAATATATTTAAAACGGTGTCCCACAAATACCATACTTTTACCATGCTTTTTGAGTTTCGGGATGGTACTCAAAAGGAAGACATTCAATGTTGGAACATCGTTTTGTCATCATTTGACAATAGTTGCAAAAAGATTTCTCAGCCCCTTAATTCTTTATAAAATTTCACTGGTATGGCTATATAAGATTTCGCCCGGTCGCGACTTTTTTAATTTATAATATATAAGTGGTTGTAAAAGACGAATCAGTTTTGGGTATTTTCGTCAGAATCCTCCCTCCCCGTATAATGTAGTACATGTCGAATTACCCAATAAAAAAAAGATTTCCTCACAAACTGTAACCGTATAATTTGTGCACACCTGCGCTAGGAGGCCGGACTCGCCACTTTGCGGCCAAGTCGCCCGTCGCGCGCTCGGGTCCGCCCACGCTCCTAGTAGGCTTGGCAATCAGGTTTGGCGCGTACTCTTTATTTTTACCCGTGCGTCTGTTTGTTTGCCTGTCTGTTTGTTTGGTGTGATAAGTTTCACGGACGACGGAGGCTCTTGAATAATTTAAACATTTACTTGTCGACCTGTTCTCGCCATTAGTGTTAATACGTGGTGGTGACGGAGCCTTGCCCAAACACTGGGACTTAGGACCCCCCCCCCCCCTTAAGCATCGCTCCCATTCACGAGCGAAGCGAACTAGGCCTGGATTCAGGGCTCTCTAATGTGACATGTGGTTGGCATTGGAATTTTGCTAAAGAAAGTACAGTCACATTCCGTTTTATGGCCACAAATCTTTTTTTTTTTTAAACAATTTCATTCATTATTCCACATTGTTAATGACTACTAACAATCTGTTATATAACATTATCAGTGAAACTACCTAACGTTATCGCTATAAAGATACCGTACTACTAAATACCGTAAACAATAATAGTTCCTTTAACGTAAACAGTGAAAGGGCATAGTATTGGACAAAAAATAATATGTATGCAGTATATTAATATATAATATAACTGAAGATGTCCACAGGAATAAAAGGAGGGTGAACTGGAACCAAACTCAAAATTCAGTTGAGCTTTAATTTGATGTACGACTCGACCTATGCTTCTATTTAAGAATTTTCACCAACCCTTAGCGGGACGTCCCCCATAAGCAGGATATCATTGTGAAATACATAAAATAATAGTTTTATATGAGCAAAAGCTTGATGTAAATTTTGGTTCTTATATTGTAATTAGTTCAAAAGTTATTAGACCGTCCCGGGACTTTTCAGCACCCCTGTATATTATGAGGTGTAAATTCAAGAAGAGGTGATTTGGAATTTTGTATATTTCTTTGCCGGGTGGATATGCCCTTTTGGCTAAAGAGCCAGCCGTAAATCAAACAATTTCACTGGGGATTTTTATCACGGGTTTTAAAAGATATCTCTTTAAGATGTAGTTTAAATATGCCCGAGTTTTCCCAGTATGATTACCGGTTACATAAGAAAGGAAATCCTAAACTGTTTAAATTGGGGGTTTATAAAAAAATTGTGAACACTCTAGAGGCAACCCCCACAAATAGTTACGTCGGAACTTTAAAGTGGAACATATTGCAGAAATCCGAAAAAAGAAGAAAACTGTCTTATATTTTTCTAATGGATCCAATCTCAAAATTGCCTCAACACAGTCGTCTTAATTAAATTTTCGGAAACCTCTTTACAAAAAGGTTAGCTTTCAAATATTTAAATTTAATAAATGTTTCAGAAATTTTGTGAACTTATTTAGCTACATTTATTTGTCTTCTTGTTGATGAATGCGTCATAGTAGCACACATATAGATAACCCTTATTATGTGGCAACGGATATCAGTCAGCAGAGGAGAAGTACATTACAGTTCTAAACTGGTATTATTTAGCGCGGGAGAGCTACATTAGAACTCAACGGGAATCAGTCAGCAGAGGAGAAGTACATTACAGTTCTAAACTGGTATTATTTAGTACGGGAGAGCTGCATTAGACCTCAACGGGAATCAGTCAGCAGAGGAGAAGTACATCACAGTTCTAAACTGGTATTATTTAGTACGGGAGAGCTCCATTAGAACTCAACGAGAATCAGTCAGCAGAGGAGAAGTACATCACAGTTCTAAACTGGTATTATTTAGTACGGGAGAGCTACATTAGAACTCAACAGGAATCAGTCAGCAGAGGAGAAGTACATTACAGTTCTAAATTGGTATTATTTAGTACGGGAGAGCTGAATTAGAATTCAACGGGATCATTTAGCAGAGGAGAAGTATATTACAATTCTAAACTGGTATTATTTAGTACGGGAGAGCTACATTAGAACTCAACGGGAATCAGTCAGCAGAGGAGAAGTACATTGCAGTTCTAAACTGGTATTATTTAGCGCGGGAGAGCTACATTAGAACTCAACCGGGAATCAGTCAGCAGAGGAGAAGTACATTACAGTTCTTAAGTGGTATTATTTAGTACGGGAGAGCTGCATTAGAACTCAACGGGAATCAGTCAGCAGAGGAGAAGTACATCACAGTTCTAAACTAGTATTATTTAGTACGGGAGAGCTGCATTAGAACTCAACCGGGAATCAGTCAGTAGAGGAGAAGTACATCACAGTTCTAAACTAGTATTATTTAGTACGGGAGAGCTACATTAGAACTCAACGGGAATCAGTCAGTAGAGGAGAAGTACATCACAGTTCTAAACTAGTATTATTTAGTACGGGAGAGCTGCATTAGAACTCAACGGGAATCAGTCAGTAGAGGAGAAGTACATCACAGTTCTAAACTAGTATTATTTAGTACGGGAGAGCTACATTAGAACTCAACGGGAATCAGTCAGTAGAGGAGAAGTACATCACAGTTCTAAACTAGTATTATTTAGTACGGGAGAGCTACATTAGAACTCACCGGGAATCAGTCAGTAGAGGAGAAGTACATCACAGTTCTTAAGTGGTATTATTTAGTACGGGAGAGCTCCATTAGAACTCAACAGGAATCAGTCAGCAGAGGAGAAGTACATTACAGTTCTAAATTGGTATTATTTAGTACGGGAGAGCTGAATTAGAATTCAACGGGATCAGTCAGCAGAGGAGAAGTATATTACAATTCTAAACTGGTATTATTTAGTACGGGAGAGCTACATTAGAACTCAACGGGAATCAGTCAGCAGAGGAGAAGTACATTGCAGTTCTAAACTGGTATTATTTAGCGCGGGAGAGCTACATTAGAACTCACCGGGAATCAGTCAGCAGAGGAGAAGTACATTACAGTTCTTAAGTGGTATTATTTAGTACGGGAGAGCTGCATTAGAACTCAACGGGAATCAGTCAGCAGAGGAGAAGTACATCACAGTTCTAAACTAGTATTATTTAGTACGGGAGAGCTGCATTAGAACTCACCGGGAATCAGTCAGTAGAGGAGAAGTACATCACAGTTCTAAACTAGTATTATTTAGTACGGGAGAGCTGCATTAGAACTCAACGGGAATCAGTCAGTAGAGGAGAAGTACATCACAGTTCTAAACTAGTATTATTTAGTACGGGAGAGCTGCATTAGAACTCAACGGGAATCAGTCAGCAGAGGAGAAGTACATTACAGTTCTAAACTGGTATTATTTAGTACGGGAGAGCTACATTAGAACTCAACGGGAATCAGTCAGCAGAGGAGAAGTACATTACAGTTCTAAACTGGTATTATTTAGTACGGGAGAGCTACATTAGAACTCAACGGGAATCAGTCAGCAGAGGAGAAGTACATTACAGTTCTTAAGTGGTATTATTTAGTACGGGAGAGCTGCATTAGAACTCAACGGGAATCAGTCAGTAGAGGAGAAGTACATCACAGTTCTAAACTAGTATTATTTAGTACGGGAGAGCTGCATTAGAACTCACCGGGAATCAGTCAGTAGAGGAGAAGTACATCACAGTTCTAAACTAGTATTATTTAGTACGGGAGAGCTGCATTAGAACTCAACGGGAATCAGTCAGCAGAGGAGAAGTACATTGCAGTTCTAAACTGGTATTATTTAGCGCGGGAGAGCTACATTAGAACTCACCGGGAATCAGTCAGCAGAGGAGAAGTACATTACAGTTCTTAAGTGGTATTATTTAGTACGGGAGAGCTGCATTAGAACTCAACGGGAATCAGTCAGCAGAGAAGTACATTACAGTTCTTAAGTGGTATTATTTAGTACGGGAGTGCTACATTAGAACTCAACGGGAATCAGTCAGCAGAGAAGTACATTACAGTTCTTAAGTGGTATTATTTAGTACGGGAGAGCTGCATTAGAACTCAACGGGAAACAGTCAGCAGAGGAGAAGTACATTACAGTTCTCAATTGGCATTATTTAGCTACATTAGGAGTCAATGGGTGTCAGCAGAGTTCATGGTATTATCTAGCAAAAAATACATTATGGACCAGGGCTCACCGAATTACATATTGCATCTAAAATATATTTAAAAGTACTAGAGGATCGGAGTATTAGTATCTTAAAGAATTATTTAATTAAAGTACAGGCTGGTGCTACTGTTAATGGCGATATTGCTTTTTCCAATTTGCATGTCTGTTTTATATTTCGATAGATAATTTATTTATTATTTTGACTACTTTTAATAACAATTTCAAACCTGGGCGTACAGCGGAACATAATCGAGGCGGGCAGAAAATGTCTTTATCCGCATCCGTAAAGAAATGCATAACAAGCCATAATGAGTGGAGTGGCCAGGAGCGGTGTTGAAGGGGTGGGGAGGGGGAGTAAAGAAGAGAGAGAGAGAGAGGAGATGCCACGTGACTTGGTGGGGCGGAGGGAGGGAGGAGGGGACAATTACAGCCTGCAGAGTGAGCTGTTGACTGTCAGACTCAGACAGGGTCCGGTCGCTTCTATTGTACTACACTACACTTGTCCCGTCCGTGCAGCGTTTGAGGTTAGGTCCGTTGTGCTTCAGGACTTGCTAGTGTGTTACCTTTGTGATAGTTTTGAGGCCACGTTGTGACGTGGACAGTGCTACCGTCCAGTACTCGTGTGTCCGGAGTACTTTTGTGTTCAAGACTAATTAGTGATTTCCTCTGTGCTTGAAGATCGCTTTCTTCCGTTGGACCAGCTCTAATCCTCCGGAGTTCGACGGTGTCCTTCTTACTTGGACCGGAAATCAACAGTTTCTCCGGCAATTCAAATAAGGACCAAAAACTAATAAATATTCAATACCGGGTGGAAAAATATGGTGACATAAATAACGTTAAAGCCGAACACTGAGCGAAGTGTATGTTAATCCGACATTGTGCCGCAGGCCCCAGGATAATAGAGATCGGACAAGGGGGGGAAGTGTTGTGGGACGGAGTATTCGAAAATTATACCGTAGTGATAATGACGGTCCAGCGGCCCATCTCGGGTTCGGAGGATGAAGACATTAACCGTGGAGAAGAGTGGGGGTACAAGATGGAGTTCGGAAACAATGTGGTCCGATTGTTGGCGCAACAATGAAATAATCCGGCTAATTCCCGAGCATTGTAGTCGTAGACCAATCGGCATCTGTTTAATTGTCGGACAGAATCTTTCATTGTGGTCTGGAATGTTCATGGTGAACTCGTTGTTGTAGGCAATTGTGTTGTTTTGTGACAGTGAATTGTTCAAAATGCCCGAGAAGGAAGTGTATAATATGGCTCCTCCCCCGACAGGTCTGCCGTTCCAGTTTCCTTCGGCGTTCGCCGCCTTCCATGCACCGCTCCCGGTGGACCAGAGGACCCACGAAGGGAGGTACCTGTGGGATCCGACCTCCGGGAGAGTCCTCCACCCGGGAGGCGCAGGAACGGCCTTTCATCCTCCCGCCCATGGGTGAGTTTTGCTTAATTATGTAGTAACTGTGTGCAGATCCTAGAGTTAGATTAGACTCCAGAAAATTAAATTTGGTGGAAGGTTTTCTTAAAATTGGGCTTGCTATTTGGGCGCTTGCGTTAATGCATGGCTTTAGCTTCAGAAGTCAAGAAACTATTTCCTGTGAATAAGCATATCGTTACTAGATCTTTTTCAATTATATTTTGGAATACAGATAACATCACCCACCAAAATATAGTAAAAGCAGCTGTACATAAAGCATCAATAGCACAGCTGGTATATAAAGTAGTGGTGTTGAATCTGTACCTATGATCTCAATATAAATGCATACAAATTGTGGTAGCGTCTTCGTCTGAAGTCATTAGAAAGATGAACAAGTTATCCTTCGCTTTTGCTACCATTGTAAATTATGTGATCTTAAAAAGTAGAATAATCTCTGTTAAAACTTTCCATCTGTATACATAGTAAATTTACTTTAAAAAAAAAATCGATCAGCTTCTAAAATAAACGATAATTAATACATGTGCTAAAATTCACAACATAACCCACTGATTTGTTTTTAAAATGGGTTTGGTGCAGCTACAGATCTAATAACGGATTTAAGGGATACCGAGGAAAATATATTTCTATTTTAAGAATTTTGCATGTAATATAATGTTATAATTTATAATTCATTAAGTTGCATATCCATCAGTAGCGTAGTATCATGGTACAGCATGTACAAAATTAGATTCAGCTAATAAACTGTTCATCTTAAAATCCTACAGTACTATTGATTTCCTCTTGTTAAGTAGGTTATTTATGTTAGTCATTCGTGAAAGTCGGTCAATACAAGTAAACATGAAAGTAAACATTGCACCTAATTTGTTATTTAAGATTTTGCTTGACAATAGATTTGAATACGTTGCTATATCGGCAAGGTTTAAGAAAAACTCTGCCGTGTCCTATTCATAACCAAAATATCTCTCAATGGCGTTTTCATATTTTTGAAGTATTAAGGTTAGAAATAGCAAATTATTTGGGGTGCACTGATAAAAATTAAAAAGGTAAAAATATAATTTTTACTCGGGCTATGGGGTCAATATTGTAATGCGTTTCATAAAAATTGGCATATATTGTGCATATTTCGAAACTAAAGTCAATATTAGGGATACACCAAGAACAAAGCTAAATATAAATTGAATCGTCTATAACTCGATAAATTCAGTTTATTTTCATATATTTTTCTAGAACATTTATTTTTACTATAAGTAGTATATTTAGTGTAGCCATTTATTGCAGTCAAAGTATTTTGTTCTTAACTCTCAGTATATTTCGAATGTTTTTCTAAAAATTTTATTCCGTGCAAACAAAGTGTTTTTGCATTGATCAAACCAAATGCGATCGCTTATGCGTTTTTATTGTGAACGATTTATGGTGGATTCTATTTGGCAAATTAATTATGTTCTTCCTGATTATTCAACTATATTAAAGCCAATATTAATAACGGGCATTGCTATAAGATATTTAGTATAAACTAAATTAGAATAATTGGATGCTACAAATCCCTAAAGCTCGATAATTTACAGTGGGTAGGAATTATCCCCGTGAATACAGTATGTGTGATACAGTATTAATGATTTTCTCGTAATGTATTTATATTTCATAGTAAATCATTAAAAAAAATTAAATATTCTAACAGAATATTAAGTTAATTTTTAATGTTAGTTTACTGTATAAGTAAAATTTACATTTAACGTTACAGTGAAATGAAAATTTATTTAAAATTCGTGATTGACAAAGTAATTTGTGTGATATAAAAAATACGATCACTTTAACTTTAGTGAGTGTAATTCTATCACAATAAATAGGTAATTTTTAAAAATAACAATCTCCTAATTTAGACACCAAATATCCCTCCCTTTCGTTATAAATGTTTAGCCTTGATCATCAGCACAGTACCGTTCTGATATATTGTTTTCAGTACTGAATCAATTGCTAAAGAGCGTTAACAATCTTCTTAAATCAAAATATTTCTAGGCAATCTGTACGGTATTTTGACTTTTGCAGTGTAAAATATATATCCGGTTTGAATATGAAATATAATAAATGGAAAAAGTAAAATGAATTGTTATATGTATACATGTATAATTAATTATTTGTTATGCCAAAAACAATCTTACATTAATACATTTAAACGCTTAATTAATTGTACATATATTAAAAACAAATTATTCTCTTCCTTCTCAAAACATGTACCACATAGGGTTATGAATGCATTACATTATCCTGAAAGTATACAAATAAATTAAAATTAGGACATGATTTAGTCAATCAATTCTTAATATATAAATTGTTTTAAATTTAATGAAAGGATAAAATTTGAAAGAAATTTCAGGAATTAAATAAAATAATTAAAAAAATAATGTCTTAAGATAAATTTTAATCTGGGTAGTTTATTAAAATTAAAACGCGTTCTTTTAAAATATTGATTGGTATCTAACTATTTACTTGAACAGAAACAATCACAGCAATGCGTTTTAACTAAAAGATCTTCAATTCAGGAAAAAACGTATACATGTTTGCGTTTATTTAGGATTTTACAGTATTGGCCATTGTATACTAACTTTTTAGTTATGTGAGATTTCTTACAACAAACAAATCCATTTTTCCGCCCATACTTACAAGATTTTATCCATTCAAAATGTACAAATCTGTAACATATTTTACTTTGTCACTCAAGATATTGTCAGACTTTCCACTATTGGATTTTAGAAAACTGTAATTTCATTATATAGTACTGTAACATTTGCATCATGGTAAAAATAAAACTAACTAAATTAGGAAAGTGTATTACATTTTTTGCATTATTAAATCTTGAATCCGTACATAAACGATACGTTTTATCGTAATGGAAGATATGAATGAGTTAAATTGATTGAGTAACAGTTGTATTTTAGCAGCATCAAGACGAAACTCAAGTTATTAAAACAATGATTTAACTACTTACAATATATTCAAGGTTCATTTATTTATTGAGAGTAATAATAAAATAATGTCTTCAATAAATAAACGTTTCTTTACGATATTTCGTTTTTATTCTTGGATTGATTTCATAAAGCGGCGAAACCTTTGCATTGGCGATCGTGCTTCATGCGTTTGGAGATAAATGTCACTAGCACAATTCATGCAGTTTCATTTGATATTTCGTTTTAATTTGTTTGATTACTAGTGCTTTTATAAGCTTAAAGATATGAACATACCCCGTTATTTCTTATAAAGAGTACAAATTAAGAAGTATAATTTTCAAGAAGTTCACAAATTATATGTTTTTAAATAAACTTACAATATTATGTCGCAAGTAGACAGCCGTTATAGGAATTATTAACCACATTAAAGCTTTTGTTCTTTTGTTTTAAGCATTAAACTGTTTGTGCCAAACTTTCTTTTTGTAGTTATATCAAATGTTTAAAATAATAGCTTGAGTTTTGTTCCGTATATCATCTTGCATTTTTCTTGCAAACGTGTTGTTTTATATTTATAAAAATTAAAACATTTAATTTGGCAGTTATTGTATGATTGTATACAAGTTTTGTGGTTGTTTCTACTTTTTCTGTTGTTAACGATTGGCGTAGAATAAGCAACTATCTTCCAACAAAATTTACCACTAACTTATTTATATAAATAATTCCTATTTTCAATCATAATACAATCAAGTACTTGATTGCAATGAACTTAATATGATTATGTCTCGTGAATTTAAATACGAAATATAATGGATCTAATTTTAAATGTTACCACATTCCAAACGCTTAAAAGAGAAGGGCTTAAATCTAATGGTTTGCGCATACTCAACAAACGTATTGCGATTTTAAAGGTAATGTGGTATTATTCAGCAAAGCAAATTTAAATTAAATAAAGATAATTATAAACTAATTATGCGAGGTGTAGCAATCTTCGATAGAAGTTATCCTTACTATTTTTTATTAGTTTCAGTTCTGTCATATTTTTAATCAGTAAAATATAGCATAACGTCTCATAATTTTAAGACGAAGTGTGTTTTTGTTTTCATAAATATAATGAATTAAGTTTGGGTCTTACTTCAGTAATAGTAGTATATAGATTTGTGAAACTGTTCTAATGGAAACAAATATCGTGTTGCCTTCAGCATTAATAAATTAGATTATAAAATACGAATAAAATATACAATTAATAAAAAAACACTATTGCACAAGGAGTCAAGTCCGTTAGATGATGATCTAAAAACCTTCATTAAAAAAAAAATTGACTAAAGGTAAATAGCACGTTTTGGGAAAACTAATTAAACAGGATTTAAAACTGTAAACCCTCTTCACACAGCATTAGTTTATATTAGTATTTATTGTTATATTCATATTCCATGACTAAAGTGCGCCTTTTTTTAATACGAAATTAAATCTAAATCTTTCAAAACTCATGGGTGAATTTTTACTTAAATTTAGGATCATTAATTTCGCAAACCAAAGCATACGAAGTATCTTTCTTTTAGATTATAAATGGACGTGTTTATGTTTTAATAGTAAATCAAATATATATTAAGTTTGATATATGACCGTAATAATTACAGTACAAGACACTATTAAAAATACTAAAGCTACAACTACAAACTGTACAGTATGGTACAATTAATATCAGCAAAAATCGTCACAGTGACGTCAGATAAGTAAAATGTCGGATAACCAAGAACCTTTAGTATTTATATTTGATATTTAGAAATTATCACTAGAACTGGTATTTTAATAATGTATGATATATCATTAAGGTGTTTACTTGCGAAAAGGGTGTGATAAAATGAGTCCCAAATGTACTTGAAGTTGGCCCGTTTACGGACATTGCAAAATATGACATAATCCTTGTATATTTATGAATATGACGTAGTTTTTCGATAGTGAATGAGGTTTGAAGGGTAAACATTGAAATAACGGTAAAGGATCGAATTCGTACCATGAAACACAATACGATATGAGTTGAATATCATTACATTCTCTATCATGTAGGAGAAAATTAAGTAATTGTTATAACACTTCTACGTGTCTTGGTCGTCTGCTTAATAAATTATTAAATAACAGTTGAGAAAATTATTCATTTCTTAAAAATTATTCGTGGACAGATATTAACAAACTGTTAAAAATACTAGTCTGTATTTTTATAATAATATTCAATAAGAACTTTGTTGTAATTGAAACCTTGATGGTATTTTTGTTTTCTTTTATATGCCAAATGTAATAGTAAGCAAATTACGTTGACTTGTGTTTTATAACTTTTCAATAATTTAACTTCGGGTTGTTATCAAACTGTTACATAAAAAATTCAGTGCTTCTAAAGGAACACAAATTATGATCTCAGGGGTGTTTAACTTGTTGAGGAGAAGCTAACGCTAAGATACTGGATATCATTAAAATTTCAGGACTGGAGCTTTTAATTCATGATTTTTAGCCCTGTTCCATAATAGTTTACAACAATAAACACCAAACTTAAACCCCCTGCAACATAATTATGTGGCCGAGAACTGTATATAAACAATAAATTCATTATTAAGTAGTGTCTTGTTCAGAAACGTAAACTGCCACTATGAGGACGTTGTATACAATATTGATGGTTAGTTTTGACTTATACTATTATTGGTATATTATTTCACTCGTTCTGAGGTGGTTAGTCGTTAAAATATTCTGCAGCGAATACTCCGTCCACCTAGAGTTTATATACAATGATATCATGCATACGAAATTAACACGGTAAGAGTACCCATAAAAATACAAAAGTAAATACTAACATTAACAATTGTATACTTATGAAGGTCAAACTATCGGTAAATAACGTTCAGATATTTTAATAGTTCATCGTTCTTTCTAACCAACTCTTTTGACTGTTATGGTTAAGTATGATGATAAGTAAATTTCGTGAAAAACAGAGTTCGAAATAGGGTAACTCACTAATAGATGGAAACTAAAAACAATTTGATGCAGTAATGAAAATTAATGGTAGAAGAATCTTCCGACAGATGTAAAATTCTGCTTCACCTTGCCAGTTTTTATACAATAGTTTTAAAATTTAAGTAACAATTTTTTCTTGTCATCATCCTTTAGTCGGATTATTACTGATGCCTCGAATATTGCTATTATAACGAAAATCTAATGCGATAACGAGACAGCTGCACTGTTCTTCGCATGGAGTCTGCAAAAGTGAAAAAACGAATTCCAAGAAAGGACTTATATTCCAGGAAGACCTGGAATCCTCATTAATAGTGTTTCTTGTTGTAATCCTCATTAAGAAAAGCTGGGTGCAGCTGGATTGTACACAAAATTAGAAACGATTTCTGTCGCTCTGACACCTCTGTCATTCTGCCAGTGTAGGTAATCCAGTAGAAGATTATTTTGTGGCACGCTTTAATGTGAATCCTTTTTCATACATTTAAAAATTAAGTGTTCTTAGAGTATTTTAGAATTTTTAGAAAACACACTTTCTAATTACACAATTTATTGTACTGTGCGTTGAAATATTTTACCTTTGAGAAAGAACGCTCCTCTAGCCACCAGTCCTTCACGCTTATTATTTGCACAGGCGCTCTTAAGGTTTAGTAAATACCGGCGTTGATTAGAGTACATCAATGCACGTGAGTGTGCTAAATTTATATACATTTTTCTCCCCATATATGGTGTCTTAAGACACTTGTAGTACTAAAACTAACAAAATGTTATTGTTAAATGAAGTACTGCAATGCCTTAGATAAGGTTATACTAGTCGCAACTGTGATGGTTTCAGATAGAGAAATAACATTTACGAGTAAAAGTGACAAACTAAGTAACTAGGTGGGTCTTGGAATGATTTATCGAACTCTTCCCAAACAGAATTCAAATGGGTAAACATCTAAGAGGTGACACTTATTTACGGAATACTAGCAGAACTGCGAAATTACCATTATTGTGACACACACATCTAAACTCACATGATTTAGTTTAACATCCAATGATACTAAAGTTTCCTCCGTGATAGAAAGGGAATAAAAATACTAGATTTACTTCATAATAATTACTGTAATATTGGGATTTTGTTTTCTTGTACTATTTCAGCTCTTACTCAGGTTCTGTGTACGACTCAGGGTGAAATTATTTTGTGAAAATCTCAGCAATACTTATATGATTGGTATAGTATTCAAGATTCCAAATAATAGTTATGTACCTTCATATTATTTCGAGATGGTTTCTTTACATAAAATGTGTATTCCTTCCGATTCTGTCTAGGGGCGTTTCTTTTTAGCTAGGGAACATATTGATTGGAATTGATTATTATTTTTTAAGCTCATAATAATAATTTATTGCGTGCTTTTGTGCACGTGCAGGTTGTAATTATTTAAAAATTAATAATATTTACTACATTTCTATTTAATGCTTTGTATTTGGTATATCTTGAATAACGCATGGTTGTAAATGAGCATCTATAATTTTATATGTTGGTTGTAATTTATGGAGATTAGTTTTATATACTCATTTCTGTTTCGGCTAAACCAACAAAAATTACGAAGCCCATTTATAGTGCAATTTACGTTTTACTAAGTTAACTTGTTTGTTCACGTTTGTGGACTTAATATATCTTTTCGGCATCTAACCGTTTAAGCTATTTATAGAATTAGGTGCTTTTAGAGGTCGATTATGAATTCGATAATGGATTGTGTTGTTATTCAGTACGGAAAAGCTATGTTGGTTAATTCTCAGCTGTTTGTTTCATATTTACTCATAAACATTCGTGATTTTGTAATTATTTGGTAATCCACATATTGCTTATCGTGTTCATCGCTTAAGTATAGTGTTAAGGTAAACTTCCCTTCCACCCTTTTATTATCCTTTTTTCATTTTAATTAATTTTGTATCTTAAAAATTAATTAATCATCGTAACCAAGCCATATTAGATGATCCTGGGAAATCTTCAATGTGTGTTATGGATATTTAATCCAATTTCATGGATTTTTTTTGTTTTCCCTGTAAAACAAATACGTTTTTATTAAACACGTGAAGTTTTGTATTTACCTATAGTTCCATCTTATATGCTGAAAGAAGTAAGTTACTTATTTTTATATTGACAATTAGTTTTATCTCAAGGTTTGGTAGAAAATCTGGCATTAAAGTAATAACGACTTGAACATTGTTGTCGCTGTCGCACAAGCCTCCGACTTACAAATCTATTTAAATACATTAAAATCACAACTGTATAACTTTTAAAATCAGTCCGGAAAAATGTATGTGTATTGTTTGTCTTACTTGCAGGAACCATTATGTAATACTGGTAACATAAGTTATATCGGCAATATAAAATCTATACACGTGGTTTCTACACAACTTTGTCCGTTTTTGTGGGTATCTTCAGAGGCAAAAAGTTGAAAATAACTCTGCATTACTCAATTTAGCATATCCATAGTCACACCTTTAGTGCAGTGCTTTAGCGATTAAATATTAAATTTTTTTTAAACAAATTGTTTAATGTGTTAGTACCGTTTTATAATATGAGTGAGAACACAAAGAGAACTGAGGTAATATTTATGTCACACAATGGCGTGAGAGGGTTGGTGGGAAATAACGGGATTTCAAAATAAACCTCGTTTTTGAGAACGTCCTCTTGACATATTTTAGAGAACTCACTGTAAAAGATGTGCCTAGATCTTTTCCAGAAACGCGGCAATAACTCATCGGATGCGTTGGAATCAGTCGGGCCTATATAGTTGATGTCCACCTTTTCCAAAAGTGACAGAACACAAAGGTGACAGTTTTGTGGCGGCCTCTGTGATTTACGGCCCTCCTTGTCACCTGCCAGCGCTGGTCTTCCTTCCACTTCCCAAAGGCGCCTGCCGGCCGCCACTCACGTCCCTGGACACCCTGGCCAGAAACCCGTTAAATGGACGTCCCATTCCCTGCCATCGAGTACACATCGTAAATAATATACACAGTATCATAACCGTCTCTGGACCGTTGGAGCCAAGCCCTCAAGGTTTCTTTGACCTGTCAAAAAAAACAAAGGTTAAGCTCAAATTCTTAGAAATTATCAATATAACACCATAACCTTTTAACAGGTTCATATACAGTAATAAAAAATATATTTTCTCGTTTAAAATTCGTTTCCTTGACGGCGATAGATCCGAACATGCTGTTGAAATATGTGTTTGTGTATACCACGTGTGTAAATTCATATGGATACCATATGAGCCAATAAAACATACCTTTGTATGTTATTAATGTCCTCCCCATTAAGAACGGCACTAACTTCATACTCTAGGCTGATAAGTATTCTACCCGCAATATAAAAACTTGTACGGAGTTATAATATTAACCTGAAGTCTGAATTAATTTCAAATCAAAGGATTTAATTTAAGTTCAACGTGTTGTGGGATCACTGAATAACTTTCATAAAACGACGCATGAAATGGATATTTATTTATTACGGAGTGTGTAACATGAGAGTGGACCACATGTAGCAAGGCTTTCGGCAGTCACAAGAAGTCTTAGACATCTTTTTGTCCTCAGTGGCCTGCTCTGATCCTATTTATCAGAAGGATTGCAAGGTGTAAAACATCCATGCCATGGCGTTTCACTGGCAATGTTACTTCTTAGCTGCCAGAGGTTTCAATTCTTCCTTGGCTCTTTGTGGGAACGATATTCACACTGCACTTGAGCGTTGAAAACACCACGTGTAAACAGACCACTTGAAAATTTACGTACGATGTGAGAAGCTCTATCAACGCCTACTTACAGAGCCAGTGATGATAGCCAAAACATAGTGAAGTGGATTGGCGATGACGGGTTCCCAATGTAATTTGTTGAAAGAGCTCGGTCAAACTGAGTAGGATTGATACGTTGATGGCCAGGGGACACTTTCTAGAGTACTGCACCAAGGTCAAAAGTTTCAGTTGGACAATAAACCCTGCTGGGAAGGACATAGTCACGGAGATTTGTAGAAAGGTCCCCGCATTAGTTCGTTCGCTCAAAGGACTACGATCGAGGAATACAAAACTATTGTGTACGTTGAGTTATAAATTAAATTAAATATTTAAAAAAAAGCTTGCAAAAATTCTTCAAGTATAGTCAGTAGTAACATCTTTCTCCAAATTTTTAGTTTATAATCCGTGGAAGAATAAGAGGTATTTCCACTTGTTCGTTGTTGAGTTCTTTATCATTTATTTATTTGACAAGACAAGAAGAATACTTACAATGTCATCATAATACCTAACATCAAACGGGACTAAACATATATTGACAAATCATAATTATTAGTTTTTAATATTTTAATATATTTAATGAAAAGAATAATAAACTGTGGTAACGTTTTCAGCAGAAAATATTCCTCATGCAAAATTATGTACCAATCAATAAATAACAAACAATAAACTATGGAAATAGTAAAACATTGATAAATTTTGATTTGAATAACGAAACGAACAAAACTTTTGTATTGTAAAAAGTGCAATAACAATCGGTACATAGTATGGAAATAACTGACATGATAAAAATAAATTAGGTACATAAATTAAAGCATGTAACAATAATACTAAAACAAAACATTTCAGTATTTATAAGTAGTAATAATAATAATAATAAGATAAAGAGAACTTATAGTTTCAGGAAAAAATATTGCTGGAATGCAGAAAATGAAATCCAATAAACACACAGAATCAATCACCATAACCTTTGACATTTTGAGTAATATTGATCGTGAATACTTTTCCTATTTTTATCATACACATTGATGTCCGTTTTATCTTTGCGCCAGCATAACAACATATGTGGTTTAGAAGTACTCGAGACTAGTCAAGCCTAAGATATTTTGGACATGGCACTGGTGGAGAATGAAAGTATTGTTGTATTAAATTAAATACAATTTCCTTTGTATAACTGAAAATATAAATTATTGATATATTGTCTAACCTATATTAGTTTTCGATCCCTACCAAGTGTTGAGTTGATATACGTCCCCAGTCAATAAATAATCAAAATTAATGCTTAGGCTTACACATGAAAAGTACCGTAATGTAGACACTAGTTTTTTTTATATAAAACAACGCCCAGATCAGACTGAGGTAAGTTTTTATGATATTTTCTACCTTAGTTCCAGAGGTATTAGTGAATTAAATTTGTTTATAATATCGATATGGGAGTGTCCTTTGCAAGGAACCTATGCCTCTCCAGGTGTACCAGAAACGGTTTATACGGAATACAGTGCAATCACATGGCAATTTAAGTATGAGGCTCGGAGGAACGCCTGAACCAAGAAAGTCCGAACCTTCCGCCTGATGGCATGTAGAATCACGAAAAGGGAAGACGCAGCACCACACCGGGTGTCTCCCAGTCACGGGATTGAGACGTTGGCAGTGTATCAAACCCAGGCTCGTGACGGCTCTCTCACGCCCACACGGGCTTGGGGCTCGGCTGGGAGAAAGCTGGTCGGCCATATTGGAGATTACCGGTACTGAACTGGCCCTCCATACAGACTTGCCCCTCCGTGATATCCTTTGTGTATCCGCGTTAGAAACTACCGATAGAAGTCCAGAGGGTTTCCAGAAAACTCATTGCCTCCGTGGTGCTCCTTTCGCTGACTAAAGTCCAACACGGCGTCCACCCCATCGATATCCTTCCATGATAGCGATTTTGACCAAATTCTAGCGGTGGTTTTAGGGATTTGTAGGCCCTAACCGATATTCTTTGGAGCCGTATTAGCAGTTACGCGTAATACGCGGATCGTACAGATTGGCCCGTCCATCAGAGCGGTTTAGCCGTCTTAATCCGTACTATAGACTGCCAGACGTGTGTGACGTAAAGAAATTTGAATCATAGTGATATTCTCGTACCTGTTTTTAAATCACAGTTACTGTTAGTTAACTAGTAGTTTACAGGGCAAACCGTATAATTTAGCCCCCCATGGTATCACATAACCGTGAAATCCACACAGATTTTGCCCTTCACCTTGAGACAATCAACAAAATGTTTCAGTATTACAAATACTACGTAGGCCTCGCTGACTTATGTGATAACATTGTTATTGTCTTCACGTCATGCTGAACATTATTAAATATTCAGACTGCGCACTGCTCACACAAAATTTGGGCTCTCTAATCCTTCCGCGAAACTTCCTCAAACTGTTAGTTATTACTGCTGACATGAAGTCCTTTAATCTAACTTCTCTAGGATCCATGCCATACTGAAACGACTCTTCTGAAGCGATTTCCATGAAATGTACATTTTACCTATTTACAATGACGTAGAGGACGATTTATATTCATTATTTCTCAAAGCGAGCTGCGATGGTGAAATTTATTGATAGTAACACCGGATTCTGGTAGTGTGCAGTGGAAGCATTTGGCTGTTCATTTGAACATGTTACAGCGGCGTAAGACTAAGTCCTTTTAAGTTCAGCAAACTTATGTCTACCCGGCAAGTCATTCTATCAAGGAAGGGTAGCGTTTCTTGAGAATGTTTGAAGTATTAAAATGATGCACCACTACTCCATCAACTAATCCCGATTTACTCACCGCTCCACTCCTTCTCCTTACATCTCATTAGTGCTCATATATCCAATGCTTATACGGGTAAACACTGTCTATAGTAGACGTTATACAGATTTACCTCTCGCGATTTCTTGATATTTTTTTCATTTGGCTCTATGGCGATGTTTTATTGCCCAGCATTAAATTCATACAATTAGAGTGTGACTTTTATCATATTAACCAAACTTAATGAGCATTCAAAGTTAGTGCGACTGATATATGACGTGGATTAATTTCTTGTATTGTTACAATTTTCTTAGACTACATTTTGTTTGTCGTAACTAAATCCCGTAGCTCTATCCAGATGTTGAACCATTATGTGAATTATTTCGTCCTTTACGTGGACATTAACTAGAAAATACTAGGAAGATGGCTGAAATTCGGTGAAAATTGCTTAGTCGTAATCAGTCCAAACTCTAAGCGTTTTCTACAACTAAAAGAATCTTTCGAAGTTTCCGAGAACTTTTGTCAATTTTGAGCCTTAGTCATCTGTAGATCTCTCTATATAGATTCGCTATTATCTTCCATTCTTGAACATAATTGAAATATTTCTGCAGTGATTAACCAAGGAAGTTCTAAAATTAATAAACAGTAACAGAAAGGAGCGTTGCAACCTGAAACTAATTAAAGTTCTCCCTCCACATTATTCTTGAAGGAACGAACAAGAAGACGGGCAAAGGCAGACAGCCGACAGGGCGTGAAGTATGGGTGTCACAGAGATTCATTGGCTGTTACCAATAATGAGGGTAGAGGGTGGGAGTCCTGGTACAGGCAGCACCCCTAGACTGGCGGAACCCAGGACCGGGTCTGCACCTGCCAGCAGAGGCACCTGTGCCATCAACAGGTGTCTTATCGGTGTCACTCTTGATTTGTAATGCTTCTTCCTTATAAATATAGCCTTGAAGGGGGGAGACGATGGACAAAAATGGTAGTAAAGTCTAATAAGATTTTCATCCTGTTAAATAAAATATTTTCAGGTGTAATTGGAGAAATTTCTTGAAAATCAGCTTATCAGTTTTACAAAAATGGCTTATATCTTCAAGAAAAGTACAAAATATAAACAATAAATTAAGAATACATGGGGTTTTAAAAGGACTGTCAGTGAATTGCAAGTTTTAAGGAGTGCGAAGCTACTAATTTCGTTATGATTTAGCAGGATATAATTAGGTAGTACGATATTAATCCAATTTTATATCTTCAAAAAAATTAAATAGTTTTCTTATAAAAACTTGTTATTGATATGTGAAATATACTCTACAAAGTGTTTAGTGAACAGTGTTCCTCACAGGTGTGACTTTTTTTAGGTGTGAAATAATGCTAAGTTTTAATATATGAAACTGCAGGGATGTTGTATATTGTTCTAAATTTAAAACATCGTGCCTAAAGCGGATGTAGGGAGAGAGAAATAAACCATACACGCCTGCAAAAGTTTGACACTTTTGTTTAACTGTAACACTAAAATAAAGGTCATTTCTGGCCGAATTTCAGTTACCTCTTATCAATTGAAAATTGTACTTTTCTCGTGTCTGTTTATTTAACGTTAAAATATCAAGAGCCTCGAATGTTTGTAAACACTGGCGCAAAAATCAACATTGTTTACAGAGGTTCTTCACCTCTGTGAGATGAGTGGTGGCTGGCGCTGCACAGAGTTCAACAAGGGTAAGGTAGGATCGTGCATCTGTTACAACACATTAACACCGCTACACTCCGCGGTCTGCAAGCATCAATGCATTAGCATCTAGCATTCGTGCCAGAGGAAGGACAACTTGAGTTGTAGGTATCAGGCGGGTTTGTGTTATATCGGTTCGCAGTCTTTGGTATGGTACAACATTTAATTGTAGATGTCCTAGAAGGACTTCTTCAGATTGCGAATGTCTGATGGATGGAGCTTTTAAATTACAACACGCCATGTTCTATTTTTATAGTATATACGAAATACTTAACAGTTTTTTCTGACCATATGATTTGAGCCCGCTTTTCCTTTAAATAATGTTCATTCCTTGAAGATTAACCAAGCTCCGATTTATCCTAAGAAGCTAATTTCAGTTTCTAATTAGATATTCGTACTTTTAATTGATGTTAATATGTTGAATCCTGACAGCTGGAAATGGTGCACTGGGACAATGTGGTGGGGAAAATTGAAAGGTACCTTAAGAATTTGCTAATGCTGTACTTTTCAAAAATAGCTCATGCAACATTACTCATCGCTCTACTCTCACCTAAAATTTGTAATTAGCAATTTCATCTTTTGATTTAATAATCTTCATTTTACTCTCTGTTTCCTTTTTCTTTATTCATCGTTTAATTGCTCCATTTAACTACGATTGAACTCCATTGCTCACTGGTATAACCGATTCTAAACTGGAATGTGTAGTGGACTAAATAAAATGACGAAAATTCGTCACATCGGTTATACTTAAAGTATTAAATACAGATTTAACAGTATCGGCGATACTTGCACGAGGCAAACTCAGTATTTGTGCGGCGGACACAAGGAACAGTCGTGGGACCGATACTTTTCTAATCAGTGCAGTAACAATAAAAGGCCTGGCTGGCCGGCAAACCGCGCATGTCCTGGACCTGTATCGCCACACCTCCGTCGTGTTATGGTAATGCGTGATCGCGCAGCTTGCAATTCAAATCGCCCCAAGTAACAAGCGCAGGCTTGCTCCGCTCGCATCGCTTTATGACTCCCGGGGGAGCAAAGGGACATGTGTCTGGTTGGCCTGGGCGTTGTACTCACTGCAAGCGGAACGGGGACAACGCTGTTTCGTTCGAAGATCGTATTGGGTGGACAAGACCAATTCGTTTCCAATATCCTTTCCTCTTACTAAGGATACTTGCACCTAAATCGTGATGTGATTTGGTCCAAGAATCACAATTCCAATCTAGAAACAGACCCACATTTCTCCCCCTTTTACAAGTCTACTAGAGTAATCACTTCAACTTTTGATCCATCCTAAAACCAGAAACCTACCATCCGACAGACCGAGAGAGGAGGTCCGGACCACAAATCACGAAAGTATTTGCCGATCATAACAGTAATACCTGGGACAAGATCTTTATCATTCTAACTCAATTTACCCTTCTGTCAACAAACACATCGTATTCTAGAGGAAGAGAATTCCCTTCCGATCTACAGTTGGGGGCTGCCTCTAGTTACACTCAAGAGCCAATTATTCGTCTCTACTTAATGTAGGCATACAATGTGTGTCTTTCCTATCGAGAAAATGTATGCTGTCAAGCGCAGTGGCGAGCACCATGATAATGCAATTCCATAACCACCCTCAAAGGTCTCCCCCGGCTACAGCTCAAAACAGTTGAAAGCCATGCCCGGGAGAAAATTCCGCTCAATAGTAACTGTTCATCCCTATCAACCACAGTTTTCCCGTCCCATCTCAAAAATGTGTATAATCTCTTCTTACAGCTGCCGTGCCGCCTCAATTAAGGTATCAATATTTTATAGAGTTGTTTATGTTGATTGGACTGCCCAATTATCAGATGTTTGGATGGTCAATTAAAAACTGGTCCTTCGGGCCGGATCGCATTGAGACATAACCTACCCGGCCACTCGCGTTCGCCTCGCCTAGAAACGGTTATTGAATCTTATTGAAATTCGCTTTTCATTTTAGGCTGGTTTATTACTCCGTGGGTTGAGAGCGTCGTAAAATTCGTAATTGAACATGCCAATGATAAATTGCTCGTGAGTTAAAGGGGTATTTGAATATTATCAATAACCAGAATGATTGTTTTAAATGTTTCTTCTTGTTGATTGGAATGTTTTAACGGTATATAAACAACGGAGATCACCCGCTAAAAATGTATAGCTATAGGTTTATACCAACATTGATATTTAAGTGAATTTTACTTTTTGTGAAACGCTGTTAATCATTGTATTGTAGATATCAGCTACGATTGCTTGTTAGTTTAATGTGTAGTCAAATCGTTTAATCATAAAATAGCCGTGTTTTTGTTATTTGATTTCAAATCAAAATAATTATTTTGAACTCTTCAGCATTCAATTACTAGTAAATTGTTTCTGCTACATGTGAAAGTAAATGCTAGGTACTGTGCTCCATCAGATTGTTCATAGCGTCCATTGAGGGTGCAGCGTGGCGATAGGTGATGAGAACCCGAGCTTGAGAAGATAATGACGAGGACAAAGGAGGTGGCGGCGTCAGGTTGAAAGAGCCACGAAAGGCCCCAGTAGAATAGACCGCTTACTGTTTTTGGTCAGATTTTGCAGAAGTAGAGTAAATTGGTTCGGCGAAGTAGGCTGTCCGAAAAACATTGAAGAGCGGTGATAGAATAGGGCGAGGCCTCAAGGGCTTTGGGACAAGTGTTTTAGTAATTGTGAGCTTTGTCGTTCCTGTTAAGGTTTTTTCTTTGCCCCAATGCAGTGAAGAACATTTCGTGACAGGAGAATTGGGCACTTTTTCTCTGTAGGTTTAACTCACTTATAATTTGACAGGAAAGACGTTATCAATCCCTTTTACTGTGTAGATTCTTTATGTCAAGTTATCGTAGGATAAATGCCGTATGATGATGAGCTCTTTCCGATACCATTTAATTTCTTCCTTGTCTTCAAATCATTATTAAATAGGCTGATCATAATATTCTCCCATGCAGTAAACACAGTGAATGTAAATGTTTGAATTAAGGGTTCTACCTACTCGTCAGTGCTTTCGATTGACAAGTTTACGTGTTTGTTCCTGAGTACTTTCTAGGCAGTTCTCACATAAGCTATAAAACACTCAGCAGACTCACCAGTAGGTCCTGACTCATTCAAGTTTTATTACTCCGGCTGTAAACACTTTAGCGGCATTAATATGATAAATTATCTTTTATCTTCTGGATCACGCTCGCTTGACGTCAGTGGTTGTTGCCAATTTCGTCATTTGTAGGTGTAGCGTGCCTTGTATACATTAAGACAGCTATAACTCTATTATACTCTGCGAATAATAATGTTTTCAATTATTCAGCTGCAGGTCTCTAACTCCAAATAAATATTCAGTGTTTTATAGCATGACCACCCCAATGGAATTCCTCTTGCTTGTTTGCGTGTCCTTCATTTTTATTCCAATATGTAAGATACTCTAGGTGTTGTATCGCCATATATATATATATATATATATATATATATATATATATATATATATATATATATATATATATATAGTCTTCAAATATATTTGTATTGCCGGATACGAGCATATCTGTAGTAATGTGGCAGTTAAATGTCCGTATATATTAGACTATACACGCCATAGATTCCAGTCATAGCCTACTGTAATCTGCTGGTTGGTAATAGAGCATATACATAGTCCTGAAGTAGTTCAGTTAGTCGGGTTGAAGCACTGAAGAGTTCAGTATCCGCTTTAGTCAGTTTAAAACAGTTTACCGATAGTAGGATGATTTCTGTATATGGAACCCTGGAAACTGTTATCAGATTAGACGAGCGTATCGATATTGATAGAGTAGTTAGGTTAACTTCAGTATCAAGAACGCTGGAGAGTCCATTAATGGACTACTGTTATCAGATTATACGAGCATATCGATATTGATAGAGTAGTTAACTTACCCTCAGTATTGGGATAAATCATCTGGCAACGACCACGCATGCGCTCTGATGTCACCACATTCCCTGCGTTATTTATACGCCAACCGCATCTCTCCCACTGTGCTCTGAGCCACATTTATCAACTTTACTGTCCTTATCCGTTTTTTACGATGGTCCACACTCTTTTGTTTGTAACCCGCTGAAATCCAGAGAGTAGTTAGCATTCGGTGTTTTTTGCTGTACCTTTAAATAGAAGTTTTGACCTTAGGATCAGTATAACTGGATGGATAGTAAATTTCAGATGCTACGGCTTTACGTGAACATGTAAACAGTCTGTAAAGTAAAATTATCATTGTTAACAAATACAATCCTGTTGATAAATAAATAAATTGGAAACAAACCGTCCGAAATGGAAAGACACAAATTTAAATGTTGTCCGAATGGCAAGTGTCCGAAAACTGATTGGAGCGCTGCAGCGGGTAAAACGTGAACGAAGTGAATGTAAAAATTAAAAACAGACCGTTCTAAAAATTAATATCAGCAATTTTTTTTTGTTATAGTTTTATTGCTTCGGGTTGTTAATTAAAAGTAATATTATGTAATCAATTTTTAACGAACATATCACTATGTAAATTAATTTTGGAGAGCAACGAAAACATACAAACTACTGAATATTTACAACTAAGGGACCACTAACGATATAGCGTGTGCTTCTTATTTATAATCTGTATACTACTCTATTATTATTGATAAACAATATAATGATAATACATTAAATATCTAACGGGTCTAACCTTTGTTATTTTTTTATTAAAACAAGTCCCCCTTCAACTAAAACAATCAGATCAAATCACATCTTTATTCTGTATTCTAGCTTTGTTTAAATAAGTCTAGGAAACTGTTTTTACAATTATTGCAAGAATTAAGTACAATTTTATATATAATTCATCAAATATCTCGTTTGCTACTTGACGTTTTACGCTTACGCTTATTTGGAATTATAAAAGCACGAACTTTAAAATAATAATACTTATTTAATTTGGGATCATTGAGAAGATATGTGATTGAAGGCGTACTTGGAAACTTTCGCGGCCGAAGCATTTATGCTCGCGTGGGTGTAGCTGACCGCCAATGTCGGGTTAGGCGCGGTTTATAGACATCAGCGGCCTTGTCAATTGATAAAGCGCTAGGGACATCTCTATTCAGATGGAATTTTAAAAGCAAGCGTTTTACGATCTCTCCTCTCCACACTCCATTTTAAAATCCTACTATGGATCTTGTCTGGGCGCATGATTGATACTGCTCTTGTTGGTTTTGTATTACCCTGTTCTCTGTTACTTTCTCGCCCAGGATATTTATGAAGACAAAACCTCCCTTTGTGGTTGTGGGTAGTTTAAATTTGCCACTTTTCTCTTTAGATAAGGTGGTGGATAATTCTTCAGCGTGGTATTTCATACGGTTACTCGGATTTTCGCCTCTGAGCACCTGCAACTTGGGATGAAACAGCTGACAAATAACCGGTAAACAAAACGATATCAATTAACCGGGATTGTTTTCCAATTTTACGACAGGTTTATTTTTCGTTTGAGTATCATAACTTTTGTATGGCCGTACAAAGTCTTAATACAGTAAATTGAATTTAAGTTCTACTATTATCCAACCCTAAGTTTTATTCCCAGAAAGAAACCAGTTCAGGTTTCCGTTATATTTCAGATTAAACTATATGTAAGAGAACCTTACCTTATATATCCCTCTTGACTTGTTAACGGTTAAATATATTTATCGGCGAGAAAAGTATGGCCAATCATATTAAAAACCTAAGCCGATTTCGTGTTGATCGATTTTGCTCTATTTAATTTAATCGATCGGTCTGTTATAAATACACAGAATGGGACATTAATTCATTTTCACTTTCCAATCCAATTAATGGCCGCAAATTGTATCGACAAAATTAATTCATACAATTCCTTTCATAGCGGTAATTGACCGGTCGGCGGGGGGCAAAGCAGGGGCCGGTCGGTCGGTGGCGGGCGTGGGGGGGCGCGGTGCCGCTGACGGTCACGGAGTCAGGGCCGGTATCGCATGTCCGAATTGCTTTTAACGTGTCGCCGGTATCGGGCGATGAGTGCTCGGCGCTGCATTTACTGGGGGACATAATTAAAGCAAAGATATCTGGAACCGGTCGAGTGGGCGATACGAGCATTCCTGGTCGGCCTGGACCGAGGTGGTAGGATACATTAGTGGCTTCATCTCCTGGCTATATTGCTGTGTTGACGACGTGACAATTTATACCATTGTCTTAAGTTTTGATGCACGAGGCTTAATTTTGATAAATCTTTCGGCTTGGGTATGTATATCAATGCCTTCATCTCCTTTGTATTTTTGGGATGTTGACGACGTGAAAAGTTATACAATTGTCTTATGTTTTGATGCACGAGGCTTTATTGTTATAAACCTTGACCGGCTTGGGCTTTTTTTTAAAGGATGCCTATATATTTTTGCTAACCAAAATAATAGATTAGGTGTGATTTTTTTTTTTTTTAACTGCTCCAAAGGCATCATATGCGATATTCTTCACATTGCAAAAACATTGATTGGGATTATCTGTGGTTTCAATAGCCGCGAAAGTTACTTTTCGCAAGGAAAGGTTCTTGAATCTTTAGTGATGATTAATTACGAAGTAGGCTATCGGTGTACACTAGTAAAAAATTATTGCATTATTTTAGACCCATTCTTAAAATTATCAAACGAGAAATGTAAGGTACCTCGTTGTTCTAAATTAGTAATAGTACTTTCTTTTGAGTATTATGTACTTTGGTCTAAAACTCTTTAACGTTCTTTCGGTTAACGTTGTCTGCTGAAAGCCTTGTATTTTTTAATTAAATACGTAGGCAATAGTCTTATGATAAAGGAATATTAATTGAGCGAAGAATTATTTACTTTATGTATTGTAATTTTCACTTACTTATATTGTTTGGATTTATATATATACATACATATGCAGGGTGTCCTAAACTGCTGTGGGCTATAGTACTCATTATTTCAGACAAAAAGTGTCATAAAAACTTATGTCGAGAAATGTCTCGTTTAGCTGTTATGTAAGTTTGTGGCACCCATTTGTGAATAGGTATTGTTGTCTATGGACAATAGACTGATTAACTGTTTGAGACTCTAATTTACGCTTACTGTGTAGAACGTCAGGTACACTAAATTAGGTCATGGTAATGTTTTCATTAGTACTTACTATTATTATGTGATATTCCCTTTTGGAAAGGCATATTACATAAGGTTTTTTTATAGTTCATTTAGAGAAATTAGAAATCGAATTTTTTTGGCATTTCATTGTTTTTATGTGTTTTTGAACCAATGCAGCGTGATGGTGGCAAATAAATCTCATGAAATACAGTGTGTATATCATCAGGTGTGGGTACACACGTAACTGTCCGGGACTGGCTAATCGTATGTTGACTAATGACTGAGATTTCTTTGATAGCCGAGTTGTTCAACAGACCTACTACTGGTGCTGGAGAGGGGTTGCATACAGTAGACACGCTCCTCTGAGACAGAGATCTCTTTCATGCTTGCACTATAGCGTGCTCCAGAGGTGAGAGGACATCTCGATAACGCAATACCCACCTAACGTCACTTGCGTGTTAGAGGGGTAACGTTTCTTTCGTAGAGGCTTATTCAAGAGCCTGTCGAATTCTCTGATATATGTCACGCCAGAGGCAGTGGAATGGTTCTTTTAATCCCACGAAGGTTCAGGGAATATATTCCTCTACAACCGTATACGGTGTATACACCGGCATTTTACTTGCAGGCTACTTAATGCTCCTGTAGGCGGTGCACAGCTGTTAGAAATTTTGACATCGTTCATTTTATTGAATTTTCAAACTGGAGGAATCTGTTTCACACATAATTATCCAGCATCTTCCAGTATTTATTCACAACGTCTTATAAGTTGAATAAATGTGGAATTACAAACAATATTCACTTATTATCCTGAGGTCTTTTGTTGTTCTAAGTGCATAATGTACAAAATAAAAGATAGTCAATATACAGCTACGCTAGTCTATTATTACATGATTTTTACCTTGCCTGAATTTTCATTGCATGTAATAAGGTAGCTCATTCTTAATGCTAGGGTATTTTGTTGTACTCTGTGTCAAAAGCTTTGATTTAAAGCTACGAGTCTTATAAGTGTGTATAATTAGAGACAATAGTGCATTTAATGCGTTAGTCATCATAATTAGTGGCGAACACACAAAGTTTGATACGCTCAAAATAGTGCTCAATTAAGCGTTTCTTCCATTGTCAAATATCTGACAGAGCTTGTCGTCTTTATTTTCTCTTCTCTCTTCTTCATGGACTTAATATTCTGTTCTCCGTGCTAGTGAATTATGGTATTATCACTTTCGGTGATTTAACCGTCAGATTTATTGACTATAATTTTATCACTAAGGTGTAATTGTTAATCATTAGACCTCGGAGACAATAATTCTGTCAATAAGGAATTCAAAGCAACAATTCTCCAACAAGATGTGAACAAAAGCTGTCATCAATTCTGACAATGCTGCTTAATTACGGCACAAAGAGGGAAATTAAGAGAAATTAGCAACTCAAAGAGCCAACGACGCGTCACAGCCGAAGCTGACAAGACCGTCAAGACCACTATAAAAACCCGAGTGAATGGCGTACATTAAGCGTACAATTAGCCATTCCGTGCCGTGGCGTGTGCTGGCGATGTCCACAATTAGTACTCTAGACCGGAAACGTACCGCCTTCCGCACGTCCTCTCGACGTCCGCTTCCGGTTACCGTTCAACACTCTTTATCCTTCTTCCTATTGAATATTTATCGATGGACTCACTTCTCAGCTGACTTTTGTTATATAATCCTCTCGCCGAAGTCACTTCACTGCCGCAACTTTGATAACTTTACTATTCCAATTATTTCACCTCTTCTTATTTTTATACGGGCGGCTTAAATCCTAATGCCCCACTTTGTAGTTTCTAGGAAGTCATATTTCTCGTAAGCTTCTATTAAGTAATGTGTTTTTATTCGTTAAAATTTGTATTATTAAATTATATGCATGGTGATTAAACCACATTTCTAGGTGGCTAGAAATGTACTTACAAAATTCAATAGAAAATAATAGTACATTTCAAGTCTACTAGGTATCCAAAGTATTCAGTGTTATCAATATAACAGGTATGTTATATAGTACTGTACTACTGTTACTAATCAGTATCATACTACAGTAATGTAGTTCCTAGCATCAGGAGTAAGATGCTAGTTTTGATTAGCGCAAAAGTTTCTGATTTCTTTGATCTCGAGTACAGTTTAGTACTAACCATCTTAGTTGTGTAGATCAAATTTGCTTATAGGGATCATGAAGCAATTAAACGAATTAGAAATTCTTTCTTAATATTTTTTAGGAAGGTATACCTTATTGATGTAGTGGTAGTGTTATAGCATTACTTACGGCGGAGTCGGTAGATACAGTTACGATAGGTTCTTGTAAGGCCGATGTATTGCCACCGAAGGTAGGTCTCGGTGCGGTGCACCAACAAAAGCGGTAGCGGTAGTGGTAGTGGTGCAGCATTACTTACGCTGAAGTTGGTAGATTCAGTTACGATAGGTTCTTGTAAGGCCAATGTATTGCCACCGAAGGTAGGTCTCGGTGCGGTGCACCAACAAAAGCGGTAGCGGTAGTGGTAGTGGTGCAGCATTACTTACGCTGAAGTTGGTAGATTCAGTTACGATAGGTTCTTGTAAGGCCAATGTATTGCCACCGAAGGTAGGTCTCGGTGCGGTGCACCAACAAAAGCGGTAGCGGTAGTGGTAGTGGTGCAGCATTACTTACGCTGGAGTCGGTCGGTCCAGTTACGGCAGGTGCCTTGTAAGGCCGATGTATTCCTCTGCCAATTTGCTGCCGCTGTATGTCATAATCACCCCGACTGAGTTGTCAGGCGGGTTTTTTCCCGTCAGTCAATCAAAGGGCCGCTCTGACGTGAGTAGACTCCCGCATTCGTTACCCATTGTCCCCGGCCGGACATATCTCAGCTGTCACTGCCTACACGGCCAACTTGTTACCGGCAATTTTACCAGTGGACAGAGTTGCTCGGCGGATTGTGTTCTCCAACACGGTTCTCTCGGCCTCGTCCAATCACCGCTCCGCTCCGGGCGTCCACGTCGGACAAAAAGTGATGGAATCCTTTTCGCGATTACCATTCCAAAGCGACGGTAAGGGAATTTCACTATTCCCTTGTTAGTGTCATCGGTACTGAGAAGCATTAGACACAATATTCTCATTTCATTATAGCCACATAGATTAAAAAATTCAATGAATAAATCTCTATTTAATCAGGCAAAGTTAAGACCCCAGCAAAGTCATAGTCTTCCTTTACATATAACTTGACTTTTTAAGTTCCGGAAGCGTCAGTACTCTTCTTAGTGCAAATATAATACTTTACACTAAAAATAGTAGGATATATATATAGTATACTATAAATGTACTATACGTGGTTACAATTTACGGCCTTCTAAAGTTTCTCCTTGCTAAATTTCAAGCATTCATAGCAGGAAAATCAAAATATTTCGTAATCAGTCCAAAATAAAAACTGTTCATTGTTAAAATTCGAACTCTTCCACAGAACGTATATGAAGTATGCCTTCAGGGAGTGAAGTTTTTATACATTTTTCCAAAGGAATTCTTTATTAAAATTGCGTCATTCCCATCCAGTTGTTTTAATGTAAGAGTTGTTTATTCTTCATATCCATATTTTGACCCGATTTTATTTGGACCTCTTTATACGTTTTCCCAAAATTCGGCTTCAATCTCCTACCACCCGTCCTAAAATAAGCCTAAAAATAGGCAAGGAAACTCATAGTTTGACAGAACTGTGCTGTATTAATCCTATCATCTCTCAGGACAATGGAACATTTACTGTATCGCATTTAATTGTGATAATAATGGTACAACACGTTTTATTTGATCACATGTTCACGCTTAAATCCGAAAAAGGCTAAGTGTAAATTGTTATAAACGTAAGGAAACGGCTTGAGTCTTCCAGAAAAAAATGCGAAACCTTTATTATGTAACATTTCACAGTAAATATGTTACTACGCCTCCTCAGATTTCTTAGGCCAACGGCAGCTGCACATTTGTCGCAACACATCGGCATGTAAGTAGATTTAGCTGTTAAACGGTAGCAGGTTTTTAATTATGAATTCCTTTAGACTTATCATTCCAGATAATTTCCTGTTCTGGTCTCCTGCCAAAGAAATATATCAGAACCGTTTAGCAGACCAGCTTTACAAGTATGTACGATTCATTTAGATCCGACGTTGGCAAGTCTGGTACTGGCTTTGTAACTCTCGTCTTTGATCATTTACGATGCAAGATGACTTTTTCGCAGAAGGAAATACGATCCACGATATGTCCGAACGATATCGTATCACGTGTAGAAATGTGCGCTCTCGGAATGATCTTATTTCTATAAGCCTGGGAGTAAAAACCCTAGTTACAACAGTCGCTGTGAGAGTTTCGATTGTTACCACTTAGAGCATTTATCTAGACCGTGTAATGGTGATTTAAGTGGCACACAAGACGAGCACACTTCTATTTTTATCTAGAGCACTCTCATTTTTTCCACTCCCGGCTCATTACCGGGGTATCAAAAGCGGCCGCTGTTTCCCTGTTTTTGCACTTATTTTACCGGTTAATTGTAAATTGCTAAACCGCGGTGGTGCTGATAAATATTAATGTATGTACACCGGGTTTGAGCGCGCGGAGAGGTGACTCTGATCATTCTACTTCTCACTGGTGTACCCCTCCCCTTTCCTCTTTAAAATACACTGGTGCTGACATTAGAAGTGCATCCGTCTTTAGATTGTAAATTTCCATTCCTCTCATGGATTTTTTCAAATGCCGCAAAATTCAAATTCAAAATGTTTATACTAAACCTTTTTCTAATATTTACTACAGAGCTATGTTCCAGAATCTTGCAATTTTATTTTATTTTTAACGCGAAAATTTCTGAAGTCGAAATCTAGTTTTTGCTGTTTTCACCGTTGATTACAAGAATGATTTATGACGAAAAAAATATTTTAGAATCTAGTTTGAAGTGTAGAAAGGACTAAACACTAAGATAAAAACCCACATAACAACTTTCATATGTAGGTTTGGCTATAAATTCGAAGTGATTCCATATACATTAAATACAATGCATACTCATTTTTGTAGGTAATTTACTCTAGAGTTGTAGTGGAACTCCCCGTGTAAACGGTTTATATCAGAATTATTTCGAAATATAATTTTGACTTTTTAATGGGTAATTAAAACACTGTTCCAGTTGTTACAATCAAGAACGACTTTCTTTTTTTACTTAATCCATAAAGTGATATTTGTAGAAATATCCTTTTTCACGATAATTGGTCTAAAGCTATTTTACAGAATTAGGTAAAGGTAGTAAGTCACAAGATGCTAATGTGTGTTGGGGATGAGGTGTGGAACATACGCGACACCGCTACCATCATCAAAATTCACTAAGAAAATCTTAGTTCATATTTTACTTTTCCCCTATTTGAAACTGATTTAGGGATGAATTGTACTTTGGACCGTTTCTATTAACAATTTGTTTATAAACACAATTATTTATCAAATCGGATGTATTCACTATGTTTCAAGATAATGTTGCGATAAGAATAGCCACATATTATTATTTAAAACCGGGTGCTTTTCCACATGAGTAGTTTTCAGTTCGGCAGAATTTTTTCAGCGCGGGCGGCTTTTTATAGCTTTATTTTCGCAAATGGAGCGAGCAGAAGACCGACAAGGCTCGTGGAACGCAAAGCCGTTTCGAGGTTTTTGCCTCGCGGCCGCCATCTTGAAGCGTAATTAAGCTCTCAAATGAAGATCCGCTAATTGAACTATGGCTGGTTACATTACCCGGTTTTTGTGCGGTAATTGGTAATTCGCTTCTGCTTCTGGGAATACCCATTGAGGCAGGCCGTTCGCTTTGGGGCGACGGCCGCGAAGGAGCAGTGCCGGCTATGTACCGTACTCGCTGTAGGCTCTAACCGCGAATACGAGTCGATGGCCGTTCCAAAACTTTGCCTTTGTACTTTTGCTTTGACGATGCACAGAGCAATCGTGTTTCACCAACAAACTTATTGTTGCCGGCATAGAGATAGCCGGCAGCTTGACGTCACATCTGAGCGACATTCTCCCGAAACGTAATTAGAGCACCTGCGTGGACATATGTTGCTAGTGTAAACACCACGCAATTGTGTGCACAACTGCGCCGGTGCCCGGTCACCTACGCCCACGCACACGTGCTCCCACACTCGTGGTGTCGTCTCACGTCTCCCAATTACACGGCACTTTGATCTGGAATAACTTGCGCTGAAAACCTCTGTGGTGGATCAAACTGTATTTGTAATTGTTGCTTTTCTGCTTATTGTTTTGTCTGTCGAAGGAGAAAATGGAAAATAAGCGTATCCGCGTGTGACTGCGTATTAGGTAGGTCGCACTGTTCTCGTACTTCACTTTTTCACAATGGGAGTTCGACAGTTTAGAAAAACACCAGAAAACAACCATCGTAGTGTTTACATATCTCAGGCTGAATATGTTATACCGTTTATGTAATCCTGGGTTGATTTAAAATCAAAACATTATTGCAAAATCTCGTTATAAGTAATAATTTTACAAATTACTTGCATTTATGTTTGTGTATCGATCGCACTGCATTTAAACTGTCGGAAAACTGGCGCCGATTCAAGGTGTTCAGATTTGCGTCAGTGTGTATTTTCTTATCTTACTTAGTCACATTTATTGTCAGGTAACATTGTGAAACGCCCCGAACGGTGCGTGTCGTTAATATTGTGTTTGTCCTCTACAATTTACTTGTTAATTTCTCTCGCCGCAGCTGCTTTTATGAAGTCCACCCCGTGTCATTTCCTGCACGCGACGACAACTTGTTCGGCCCTCAAACGGTCGTCAGTCTTTTAATTTTCGTGATTTGTTTGGTTCCATGGCATTTGAAAACGCGTTTCGTTTAGAGAACCTGCGAAGAGGGGAATTGTAGGTGTTTGACGTCGTGTTTCGTACCTAATGAAGAAATGTCATGGGTTAAGCAATAGATTAAGTTTTTATAGTGATATCTGGAGATCAAGGGGTATCCACTAAAAGTATGGTCAATTCCGTACTCATTGAGATCTGTAGTAAGCATAGTCACCCGCCACATTTGTTCAGTGTCCACGGATGGCCTCGGTCAAGATAGGATCAGAGCCAAAATTGAAATCGTTTGGCACATTCCTGGCCACCTCTGTATCAGCACAAGCTTCACCAGGCACGCAGCGTGGTTGGGAGGAACATTCTTGACGCCTGCTGAGGCTGGCTGATTCTGCTTCCTCTATCAGCACCACATGTTGCTGCAGACACACATCCGCTCCTGTTATCACTTCCTGCTGCTCTGTGGTGCCTGCTGATTCGTTATCCGTCCTGCCACATGTGGCTGAATGTTAGTGCTGATTACTCCGTCTTCTTCACAGAAGTTCACTTCATGGGAACACAGCTGGTGGCCGTGCATGTGTCACCGCTTTTAACATGGGGCTACAGTTTAAAACTGTTTAATATAAATGAACTCGTCTTAAATCTGTAAAATTGTCATTTCAGAAACTAGGTTTTAATGTCACCATGTTAATAATACAATTATCTGATGTTAAATGCTAAAATTTATATTTAAAATAGAGTTTCTTTCGGGTAAAACTATACTAAATAAAAATAATATAAACAAACTGATTAGTGTTCGCTCATAATACAATGTTCTAATTTCCTAACTCATCCCCAACACAAGGTGGAACGCGAACACATTTTATGCACTACCCAATTACATATTTAGAACCTATTTTATCCTGTTAGAGATAGTGAAGTTACATCTGTGGGAGTAGAATTTCTTATTACTCCCAGTATATCCTAGCATCGGTTCTTGACTGAATTCACCCGGCAAACGCTGCCGTCTTCCAATGATGGTTTGTATGTTGAAGTCCAATCAAAGCAATAAAGATTCAGTTCTGTTACCTTTTCAAATTAACATCACTATTTTACATTTTGAAAGTTTTCCACTCTTTCAAGTCAAGACTTTCCGATCGATCTTTTTAGTATGAGATGACAAGGCTTTGTCACATCTTACAAGTATTATTTCACATATTCTGTGTTGATTAAAGATACCAAGATTGTCGTAGACATTTTTCATGATTAAATAATCACGTTAAAACTTGTACTTTCACTTTTTTGTCTGGAGGGGGGGGGTTTATAAGTAATCAAAAATGCCATGAGTAAATACAATCACTTTTTTTAATGCTATCAAAGAGATAGTAGTAGGTATCAAGATTTGTATGAGTATATAATCTCGGCCATCTCTTCTACTCTGCTTGATTTGAGATCTCCTACCACAAGTTTCAAGAGTAAACTAAACATATTTTGAATATTTAATGTAAGCAAATGATTCTTCAACTCTATTTTATCGGTTCAAAATTTAAATCCGATATATTTGTAGGTAATAAAATGAATGAGCTCAGTAAATTATCCCTTAATTTTTAATCGGAGGCACTTGTGCCCTTTACTAAAATTACAATTATGTATTTTCTTAAATACACACTGTATTGTAATAGCTGTTACTTAAAACGATTTATTACTTATATAAGCAATATTTAGTAAAATCACAATCTTAAAAATTCTGGTAGGAAGCGATGAATGAGGAGTGGAGCAGCAGCCTGTTCTGGTGGATCTAAAGTTCACAGTTTTAATGACAATTTTGTAATTTTTAGATTATCAGAAGCATTCTTTACTTAACGCTGTTGTAAGTTATGAATGAAACTATTTATTATATAAACTAAGACGTTAGTTGTCGTCTGATTTTAACTTTGAAGTGATAATGTGAATGTATATTTTATCTTGAAGAGTTTAACACATTACAATAATACTTATATTGAAGATTTTTCAGTTATTTTTGTAAACTTATTAAGACGACAATCAGTATGAATACGAAAACTAAAATAGGTATTGTCCAATTTTCAGTTGTATGGGGGTAAAACTCAACAGGAAAGTTTTTAGTATCTAGTAGGTGAACTCCTTTAGTTTCTTTTGGTACTCCCGGATTATGAGGCTTATTGTATGTAGCACTCCTCCTTCATCCTGATTTGATTTTCAGTTTATAGCTGAGTATTGCTCTCTCCTAAGTCCGTTGTCCGTTAGTCTCGACTCGAACAGCCCAGTCGATGGACTGTGGCACGGTATGCTCATCCATTAGTGTCATCTAGCTGTCCCCTCCCCCCTCGTTCCCACTGTTCTGACTGACACTATCTCATGTTATTAGTTCCTCTATTTAAAACTGTCAGAATTGCCTTTTCACGCATTTTCTTCTATTAAATCCAGGAAATTGACCCATACATATATTTCAAGTCATTCCTATTCGTACCGTACCAAAAGTAACTACTGTATGAAAGTGAAGCACGAATGTTCTCTGAATGTGTAGTACAAACTGGAGTTTGTGATCCTCCATATAATGTCAGGATTACTGCCGTTGTTCTGTTCTGAAAAGGTGATCCTTGTAAACCCTCTGGACACGGCATGCAGGGTAAATCCAGTAGCGTATACCAGAACGTATTTGTGTATTTCATGACAGCTGATTATATAAGTGTATACAATATAACTTTCTCGGTTCGTATGAATAACTATTATCATGTCCTTTTTTTGTTTTAGGTGAGTATGCTGATGCATATACCTTATTTCGTGAGTACAGTTCTATAACAGTCTACTTACTATATTTAAAGGATCATTGTACGAAAATTGAGTTGTTACTAGAGGTTGAGTTCATCGGTGAATAGTTTTATCAAGTGTATTTATTGCCGCCACTACACTTCGCGAGGAAATTGGTACCACTAGTACGGTCCTGGAGAACCAGGCGAGCCCACAACAATGGCGTCGGCCGACAATGTAACCTTGATGTTGCAACAATGGCAGAACAAGAATCGCTTCGGAGCGGTTGCAGTTGAAACGATAGCAACATTTACGTGGAATCCGTATCCACTGTTCTAATTAAAATTGAAAATTAGTTGCTGCATTTTTAGAGGGTGTTCATAATATATTGGTATGTTTATTGAGGATCGAGGATTTGGTCGTTTTACTTTAATTTAAAATAAATACCCTAAGCACAAAGACATTTGTCGAAACTTAAAGCTTGTCTAAATTTAATTAGATATTAATGTTAATATACAAATTGATGCATTTTGATGAATGTAGAATATCACAATCAGAAGGTTGGTCACGGGGGGCAGACCGAAAAAATGGCCTGCGCCGTACCACCTGCACCAGTAGCATTGCGAGGCCTTCCACACTGTTGTTCTCAGACAGCTTAAGACATAAAGTGGTAACGAGCCTTACTCTCAAGTCTGATGAGGGTTTCTTTGCTTGTTTACCCACTTTACTGCGAGTAATTGCACGTTTCGCCTCGTCCGCGGCCGCTCTAATCTGGCCCGCTTCATTTGTGTCGACCGCGGAATCCCATCTAGCCTTGATTCTTCGGCTTCGCTTTCTTTTACTGTCTGATGCCCGTAAAAGGTGTGCACTCGATATTTTCGCATTTTCGGTCGTTGGTTTATTTTATTGGACTTAATAACATGTTCCCCCACCTGAGGTCTGTAGGTGTAATTGTGTATGCTTAACTTGACGTCTAATTATATTTTGATTGCTCTCCGGTTGTTATTCTTCTATACCTCCTCGTGAATGTTGAAAAAATTCGGTATAATTAAATGCTCAATACACGCCATTTCAGTGTTTTCACAAACACTTATCAACGAGGTATCTGCAGTAGTTGCAAGTGATTCCTTTTATCATCGAAGATTAGAACCAGCAGAGACTTGAAGTTCTGCATAGAAAGAGGCACTAATTGTTTTATTTCTGGATTTAAAAAGTCATCAGGTGGTGAAACCACAAATCGAAAATATCGTTGTCTGTTCACATAGTGTGTAGCGGCTGGTACACACACGCCAGAGTCCAGCAGACCAACGATGATGACACGCGCACGCCCCCATAGTGACGAACTCCCAGGACGCAAAGCTCCATCGTTGACTCTGGGAGGATCCCTGATCTTGTACAGGTAAGGATGATGTACCGCACGATGATGAAGGCATCTAGCGATGATTATAATTAGCTAACAACATGAACAATAATGAAATTATCCGCGAGTAGAGTGGAGTGGCGTGAACAGTTGCTGTGATTATAGAGACCAGGGCCGTAATGGGTTCTATCCACGATCAGAGCGCTTAATGTTTTGAGACGTTGTAATATCCCACGAGTCCCTCGCAGTCTGTACAGTCCGCGCCAACACATCCACGGCCTGCCCCGCCCCGTGAAATATTTCTTAGTAACTCGGTTCAAGCAGAAAACTTTCCTTTCGTAAACTTGTAGATGCATACTTTCATCAGTCATAAGTAAAACCGTATAGCTAGAGTACGATCTGTGCGATTATGTACATATCTAAATTTCGACTCCGGTTCTGCGAGGCAGCCATACAATCTTTATTGTTTGGACCAAATTTAAACACCTCCAGACTAGCAGAGACAGCGTGTTATCATGTGCTAACAAACATATCTTGTGTAGCAGGCTTTAAAAATTAAAGAGATCAGTGTTCGATATATCAGCGCCCTCATTTTAATTCCTTCCATCTCCTACTTTCATCATTCACTTGTGTGCCTTCTTACGTGCTCCTGATAGTCTAAACACATTTTTTCAGTGATGGGTTACATATTCTTTGTGTCCCAGTGGCATTTGTTTTGGTTAAGACCAATCTCGCATTCACTTTCTAGTGTTTCCTTGTTCTGGTATATCCGATTATAGGCGATAATACCTATCCTCTTATACATACAATGCACAGCGTCATATTTTACCTGACAGTTTCTTTCATTATGAGATGGGATCTTCCCGTTACTGCAGTCTTCTTTCTAGTTTCTAATTTAGTAAAAACAGTTTTCTTTTCTTTCGTATTTCATACCTTTTCCACTTGGCCGAATATTGCTTCTTCTAACATTATACTCTATACTCTTCCACTTTAAATGTTTTGTCTTGCTTCCAAAATTATAATGCCCAATTTGGTTGTTTATGCAATAAAGTAATACTGATTTTCCTCTGTTATTCTAGTGTTTTTGTAATCGTCATGTTTTGGTTCAAATACGTGTATCACAAACTATAAGAGTATAGAGGGTTGGCAATACTCTTTCAACCGTAGACCCCACCTTTTATTCATCTTGACGGTACCGATAGTATAATTTCATACCATTCATTCTTCACTATCGAGGATCGACAATCCTCTTCCATCCATAAAAACTGTTATCCATCAAATCCTCATCATAGCGCCAAAGTTAAATCTGATCTCTTACCATGTTTGAACGTGTGGAAACCTCTCTGTGTCCTGTAATTCTCGCAGAGAGCCGTCGTCACTAATTGGTCAGGGCCCTACTGTGCTGCAAGCCAGTGATCTTACAAGTAGAAGACTACTGTACAGATGCCTGGCACTAACCACTAACCGCACTAACCACCGCCTCACACCCTCATTATCCGCACTAACGCTGACTTGTGGCCTCTTCGTGAACAGATCCTCCGATTGCGCCTTTTTACGACTCTCGACTCAGGCCATTTCTGGACGCGGAATAAGACGTTGAACGATTCCGCTCTTTTTGCCGCCGATTTGTAAATCACGAGCTGAGGACATGAATTTAAATAGAGCTGTGCTGCAGCCGCCATCGCTGCTCACTGTATAATGTTCTGCTATCTTTCTGCTGCTCGTATACAACGTGTGGTGTACTGTTACGTGGAAAGCCTGTAATAGTTACGTATTCTACCATACTACTACGTGCACGTTTTCCTTTGTTATCGGCTCATTTAACTTGGTCCATATAAATCCGTACTTTGCCAGCTCTGTTTATAGCTTTTACCATTTTGTGCATTTCCAAATAATAATTCAACCGTTTGATATATTTACAGAGGTTTCCTATTATACGTGAAACTTAAGGACGAAATATTGACAGTGCGATCCATTTACGTATCTTCATTGGTTTGAATGTGTAACCTTTATCCTAGAAGAATACACAATGCAAATAATTGTCTGTTTACCTTTAACAAACCCTGAAGAAGCATTTTATGTATCGAATCACAATTCATTCATTCTAATACCAATGTCCTGTCCTCAAATTAATTTTGAGTATTTAATTTGTAACGGCCAATAAGCATATCGTTGATTTTCTAGGCACTAATTTATGATTAATCACTGTTACCCACCAGTTCACGGGTCCACACCGACGCCTCATTTCCAAGGTGACATGCAGAACTGATGATGAAGTGATTATCCTTTCAAGAGGTCACTGACACCTCGACTTTCAAAGTGTCAATATCTCAAATGTTCTACGCGTCTATTTGTTTATGTCTACAGAATTACGTAACCGGTTAAGTTTTCTTGAATCGTTTATGAAAAACATTCTTTAGTATGTACGTTGGTCTAGTCCATTTGGTAAACTTAGGAATAAAACTGATAAAAATATTATGTTGAACTTTAGGTTATGTGTTATATTTTTTATTTTCTATCTGTGATGTACAAGTGAACCGAAGAGTTCACACAAACTCCCGCTTAAGAATGAAACCAACCTAAGGAGATGCAACAAAATTAACCGGAGGAGCGTGGAAAGCGTGAGGCGAGGAGGAAGATGACTCGTTCAAACGTGGACTGATGGAGTGATTATCCCAAACCGTGATAGGACCAAGAGCGGTTCCCACGGCCGTGGAGGATCGATTACCGAACTGATCACTTCAATCTCTCACTATTCCAGTGTCGCCTCGACCACACTGCCGATGTAGTGCATGCCGCACGCCACCTGTACTCCCACCGTTTAAGTCTCCGCCATGAGGCCTTGTAAATACACTCATCTACCTTTTAATTGTCCTCTGTAAGTCTACGTTTTTGTTCTTATTCGTTTCCTTAATTTTAAAAGATGTTTAATTAATATGATAGTGTGTGACTAAATGTCTGCCCTACTTACGAATCATAACACAATACATAGTGGCTAATTGATTAGTTCGACTGTCGTGGGGAGCGTGTCATTTCGTGTTTCGATTTTTCTCCGAAAAAATCATCTTCTTCATCTTCCAAGAAAATTTACTGATTGGTTCAAACTGCTCAGTTACTGAAAAATATCCAATTTGAATACAGTGGCTCTCTATTGTGAATTGTCCACCGACTCAAATGCAATTCTGATTGAAATTATCCACAGGATTACAAGTTTCTACTAAAAGTAATTGAGTAAGACTTCAATCCTCCGGACCTAAATGGGACCAACATAACATAACGCAACTGACCGATTGGTCCAGGCTAAGGTCGTCACCCCGCGAGGTAATGAAGGTGGACATAAATCCCGTTGATTAGGCTCAAGTCGCCGGGGGCCGGGCCCGACCACAGTCAGAACACGATACACTGTCAGTAGGTCCTTATCCGCGGCGATCGTGTTCGGCCGCCGAGTCCGGCCCGAGCCGACCAGATTTATGGAAATGCGCGGGAAATGGAGCGTGCTCGTGACCGATCGCGGCTAATGCTGTCAAGGTGTGGGAAAGCCGGGCGGCAAATCGATTATGAAGTGTCCGGCTAGCGACGAGTTAATTCAGCGCACTCGCTTCATGGTCTGATGGGCTCGCTTTGATGCGCCGAGCCTCGAGAGCCACAAGGATCGGATGGGACAGTCATTGTGGAGGCTGGTTGTTGTCTTCGGACGCTCTTCTCGCGCACAAAGGGTCGGGTGTTTGTAATACGTGAAGAATGGTTTGGCTTAGATAAGAGCACCTTCGGGTTAGCGTCATGTGAAGTATTTGCAGTCTTGGCAGTTTTGCACAACAATCGAACATTTTCCAAGGCATGTATCATATTTTAGTATGTATATTTTCAAATAAGCATGAAATGAGCATATTTTTGTAAAATAAACAACAGTCATTTATGTTTTTGAATATCCTTCAATTAAAGTAACAAAGTAGTTGCCAGATAATTTAAATATTGGCGTTTTCCTGTTTATTTTTCTTTTGAAAAACAGTCACTAAATTCTTTAAATATATAAAAATTCTCAAATTTAAGTAAAATACGATAAAATCCCAAGTAGTACGGGAGATATAGACAAGACCGTTGGCAGTAAACTCGTAAAAAAGATTTTCCCGTTTTTGGGATTAGTTAAAGTGGGCATTGAGAGCTTTTTATGTACTTATATGCCCCTGTAAAATCCCAGCAAACTCTTTAAAGATCTGCTTTTCCCCGACTGTAAAAAATTGCAGGCGTTATAAGCGAAAGATGACTTGACAAATACGTGGTCATGGAGATACTGAGATCACTCACGGACTGTGTTATTATCTCTGTTAACGAGAACATTGCGTTCAGGCAGCGGCAGCGACTGATTGCCTTCATCTGTTCTTTCTTCTGCTCACTCGGCAGATTCGTTACTGGCCACAATCATTGAGCTCCGAGCTGCGCTGGTAGGCAATTGCTCGTCGTGGTCGTGGAGTGTTTGCTCTTTTAATGATGGTATTAGCACGCCTCCACCTCGACTCCGAGGATTGCGTCACGCTGGCCGAGCCTCGCCGTCACCCACTGCCCAGTGCCCAGTGCCCAGTCATCAGCCCTCTCCTGGAGTAATGGCATCATCAACTACACAAGTCATTCTGGTTCCGTGATTCTTTTCATTTGTCGGGTTCATAACTGAGTTTGGGCCTGTCTGTTGTCGCTGTGCCACTTCCCGAACAATTCTAACGTCCTGGCCGAACACGAATAATACTGTCGTCAACTACGTGGGGTTCTAAGCTGGGATATTACTTTAAACTATTAAATATTTTTAACTATCAACAATTCCGAATCATAAGATTGTCATATTCTTTGCTAAGGGTAAAATAACAATTTATTCCACATCAGGCAATTTTTAGGTTTCTGTGGGATGACGTGTAAGGATACTCAATTGTCAAATAACGTGCAACATTAAAGCGTTAGGTTACAAACTGAAAAGGGCATACTCAGTAGCCCAACAAAGTTGCTGACACTGACCCGAATCGCCAAGTTGAACGACCCCCGGCACCTAGGGACGTACCAAGTACATCCGTTACCCGAGCCAAAAACTCCTTCCGTCGCGTCGGTTCTTTCCGTTTATTGTACTGTATTTTCATAAATATTTTTTGTTTAGATTACGTGATACACCCGTAAGTTAATGTCAAACGCAATGTACATTTACATTAAACTACGAGAATCCTAACAAAAACCTAAAATGAAATACATGTTTTTCTAAGCCAAAATTCTTTCAATATAATATCCCAGTTATAAATGAAAAGTTACATGTTAAAAAATAGTTATGTAACCGTACAATTTTTATAGAAAAATAGCTATGTATCAAACAGTTTTTGCTAAAGTTTACAAGCATTGTAACCTGTTAAAAGTTATATTTTTTAATAGAAACTCCAAATAACACAGAGTCTAGAGGATTTCGATGGAATGTATTGGAGAACAAAACCCTTCTTTCGTCTTTAAGTTAACGTAGTTTATGTCAGAAATTGACTGAGTTCTTCTGAGCCCCCCAGCTCGGCGCCTGAGGCAAGCTCTCCTATTCGCCGGTCAAGTTGCGGCCCTGCCAAATCCTGTGGGTAGCGGCGAGACACCTATTTATCCAGCAATTCCCGAATCTGACACGCTAACGCCAGCCGAAACAACCACTTCTTCTGCTACTCCCTAGCCAATTTATTAAGTAATTAAATTAGTGCGGCTGGACTGGATGTTTCAGCGCGCCAAGTAATTGCCATTCTAATTCTGGATAATTACTTTTGGAAACGGCTAATTCCTTCGCGTTACTACACGCCTTTCTCGATTATTTCCATTTTAATGGTCGGTTCGTTCGGGTTGCTTTTCCTCCAGATGAACCGTTTTCTGTACGACTTCCTACCGGTCTCTCGACGTGTGAAAAGAACACCTGCGCCAGTGAACTCTGCAGATCGTCTACCTCCAGATCTCACCTTCCGACCTTAGTTTAACATCAAAATATCATTTAGAGTCACAGCTTGTAATTTAACAGATGTTAAGCGGCCTTCTACAATTTCACACAAAGCTACAATATTAGCTTCCCTGTCCATTTTACATTTTAAATAGAGGAATCTATTCCACTTAGATTTTATTTCAGCGTTCCTTTTTATTTGATCTTAACGTCTGTGTCCCCGTTTTTGCTGTACCAACAAATTCAATCCACCCATTTTATATGTCCAAACATTTGATTAATCAAATAACGAAAACTTACCTCTTGCAATTTCCCAATTAAATAGTTTTAATGTGTATTCTTTCCCTTACTAAATTAACGCTAAAGAGATCCTAAACCCTAATACATTTTCAGCTTAAATAACTTTTCACTAGAGGTTTGCATCTAGCAACTTTGTGAGTCCGCATATATAACGATCGGTCATATTTGCGTATCACATAATCAGGCAAAACGTTATTCGGGGAAGCAGTAGTGGCGTTGCCATTTCTTATAAGTCGGGAAACAGCTCAACAAATGTCAGATTCTGCGGAACGGGTGTCGGAACAGCCGTCATACCTCGTCCTCCTGATGACCGTGTCGGCTGACGGTGCTGAAGACGCTGCGGCAGTCAATTCCCGGACGCCTGATCCAGCTGAAGCTGTACGGATCATCAGCAGGGTTGGGCAAACCGGTCCCTTCTAATTACTCCGCTATACAAACAACAGTCCGTCTCAGTTCAGCTCGCCACGGCTGCTTGCCCTGATTCATTCAACGACTCATTCATCAGTCGCTTTGTCCTGAGGAATGTGGAGTGGCTAGACACCACGCCGCTCGCCGTCCACTCGCGCCGTTCTTAGGCCAGATGTTTTAGGCTCACAGGTTGACGTTCGCAATTAGTAAACAAAAAATCTTCAACGACCATACTTAATTAAAAGAATCATATTTCCCACCGTACACGTAAGAAAGTTCCCGTTTTGGAAATGACCAATCGGATGGTTCTAAATAATATACATTTTATCGACGAGTACAATACGTCGGTTATATATGCAACCGATATTACAATTTATCGAAATTATACTCGTGCAATAATTAATTTAAACGTATACTTTCTGTTAACCGATTTGTAGGTTCGAGTTCCAAAATTATCAATATTCATCACACAGAATATTGATAATGATTTCAAACTGGTGATGGTGTTAGCCATCTGCAAAGATTATGAATGTCGTCAATTAATGAGATATCACACCCGAACTAATCATTGTTTGTGTGGAACCACTTCTGAGTATGGGTACCTCATCATGCATATTCATTAGTTTTGTGACAGATATCGTTAAGCCAATATCCTAATCCGTTTTATTCGATTAATTTATTATTTCGCACATGTTAAATAGTAAATTTGGGTTTAGGTTGGAAGTTTGTCGCTGGGATAGCCCTGCTCCTAGCGATCTCTTTCTCTTTCGGAGTTTTGGATATGCCAATCATTATTTTCCAACAATTTTTAATAATGAATTACCATATTAAAAATTAAAATTATTGTTTGTGCAAATAAATACACGAAATTATAAGGAATAAAATAGGTCAGAATGATATTTATATGGAATACCTTGCACTGGAACATTAAAAAATGCGACATTAAGAAAAATGAATTCGTACTGTTCTACGAGTAAGTTACGAGGGCGGACGCGTACAATAGCCTGGAGAAGAAATGAAGACGGCGTCAATAAAGACGATAGCTCGGCCACGACTCACGTTTACTGACGTTTTACTTCGAGTCATTCCAAATTACTCTTTTTGCCTCCGCTTTTCTTTCCCACGGTTTCTTTGGTGATGATAATAAAGCTATGAGATCAACAGAGACGGTTTGATGGTGTAAAACCGTGGCACCAGTCAGTTTGTGCAAGCTCTTACTCCGAAATAATTAGTGATCGAGTTATGACGAAGTGTTGAAAACTCCGGGACTGGATGAAGATAGATAGTATCGGATCCAGCTCACCTGCCCACGTATTTATCACGTCTCTGGACACGAGGACTGGACCTGTTTAACCGCGATGCTAGAGGTTTGCAGCTCTGTTAACGATCCACCATAAACATTTGTGATTGCCTCATCTCTCAGTTGCTGATTGTCTATTGCCAACTGATTGTAATTTACAGACGCCATTGATTTCGGATTTATAAGGGCCAGCAAGTGCAGCGAGTTCGGGTTCTAGCCTTGTGAAAGCCTAGTTACAGGTGAAAAACAACACCGGTCCCAGAACCGATCCCTGTGCACACCCGATATAGGCGAGTTAATTATTAATTAGCGCGATTCCTTGCGTTACGTGGCCTATGTATTAAGCAGATTATTTTCTAATCAATGGCATTCAGCTGCTAGTTAATGATGTAGAGGAATTTCTGATTGTGATTTGCAGTTCGATTACTCAACTACTAGCAATTTCTGCCACGTACCCTGGGCTTTCTTATATACACATTCGCGACATTATTACTTTGATTGCTGTAACTGCTCCAAACTTGTTAAAGTAGTAATACTATCTCACTAATAACTTCACAAGCTCATGATAACTTGAGTGCCGTTGTGGATTTAATAATTAACACGAATCGCAGAAAGGGCCGAAAAGTTAGTTAAATGTTACCTCTCTATTTTTTATTGTATGTAATGTTTGGTAACTTTGCGTTTTTTAGGTTTTGCAAACAGTCTAGAGATAATCACATTTAGCTATTTCAGACTAATGTAGTGGCCCATAAGGGTAAGCAACGATAACTTTGTTAAGTTATAATATACCGGTCAATAGGGGCCCAAATCACAGTTAATGTTTTTTGAATTCGTACCAGCTCTTAACTTTCTCAAGAAGTATATAGTAACTGGCCATAACATTTATAAAAGTACAACCAAAATGGTTAGGATTTTTAACACTCACGTGGACTAAAAACTAAAGTGATACTATATTATGGATTATACATGGAATGAGCTATCAGTAAAACCTATGAGATTTTCCTTTAGTTATTGAACAAATACTGTACTTGTATGGTAATGTACATAACTGTCGTACGTATGTAATAAACTTCTGACAGGGAGACTGATGAGGAGGTGGTATCCCTTTGCCTGCAAGTTCCTAATAAACAACTCTATTCAAAAGAATGATATTCGATGTTCTGCGAATTCCGATCTCTCCTCCGTTGACAGATGCGAGTCTCAATAACTCAAGATAAGTCTGCAGCGGAATTAAATTCTTAAATGCTCTCGGATCAAGGGCCGCCATAAAATGAAATGCGGCGGTCGCTAGAAAGGTCAAGACGATAGAATTTCAAGAGGTAAAGCCGGGACTCGGCTGTAACAGTGGTGTATGTCCAATACAGGTGTATCTGCGGCCGTCGGATTCCCTCGTGGTGTATATAATAATGGCTGGTATAAAAAGATGAAATATGAGGGAACGCAGTACAAGCTCATAAAAACGTCTGCCTTGCTCGGGCCAGACCGGTGTCCTGTCTTTCTTCTCGCGGTTCTTCTTCTCTGTTCTCCACTTTATTATCTTCTCTGTCTGTGTCTCCTTCACAGACGTCCTCTCCAGTCCTCCCTTTACTCGCGTTATATGTTATCTTGTCACAGATGACTTCTTCATCGCGTGCAACAATTACTTGTTCGCATCGATTTATATGTGAACGTGAATAGTTTTAAGTAACATTTTGCCGCATTAATCACACGTTAAATACTGAATTTTATGATATTTACTGTACATTCTTACTGAACAGTGTTCTTACTGTAAATTCTTAATGTATAAACTTTCAAAATTTTAAATATCTGCAAGTATTATTATTCTGATTCAACCAGGGCGTTGTTGTCTGATTTCTTGTACATAGTTATTACCCGTATTAGAACCTATATTGATAATTAAAGAAAGAATAGGATGATAATGGTGGCTACAACGAATTGAAAAGGATGTTGAATTTTCTTATCCAAAGAGTGCAAATATTTTACATGTATTTTTAAATAATTTTTTTTTATTATAGTTACATAACATTTATTTTAAATAAAACAATTTCACTGGATCTCGTAGTTGGTCGTAAGCTATGGTTTATGACGCGACGGGTTAATTATAAGAGAACAGGATTTCATAATCATTTAGTAGATAAAAGTCAGTCGGTCTTCCAAAGTTTCTGGTAGTTAATGCATTCAGGTTGCCTTACAGCTGCCAGAAACAGACGACGCGAGTGCTCTTGCAGAAGGCACTACGTCACCGATAGGGAGAAACACTGCACATCTCTGGGGTGACGCCTCCACTGCTCGCTACACCGCCACCACGCCGTGTCTTACCTTACCGCGGGAGGAGGATCAACGGAATAGACCGAGGTCGCCTAATTAGGCCGATTGACCCCGATGCGATGGCAGGACACGGATCAACGACGGCATCCCGCTAATTGGTCCTCGGCCCGGCAGATGATCGCGAGTGCAGGACGGGTTGTCCTAATTGGCGCGGTTTTTGCCGCAATCAGTGAAGAGGTCCGCGGAGCAGAGTGAGCCGCGCCGCGCCGAGCCGAGCCGAGCGAGCTCCGCGGACAACACTGAACAGTGTCCGGGGGTCATCGGCCGCGTCTGAACATTATGTTGGTTTATAGAGTGGTCGGTGGTCTGTGCTCGGGTGATCGGTGGTCGCGGGATCGCCAGTACGGTGGTTGCCCGCCCCGGTCTCGTTGCACCAGATTGCCAAGGTCAAAGTTGACCCCACTCCCCGCCCTGGAAACACAACCTCTTCTGACTAACCGGCCTGAAAACATTTATCCTCTCGTCACCCATCCGCGACAGATACGAAGAAATACTTGTATGTTCGTAAGTGAGGTCGAACTATTTGTTCGCTTTAACTAACGATTTTGTTAATCTCATGGTTGACATCAGCTGATACTGGTAGGTTCGCCGCTTGTAAGGGTTACTGTCATGACCATAGAACCCCTCAATACCCCTTCAATATTTCATTTTCTCACATAAAGTTTGTTATCTTACTAACCAAGCCATTCGAAGGTTAGAAGCTATCTAGGTATTGTATACTCTCTCTCCTGTGAATATTTTTCATTTTATGTCTGACTTCAAAGAACGGTTTCGGTTATCCTTCTGCGCCGCTGGTAGGTCTCATGTCTCTTACTGAAATGTAACCCTTACTCGTGTAATGAATATGTGTATTTTTTTATTCTTTTATAGTCTTGTCTTTAATTAAATCGTCGACATCTGTATCTACTTGTATTTATTTCTACACTAATTAAAGCTGTATACCACTCAATTTAATATTCCATAATGTAAATTATAATACACCATGATATTAAAAAGCAATATCATATAAGATATTTCCGTAGTGCCGTACTACGTGCTAAAAGCTTTTAAGAAACGATTTGCCAGACTGTCAGGAAGTTTGCGATTGAGATGCCTGTTGTATAATATGCGAATGTGTGCCTGATGTTGCTGCGGTCTTAGTGAAAGCCACCCCTTTATTTAAAGAGTTGTAATTCTTGAAGAATTTCACAGTTATAGATCTGAGCAGAATTAAATGCGCTTCGAGGATCGAGATGTCTTGGCGTCGCATCGCGCCGTGGCGGATACAAGTGCCTGGAGATACTAAAACGGATCGTAAACACTGAAAAGCAGGATGGGGAGAGGGGCGCCAGGCCCAAACACAGTTGGTACCCAGCTGGCGATGTGACGCGATCCCGGCCCTAATCCGCCCATGATTGGCCCCATACCATCGTCGTTAATAGAGACTTGGGGTCAACCATGTTAATTGGAAACGCTACTATATTGGTACAGTCTCGACTCAAATCTGACCACACTGCGTGCCTCAGTGCCTCATCTCGTCCTCGGGCCCTTGCAGCGGCCAGTGTCATGTGCCTTATGTAATCTTCCCCTTCCATAGTCCAGGATCGGACAATTAGCATTGTTATTGATACAACACTCCTTCAGCTTTTGCCGGGCAATGGTTGAAGCTTTAATTAATTATCCCCGAATGATATAGTTTTTGATTATTTAATAGTGTATTGACAGTCAGTGTGTTTTGTACACGAGTTATGAAATTAAGCACCTAGCATAAATTAAACTGAGAAGTGTGACTCAAAACCACCTACTCATCTGCATTAATGAAATTTGACTAGGCCAGAATTATCGTATCTCTGGAGTGGACAATAATTTTCTGTGAAAAAGAGGAAACCAAACTAATCGAAGAATGACATCGTCTTTTGAATGTCTAAGATTGAGGCTGTCCCTTACGTTTTGGTCTAACATCTCGGCAGCAAGGGAATCAGAAATAGGTCACATCGATTTCTGAATGTTGAGTAAAATTACTACCGGAACTGCTAAAGTTGTGCGAATGAACCAATAAGAGGTCGTATTGTGGATATCCCTCATCACCACGTCACCCCTCTTTTATTTATATCCTCACTCCACTTAGGTTCCGTGCAGTGAAAAGATTAACATCACTTACCATAAAGTCGATAAGGAAGGCTAGACAGAGCATGACCTCCTCATTCGAGCTCACTGGGAGCGGACAACTTCATACAATAAATAACAACTGAACACACAAACATATCTGGAGGGAGTGAGAGAGAAGGATATAGAAGCAGCGCGAGCGGAGAGCAAAAGGAAGAGGAGGAGGAAGAGGCAAAAAAGGAACAAGAGACCGAAATCTCATGTTTCGATCCTTTGTGGAGCGTTGATTTAGTTATCGAGCGGAGGCGTGCCGGCGAGGTCGCCCAGTGGTAACCTGTAGATTTACAGCCAGGCCGGCCCGGACCGGTGGAACGGTGGAGTGGTGGAGTGGTAGAGTAGTCCAGCAACGGACCGACTCTACTCGCCGCTCGCACCCGACATTCCAATTAAACACGAGAAAGCTTAATTAATAGAAATAAACAAGCCGTATTCAAATGTTGCCCGAAAAAACGGAGAATTGATTGTCGCCCCTGAGTGGTTAATAGGCCGGGAATCTGTGACCGCCGCTTGGCACGATGGTGCGGGCGGACATCAACGTTCTCTTATCACCGTTTGACTGGGTTTAGATCGCGGTGTTTAAGGATCGCTAGCTCATCGTTAATTTGATGAGTTCACAGCACGATGAGCCACGTATACCAACACATCAACGCCCTTACCATCAGATCCCTATTTTCGGATCAATTTGTACCTCATCATCAGCTAGCTGTAGCCGTAGTACGCCACGTCATCAACGTTCACTCCTCACCAGTTCACTGGAGATTAGAACATTTGGTACCTCTCAGTCTGTCACCATAATATACTAACGTTCTCTTACTTCTAGTTCACCAGGCTTGGGTCAATCGGTACGTCACCATCTGTTGCCGCGGCTGATGTTGTGTGCCAACACTAACGTTCTCTTATCACCGGTTTACCGGGGTTGGGTCAGTGGGTACGTCACCATCTGTTGCCGCGGCTGATGTTGTGTGCCAACACTAACGTTCTCTTATCACCGGTTTACCGGGGTTGGGTCAGTCGGTACGTTACCATCTGTTGCCGCAGCGCATAGCATGTACAAACACTGACGTTCTCTTACCAACAATTAATTGGAATCTGATTAAAGACAGCTAAAGTCACCTTTAACCTAAAGGTGAGAGCGTTACATCCCAAAGGTGAGAGTCAGTTTTACTCATAGATCAACCCGTCCCTAACAGTTGCTCAATAATAAAAGATTGGGAGCCAGTGCTTTAATTCTTAAAGAAGATTTGTAGATGTATCGTTTCTCATAAAACATTCTTTTTCACGTGAAAGATCTGAACGTTGTGGTAGGAGTACATTATTTGGTTCAATTAATTTGTAAGTCATGGTTAAAATTAATAACTCAGAAATGTGTGAGCTCTGTTTAAACGACACGTATGTACATCTTGTATCGATTTTGTGGAGTAAATCTGATTTTATACTAAGAATATAGGTACTATTGAGAACCATAATAAACTAGAAGATGTGCAATTAAAATATTGTAGTAGTGCTCTTCATAAAGGTTTATGGGATAATGTTTCATCACCTTATCACCATATCAAATACTGATTGATAGATGACGATAAATAACAATGTTAAGAAACCAGCCTTCAACCACCCAATTTAAGTGGTAGCATTTATTCTGTTCACAATAAATAGCTGAGGCTGGAAAATTCAATTTAATCATAGTCATTGACACAAAGGCGGACTTTGGACATAGTAATACCAAAAAAACTTAAGAGGGTAGGAGCCTTTAAAAAAGTATTCGTATGCCTACAAAAATCCAAATATTACTAATTAATTTACCTCTGAATCTCAAGAGGCTTGCAGAATAACCCTTGTAATTGCAACAAAATTATTGAACAATATTTTTCACCAATAACAACTTGCGTGTTATTACCATTTACATAACAGTCTCGTCGTATCGTTTAAAAGCTGTCATGTATCTACTTAAAAATTAACGATTTTGTCACAGACCAGTTTCATACATTGGTAAAGCCTTCAATTGAGGGAAGTATAAAACATATCAACAAATCATATAATAACTCAATAATGCTGTTCCGTAGCCTTAAGTATATTTAATAGAAGCGCCGCTGTCGTGGGTTAATTAAACGAACGGGAGATCTACAGTGTGCCTCGAGAAATTTATCCTCAGCCCAGAAGTAGACACACAGAAGCGATAGGCAAGGCGGGTCCCGGCCCTTTGGTAATCAGCTGCCTTGTCCGAATTGTTTATTACTTTATCCCGCCGACATTCTGGTAGAATGTTCCCAAACAAATGAATTCAGCCTTGACATTCCCGCGGTCATCGCCCAGTCTTCGGCGGTCCGGCTCAAGAAAACTAACGACAGAGCAGTTCTCACGAGCTGGGTTCAGGCCATCTTTCGCTGAGACCTCAGTGATCATGCATGCTCTAGAAAACTGAGGACAGAGCAGTTCTCACGAGCTGGGTTCAGGCCATCTTTCGATGAGACCTCAGTGATCATGCATGCTGTAGAAAACAGAGGACAGAGCAGTTCTCTCGAGCTAGGTTCAAGCCATCTTTCGATGAGACCTCAACGATTATGCTCTAGATAATTGAAGACCATATTTCACTCCGACCCCATTGATTGTTGGTTAAAATTGGACAGAGCGGTTTTCAAAAGCTAAGTCATAACCATGTTTCGCTTTGTGATCGTGCTATAAATTAGAGAAAACCGAAGAATGAGCAATTCTCAGCTATTTTAGACTATTTTTCATTCTCTCGAAAACCTCTCGAGGACAGTATATTTCTTGCAAATTAGCTTCAGGCATTTACTCGTCCATCTGTCATGCTGCAGAGTAGAGAGGACTAGGGATAGCTTGATAATTATCATTTTGTACATAAAAACATAGGTAGGGGAATGGACGACAGTTTGCTTTGTACTCATGTGCTTAAAGAGATGGAAAAAGTTTACAATTTCAGCCACCATTCATAATCGAATCATGCATTACTGTATGAAAGTAGTTTGTGGTTGACTCGAGAAAAGGGAGAGAAAGATAATAATCGAAACGTCATCAAAAGCACATCCATCACCCAGGTGTACGGTAAACGCCAAGGCGCGGCTAGCCGCTCACGCGGTCGCTCGACCGAGCAGCACTAATAACACGGCGAGCGTGTTTAGCCATGGCTACAGCCTCTGGGAGCGAGAGAGAGGCTTATTACTTCATCAGTCGGCTCTCGGGTCGAGTCGGACATCACATCAGGAACTACTGGAGAGAGTTTCCAGAGTGAGTGGCGTCTGCTGTTGGTGGGCGGATCGTGGAGCCTACACCGATTACCTTAACCTAACCGAGATGTGGCGTTGGTATAACACGTACCTTCAGATCTGTCACAACTAAAACATCAATAACACGTACCTTCAGATCTGTCACAACTAAAACATCAGTAACACCTACCTTCAGGTCTGTCACAACTAAAACATCAGTACCCTAGTAAAGGCAAATGACACACAAATCTATATCTAAGTTGTGTATATATCCTCCGACAAATTGGATACCGAAAATCCGAATACAAAAAGTATTCTAGTTAGAAAGCCGAGAATTCGGTATTCAAACACGCTGTAGACCCTCTTCATGGAAAACATGAGAAATGTCAGCAACAAGACGACTTGTTTCTTTATCCTGTGATGTTTTATCGGTATAAGTATAAAGAATGATAACCATTGTTAGGTAAGTACTCTATTTAACTTTAACTCATACCACACAAACTGGGTAAATTGGTGATAGCATCAAAGCCAGCGTGCCACACGCTCTTGAATGTCGCTTTATTCAAAATCACTGCTCTCTTATTACATTCGAAGTGGTTTTTGTGTTCTGGTTTAAATTTCCATACCACGTGTCTGTAGAATGGTACAATTCAGGTGTCGAAGAGTTTTCTAACTTTTAACATTTCACGTATGAATATAATATAAATCATCCTCATCTCATGTATTATTATTATTATTATGAAACACGTCATTCATACATTATTGAAAGATTGAACGTATAAACCCTACAATGTTTATAACATACAGTGTCCTCAAGTTGACACATTGAAATAACAACAGTCGATATTTTTTCCGATTATATATTTTACTAATCGCATGTATACGTTTCCCTGTCAGAGAAGGGTTAATGATAATACAAATATTTCATAGATTAATTTCATAAAAGAGGTTTGAATGTATTATGTTATTTAAACACAATGAGTTTCTTACCGCGACATACGAATTTCAGTTGACTGTCGTACAGTTTTCATACGAGCAGTCTTTTACATTTTATAATACTATTACATTTTTTTCGAAATATTCATTTGTATATGAACGAATGAAAAAATCTGTAAAATAGAAGGAAAGTCTGTAGGATGTCAGTATATGTCGCTGCTTGATTCCGAGTAATACTATTTAATTCTGGTATATCTTTAGTACAAATAAAAATACATATTTCGTAAACATAACTAGGTTTTCGCCAAATTGTATAATTGTGTAGTAAGGCAAACACGTAAGTAGTTTTCTGTTAAGTACGTATTATAGCGTTGGATTCCTTATTACCAACTTTAAAATTTATAAACGTTACAAACATACTTTACTCAAACTGTTAATTTTTTTACCCCGGGTATAAACTCGACTTGGAGCTTAATTTCGTACCGAAAAGACCTCGGTAGATATCCATTACAAAATTGACAATTCTGTTATGCCGGCGGAAAAGTCTTCATTAATATAGTCATTATAGCGGTGGAATTTCCAAAAGCCTAGAGGTCCGGACCGCCGGGCAAGACTGCGGTTAAGTACACGATTGGGACGAAATTACTCGTCTTAAATAGGGAGGAATATTGCTTCATCAAGAGCCGAGCCGAAGACACGGCACGGGCACGGGTCCCGGCACTGGCAACAGGCATGATCTGAGCGTCCTGAGGCAATGATTACTGTTGTAATCACACCGCGGGATGTCATTATGGAAGTCTGGCCAATGGGAGACCGGAGACGCCAATAATCAAGTCATCAACACTCCCCATTGGCAGTCCCGGAGACACCTGAGTCGATCCTGTCTTGGCTTCTTGGACGTTTCGGGTCCAACTCGTCTCTCATTCTTGAGACGAGCCTTTGATCCGTCGATACCTTCAGGTAGTCTTCAAAGGCTGTTAAATACGGATACATATTGTGCAGTAGATCTTTTGTCATGGAAGGACACGACCAGTTAAAGAGATAGAATTAGCTTTGGAGATTAAGCTCAATAGTCTGTATTCCTGCGGCATTAATAATGCATTTAGAGCAATTCAGTTGCTCTTAAGTAGTGCAATCTCACGAGTCTAGACTGAAACTGTATTTAACTATCGTTGTCAAATGATTATCATGTTTATTTAAACTTTTATTCTGTAGCAATCTGGATGTAATTAAGCATTTCTAATCTTACAACGATACAAGTAATGGATCCTCTTAACACAATTCCTGAGACTGGGGGACCTTGTGCTGGTTAAATCCTGTTACACTCATAATTTGCACAATTGATAAGCGCTGGTACTGAATTTGCTAGTTAAAAATGTCTGATTTACATGGACTCTAAAGCATTTCTTAAACAATATATGTAATAAAATTCCCATGAACCCTTCCTTTCAACCAGACGTATAAATGGTTAGAAGTTTTATACGAATTACATTCATTAAATAGCTTGGAGAACAATTACTCGTAAGCAATTCAGTTGCTCTAAACTGTTGTTAGATTTGTAGTACAATATATGGGGACTTTATACAGATATAATCTGATAAATACAGCTTGCACAGCGACGCATGGGGCGGTTACCATTCCGTCAAAGTTTAGAGATGCTTACACACCGTAGTAGCAATTACTTGTAATTAATTGACAGTGATCATGTAATTTGCGGGTGCATGTAAGTGTTTGTTTACACAGACAACATGGGTGATTGTGATGCTTCTGATATACTCGTAATTGTTCCTCCTCTCATATAATTGCCACGTTTAACGCTCAACATCATATCACAATCGCTAGAGTACATAATTAGCATCTGTAATTATGTGCATCCGCTACTAAGCACTGGTAGTAGTGACCTTTCCAGAAGATTTATCGTCAATTTCCTTTTACTTAAAATACGGGCTCCTGTAATCAATAACTCTTCTGCCAAGGAACATTAAAACGTTCCGCAACTAAGAATGCATGTGAAAATGCTTTTACTATGATTCCGGATTACTAAATACTATTCGTGACAAGTGAAAGCTTGCGTACAATATTACTTGTATATCACTTGAATATCACTTGTACCCTTGTGATATTCTCTCTACAATGATTTCCACCTTTTTGGGTGGGAATTCACAGGAAGAGACCGTTGGCAGCTGCTAAACGAAGCGTTAGTAAACAATCTGAGATAACATCACCTGTTCGAAGGGATCCAATGACGGAACACCTGTTAATCACTGACATTGTCTGGATACGTGGACAAAGTGAAGTGGCGGAATCGGATGAAGGTTTTCTTTAATGAAGTTCCTGAAATATTTCCAGTCTTTGAGAGCGAGTCTCCGGCAGCAATGTAAATGTAAAGTATCGATTCTTCAGCTGTCGACTCTGACACACATTTCCATAAGGAGGACGAATACGCATTGTGAGAAAGAATAGGTGCACTAATAATGTAATCAGTGGAGGAGGAAGGAGCGGTGGGCGGGGAGGCGGCCGCTGCTGCTCCTTGCTGGTAATATCTTCATGAGCCGCAACAGCTGGTCGGAGCTCTGGAGCACTGGGACCGCCCTCCAGCACGTGTCCTCCTCTCAAGGGTTGCTGTTTATCAGGAATATGAGATTCCGTTTTGTGCAAAGCGTTGTATATCGGGAGTAAATCTGATTTGTTACGAAAAAAACGTCGAAACTATCAAATGATTTAAAATTAAGTGTATGTTAGAAAAGGTGATATGTCGTATGTGGGAATTTTAATAGATATTTTAATTTTGCGCTTGAAATTTGAAAACTATATGATTAGATATGTGCTAAAATCTCCAACGGAAAACAAAACAAAAGGTTTGACACTACAATAAACCCAACGCCGCGTTTAATAACTGCTATTTATAATTCTTGCCAGGGAAACGCAGTTGGAAATAATCTCTGAGGTACTGAAAACGTAAAATTATTTTGTAAACCAATTTCTTTGCCAAATATTCGTTCGTTTCTCTGTCATAGTAAAACGTTTGACATAATTAGGTAATTAAGAATGTAAATTTGACAGAGGACTGTCAAGCCAGTGACAGCGCAATTCTAGTAAGGTTGGCAATGGAAAGGTCTGTTGAGTATTCCAACAGCGTGGGTGACGTCCGCTTAGAAATGACCGGAGCAGTACGATGCGGGCTTACAGATGGTCGGGTTGGATGTGGAGGACTAGGACTTGGCAAGGTCAACGGAAGTCGTAGCCAATCGTCATACGTTACCGAACGTGATAAGGGAAGAGGTTGAGGACGTTATGAAAAAGATAGGGTCACAGAGAAAATAAATCGGTAAGCGTTTGGTAAGACATGTCGAGAAGATGTCTGCGATTTAGGCTAGTGGTAAGCTTCGTACAGATTATAAAAATTCATATTCCGTAATATTTTTTTCCAACAAATATTCAGATGAAGATATAAGGGAACTAATCTTTCCTACACCGGATCAAAAACTTTCATAACGGAATACATGAAATGAAAATAAAAGTTTGTATAAAAAACGCGAAGTTTCGACCCTGCAATGTATTCGAGGTTCTTAAGGGTGCATTCGACAGCAATGCTGTCTGTACATTCCACAGTTACAGTGAATTTTAAATAATCAACAACCCGGTCAATGACTTTTTAAGAATTTAGTGAAGAATTTAATTATGAAGAATTTGTTGCTTTATGAGCCAACAGAACAACCAATGTAGTAATAAAACAAAAAGAAAACTCACTGAAAACAAAAAGGAATCAGTGCTGTAACACGAACACATACTGGATTGATCGTTTTCATAAAGAGTCCAACAGTGTACTGGAAGTTTATATCACATTGTTTGCTGGCTTCATGGTCGTGTTAGCTCACGTAACGACGGTGAGAATCTCTTTCGTCGGTTACTGATATATCGGTTAGAAAGTGAAATACCTCATTCGAAATCTAAGAATCACACAATCGATATGCTATAAAACACTTACGTGTTTTAAATACAAATAATACCTCGCTTGAAATAAACACCCGTGGACAGTTTATGTGGTTGGATAATTACCGAGCGAATTAAATAGCTCGAGCGGGCGATGGTGAACCTGTTCGGGCCTCATACAACTCAATAAATTGATAAAAGAATATTACCTCTGGTCGTTGTCGATAATACAGGGAGATGAAGCCATTAAGGGTCCAATGAACCTTGGCGGTCACAGGCCATCGCGAGCCGGGCTGCGGCCCCGAGCCGTGGAACTGGCCGTGGACGGTGGACGTCCGCTGCGCCGGCCGCTGGCCGCACGATGTGTCAATAACCAAAAACAAAGAGCTGCGGAGTACAAAAACAAAGAGTATGAAATAATTGAGTAATTGTCATGTTATAGAGGCAGCAATTTGGTCGGTGAGCGGCGATTGGCTCGTCTCGGTTATACTTCCATCTGTGACGTAGCCCCCCCACTACCTGGGTGGTCCGCAGAGCTCAGTCTGGCTTTCGACTTCATCGGGAACTTTTGCTCTCTCTTCTGCCGTCGTGGCGTTTCCTCAGTGTTTCTGCCGGTACTGTATCCAGTGATTTCCTCGAGTGTGTGGTGTTACGATCGGCCCGGTATCCGGTGTGCGATGTTGGCGGATCTGTGGTGACAAGTGTTGTGGTTGTCAGCTGTCGTCATCGCGCTTCCCTCGTGCCGCTACTGTTGTTTACGTCTACAATCTACTCTGTTTACGCTTCGACCATTCGTTTTAACACTACCTTTTATCCCGGAACTGGTATACTATTTTTAATTATGTTACAATACAGTTTTCCGGTGTATGCATGAATTAAAACTACCAGGAATTTATCATTATATTTTCTCTTCGGAGTTGTTACAGGATTTTAATCATACTATTACTCTCTCATACTGCTGATAAAACTAGTTATCTTTTTGTTACATTTGTATTAATGTAGTTCCACAGATGCGTCGAGACGGAAAATAGAAGTAGACTGTCTCGACTAACTTGGGACCTGTCACTTTATATCTCGCTTTATTGTCAACTTCTTACACAGCAATTACTTCCTTAATGTTTGGAATGCTTATAATTTGTTTCCACTTGTTTAGAGATTACATATGCAGGCCTTATCTTTCTGGAGCTAAATATGTACAGATAAATAAGGTGGATTGACAAAAAGAAACTAACATTTGGTATATTGTTTTCCTTACAAACCTATCATTTTAGGTACTATTACTTAGAAATGTCATGTTAACTAAAAGTTAACACTTCTTGTGTTTAGTATACTAGTATACAATCAAAAGAAATAAAATTCTCTCCGTTTTATGTCCTGGTGGTGAAAAGGCGTAGGCTACCCATGGGTTGTTAGACTTTCTAGTCAGCGCTTAATGTAAAGGATTTTGGATATTTTGAAAATATAATCAGGAGTAAAATGGGTCGATAGTTGTTGAGGGGTGATTAGTGTCCCGAATGTTATTGTAATATTACCGAATTTTCAGTCGTTCGCTATACTCTATTCCATCAGTTCGATCTTTTACACACTTTAATTAGTTATTAGGCATTCTAGAGAGGTTTCAGTCTTCTTTAAATGCATAAATCTATATTGATTTTAAATTAAAACCTTTTTATTAAAATGTTATACTTTTATAAAAATTCAAAAAATGATCGTAATGCACATGGCTTTTGTTTGATACAAGCATTAGTTTGAGATTCTTTAAAACAATAACAGTCAAATTATAAAAAAATTACCAGTAAAGACACAGATAACTATTGGAACGAAAATGCACCCGAAGAAATGGAATAAGTTCTCAGTTCATTCGTAAAGCAAAGTATAAATCATATTGTCAAATAAGGTTTCTCAATGCATTGCTATTTTGTATATTACACAATTATTTTGCTGTAAAATGTATAAGATTATATTATTCATTAAGGACGATGTTTTAAACTTTATTGCGGAAATTGTTTAGATTAGTGCCCAGAAACATGAATAACTTAACATAATATTTTTATGTGCCCGTGCCTATCGGTGGGCACCATGTTGTTAAACACCAAAGTCATTCTTATCAGTGCTTACATCAGTGTTATTCAAAATATACTATTTATTAAAACGAATAAAAGTGGTCTGAGGGTGAAACAGAATTTAAATTCATTATTTTTATTGCGTAATTACAGTTAATGAGGCGCGTTACGCAGCAAGAGAGCCTTGCAGTCAGCGCTGCGGCCTACGGTAATTGATGTTAATTGTTTCTTGGTAATTAATTGAGGCCCACTAATTATAAGAACGCGCTTAACAATCTATAACGGTAAAAGGGGAAGTTAGACCGGGTGCTCGGCTGGTAAGTCTACCTTAAGTAACTTGTTCATACAAGAAATATTATTGTGGTGTATAACAAAATAATTGTTCTAAGTGAAGTTGCTCGAGTGAACAATTTTGAAATCGCGTTAGATGCCTAAGTGGGCATATCAGGAATATATATATATACTTGTGTAGTATACTCTTTTTGTGTCAATATCTTTTGCACATTTCCAACTGTTCATTGTAAAATGTTTTACAGCAATAACTTTGGATTCTATCAACAGTTGAAAACTGTTATGACCGTTCATACAACATTTACTTAAACTTACGGTACAATAATTTTTTTATGTGTTTAAAAACTACATACATATAGTTACAAACGTTGTTATTTACTTGTTGATCTCTTGAATCTACAATACAACATATAATGTGCATGGTACTTAAAAATTGTATAAGTAACAAAGTAAAAATTTTTACCAGACTTAAGGTTATATTTATCCGAAGAGCACCCTCAATATTGCTATATCGGCCGCAATAGGATAAAATTCTTAACAGTGGGCCTATAAAGGCAGACTATATATTGAGTATTTGTGTAATTGATAAGTTTTACTTATACAATAACCAGATACCTAATCCATATTTTTCATTAACTAAATGACAGTAAATAACAGACCTGAGATTACTAAATACTTCATATTACAAGTCACCAAATAAATTTAATTGTATTCTTTCAAGATTCGAAACAACCTCTATTCTTTTCAGTTGATCATTATCAGTAATGTATATAAATGATTTACAGATGTATGCAATTTCTCGTTATTTGTTTAATTCGACTGAAGAGGTTTGTGTTCCACTGTTCGTAACAAGAAGTGGTTATGATGGATGAGATCTTACTTCTGTCCATCGTTGGACAGTCAAATGACTAAGTGATACCGTACAAGATACAAGTGACAGTGAACTGGTACTATGTGGACAAGTGATGTGTCGTTCAAGTGATCTGCCCTCTCACACGCACACGCACTCGCTCATTCAACCACCCGCCACTATTTCGCCAATTAGGTAATTCATCATTAAACGTTACATTCAGTTCCATTAGTTAATACTCTTGTGTTTCTAATGATTAGAATGTGCTTATAACTATATTGGGTAACGTATTTTGTTAATATCCCACTGAGAAGGAATTTGAATGTTCATGTCTTTTAGAGGAATGAACATCAACATAAAATTAATTTATTAATATTATTTTAAAATGTTCAATCTGTTTTCTATGTTGTATGGAATTGTATATATTATGTTAATTGTTTCGCAGCTGACATGGCACGTGTTGGAATAACATACGTATGTGTGTGGTCAATACAGTTTCACGAAGCGACATACTTACTCCTGTGATGGCGTAAATTATATTATTACATTTTAACATTACACAGTACTTAATTTAGTTTGATTCTACACTTAAAAGCTTCGGTTTAGTTCATTAACATGTTTTACACCCTTTTCTAGTCCAATTAATTATTTAATTATAAATCAGGTGGCACTTAAACCAATCAGTGACTGGTATTGTAACTAAATAAATAGGCACTGTACATTTACATTCAAACCACACAATTATTAAACTTTTCAAGAAAATTAGGTACTTTTAAATAAGGTATTCATATACAACAATCAATTCAAAAGTACTGCGAGTATTTTTTATTGCAAAAAATAAAGTAGTACCTTTAATAATAACTATATTATCAAATACTCAGATCCCTTCACATTTACGAGTATTTCCATTGAAGCCTTTCTTTGTTCCCCCAATTGTTTCATTCTTTCCGAATGAGATTTATATATATATATATATATATATATATATATATATATATATATTGTCCCCACCCGTCCCATTCTTAATTCCCTCTGATTAAATGTCCAGTCAAAATTCTTGCTAGTTGTGTTCCTATTTTAAAGGAGGTTTCTGCCACACCCGCAGGTTTTAGATCTTCTTTTATTACAGCAACTCATTTAATTGATTCAGTTTTGTCTGTACTTCAATACTATAAAACTCTACAATTTGCTTAAAATGTGTCGATTCGTAAAATTTCAGGTATCGCCTCGTCATGTCAGAATGTAAGTTTAGGTATTTGTATATTTCCTTATCTATTTTGAATATATATATATATATATATATATATATATATATATATATATATATATATATATATATATATACAAAATATCACTGATATATATATATCAGTGATGACTAAAGCTTTCATTTTTCTAATGGATCTCTTATACTATTGAACGTGGTTTTAAAGGAATGTTAAAATTGCGTTACGGGGCTGGTACCAATGAAGAAGTGAAAGAATATGTTAAGTTGACCGTAGCGTGTTCGTATTGAAACTCAAGACCACGCGTAGAAATGTGTTGGAAAACTACAGTGCCATCGGAATATATTTTACTCCTTCGTAACAACCAGATTTCGGCGCCCTTGTCGAGTCAGATACCGGATACTTATTCTAGCCAAGGATCACTTCATCGGCCGGTCCAGCGCCTAATAAGCAGTCCGGGCACATTTTGGTGGCCCCCGGTGGCTCTGATGGAGGGGGGGGGGAGAGTTTTTGTGTCCTCCGCTCCTACATTCCTGGCCCGTTGTCCTGTCGTCTCTCGCCCTCTCCCGCAGCCGCGTCTTCGGCCGTGCTGGCCAGGATCTCGCTATCGCTGTACTTCTTTGTGTTAGGGTGGCAGACCGGACACTACCCACTGTTGTCTTCTACAGGTGGTCGGTCAACTGATCTACACCCACAACGTTCTGTATTTGTTAAAACCTCATTTATTGCACACTACACCGGATTTAACTGCATGTATTGTGGGACAGCAGTCCTAAACCTATGTCAAGGTTCCTGATAGGCCTATACGGTTTTTCTCTCGGTGATATTCATTTTTACAGGTGTGACATATATTTTGTTATAAATGCATTGTTTAAAGCTATTATAAAACAAACTATAAATTATTACTTATTTACACGTTTTATATGATGGTCTCAATTACTTGTGTTTGTAAGAATTGCTCAAAATGTATATACAATTGCTGAAATTTAATCATTACGTTAATCTGCAGAGCTTATCCAGAATTTTGTTTTTCGATATTACCGCTCGTCATGCTTTGTGCCTTTTTATGTTTTGGAAAATATTCTTACTATGTGCCGATTGTGCTTTATGCCATGATAAATTGTGTCCAATACAAACAAAGCTAGTCCACTAGCCATCATATTTTGTTTAGGTTTTACAGTTTGTTTTGTAGTATATAATTTCAATGCATAATGTACGAGTATCAGAGATTATTCTATTTTTGACATCAACGTTTTTATAAATAAAACACTGTATGATAACAAAATCCATAAACCATACGGATTTGTATGAGCCGTACATTACAATGATTACACCTCGCTAAACTCTGTGACCAAACATAACAGAGAAACGAGTAATCGTAAGAAATTAACGCAAAGTTGATTCGCTACTGCCGGCTCCCCTCGCTCTAGACATTTCACGGGTTATAAAATATTGTTTTACGCCCTTTTATACGACGCGTCCAGCTGATATAAATCAGCGGTCATTCAGCGGTCGACAATGTGCCAACGTAGTATGGATGAGAAACTATTGCAAACACAGGTCTGTAAAATATGGATAGAACCATTGTAAGTCTTACTTAAAATTCGTGATTTGTTTTTTCATATTATGTTTGTGACCGTCAGGGACTAAAAATACAACTCTTGGCAAGTATATATCTTCATGAGAAAATATTTCAAAATTTGAACAGTTGGTTGATATATAGACAAATTTTCATTGCGAAAATATGGGGTGACCCATAACATTTTTTATAAGCTCTGAGTTAAATTTGATAAAAATGTCACCTTATATTCTAGGCTGCTGAGGGTGCTGCGTGTGCCGAGGCAGTTGAGTTCTAAAAATTAGTCCACACTATCAAAACTAAATGTTAGAAATGAATGTATCTCATGTTATTTACATATTTTTAAATACATCTGATGTAACATCGCTTAAACGTATTCGATGTAAATAATTGAATGGACATTTATTAGAGAATACTGTAACATCAAACATATTTTAGGGAATTGTGTTTGTAAACCAAAACTAATTTCTATCCTGTGACGTCGAATCATGTGGTACACAGCGCTCATGTGTGGAGATCTGCGTCTTGTTTGCCGATAAGACCGGAGCTAGCCGCGACGTTTACCTGATGTTTCTTGTCCCTGATCCAGCTCCGCTAAATGTTAACAAGTCCATAACACTTGATAGCTAGATTGACGAGTGATAGCTAGATCGATTGACGTGCCAGCATCTGCTTCCTGTTAAAGGCTATGTATGACCTATACTTTAAATATAAAAATAAAATTAATATTCTCACTTTACCTTTGTTGCTTCTCGGTCATTTAATCTATTTTTTAGAGTGAAATTAAACTTCTTCGAGCAGTTAAATTATGTTCAGACACCAATTATAAAGGTCGGTGTGTGTATAATTTTCAGCTTCTCCAAATAACTAAATCGGCCTCAGTGAAGAACACATACACTGGTATTTGTGTAGAGCCGAGGTTTTTATTATTATTTTGTGGATTAGTTTTTTTCGTAATAACATTTTAAGCATCTATGGTTAAAGTATCAGGCCTTCACGTAATGTCTGCATTAAAAGTATGACTTTGCTCAAAACTTAACCCTTCCGTAAAACATGTAAGCTAACTACACTGCTTTTAAAAATACTTTCATATTTCCTTTTCTACTTTATTCATAGATACTTTCATTTTAAATTCTCTTCCATTTACTAAAACATTTTACTCCATTTAATCACAAGAAATCAAATTGTTGGTTTTACTATTGTCCGAGTAAAATATCGATTGCAATTGCCGAAAAGTACGTTCCGTTTTGTCACATAAATGTGCAGTGGTTTTGATGTAAGTTAGAAACACTAGCGAGTCATTATTTAGTAATATTTGTCATAAATCAGTAGTTAAGAGCTATAAAAATTATGAAAAGAGCTATATAATCTGTGTCGACCAATGTATATGTATCTTCTATTGGCAATATTGCACTTTATCAGTAGAATCCTCGGTATCCACAACAGTCAACCGTGGATAATCAATGCATTATGTATCTGATAAAAAATCGGAATCTGGCAAACTATGCTTAAATTTCGAGCTTCAGTTTGTGAGCAATTACACAATTCCGACTTTAAGCTATTATGCAATCCCCAATTTAAAGTTTTTTTCGATATAAATATTGGTAATTATATTTCTATACATTAATATAGTGGTTGCAGTAGTACGGCGTGTACGAAGTTAATTCATTTATATCTCTGTTATAGTGCTGTTATTTCTGTCTTTTATGACGTTTCTCCGTTGCAATAGTCCTTAAAATTATTATCAAATTAAAACAGAGGATTTAAATTTTATTAATACAAATTAATATAATTGATAAAACCACAAATCGTACAATGTTGTGTACACTTCATGAACTCTGGAATAAAACGCAACACGTTAGCAAATACTCGGAGCTCACAAATGAAGGAAACGTTTGAGTAAAATTACTTGTCTGATGTTACGGAACGCCCAAGCGGCCAATAAGCAATTTGTTCGATTAAAGTTCACTTAGGGTACGTGACTGAGTATTATCTGTCCCGCCCACTCGATTCCCTACCATTAACAACTGAGTTGCAGACGAAACCGAAGAAATGCGGCAATCGGCCACGAGTTGGCGTCTCTTGTGTTAGTATACTAGCGTATAGTACCCATTGATTCAATTAATATCTGTAACATTTTAGTTTCTAAGGTGTTTAAATGAGAGGTGTTCATGAATAGAAAATATAGTGATAAAAATGTTATACTTACAATTTCTTTGCTTAAATTTATTTCACCCGAAACAAAAAGAGTAAACCCCAGCACATTTTAGTGATAGCATACATATTTTATTTTGTTATATTACTTTTTCTGTTTCAAGTAGAAATATTGGTATTCTTCAGCCTTTGGAAAATAGAAATATTAGTTGCAACTAATTATAAACAATTAATTCGACCAAATAATCAAGTTTTTCATTTTTCAATCTTTGTATGCGTGTTTGCAGGTTTGAATTAAATATAAAACGATCTTACAATAATATGAAAACTATACAGCTTGTATTTGTATTGTAATTAGGTGGATGAGTCCTATTGGTATGGTAATTTCTTAAATTCAACCCATATGCAAGTTTAAACTTTTCAACTCTGTATGTTGGCCATTAATTTAAATATAATGCATTATTTACAACATATAACAATCTCTGTAACTTGTGCTATGTAGCAAAATGTTGAACAGAGTGTATGACACATCGACTTTGCGAGTTTGTACGGTAAATTACTACTTTACATGAACGGATATTGCGTTATTACATGTAATAAATGTTAGAAACTCGTGAGCAACACTGTTGCTCCCATTTCCTTAAATATATTTTGTCCGAAAGGTCATAATAATAATTTGTGTTATTTACTGCAAAAACAGGTTCATTTGGTACTATACCAAAGCAGCTGCACATACGATTTGACTGTTTTTGTTGTTGTTGAGTATTGCCTATGTGCTTGTACTACGGCGTAGTAGGTTATACCACAAAGTGTAAACGCAACAATTGCCATACTCGTAGGTAGCGTAGGTTATAAACATTAAAACCTAACAATGATTATGGGATGTAACTGACAATGTAGTCACTAAGAACAAATGTCTGATCTAGGAATGTTTACGCAGGAAATGTCAATAGTCAGATTTCTGGCCTCTTTTTATGATTATGAGGTTCTAATTGATAGAGATCTAAGACTAATAACTGTTGACACACATTCAACAGCATATGATGCCCGAAATTAACTGAAACTTAAAACTCGGAAGTTTGAATGCTAACATGGTTTACCCACAAATGACCAAACCCAAATAAAAATCATAATTTTGGAATGTTGCCTACGTTCCAGTCGCTTCATTTTCCAAAGTTACGGAAGTGTGAATATTTCAGTACATAAGACGAAATTAATACTTAATTTTATAATTGTTACTAGATATGCATCATAATTTTTTAATTATACTGAAATTTGTCTGATACTTTCTCATAACGTATTTAATTGACTTTTGAGCACTTTTTGGACTCAACGTATTTACAGTTTTCAACACAACACTCTGTACATTTTTAATATTGTATAATGCAGGGACAACGTTATTTTCTTGTTTAGGTCTATACTACATTAAAAAATAAAGTTGAACAATTCTATGACTGAGTGGATACTCTAATTCTTTCAACTTATTTAAGTACCGCCTAACACGTTTATAATAAGTAAAGGATATTTTTCATTAGAAAAGAAAACATTTGCTTTACAAAAATAAAACCAAACTCTAAATAAACCTGCTTTTCTATTTTTGTGTTTTTGCGATTTGTTTAGATTGCCAATCCTATTTTATATTTGTAAACGTTTGTACCATTTTATTTTTGAATTATAACTGATAGGCAATGAATACTGATTAACGTTACGTTACAATGGGTATCACTAGAATTAATATAAATGGAAATTTTGGATTACGACATTACTGTACTACGTATTAAACGGTTGGATACTAATGTTTAGTTTAATGTATACATGTATACTAATGCCTTCCACTCCCTAAGATTCCTAAGTAATACTTCCAGGAAGTAATATAGTCAGAATTAGTATTTTTGTCTTGACAGAAGACTAAACAGTTTAAGACAAACAACTGAATCCACTTGATCCACAATTACCGTTGAAATTGCTTAATTGGCAGCTAAATTATTTTAAAACCCAAAATAAAAAGAGAGGGTCAAAGCAACTCATAAAATGTATAATTTTATAAACTATAAAATGAACTTCAGTCACCATTTCCTTAATATAAAGCTGATTGGGATACCGATTTGCATTATAAAAGTATACACCTGGAGTAGTTTACTATACTGTTGAAGATGCGTGACCCCTGGAAATGAGGAAGAATTTGTAAGAAGTGGAAAGTAGGGTATTGTTGGTCAGACCTTGAGAAAGGGATGGGGACGGCTTGGACAAGTCAATTGGGGGAGGCTCAGGCCCTAGCGGGGTCCTGCATTGTGGCGTTCTGGGAAGTCGAGAAAGTGGGGTGAGGAAGAAAGGTCCGCAGTGGGCAGGTATAATGGGGGTGCAGCTACACTGACAGGCCCATAAATACCCCCTGACAAGGAGTGGTTGCACTCTCCAGAGCTGCACGCTTACCTTAAGTTTGGGCGATCCCTCTGGAGACTTCAGGCCAGAAGTGTGAACCGGGACCGGAATAGTTATTAGTTCTAATCCCTCTCATAGCAATTGTGTGGCTGAAATAGTAAAAATTATGCAAAAGTGTTTTCTTTCAGAGTTTTATCAGATTCCTTGTTTGTCTCTTTTAAGTTTATTTATTTATAAGAAATCGTTTGACGCAGGAAAAACTCACCCAATCGAATCTAAGTTAGATTTTGTACTTTACTATGTTTAACGCACAGAATACTATATCCAACCGTAGCTAAAGAACAAGCATAATGTACTCGCTGTGCAATCTATTTCTATTTTGTCTTGAAATAACTTACTTAAGCAATGTACTCTTGTAGCAGATTAATTAAAAGGTTCGTCAATAGAATTCAGGAGTTGAAAGATGTAACAATAAAGTGATACAGGTAATGTTTGTGGTAACTACGTATGATATTGTATTTCAATATTTTGAATTCTAATGTATAAAGTTTAAAGTATAAGTTTAAAGTATAAAGTATTACAATTATTGGACACTATAAAAAAATCCAAAATAAAGCTGCTAGAGCAACCCGCACCAACGTAGTCCGCTGGAGGCTGTTGCGTTTAATCCCCCCCTCCCCTAAGCACCCCGCGTCCAACACTGCTGCCAGTTTTACGTGTATAAAAAAATACTGATCCGTCTCAACATTAGGGAACAGCTGATGGTCAGCAGCTACATGGCATCACTGCCTCTAATATCATGGGACTATTATGGCGTAGGCCGCTCTAGTAAATTCTTTATTTTTAATTAGCAACAATTAAGGTACTTATCTAGAATTGCGTATTAGGGAGCACATGCGTAGAGAGCAAAGATGTGTTAGAAAATGGGTATGGCCAAAGTATTGTAATGTCTTAGGAATTTTGATTACTCCGGTTCGCCAACTCAGTTCCTGGGCCTATACTGAAGCGGTCGAGGGGGAGACCGGCGCGGCAAGTCCACGCGGTGCGGCGCGGAGTGCGGTGCCGCTTGAGCGTACAGTATTTGTCAACGTCATGTTTCGGCGTTAACCGCGCGGATTGCCGAGTCTGCGGTCGTGGTCGCGGTCGCACTGCGGCTATACCGGCTGTACCGCAGGTGCTAGTATGTAATTTGACCGCCGAGCCGCGGCCCGCCAACAATTACGAAGGATAACTCAATTCCACCTCAACATCAACCGACTAACACCGCTTTTCTTCCCCGTGTGTGGCAGAGGCTGTGGCTTATTATATTACACACCATTTCCTCTAGCTCCGGCCACAAAAATGCATTACTGGTACTGATGTGTTGGCCGCGTGAACGGAATCTCCAGTACCATATTTAATGGTAAGTGCTTCAAACTGTTCTGACAATACTCCGATTGCGCTACTTCAAAAGAATTGCCCATTAACCCTTTGAGTGCCACAGCATATTTCCCAAGTCATACGCATAAATTGCCGGAGCATTGCCTTCTGTTTTGCAAGCGTGTGGGGAAAAAACTATATTAAAAAAACTATTCAACCGATTTGAATAATTTTTTTTTTTTGTGTGTTATAAAACAAGGTATTTTTTCCATATAATATTATTATTTTATTTTTATTTACACAAAAAGAATATAGGTTATAACAAAAAACTAAAAAATGAAAAAAAAATAAATTTCAAGTTTGAACTAAAATTTTATTTATACAATATTTTTTTTAATTTTTTTTAGCTATACCATATGAAAGAGCATGAAAAACTGAACAAAAATCATGCATAATATGGTGTGTTACAGTAATATTTAACCAGATACTGCAATATATACAAAATACAACAAAAAGCAATTTTTGTTCAAGTTTGTCAAAAGTTTAGAAACAATATTATAACTACCCTATTTCACTCAATGAAGTAAGACGACTGTAAAATACTAATTATATAAAAAGTATATAAAAATATACACAGGCCTACAATATAACCTTACTTCTATAACCTTACTTCACCTAAAATCAATAGTTTGATTGGAACTTGCGTTTTAGTTCATCACCAATCCAACAATAAAATATATGTCACTAAACACGGAAAAAGAAGTTTGTAAATGCATTGTAAGTTTTACTGAACACAATTGCAGAATAGTAATAACAACAGTTTTCAGCATAAACACACGAAACTAGCACAATGTAAACACACAATGAACGAAACTGTGTAGTTAATGGCAACAAGTAGCAGCTGACCAACTATTGCGTCATCTGTTTTTTTCTGATGACAAATAACTACAAGGGGGCGGTAAACAATAAAAATCAATCACAATTGATAGTTCGAAACTTGTAGATTGCCGTGAAATAAGTTATTTGTCAAAACAAAAATGAATTATATGTGATATTAATTAAATAAAAATCGTCTACTGGGTAGATGCCGGCAATTTATGCACATTTCACAACATCTACTATGTAGACGCTGCGGCACTCAAAGGGTTAAATATTCTAGCTTGTGTGGCTTTTATACAGTTCATTTTCTTTATTTCACAATATAACATTACTATATGCAAAATAAATGTCTAATCAATAATATTCCATTTCACTGATCGGGATATTTTAATTTTAGTTTTTTCCGCTTTCTCTCAATTTCGTTTGCAGGTGCAGACATTTCAAACAAACAATACTTACCAATATTCCCTCAATAAGAAAATTTAAAAATTGTAATCAGAATCAGTTTTAATACAAAATATCCACTAAAGGGCTGAATCCAAATAAAACTCAATCGTATTGGAGTGAAATAATGCAGTTTTGTAATAGAAACAGTTGCACAGCAGCTAGCCTTTGTGAACTCAACAACGGAATAGTCATCTTTAACAATGTTCTTAATTTTCATTCAACGCTGATCTGTGCCTTATTTTGTTGTATAGTTGTACAGGCATAGCTACTGAGTCATTTTGCGGATCCAACTGAATCACGTGGTTTACCCCACAAAACTTTTGACAGTCTGGTTGAGATATTAAGACACCTTTAATTTGTGTTGAAAGAATCAGCTCTCCTTCGTCCTATGATAGCGCCTGAGAAAGTTTTCATTTCTCCATAGATTCCATCTACAGACATCATTGTAAATGTTCTGTTAGTTACTATTAGCGATTTCTCGACATATGTGAATCTAGTAACAGCAAGTTGTGGGAAACGTTTGTTTGTGTCACGTTCGAAGTATGAAGATTTGACGTCCTAGGTTTCTGGAGACCTTCCGTTTGGCCTTCCTCTTATCTCCGTTTACCTCTTCTGTCAGTCTTCTCGCCCGTTGCCCCGTACTCCTCCACACCCTCGACCGAGGTGTCTCCCGTAATTAGCTGGTGGATCTCCGCTTATCTCGCAGTTTCCAAGAAGTGGCGTGCCAATTAAGCCCCGTTCGCAGTCACAACTCCCACCCGACTGCATTCATTAGCAGGTCGTGCCCGAGCTCTGCCCACTGATATCATTATTACTGAGAACTTGCGTTAATTAAGCGAGCCGGACTGGCACCCTACACGAGTTCGTGGGTTCAGGTGGGATCCCGGGTCGGATTTGAGGAGGATCTGAAACGTGATCCTCGGAGTTAAACCGTAAAAATCGTGGATTCATAAATAATAAGTGCGGAACGCAATGGTCAATTAGGATTCAGGAGGATCCCATCGGGTCGTGCAGTGGTAGGAGAGACTCCTGGTGGACCGCCCTACACGCCGACTGGAACTGTATACAATAAACTGTATAAGAGTTGAAGGCCTTATGCAATGTGTGTCAGTCTTGGAAGTTGTGGGATGTGTATTTTGCGTTTAATTGTCCAATGTTTGGATATGCGCACAAGTAAACACAATTCATCTATTTCAATGGAACTGGGGTTTTTTACAATGCTGTAACTTTATTTAAGACCTATGTGTTATACAAAATTAAATCCTAATTTTAAATGGGAAATCTGAGATGCCTTATTGTCCATTACACATCCAATGGTCTCTTTAATATAGCAAGTTATGTATCATTGTTAACCACACAACCTGCTTAAGATTCGGAAGACTACCAATGACCGAGTCCTTTGGCAAAACCACTACAAACAAATAGTTGTGCCTGAGCCTTCTTTGATTTTAGAGAGCAATAAATATCATGCTTCAGTGAAGGATGCATGACGAGATGCGACAACCCAATAACTCCGATGTCAACACCGACTTCATTTATGCTGTTTAGATCTCTTGACATTTTTATTAACAGTCTATCTCTCTCGTCAAAGACATAAGGCTCGGGAGAGAGTTACGACGTAGGACTCTACACAACGCGGCGGCGAGATGCGACGAGAACAGACAACTTATCACTTCTCTCATAATCTCGATCTCTGCTGAGCCTGAACAGCGAGCGAGTCAGTAAGCTGTAAACACGGTGGTGTCTGCGGCATCGATACACACGTGCGAATCCCTAACGTGGTCGTTAGCAATTCTAAGTTCCGTATTTATTTAGCTCGGGAATGATCTCAAAGAGGTCGGATTTATTTGTCGTATATAACCGTCTCGGGTTACGCATAGATCAAGGGATAACCACAAAGCGAGGCCTCGGATTATTTATAAATCCGACCAGATGCTCGCCCGACTCACAAAGCGGTTTTAGATGGCACGACTTCATTTCGATACTATAAATATTCTTCTCCTTCTTCGCAACTTAACAGAGAATTAACGGCTGCGTCTGGCTGGAATAAATACTTCCAATAACGTCTCTTCGCGGTCGGTCGTGTTCAGTCGTAACGCGATGTACTGTTTGTAGAGATTGTGGAAGCAGTTAGTCTGTCAGCCGTTAGGTCGCAGCACTAGCGCTCCGGTGGTCCATCTCATAATTTTTGTTGTCTGTCTTGTTTTCACTAGGTGAATAAACGTGCAATATTTCCAGCTTTATTTACTACCCCTTACTTCAGTCAAAACTATTTTAAAGAATTACTCTTGTCCGAAGAATTTTCGTTGCATGTTTTATTGGTTTTTTTAAGTTACAACTGTAAATACTTCTCGAGTGAATGTGTTTGAGTCTCCGTTTACGTTGTATTACTGTTACTTATCATTTTACAGTACTTAGAGGGAGTAATTTCAAATTTTGAGTGAAGCGATTGATTTGAGAATATTCTTAACCATAACTTGCATAAAGTCAAATTAGATTTTGATTGATCAAGCCAACAGATAGGAGAAATAATTTCCATTTGTTGTTGTTAGTTACTCGATTTGATTACACACGTAATATTTAAAATACACCCACAAATTCTACAATTGTTAAGGAAGAAATTAGAAAACTATAATATTGTACCATAACTATTGATACTGTATTAGCGAAGTAGATTATTTATTACACATAATTATAAGAGAATGGGCAAACACGTGTTCAAGTAATATTTCATAATAAATGAGGATTAATTTCATTCAGTTTGGAGGTAAGAGTTTACGTAACTTAAACATAGTATGCTCGATATATCTGGTCAAGTTTGTTTGCATCAGTTCGTTTGAAGCTATGTAGAAGAATACTGAAGAATGTCGGAATGACGCAATAACCTTTTATGCTTCCATTTAAAAAAATTAAACTTAGAGCATTAAGTTCGGACCGTTTTACACCATCGGTGTTTCCTTCATAATCGGCGGAGGGGGGGGGGTCTGTGAGTAACAAAATTTCGAGAAAACGGACAAATAGAGAGAACATACAAGGTTTTTTTAAAATTAGTTCTAAGCTAAGTATATTATACAAGCGTTTAATAAAAAAACTGTACAAATAATCAGGATAAAAACGCATAAAAGAAAAATGTAGTCTAACATTATATCAATATTTTATTTTTTTCTCTGGTATTTCAAAAACAAAGTATTTTTTGAACTCCTGCTAGTGGTGCAGTGTTTTTCAGATATGTCTACTTTTTAGCCTAAAACTATTATTATTTTCAGTTTATTTTCTTACAAAAACCGTGTATTGACAATTTAGTATCCCAAAATTAAAAACACTGCCAATCCAAATGCGGTGGCGATGTTAAAGATGGTGTTAAATTGTTGTATCAGTTTTCTTCTCATGAGGATGTTTAAAATGATCTGAAAAATCCAGTGTTTGCATTCTAGATTATTAATCTTCAGGAGCCTTGTACATTCACCTGAGGAGGGATTCTACCTGATAGCATTACCATGTTCGGGTTTAGACTCTAAATTGAGCTTTTTAAAGTTTCAACATTTTTCAGCACCCCTATCTAGTACCTATGCCATACAATATGTGCTCATTATTATATCATTATTACAGTCTTGAAGCATAGTCCACATGATGCCATCGCCGCGCCGGGCGCCGCAGCAGCCACCATCTATGTGACAGCTATCAAGATACCAGCGATACTAATAACGGGTTGCTGCGGACCGTCTGACCTCAGATCGTTCAACAACTAGTTTATTCACTCGCTGCTAATCTATGCCTTGTCATCCTTAAGGTCACGCCTACAAATCTCTCTGTGCTTTATCTGCTGCAGACTAGGTAGCCCCTGCTGTGCGAGATTCTTTCGTTCATCCTCCCGGCTCGAGATTTTCAACCGTGGTATTCTGGAATTATACGGAATGACAACACCAGACTTTTCTCATTCGAATATCTAAAGATTACAATAACTAAGAAAACGTACAAAAAAATTATATCAGCACTGGAAAAGGCCTTTTTGAGAACAAATCTCAAATCTCTATAGTCAATTACAATTAATCAAGCTTAGAAAATGTATACTACCATTCAATCAATATAAAGTAATCTTAATGTTTCTTTATGTGAGATTTCTTAGGTTTAAACTCGTCTTTAAGTTTCATTGTACTTGTGCATCCTACCATGATGACATGGGAACTGTCTTATTTTACTTATGTAAATTAGACAGTATAATTAATCAGAAACAATTATTTCAAAAGTAACACGTCCAAGCTGTCCTTTCATAAAGGGCGAGATAACTGCCTGTCCATCACTTCAGCACATCCCATAACGTGATCAGATGAGAGTCGTTATGTAAAGAGAAAGATACAATAACGGAGCGACATTACTCACTGGTGAGGAAGAATGTGTCTGGTGAACACATGTGTTAATGTGGCCGGAAATATCCGAGCCAGGAATAGAGCGGAGCGAGTGAGAGCGAGCGGGAGGGCGCTAGTGTCGGGAAGGAGAAAGAATGACGTCTTAGGGTTGCTTCGTATCAGGGTGACAGCCGTTGTCTGGTAGAACAGGGACGATGGCTGTTTGGTCAGGATCAACTGGGGTGTGAATCTGGACTACCTCAAAGGCTAGGTTTAGGACCGACATTTTTGATGATGCTTAGACGTTTTTGGTTTCACCAATAATTAGAGAGTTTAATTAAAAGTAGATCGTTAAAAAAAACAAACGATACGAATTTGTTCTAGTTACTCGGCAATGACAACACTCAAGCAATCTATTACAATTAAATCATCAATTTTATCCTAATTTGACTCTAGGATCTCATGTAGGATCTATTGTTGATCTAACACCTGCCATAGACCATAAAAGTTTTCTTGATATTATTTTGAACAATCCAGTCAGTACTATCAGTTTCCATTCATCTTTCCTTTTATATACTTGATGTCACATATCGTCTTTTGAAAATATAGTATTTAGATTGAGTGTAAACCTAACGCGCTTTGTTTCATTGTTCCATTGTTTCCTGTTTGATTACGAGGACAAATCGTGAGTCATGTATCGAATTCTGCAATTCAACAGCAACAGTAATACAGAACTCCTCAATTTCCGGAGCAAGCGATCTTTTGAGATGTAGGAAGGTCATTAATTTCGCTACATCTGTCGAGTTTCCCAAGACGTCAACGGATGTCCTAATTTTGGCGACAAGGCACGTGAGGAGAGAACCCGGTCCGGCCCATTGAGAGTCCGCGACAGGAAGTCGATGAGTCGTTAAGACATTGTCTCCTAGTTAACCCCGAGTAAGATCAATTAAGGGAATTGGTCCGGCTCCAGAGCTGTACGGAGGCTGTCGGCACTGTGACTATGAGCGATGATTGAACTGGGTCTGAGCGGCTCTGCTACTCGGCCCGGTCCGGCACAGATCGCCGGGGCCGGACACGTTGCCAAAGCCGAACATCTCTCGCTCTTCTCTCCCCGCAGCCGCTGCCCAAACTCGACACATAAATAATGTTAAGCACTGGATCGTAGGCCAACCCGCCCTGCATTAATCTCAGGTGAGAACAGCACACTTTGGTCTTGTCTTCACCGGAAGAGTTATTACGGAATCTCCACCTGAGTCATACGAATATTTGGACCCGAAGCTTTCGTTCCGCCACTACACGCTGCGCAGCACTTGCAAAGACAACTTCACATAATTCAACCCTTTCTCACACTGATTCACGAACACCGTCATTTTAAGACGGTATCCCGTTAAATCCGGTTTCGGTTAATTTATCAAAGTAAATTTATTTTGTACACTTAATTATGTAGTGTTTATTGTGAGGCACAAACTCTACACACATTAATGGAAGTCAGTTTTACTCTGAAACAAATTACACTGATTTATGGCATTTAATTGCAATGAAGAATAAAATATAAATAGAACAAAATGAACACAACAGCGTGGTACTGCAAAACTGAACTAGTGAATTTTCTGTTACCTAAGGTTCTGTCGGTAGTACCAACGCCATATTCCTTTAGAATGAATGTCGTAAGTGTTCTACTGTGGACACAAAGAGGACTATACCGAGTCCCGCGAACTTCCGACACAGGGTGCACACTTTGCATATTATAACAGTTGAGTTGTTATCTCCGGTTTTTGCTGTCGGTGTCCGCTTCACAAAAACTCATCCCAGCCCGCCGCCACCTATCTGTCCGCCAGCCGTCCGAGGCCGCCATCAAGTTTACTGCAGGCCCTGTTTACTGCAGGCACCACTTCTACTACTATTTTGTAAACAGTTTTATAGTCGCCATAAACGGTTTGAGCGTGCACCAGACTCGATTGGTCCCTTATATATTCGCCCCTTTGATGTTTTTATTGTTCCAATTCACGTGTCCTCTAAAACTCGCGTCCGATCTACATTGGACTTGCTTCCGCTCGGGAAGTTTCATAATTAAATTTTATTGTAGATACCTTCACTGATCGATATAATCGTAAAATCGATGTCGATGCTAGGAAGTATCCCAGATTTTATTCCTCATTCATTATAACGGTACATAATTATTAATCGTGTATATTTTGTCGCATTAGTATAAAAGTTATTAGTTAGATTTTTAAAAGTCGACACCACGAGTTTGTCTTGCAGAAAGCGAGAAAGTTGCGTGGAATGTTTGCTCTCAGAAGTTTGGAATGTCTGTGGCTCTCCAAGGTGTGTGTGTTCGTGTAGGCAGCCGGACTAAACACCCATGGTTCTCGACGCAGACCGTTTAGCGGTTTATGGAGGAAGAAGGCGATTGTAGAGCTGGGACCAAATCAGTAATGCCAGACCAAGCAGCGGCCAAGGTTACAATTACGCACCATCCGCATCGTAACTCTTATAATTGCTAACCATCTCCTGCATATTGACTTGTCTCGTCCGTCTTGGCTGCCCTACCGATTAAATATCCACAAGTGCCAGAGGCTCCGACCTCCTTCCGTGGTGGAGTTCCTCTCTCCACGGTAAACCACACCTAACACTCGTTCACTGAACTCACAAACAAGTTGGTATTTCTTTCAATTCGACAAAATGATACGAGAATAGCACAGCCTTATTTAACGTCCGTAGCGAAGTTCGGGATTGCTATTGTTTTCTACCTGGGTGGATGCCAGTAAGTCGAACGTTCACAAGTGGCCATTTGTACGTGTTTAGGCCTGTCATACTATTCTTTTATGAGCCAACTAATTTGTCCTAATTTTATTAAAACATTCGCCCTCATATATCTAATCTCATATCAGATAACTAGAAGTGAAATACTAGGGATTTATCTCATTTAATATAAGGAAGCCTTGCAGGTTTTAATGCTTGCAGAATATATTTCAAGGGTTTAGGCAACTTTGGTTAAATTTTGCATTTTTATAGACTCGTACTACAGTTGGACGTTGTTAATGGTCCTCGATATATTTAAGGTACTGCACATATTCCAAATTCCAACTTTCGCTCGTGATAGTAAATCCACGTAAAACTGATACAATCGAAAACGTATGTATTTGTAGCAACAATGTAATCTGTTGTTGAAACGATTTGACGGAACAGTTAGGACGCTAACAGCCACTAAAATGGACTTTGTTGCTACAAATGTTACAAAACCCTTGCACGTGTACACTTGTAGAGCAGCTGAATAGCCGTTTGCTTTTTAATTGTCCTTGAAATGTGATTTGGTCACTTAATGTCGCATATCACGCGTTTTCTTTCCACACGACGAGGCACTAGAGTTTCTCGCAGTTTTATTGACACTAACTCCGCAGCAGTTTTGTAAACAAGTTTAGGGCTGAGTAATCGACGACGAGTGTGAACGGCGCGGCGCGGCGGACGGACTGCCCCAGGGTCCCACTCTCGCCCGCTCTTGTTTATTCCCAGTTTTGACGTCCGTCATTAGCGCTGTCTGTTTCAGAGCAGTTTGACGGTGGCGCTGGGAATATTTTACATAGACCTTAACTGTGTTTTGGTGAAAGTCCTCTAAACTTGGAATATCAGTGGACACAATATAAAGTTCACTGCAACACTCGTTTTACCTTTTCCCAGACTTCGACAACACACATATAAATATAGATTTAGACGTTTCATCCTGACCTGCTGATGTGTTCTTCCTTGTTCCAGGTTATCAGCAGCCTCAGGGGAGCTTTCGTCGCTGCTGTCCCGGAGGGGGGTGTTGCCCCCACCTCCCCACCACCAGGACTACCACCCTGCCTATAGACTGAACCCTTACATGGAACTCTACTCCTCCCTGCAACACGCTAGCCCTCCTTCTTCCATTCACGGTATGTTTATAACCTGCACCGTTAAATGTGTTGAGCCATATATTGAGATATCTGCAGTTATGAAAATCTGCAGTGGTTCTTCTGATCTTCGTCAGGACCGAATGCCATTGTCTCCTCACACAGATTAAATGCCATTCAAAGTGAAATTAATTACACTAAAGCTCAACGATCTTTGAAAACCAATAATTATGCATATCGAGCCAGAAATCAAAGGCATGCCAAGAAACCAAACCCGTGGTGTGCAGATGCGTGGGCAACATGTTACCAGGGGCCAATAAAGTCTCCCCAGGGGCCTGCGCCTGTAGAATAGGCAGTAAAGTTTTACGTTTTGAAAATAATGTTGGGTTTTTATGGTTTTCACTGGGGTTTACTTTATTAGAACAGTCAAGTGGGCACTGGTTGTGGCAATATTGGTTCATGCGGATCTTATACAACACGGTTCTAAAGTCTGTGTTTTAAGGTCGCGTCTTGTGTTGTGGTATTGGATGTGTCGGTTCACAATCTGCCCCTTTAGATCAAGAGGTCAATGAGTGTTTACAGCCGTCTTTCTACGAGGATGGCGAATCATACTGGGAGGTTTTGTCCAAACAGTTCACAACGCAGCACTTGGCCGCGCCTTATTGATGCCGCCCGCCACTGACAGAGGCCAGCCGCCTTCAAAGGCGCCGCCACCCCCGTAGGCACGCCGCCTTCAGTACATCACATCACTTCCGCCCGTTAGTTCGCTCCATTTGACGTGGTAATCGTCGCCTACAACACTTCCGCCCTGGGTTCCCGCCTAACAAGGGTTGTCAGCCCATCTGAATGAATTTTGACCGATTGGATCGGAAGTCATTCATTTTTATCCATTCTGAAGTTCATTTGGCATCTTAGAATAGTGCTGTGCTACACGTAGCGAACTATGATGTTCCCATATTTATTCATCGTGATTAAAACCCGTCCCTGACTTAACATTTGTATTCGATGTTTCTTTATATCATAAGTAAAACTAATTTACTAATCGGATTTTCCGATGGATCAACTATTTACGCGTATAGTTGAATATGAACAATAACCGATATTAGATTTCAGTTTAAGAATTAAGTCATTGGTAATTAAGAACGAAGCATTTTCTCCTTTAGTTATTTTTTCCAATGTTTTCCAATCTTTACCTTCAAATTCAGTCCGGAAATGGAAGCATGATGTCAAGATTATATCAGTTAATCCCAGGTGAGTGCCTGTAGGGGTAACTGTAACACCGGGTCCCAATTATTGACGCGATGAAAACAACAACAAGTCTAGCCTCGAGGAACATTCGTCCTTGAAGCAGAATATGTCAGGTGTCCTTAAAAGTAGATTCTATTTTCTTACAAACAAGTCGTCCTCCAGTGAGCTTACAATTTGGTAACCTGTCGAGACTGACTAAACCGCCAGTTCCTTTCCCTATTGTCTGTTCACCACAAACTGCCATTAACAAATTGAGGCGATGTGCTCTTTGACATCGTGGCATCTTTATCAGATCGTTAGTTTGCAGCCCCGACCCCTGGCCTCCTCTTTAGCTGCTCGACGAGAAATACGGGCGGATGTCTACAAATCTGACACCTCCGCTTCGCTCTATTCAGGACCTGGAGGAAATGCGGGCGCTCTGTTCCATGGTTTTAGGAGAATGCATCTTTGTTACAACACGCTTTAGTAGCGAAACGCCATATCCGGATGTTATATTCAAGGCTTTAGCGCTAGTTAATAAAGTAAACTCGTGGTTAATCCGGTTCTACTTTAAGGCAAGTCTCCCAAAAATTAATGTTCTCATCCATATCCACGAGTAACTTAGTGGATACAAATACCTTCTGCTGTCGATACAATATTACACTGTAGTAGAATCTTGACTATAATATTTACCATATTTTACGGTGGCCTTGGTTTTAAAAGGTAACCCGTAATGAAAAGAGCTAACGCAATCTAGGTACATATATAGAATGCCATTCGCTCGTTTTGTTACAACGATATTTGTTGTTTTGCGTTGGCAAGTTCAAACAAGAACAGAGTTTACGTGCATTTTACAAGCACAAGTGTGCCAGTTGGCACAACGCTGTGTTCCTGCTTCCTAGCAGCGTATAATTCCTCGGAACAGTTAATAGAGGTTTAACCGATTCGACGATATAGTGACTATGTGAATGTTGTATAAATGACTCCATTTTGATACAGTTTTTGTTGTTGTTATTTTGGTGAAAAAAAAAACTGAATACTTTAACACCTTTACCATTACACTTCAAAAGGTATGAAAGTGTCATTGATTAATAGCAGCATCGACAAGATTATATAAGTGTCGCAACAAAAAGGGCGCTTTCACGCTCTATGTAGTTCATCTTCAGAATTACCTTTAGGGAACACGTCGATTTTGATTCCGAAAACTGTTTTGTTGGAATCAGACAAGAAGGTGATAGCCACAGTGCATATAAAAGCCAATAGAGGTAAGTTGTTGAACCCAAATTTTGTCGTGATTGTTATAGATAATACTAAAGAATTTAAATTTGTAATGATTGGAGTACGCTGTAAATAAATTGGGAAGGATGGTTTTATTCGTAAATACCTTTTTTTCCTGAAATAGCAATTGGTAGCAGACAATGAAGAAAAGAATAGGAGAAATTTTCATTGTCATAAATGGACCATATCAAAGCAATGCATACGTGGCAACTGTGAGGACAGTTCTAACCTTTCCTGTTGGTATCTGAGGAAATTGCTCATTTAGGTGGGTTTTATCTTTCATATCAGCAGCTAGAAACTAGAGGTTTCTAGTTTGTAGGACAATAATTAGGTATATCACAAGTATGTAAACCATGAGCACCCTGTTTTCTATATGTTACAGCAATTGTCAATATTTCCTTATAGTAAGATATCAATCTTTCATTCCAAATTGGAGGATTTTTGAAAACACATGTTAACTAAACACGAATACGACATCACAATGTTAGACAGGACGCGTATAACATGTCTATATATATAAACTAATTTTTAAAAAACAGAAATGGCGCATCAATTAGAACCCAAAATTTAACTCATTTGGACTCGCCATATAAATGATGTTGGTAGCCGCCATTGTGGAACATTTCAATTTCATTTTTCAAACAAGTTTGTCCAAAACGCACAAAGAATAAAATAATTCGAGGTTTCATAAAATATCATATTGGCTTCTACAACAGATTTCTTCCTTTTGGTGTCACACAAAAGAATAACATTACTATTGCTATGTAACTCAAACAAATAAAATAAAAACACAGGCGGTTTCTTTCGCCGATTTCCAGAGTGGGAATCCATGTCGGGGTTCACTTTAATATGACTGTAAGCGGGAAAGCCTCCCCTAGTATGATACCCGGACCCGTGCAAGACTCAGTCGCACACTACCGTCCGTATTTGGCGCTCTCGGAGACAAACAGTTTGGACTTGTTTGGTTGTTTGGACAAAATACAAACAGGGGCCGGTTTATCATCCAGCTTCCGCATTGTTACTGTTCTTGTTGTTGTTCTCGTTTAACAGATGGCCCCTAAACCAACAACCTGACAAAACGCACCCTCCTGCTGCTCCTTACCTCCACCATGTGTACGTCGGAACCGATCCTAATTGTTCTTGGCTTTCTGGAATTAATGTGGGTAGCATTTGATTAAAACCTGTTCCATTGTGTTCGTTACTAATTGATGACTTTGATAATTAAATTATTGCTGTTTATACCGAAGTAGATATGTGTTGCCGACTATAACTTAATCGCCAATTTTATCGGAGCCTTTTTAACCATTTATGTGAGGTCAGTCAAATATCGGCTGAATGCTCATTTATGTTTCTAGGTGTTTGGCTCAGTATTATGCGACACATTTCCGTTAGTTCTTAGTTATGTCCTTATTGTATTTTTTTTATATTCTGAGTGGTCATGGAAATGCTTTAAATGGTAGGATGCTGTTGCTGTGGTAACAAGGTAAAGAATGGTCTCGTCTTAGCCATAACTTCACCAGACGAAGTTATGGCTAAGAAGCCCATAAACCCTCTCTGCCACGAAATGGCATGGCATGGCTCTCGTGGCATGACTTAATCTATACAAGTTTAAGAAAGAAAGATTGGATATCGCCGAGAGAACAGTTGAATATCGTTACATTTTGAAATCTCACAGTAAATTACTTACCTTTTTTTTATAAAGATACACTGATAACTGAGCAAGTCCGTTATTGTTTGTTTGCAATTGTTACCAACGACCCAAAAGCAAACAAGACCAGAACATGTTTGCGTTACGTCAATTAACTAACCACGACCACATAAGCAGCAATATTTCATAGCAGTTTGTGACTACGATACGGTTGACTCATTAGAGATTGGTTGGCTGAGCAATTATTAGGACTCAATTAGTCCTAATTTATTTCAATTTACCAAGTGACTGGTGACACCTGACACCTGAACGTGGGACATCCGTCTACCTGTGCTTGAGGTCCATATGTGGAGCTCTACACCGTGCTCTACCTGTGCTACAACATGTGAGACAGTGTTTAGTAAATAATATAGGCCTACAGTAGGCTAGTCTTGTCAGCATTCTGACATTTTAATATGCTTATAACGTCAGATGAAGCTGGACTGTTATCAGCAGATATCAGACTAATAAACAATAAATAACCACTATAACAATCGAACTCGTCGTTTTCTCCCCAGTGCGCTTTAGGACTTCCAAAATAACTGATGACATAGTGTTTGCCTCAACCTAAAACCAAGTTTTAGTTTTAAACATTATTGTTAAGGTGGGCTTACATAATGTAGCAAAACATGCTGAGTTTTACATCTAGCTCAGGTTATATAACATTTTCTAAAAGTTAGAACAATTACATATAGCAGAACGTGCTTCATATAACATTTTCCACAAGTAGAAATTCTCAGTTTTAAAAGTGCTTCATGTAACACGCTATACTAGCAGATTCTGCTACATTCAGCAAAACTTCTTTTATCAATTCAGAGTCAATAAAGATGAAAGGAACAGTGCCACATCTAACTTTTGTTAAATGTTAGAATGTTAGACTGTACGCAGTATTTTCGTGTAGCATCTGCTATCAGTTGAGTTTTTTTAAGTATACTAGAACCAGATCTACACTGCCTATTACCGCACCCAAAACCGAAATCTGACTGACTTGTTCCGTCAATAAAGAATGCTATTACGTAGTCTTTGTTTAATAGTTTGGACCAGACATTCGCCTTTTGTTTGTGCTTACTCTATATTATGTGTTTGACAAAAAATAAACAATTTCTACAGAACCCGTTACAGCCTATTTAGTAAAGTTGGCGCCAGGAATGCCTATCGCACATCGCACTTCGACAGCCAGCGCACTGCAGTGTTCTACTGGCCGCTCTCCAAATATACTCTGGCCGCCAAACTGTTGGGTACAGCCAAACTCTTGGTGTTATGGCATTGACCCCTCTCAAAACTGCCTGCCTCAGACCTCGGTCAGTTTTATGTCACAGAACTATCCAAACCGTCTATTGAATGCTTTGTAAGAGACATTCTAGACTGCTAGCGTCAATGACCCGAACTTCCTAAATTCGAGGGTAATCTTTTAGTAAACTATGTGTTACTTTGGTTTAGATTTAATTGCCAGGGATGACCACTTCCGCTTTCTAGTTTTCTCTAGATGTAGAGTCATTCCTGAGATTTTTAAGGTTTTGAAGTGAACTGTACCTGATGTTTTAAATGTAAAACATACCAATGTGGGATATATCTTTGCGAGCTCGGCCCTCCTTCACACACTAATTGAAAGATCCGAAGAACTGGCCAATGAAGTCACGTCTGTGTCAGGCCGGAAGACAGTTCAAACGCGGAGGCAGAAGGAATCAGTTCTTAACATCGCAAAAAAATGGAACAGAAGCTTCGATGACCCGGCCGCATATCCTGGCGGAGAAAAATAAACAAGGAGCATCCGCGGACCGCGAGGGCATTACCTCTTGATCTGGGCGGCAATAACTCACGTGATAGGGCCTCTTGGCGGGCGGTGCAGAGCCACGGCCTGGCTGAAGCTGCTGCATAAATTGAAACGGAGCTGGAGGTAGGGACGGCGCTGGCGTAGTAATTACATGGGACACCGGCTAGTGGTCGGGGAGGGGGAGGGGGACAGACAGAGATAGAGATAGCCACATGCTACATCATCATGTCAGACATTTTAATTATTATTTTGGTTTAAAACAACCCGTTCATTAAAGCAGATAAAGTAATTTTCCCGCAGCAGTGGGAGGAGTGGAAATACTATCGTCGGTGAAAACATCGGCCGAGTCTTTATTGTCCGTACTACCCGCGGTGAAAACATACGATATGTTATTAATCTTATTAAAAACATTGATTCGATATTCCACTAAAAGCGGTTCCGTTATCATCAATTTATTATATCATATAAGCGATCCAAACAAGATTTTGGAAGAAGGCAAATAATGGATAGTAACAGATAAACCTACTTTTTAAGTACTATTACATGGCATTTCTTACTTGATTTCTAATTGCGCAAACAAACTTTTCTCCATTGATTGTTGTACAGTGAAATCTATTATCAGACTACTCAAGTATTTAGTATTGAAGACAAGCAAAGTTTCGCAATAATGAATTAATCGTTTATTAACGATTCTAAATTAATAAGTAAGCGTACTAATATACAAATCGGTAAATAATGATGACGTAACCAGAATATGAGTGTTAGTGATGGAAATAAAGCTTCAGATATAAATGTAAAACAACTAAATAGCTCATTATAGGCAATACATCACACTAAAGTAGTGTCTGCGTTGGATGTCTCTCCAGCTCCACCACCTGCTGAGGTGATGTATGACTTAATTGCCCATCTGGTTATCTGCTCATTACTATATTTGGTATCGCCTCCTCCTCTCTAAACAAGCGCACCTTCATTATTTCTATGAAACACATTTTAAGAGTAATGAGACGCAATTATGTATAAGTGAACACACATATTCAATTTTGTTGGACCCATAAAAGTCTACTAATTTTCAAACATGGTCATTTTATTTGTTTAGCTAAGATATTTATTATATAACATCTGTTTTTATATTTTTAACAGCTTGTATACCCTATTATGTAATGAGTTGGACAATATAAATATTATAAAATGGGTATTATAAAATGGGTACCGTAATTTTAGTCTTGAAGTATTTTTTGATAGCGAAATCTCCAAACAGGATTGCCATTTTGGGTGGAATATGCCATCAGTTAAGGGTGTAACAATAGCACAGATACTATAGAAATATCAGCTTTAAAATTACTCTTTACTTCATTAGTATTTTGAAATTACATACCTCTCTTGAGTTCATGAGTAAATTCAGCCACATAACTTCTATACTCTAGCATTATCTGTTTTTCTTGTGCTCTCCATCCACATTATGTCTCTAGGTCTCCAATATTCTAGGTCTTTTATTATAATATTAATGCTATTTATATGTTTTCATACTCCAGCATTATATCCTCTTCCAGGTTTCTCTACTATTCCAGTACCATATCTGAGTTCTTGTGCTTAACTAGTTGGTGCCACTAATGTAGAGTTTAATAGTCTTTGTATTGTACTATCTGAGTATAATATGAAACAGGTTATTATGAGGTTAATATATGTTCTGTGACAAATATAGTACAAGTAGAGATTTCATCTTCAGCGATAGAAAACAAAGTATTATTTGTTTATAATTTTTTAATTATTTTACACCACTTACAGGATTTGTACAACTAAATGTATTTAATTTAATTAATATTTATGAATAAATTGTTAATTGAATACCATAACATCAAGTAATCCTCTAAAGGAATGGAGTCCATAATGGAAACAATTGCAGCTGAAAAGATTTAAACCCCAAGAAGTTGACTTGAAAGTTTATGTCATATTTAACAGACACTGTAAATAAAAAATGTACCATTACTAATATGGACTCAAAATAGGATGTGCTGATTCCTATTACACACCTTTAAGTAAACGAGTGTAGTAAGACATTGCCACTCATAAACCATATTTGAATCTGTTATTCTTACCAGCTGATCTCACAAATGTGATAAGATCCATTAATTATCAACACCTTCTACCATTATTAGATTACTGTGGTAAATAACATTAAAGGTTTCATAGTGGAGTAAAAGAATGTTTCAACTAGGGGTTTGTCAGAATCCAGATTTTTCAAAGTGGAAAATCCCAAGATTGGTGCTTATAATTCTCAACCAAGTTGTGAGCTAATTACCCAGCTAAGTGATAATTCTCAACCAAGTTGTGAGCTAATTGCCTAGCTAAGTAGGCTGTAGGCTATATGTTGTTTCACCGATTTAGGCTTACTCTAATTTCTGTGGCTTTCCATGTTTTAGGGTTGGGGCTATCTGCAGAGTATCTGACATCAAGGACGCTACCAGACCTGCAACAGCCACCTTCCACTCTTACCAGCACAGAGTTCCTCCTTGCCTCTGATGGTTAGTGTGTTTTATGATTCATCCTGGTCACCACAAAACCCATATATGTATTGAGATAATGGGAAATAAATATTAGTCAAACTTTTACAGTACAACTTGTTAATGTTTGGCGCTTAAGAGTTTTTAGAAGATCCAATGAAAGTCTGTTTACACATATATTTTACCCTATAATCATCACTATCATATCCAATCCTTGATCACTCTGTTAAACAGTTTAGCTTCATTCCTCATTCATAGAACATTTTCTTGAAAAAAGTCGTTTACGTTTAAAGGCAATTCAAAGTCAGAGCTATCACTGTATATTTTTAAAAATTTCTATATTGAAATTTTAAAGAGTATTTCATATTTAAATTTATAAAGTCTTTTAATGCCTACATAAAATAATAAACATTTTGAACCTAGTAACATCTGTGAAATAATTTTAACTTTGTGATTTAGTACGTGTACAGTCAAAAAGGTACAAGTGTTGTTAGCTAATACTTTAATCTCATAGACCGATTTTAATTATATTTCTTTTTGGAATTTTGTTGAGTTAAGAAGATATCTAGTTCTTAGCTTACAGGATTGGTGTCATTGTAATCACATAACTTTTCTTGTTTGCATTGCATTGAAACACTGTTAATATAATGAACATGAACTCATAAAAGGGTTTTAGTTTAAGATCTGTTGACTGAAGATAAAGCAAAGCCAAAAAACCTCAAGATTGTAACTGTGTTAACAGTATTTTGATACAGTTTAAATGGGAAAACTTAGATGATTATCATTGGAAAATATTTTATTCCATACGTGCTGTATCAGTTGTATCTCATCCAAAACTGCATTTTATTCAACCCTTGAATTCGATATTTTTATGGAAAAGCAATTTCCATGTATGTTTACAAGTAAAAGTGTTATAGCAGTGACTAAAGCTCTGCGTGTATGTCTACAGGTGGTCGGCTGGGCAGTCCGCGGGCTGTGAGTGCCCATCAGTCGCGCAAGCGCGCACTCTCCGCGTCCCCATACACCGATTCCATTGACATCAGCTCCATGATACGCATCTCACCGAACTCTCTGGTCAGCATTGTCAATGGCTCCCGTAGCTCCAGTGCAAGTGGTTCCTATGGTCACCTCTCCGTCGGTCAGTATTCCTTCAGTTCCGTGGCATTGTAGAGGCATAGGGTATCCTTTGAATAACCATTGTCAAGCTACATGGTAGTTCCTTAGATATGGGTGGGAGGTATTAACTTGGCAGCCATTGGTTTATAGTTATGAATACCTGGTTCAGTAAATCTTTCACAGTACGGTACACTGAAAGTCAAAGAAGGAAAATATTGTCCCTAAAGAAAATGGTCTAGAGAACTCATTCCTCTTGCTTTGGGCATTAAAGTCTAATGATTGATCTGAAAATTGAACCTTAGCATTTGTGTGGAAAATAAATTAGAATCCAGCATAAAAAACACTGAGTACACAAAGTAAATTGTGGGAAGGATTACTTTTGTATTATAGTTTAGACTGGCTTTAAACCTCCAAGATTTCTTAAAAGAGTCTGTAACGATTTCATGATGACCGATCATGATCATCATAAGTTATTTACATTTGTAATAATTTCTATGTTAAAATTTAATAAATCTTTTAAAGAAGTGTTTTTACATCTCATGTAGGTTTTTGTAGTTCTGGCTGAAATTAGGTTTGAAAAGTGTTCAACAATGTCTCAGCATACATTTTTATAGAGCAAAAGTGAACATGTTTTGGAATCTTTGTGAAAGGCTTATTTACATGCAACAACTCTTTCTCCAGCAAGTTTTCATGTCCTTATGAAGTTTTGAGTTACTCAAACTTACAATAATTCTCACCAACTGCTGAATTTTCCATAAAGAAAATAACATTTGGAAATCCTTGATGTTACATCTTAAAAAAACGTAATTTCAACATTAAACAGCCAGCTCCTAGCATAAGGTTGACTGTGATGTAAAGCTTATTATCTCTAAATTTATCAATTCTTATAAATGTTGTCCCAAAAATATTTGACTTTGGTATATAAAGTTAAATAAAATGTGAAGCAAGAGTTAATAAATTTTTAATGTTATTGTATGTTTATAATTTTCGAAAAATAACATTTTGGGATTTGATATCTTAGGATAACTGCAAATATTTTAAATAAAGTATAGTAAACCAACAGAAGGGACTGTAAATTTGTATATTGGCACAGAACGAAATCGATAATAAAGAATAGCTTTAAGGAAGTGCATGCAGAGATTGACCCACAAAAGGAGGTGGAGGTGTAACACAATCTGGTTGATGTGGAACCCCATTAGTCCCCCAACCACAACTACCGACCACAACAGTGTTACAGTGCTGCCAGGGCTCAGAGATCTGATAGCTCTATTAGACTCTAGTTACAAACTGCACTGGAGCATTTGGTCATGGCTGTTCACATCTTTTACGGTTCCTAGGACAAAATTACTGAGGCCCCTTCTCATGTTACTGATGAAGGGCATGTCCAAGCTTAGGACAGTTGACTCCTATGCCCTTAGTGTACATCCAAGATTAGTTTTGAAATTCCAGTCTATTGCATTTTCAAATAGTACGTTGCAAACACCATTATTAGTGTTGGTACCAAAATGAAAAACTAAGTTTCCTGCCACCTGAATAGAATCGTCTGAGGTATTCTCTAAATAATACTGTGTAAGTCTACCAATTATGTTAAAATTCTATCATTATCGCTAACGAAAAGAAATATATACTCAGAAAAGCAGTGCAAGTAAAGTAAGTCTACGAATTAAGACAAGGAAAAGAGGTTAGACTCTGTAAAGACAAAGATAATGTGAGTTATATTCATCATAACTAATGAACTATCATAATTCAAATACTTTGCTTTTATATTATTTGAATCAATAGGGCTAAACTTCTGTGGACACCACAGT